>NC_090935.1:1410374463-1410999463 GCF_040938575.1 Ambystoma mexicanum
GGCCTAGGGGCAGACCTTTCGGGGGAATGATTGTGGGTGTCAAGCACTCAGCTCAATTTCATCGAATTACCACAAGCTAATCAGATAACATTATAGCTGTGGAAGTGGTAGTTCCAAATGAAGCTATCTATGAAAGAATTTTACTTGTCACTATATACAATCCTCCAGGCGCTGTCTGTAGAGGATTAATACAGGAGGCTGTCCGTGAGTTACTTAGCGAATGGACAATGACACCAGGGAAAAACTCAGTTATTTTCACTGGTGACTTCAATTGCCATATAAAAGGATCAGAGGGCACCACTGTCAATCCTTTTCTTCAACCAAAGGGGCTAATGCTGCATAACAAAGAAGATCCTGAAGGCTCAAACTGGCGACACTTCTCTTCCGATTGGGACTTGGAACTTATTAATGGGAGAACGCGAAGTGATTATCCTGATTATTAAACTTGGTGCAATGTCTCTGCAACTAGTACCTTAGACTACATATTTGTAAGTCTGAATATCGCCGGCAGAGTCAAAGATATGAAGATCACTCAGAAAGATTGGAACGACCATAGTCTCCTAACTTTGACTTTTGCAGTTGACTGGGAAATTCTGAGTCCTAGACCCATGGGAAATATGATGACAAATCAAGCCGCCACCTATATACTTTGGCATACAAAAAATATCGATAATACAGCCTACTCAGCACAAGCTGTTTTGCTTTATGACATTCAAGCCTTTAGTAAATATACTGCTAACGATATCGAAGAATGGATTGCTGCCTTTGTGTCATCACATGTCACTACCTCTACTAATGCGATGATCCAAGAAGGAAGGAAGACCACTTTTGATAAAAGCATTAGAGACGCTAAGCGAGTTTTAAGAGCTTCTATTCGTAAAGCGAAAACGGATGTTCCCACATTTGAATCCTTTGCAGTTCAGCGAAGAATGCTCAAGAATAAATATCATGCTCTAAAAGCACAAGAAACATATGGGGTGTACTGAACGAAGTTAGGGGCCCCACTAACCACACAATGGTTAACCCAATAGGCGCTCAGCAATGGACTGAATCTTTGTCTGAACGTAATACTCCATTAGCGCTGGACTATCAACGTAGTGATGAACGTGTCCATCCTGTGAAACCATTCACTGTGACCAATGAGCAACTCCTTGTCAAAATCAAATCTTTAAAATCATCAAGAGCGCCAGGACCCAACAGCCTAGCTAATGTTGTTCTGAAGAGTAATCCTGATTTCTGGGCCAGCTTAATAAAGATCCTATTCTATAAACTATTGGAGACTTGTAATATCCAGGCCTTATGGCAAAATTCCATACTTATTCCAGTCTTCAAGAGAGGAAATAGAGTGGAACCTGGAAATTACAGACTGCTATCGATGTTGGATTGCACAGGGAAGCTATTTGCATCGCTGCTCTTGGAAAAATTGGAGGCGTGGGCTGATAAAGTTGGAATACTCAACCACTTCCTAAGTGGATTCAGGAAAGATGATCATTAATCTGCTGAGGACGAGAGCTGAGAACCGAGGGAAACCCCCTGTGTACGCCCTCTTTACAGACTTCCGAGCAGCCTTTGATACCGTCCCTCAGGAAAAACTCTGGCTGATGAACTCCTCTACTACCTGAGAGCTTTACATCTAAATACCTCGGCCAAACTGAAGTTGGATTCCCAGGGCCATATGACTGCCCCAGTAATGCAAAATAGAGGAGTAAAACAGGGTTGTGTTACAGCTCCTTTCCTGTACAATTTATTTACCTACGATCTTCCCATAGCGGTATCTGCAGTACATAACTGCCCCCCACTGATCGGATCTGAGCACTGCCCAGTGCTTGCATATGCAGATGATCTGATCATCATGGACCACACATTTAGTGGACTATCCAGATCGGCCTGTGTGCTCTGGAATACACCACCAACAACGATTTGGTCATTAATAGTGAAAAAACTCAATTAATGGTATTCTCGGCTAAAAGATTCTCTAGGCCTAAACTAGTTATGCAGGGGATTGAAATAAAATACACCCCCGCATACAAATATTTCGGTGTGGAGGTTGATGTTATAGGTGAATATCCGACCTGCATACAGACACGAATCACCAGAGCTGCACAATTAACAGCATTAATACACCGGCTTGCCATCAAAATCTGTGGTTATACCATGTGGGGAATGCGCCAGTTATACATGCAGATATTGGTTCCTATGGTTACCTGTGGCCTGGAGGCACTACTGAACATCTATTTAAGCTGGCTCCAAGTCATAGAAGGCAAATTTTGGAGGAGGATATTGGGCCTTCCCCAATGTATCCCGATGGCAATCCTCAGATTGGAACTGGGGCTAACCTCCCTAAAAGCCATCATACTCAAAAGAAGATTGGATATGTGTCTGAAGATGACCAACCAACCCTCGAAATTCTTATTGAGATTCTTGTGTCAAGAAATTTCTAGGGAGTCGACAATCTACCTCCTAAAGGATCAGATGGAAAGTCTTTATAGAGAGATCGACTGGAACCCCACATTGAGAGGCACCTACGATATATTGAAGAAAGGCCTGTCGAAACGGATAGGCTTATGGGACTGGCTAGAGAACTATGAGCATCTGAGCAAACTCACAAAGTACCAATTTGTACGATATAGATTATACACATTTTTCAAACCACAGGTGTATATGAACCTAAGTCCGTCCAGTAGACTCAGACGTTTTCTTCTCTTGCTACGACTCGATTATAGACCGGTGCTAGCCAACAAGTGGATTGATATCCACTTGCTATCTCAAGAAAGATATTGTTGCTTATGCAAAAACACTTCTATTAATGAAACTGCCATGCACTTACTTATAGCTTGTCCGGTTTTGGCTAAAACCTATGAATTATGCTATGGGAACTTGGTCCACAATTTGGAGCACTTAGATGAACCTTGGTTTTGGTACCGTAGTCTAAATTCAACCAGCATAAAAACTCATATAGCTATGTACAGCATATGGTTGAAGATCGAAAATTCTTTGGGCATTACTATCTAGCCTATCCAATTTCTCAGTAGTATACTGTGCCACATGGGTCGGCCCCACCAAAATGATTCAAAGCGAATAACATCTTGGAGGGGTATTTGCGCATGGCGTTATCTTCGGATAAGCGAATTATACTTAATTCAAATTCTTATGGTTGGGCAATGAGGTGGTTTTGACCTTGAATAATGAATACAAACGTACATTCGAATAATGAATTGAATTGAACTATTGATGGTGCTCTTCAATCTTGTTGGAGAGAATATGTATTGTTATCTACACGTATATTGATATCTCTGGAAATTCTATGCATAGAATAATCAGTCCTAAATGAGGTTATTTTAATTTATCTTATTTTACTTATTCTATCAGATTTTATTCCAATCAATCTATTTTACTTTTATATGCATTTGAATCATGTGTAAAGTTTATACTTAAACTGTCTTCCATTAGTGAAATCAACAAAATAAATATACATTAAAATGAAAAATGAGGAAACCTTAAGACAAGCAAGCCATTCAAATCCAATTATAAGATTGCAAAAGGAAAGCAAAAATTAAGGAAGAAAAAAACACAAGGGAGGAGCAAAGCTAGGTTTCGATGCAGTGAGCGAGGAAGTGGAAATAACAAGATTTGGGCGTGTTTTTATATGTGTGGTGGGGTACACCCACCTAAAAGCAGAAGGAAGGTGTAAATCAAAAGCATAGATTCAAGTTATCTTTGATTTAAAGCTAACACACACACACACACTGGAGACTCACTGCTTTTAGATTGGAAGTCTTTTGCTCCAGGCGCTGAATGCTGGCAAGATGGGTTTGACACATGAACGATGTTTTTAAGCAACAAGGCATTCACATGTATTAGTATACATTTCAACCTTGGTTATTGCACAAGATCAATATATTCCCTGAAGAAAGGTGAACCGGCTGATCTGTCATCTTCCACTTCAGCGAAATGGGAATTTGTCCAGCAATTGTGTCATGATAACTGAGGCTTTATTAATAAGGAAATTGATGCTAGTGTTATTTAAAGTCTCTTTAATTCTACTCTTCTCTAACCACAGCTGCAATAAACTAAGTCACATAGAATACAACATTACGCAAGCACAGACAGCAGCCACAACTGGGCTACATCCTCTGCTGCTCTGACGAACAGCCTGACAAAATTGCAAAATGTCCAAACTGCAATTCTAAATTCCACTTTCAGCAGGCAAAATACAGATGCCGATTATTGAACAGGCAGAAACATCAAAAACAACAGAAGCTTCTAAAATACTGCACAGTAAGCAACAGCATAATACATAACTCATATATACCTGTTTTCTCTGTATCCTTCTTTTTTAGTACTTTTCTGACACATCATTAAGGAGAGACTCTGCACAACACCAACCACCACCATTTAAAACTGTTAACAGCAGCAAAGAGAAGGTTGGAGAGGAATAACATGATCCATTATGCCCTTTATATTGTGTTGATTTTCAGGATGATGTAATTGCTGTGAAAATAAACTTTTTATGATAGGCACGGATTCAAGTAGTACATGTTCATAGCCTCTGCAAAGATGCATGCTCCATAAACTTAAACTAGAAGGTCAACTATGTTGAGGGATTTGATGCATCCACCGCTCATGGTTCAACTTCTGGAGATTTTGCAGGGTTGTTTTTGTCCTGTTCAACAGAGCACTAGAGGATTGGAAAACATCAAGATGCAGGGATTAACCTCTACAGGCGGATCCTTCAGCCAGAGTTTCATAGTGAAGTTGGATCTGCAGTATACTGAGGATAGCTCAGTGGCAATGTGCTCGCCTTGGAAGCAAAACGACACGAAGCAACACAGGTCAGGTTCGATCCCCAGGTCCACACTTAGAAACCTCTGGGTATTTAAGCGCAATATAAATATGCAACTAAGACAACAACAAATTCTGTAACAGCGCCTCGATGCCCCCTGTCTCTTTGAGCGCTTTAAAAATGCAAATAAATAGATATATATTCCAATCTATGTGGACAATCTAAGTGGATCATCGGCCATGTCTCTAGATCAGGTGGCCTGAAAGAGGTAACAGGGCACTTATGTAGCCCCTGGGTTTTCTGGCCCTGGTCCAGAGTAAGGGTTAATCTTCCTATCCCCCATTCAGTGATGAGCCAAACTGTAACTGCCCCCAGACCAGCTGGACAGGAAAGGCAGAAATGCAACCTGCAATTAACAAATGTTATAACATGTTCTTATCTTAGTCTGGACAGTGACACTCACACCAAGGTCGCTTTTTAAGGGATCAAAACGGGAACCCCTTTTTATTATAAACAGGCAGCACCGTGGCCCAGGCCCTTCATATTCATGGTGCCCTGTTGAAAGTAGGGACGCAGCATAGGTCTTCGCCACTGTGGGCCCGGCTCACTTGTTGGACATTCCCGTGGGGGCAAGAAGTGTCACTCCTTCATGCCACCACCTGGGTTTCTGCTCCTCATTATGCAGCACTCCCTGCCAAGGAAGGGAAGCCCCGCGTGAAAACTGCTGGGCCCGCCCCTGGTCTGTTGCTGGCAGACATAGCCAAGAAGAAGAGACTTTTGTGCTCCCCCTGCTGCTACAATTGACGGAAGGCTACTCCCAGTATATGTGGCCCAGCCAAGACCTCATACAGGCACCCCACTGTTGCTAATTTGCCAAGTTGCTCCTGACATACACAGCCCAGATTAAGATACTTTTGGGGCCCCCTTCCTACTGCTGCTGCCCTGCTTGTCCTGCTATGAGCCAGGAGCACCAGAACTCAATATTCACAACTTAAATGGTCTTGAGACAGCCCTGACCCGACTGTTTACCAAGTACAGGATTTATGTATATAGTTTTGATCAAATAAAGTGCACTTCATATGGACTTTGTTTTATATTTATAAAGGACTCTTTTAAAAGCAGCTGCTTGGGAGACGTTATGGTGTTTTAAAGGGTCTATTTTGATTCCCTTTTTTATATAAAAAAAACAGAACTGATGGTGTGTAAGCGGGAAAGTGAAGTGAAGATCTATGTATTACTAATAACAACTAAAATAACTGTACACTAGCATTCCTTTGTTTTCCTTTCCTTATGTTGTATTTCGTTCCACTAACCTTGTCTTTCTTCCTAAGGGATTTGGAGAATCCGGGTATGTATTGCTTTTCCTGACCACAGCCTTTTCCTACGGAGGCATGCCCAGGGTAGTTCAAACATTTAGATCCGCAGGTGTTGGAGGAGAAAGGTAAGATATGGGTTAGGTATGTATAATTAAGAAAAACTGTATTGATGTGACAGCCTACACCTGAGTACTGCCAAGCTTGTTAGATCCATCTCCCCGCTACACTTGTCTTCCCTTCGGAATTTCCTCAGCCCCATCATACTTAACCAAGCTCAATAACCTAACTTCATCTTTTTCAGGGAATGATGAGCCAAACATGCTGAAAATAATCATAAAATAAGGATGATGATGATGGTTATTATTATTACTATTATTATTGTATTTATTTAGCATAGACCTATCTTTGGGGAACAACAGAGTGCTTCGCAATCATAAGGGGAAGAACATGATGAGGGTAGGAGAGAAACAAGGGAGCAGGGAGCTAAAAGGGGAGGAGGAGGGCAGGCAGTTGGTAGCAAGGGATCTAAAAGCAATCAGGGGAGGAAACAGTGGGGATCAGGTCGCTCAGTCTCAGGTAGGGTGGTGAGTAGGGGTGCACTGAAATTAAACTTTGAGTAAGTATTCAGCCGAATTCTGGCTGAAAATGAGATATTCAGCTTCGGCAGAATACTTAATTAATTATCACTCAAAGCCAAATATTTCCCCCTACAAAATACAGTGGCCCTCATTACGACCCTGGCGGAATACGAAAAACGATGGCGGAAATGTAATACCACCATCGAATACCGCCCGTTGCGATTATGACCCGTCACCGTAAAGTACGATGCGATTAGCGACACCGTAATGAACGCCAACGGTAACTGCACCAAGTACGCGCATGCGCGCCTTGCAAAACCGCAATATCCGCCATGGCGCAACGGTACGCGAATGCTGACCCCAGCGGACATTCACCTAACGCCATCAAGCATGGCGGAAAGTACCATTCCGCCATGGCGAGAACTACGGCATCGCGAACCAACCGTAATGGCCCTACTGAGTGCCTGTACTCCACTCCCTGGCCACATTGCACAACTCCTCGTAGGCGCAATGCAGTCACACCATGCAACCAGTGAAATGTACAAGTCACCCATGCATGCCAACGAACAAATGCATGCAGGGGCCCCAAGTGCCCTGTGAGTGGCCATCCACAATTGGCAACACACCATTGCCGTACTGATGCAGCACAGGCATCTGAAGGTGCAAGTACATCAAAATGAACTGAAAATTCCATGACACAAAACAACAACAGTCCCCCATCGCTTGCCACCAGTGTAAACCAACAGTCAAAGCAGTAACCTGAGGGAGACTGCACCAGCCCTGTACACATGGCAGTAGTCAAACCAACCATCAGCATAAGCACGTACCACACAACTGTACCCAGAAGCCGGAACCCAATGCAGAACACCTCACAATACATCGCGCCACAAATCGGAAAATGCCACATTACTAGCAAAGAATAACGCTACACGGTTAATATCTGAATATAAATTTAATGCACATCAAAATCACCAAGGCCATACAGCCATTTGAGCATAAACTCACAAATGATCAGCATTACTGTGGGCTGCATCCGCAATAAATGACCAGCTTCCCCATGTGTGACGCCCTGTACCTCCATGGCACACAGGGGCTACATCCACGTCCAAAAAGGCAACATGGAAGCGCCTAGGACCGCAGGCCCGTCCCATGAAGTAGGCACTAGTCCAGCTGGAAGCTAGGTATGCTGCACCTAGCCACTAGTACTGCATAAGGGCATGTGGGCCATTGCCGATCGTCCCATAAGATCGTAATGGTGCTCCACTGATTAACTCGAAGCTGCAGGTGTCGACTGTAGAAGCCATCTGCAGGAGTGGCGTACAGATGGCAGCGGCAGAAGGGGAGGAGATACCTGTCACCCAAATGAAAAAAAATATAGTATGGGCATCCGGACTTCATATGTATTACTCACTACATCCAACACACCAAACCTACAACCATATGCATGCTAGCCCACTCATAAGGATCAATTGCACTCAAAAATCACTTCCGAATCATTACGACACAAATCGAGGTGAATACAAAATTACAAACGAGTGTCTGTGTGCATGGGCCTGTCAGAACAGGATCCATCAGATGGGATCATCAACGTGCATAGACACAAGTGATTGAAGGCGCGCCGAGACAGGGAGGGTTCAACAAGGGCAGACAGACGATGGTCCCACTATGGCAGCCTTGCATCACATAGCGCAGGGGAAGGGGATACATTCCAAATAGCCATGTACATGGCCGACTCCCAATTAAAACATCTTCCCATGCATCCATTCATCATTCCCTCGTCCCGTTATGAAAACGCCTGAATATTCACTCACATCACATTCGAAATTTCCATTGAGTCTGTGCGTAATGCAGCCTTCAAAATCCACTGTGCTCCTGCCCGGATCCCTTGTGTAGTGAAGTCACATGTATTAGGGAACGTCCTGCCTTATCGTCCACTACGCTATAGCGCATCCCATTCAAATCAAATCATACATTGCATTCCCGTCATGGGCCCTGTCCCAAGGACATTCAACAATAGAACGTTACATTTCCAGTCAGACCTGTGGGCGTCTCCACGCCGCTACTTGAAAACCGAAAGCGCTGTCCTTCGAATTCCTAATTTGCAACATCACGTTGAAAAGGCATCTGTGAACGCTAGTATTCACAAATACATCTATGCAGTGCGTCTGTGTGTGAAAATGGTAACTGCCCTCAATCACTGATGGGACTCCCCGCCGTCGGTGAACCTCGGTACAGTGCTGCATGAGGGTCCACCGTTGACCGAGCACTACATTCCGCTGACCCTTCACAAGTCTGCTCGCGAATGCAAATATCGTATGTGCAACAATGGGACCATAGCAGAATCAACATGTAAACCAATATTCCACAGCCTTCGGGATTAAGAACATGAATGCGAATGCAAGATGCCATGCGTCGATTTGCAGCGTCGTGTGCGGGACGTGCTCGCACGAAAGGCATTGCAGCTGACACAGGTGGAATGAATCACCACAGGTGACGGCTATACAGCCTGAAAACACATAAATTGCATACCCAAACCCCTCCCACAACCACACCCACTCCAGAATGCTACCGGCAGGACTAGCGATGTTGGGCCTGGGGGACCTGATTGCACTGCAAGTACTCCAACTTCAAGAAGAAGACGAACGCCAACGACTGCAACAACCAGCCGCACAGAGGAGACGCAGGAGGAGGAGGAGGAGGAGGGCAAGGCATGGCCAGCAAGCCCCACCAGCACAGCCACTACCACCACGCAGGCAGCCCGCAATCCCACGCCTCCGAGCTAATCCGTTCAACCTCACAGCTGAGCAGATCCACACCCTCTACCGTTTGGACCGGGACACCATAACCGCCATTGTCGACATGACACACGCTGACCTTGTAAGCATGATAGATAGCCCAACCGCCATCCCACCCCTACTGAAGGTGGTGTCTGTACTCCACTTCCTGGCCACAGGCACCTACCAGCACACAGTCGGACAGTTGCATGGCATTTCACAGCCCCTATTCTCACGGACACTATTCCAAGTGCTTGATGCCCTCCTGAAGCACTCAGACGACTACATCACTTTACCACGCTCGGAGCAGGAGCTCACAAACACAAAAGTGGGATTCCATGCACTTGCCGGCATGCCGGGTTGCATTGGTGCCATCGACTGCACCCATGTGGAATTGGTTGTCCCACATGCCATGGAGGCCCAGTACCGCAACCGGAAACAATATCATTCTATCAATGTACAAATGGTGTGTGACTCCAACAGGATCTTTACACATTGTTCTGCCCGATTTCCAGGATCAACACATGATTCTATGGTCTTGCGGAACTCTAGAATACCACGCTACATGGAGCGACACGCAGGGCGCCGATCCTGGCTACTCGGTGAGTCTCATTTAATGCATGAGTATGTGGGGTAGGTGATGCGTGAATGACCTGGCAGGAAGGGGGTGGGGGTGCGTACGTAGCAATGACATTCCACAAACATCCTTTCTTGTCCACATACAGGTGATTGCGGGTATCCACTGAAGAGATGGCTCCTCACACCAATCCGGAACCCACAGGACCAGCATGAGGAGGACTACAACCATGCCCACTCACGTACCCGTGTGGTCATAGAACAGGCATTCGGCCTACTGAAGGCTCGTTTCCGCTGCCTCAGCAGGTCTGGCGGGGCACTCCTGTACCACCATGAGAAGGTGGCAAAGATGGTCATGGCATGTGTCATGCTACACAACATGTGCGTACGTAGGAATGTGGCCATGCCCCCCGACGCAGAACTGCTAGCACCTGAAGATGGTCATGATGAGGGTGGGGATGTGGCAGCACCTGAAGGGGTCCGCGAGGCACAGGAGGCCCGTGAATTACGTCAGAATCTCATAGATGCATGCTTCTAGCACTCACGCCTGGTGGCTGTTACATGGACACGGGACTTGTGGCACTGTGTGTGTCTGGGACATGCACAATGTGGACTGTACGCAAAGATAGGCCTCGTACACAATGATCAATGTCCACACATCTCATTGGATTACTGTGAAGAGTTGTATTGCATATGTGAAATGACATTACACACCCAATCGACCCGCCACCCAATGAAGCCCAACACACCCCCTACACCCTCCCACCTCCCCCCCGAACACCAGTGTCCGAAGACGCTCATCGTCAGTGGGCAGACGCTATTGCAAGCCCCCTCTCCGGGTATCAGGGGCACCCCTGCCTGTGGAGCGCCGGTTCCTCCCAGATCTACGTTGGGGGCTGCCCTGGACGGAACTTGCAACGGATGATGTCTCTGCCTGCTCACGTCCATGCATGTCCCTAAGGGTTTGTGAGAGCTCAGTGAGCACACGGCGCACAGCGGCAAGTTCACCACATACGTCTTTGGACGTCGCATGCAGTTCCCCCCTCAGGCTCTCGGTGCTTCTCTCCATTTGTCCCCTCAGGCTCTCGGTGCTTCTCTCCATTTGTGCCCTTAGTGTCTCTGTACTACGCTCCATTTCTGCCCTAAGTGTCTCAGTAGATGTTTCAATGGCTGCCTTAGAACCCCCACATTCATCAGCATGCTCCTTGAGGAGCGTGGCCATTTGCTGCTGTTGCACTATCATCTGCTCGAGGGACTGTTGCCTCTGCTGGGCCATGCCCATTTGCGGTGGTGTCACAGAGGGGCTGGACACCTCATGTTGCCTTGCAACAGGCCTTGTGGGGGTTGGCCAGTCGTCGTCTTGTGGGTGCCCCTGCGTGGTGTCCTCATGGTGTACGGGATGAAACATACAGGGGGATTGGGACAGGTCATGGATGGATCCTACATCGGCAGCACCGTTTTCTGTGTCGGAGCATGCTGGCATGAAAGCAGTGTCACCTATGGTGCTGCTGCCACCAGAAGCAGTGCCTTCTGTGGCATCCATTGGGGGGACCTGTGGTGCTGCTGTTGTGGACATGCTGGCTGCTGGGGTGCCTGTTGATGTCCCCTCCAGTGTGCTGCCACTCGATTTGTGCTGCTGCCGTGTCTTGATCCGTGCAGCTGAGGTGGAGGGTCTTTGGCCGTTGGTCTTGGCCCTCTTTGCAGGTGTGCTGGTAGGGGTGTCCTGAAGCTCGTCGTTGGAATCTGACCCTGTGGTGGAGTAAAGGAGGGCGAGCGTTATTCATGGGTCTGTGGTAATTGTAATGGCAATTGTATCACATGGATTGGGGTGGTACCTGGGGGTGATTTGGGTCAGGGCCTTGGAGGTGGTCTCATTTTTGTGTGCATTGGGGATGCAGTTGTTTTGCAGTCTGCAGTTAGGGTGTGCATGCTGCACATGTAGAGTGTGTTTTTTGGATTTTTTAATATTTATTTATTTAATCAGACTTTTGAGGGGCGCTGTCATGCCAATGTATGTGGTCGTTCTCCTGGACATGTGTTTCTAGTGCACTATGGGGACACATGGTACTTCACATGGTTGGTAATTGTGGATTTGGCATGGTTTTATTTGGGCCACCTACCTGATTCTTCTGATGTCGGCACTCCTTTCTCCATCCCTCCGACTCCCTCTATGCTCTCCATTCCAATGGTGGAGGCACAGATTTCTTCCCAGGGGGTCAACTTGATGGGTGATTCCGATCCTCCCCCGGTAGCTGTGGCAATGTTCCGGTTGGCAGAGAGTATGCTCCGGACGCGTATCCGTAGGTCGTCCCATCGCTTTCTGCATTGCTGTGGGTTGCGGGGTGCGGTCCCCACCGCACTTACCCGCTGTGCCACCAGCGCCCATATGGCCTTCTTGTTCGCAAGTGCCGTCCTGGTCATTTGCGTCGAGAAGACGACGGCAGCGTTCTCCTGGAGGGTCTCTGTGAGCACGGTGAGTTCCTCGTGGGAGAAGTGGACCTGCCGCTTGCGGTCGCACGCTTTTTTAGCAACTTTTCCCATATTTATTTTTTTAACTGGGGTGGCTGACGGGTTGGGATGTGTGTCAGGGTCGGATTTTTAATGGTTGTGTTGGGATTCTGATTTTATAGGTGTACGGCGTGCTGTTTCCCGTTCCGGCCCCATGTTTTTACTTCCGTTTCCGTATATTTACGGTGACCGTATTTAGCGCTGACCGCTCATTGCGGTGACCGCTAAGATGGGTGGCGGAATTGCACCTAGGGCGCCGTACGACGGCGGAATGGGCCGTTTTGGGGTCATTTCCGCCATCGCGGACTTTGCACTTCCGCCATGGCGTGGTGCTCGTGCCCGATGGGTCGGAATTGGCCGCACTTTGCTCCATCGTGCAATGGCGGAAACGCTATTTACGCTATGGCGGTCATGTCAGTTGATTTCCGCAAGGGTCGTAATGAGGGCCAGTGACTGGAATCATTCATGCATGTCATATTACAATAGTTTACAAACTCACTATTGGAAAATGCTATTTTCTCCAGGGGCTTATTGATCTGCTAATGACGTGTGGAAGTAATCTGAAAGTTACAGGTTCCAATTCCCAATCCAAGTAATATAAATATGTGGATTACTACAACTGCTGCAGAGGTCCCAGAATGTCCCAAACCTGGAGTAAAATATTTCAGGAAGTAGTGTGCCTGTAATATCGAAACATAGATTACACCTCCTGTTCTTCAACTTTCTTATATGGCCAAAAGGAGTCCCTTTGAATTGAGTAAAGTGAGTGAAGATGTTACTATGGAATGTGTCTATGCCATAGATTCAGAGTTTTAAAAAAAACATTTTTTACCAAAATGCCCCAGTCTATTTCACCAGAAATATTCCTCCCAACATTAGAGAGTTCAAAAAGAGGGCTGAGGAGATACAAGTTTGCAATTTTGAAATATTGGGCCAAATGGATGTATAAGTGAAGCAAATAAGTAAAATAAACATGCACACGCCAATTAAAGATCTAGAAATCAGCACTGTCCCTTCCCTGTAGGATCAGCCGAGAACCATGGAGGACTCAGCAATCACTATATAATTTTAGCTGGTGGCTTTTACCATGCCCCAAAACACAAAAACTATACCTCACCCGAAAAATAAACAAAAACACTATTTATTAGTAAATGCTTCATCTACTCTCAGCACCACAGGTAGAAAGAATGGCTTTAGTATCCCAAAGGTTTGCATTCAGTAGCACTTCAGCAATCTGCAGGGAGCTAATTGATGTAATCAAACTTTTGTGTTTCAGTGCCTTGGTGGAGCTAAAAGGCTAAAGTTAGGCAGGCCCAAAAAGGACATTTAAAAGTACAAGTAGAGACATCTCAGTCTCCCAGTCTCCCCTCACATTAACTGCATACATAATTTTGGGCTAGTCTTAGTTACTTGGACCCTGGACACCTATGAATGCACACAAATATAAACTGTGCTGTTATTGAACAGTTTATTTTCTAATAATGGATTCCTTTCTTAGTTTGCATACATACAAACATCTTCTATAAACAAAGAAAAGAAATGCAATAGGGAATAATAAAAAATGGATGTACATAATTTAATGTGTGTTTTTAATTTACAAAGTGTTTTTCTTGTCTGCAAAACTTTATGTATTAAAAAGGCAACTATTCAGTTCTATATCTGCCTGCAGCCGAATACTTATCCAATGATTCAGTATTTGGCCGAATACGTGAAACTACTAATCGGTACACCCCTAGTGGTGAGTGGAGGGTGAGTGGACATAGGTGTTTTAGAGAAGCTATTCATTGAAGAGGAGAGTCTTCAGCTCCTTACAGAACTGGAGATGCTAGCGGGCGAGTCTGATGTTGATGGGGAGGTGGCTTCCAAGTCTTAGGGGTAGACAGAGAATACCTGTCTTCTGGTTCTTTCCATCCAGCACCGGCAAAGTTCAAATCTGAACATATCCTTAATTCTGGTGGATCATAGGCTTCTAGAGATCCTGTGTTTCTCAGTGAGGTAGCTTGGAAACGTCAGGTTAACTGCCTTCTAGATGGTGCAGCAGGTTTTGAACATGATACCAGTTGGCATCGAGAGCCAATACAGTCCAATGAGGTTATGGGTGATGTGGTAGAATTTGCAAAGTCCTTTGATGAGACATGCTGCATCATTCAGAACACAACTCAGGGATGCCAGGATAGTTGCCAGAAGGCATTCCAAAAGGGCATTGATACTATCCAGGTGGGATAATACCAAGGGTTGGACAGCAGATCTGAAGTTGTTTTCTAGGATGCACAGTGTGATTCTCTGCAGGCGAGTGCCTGATTGATCACTGTACAGCATCTGACAAACTCTGATATGCAGTGTGACTACAAATCTGATGGTGTAAATGTTAATACAAATCTGACGGTGTAAATGGTAATATAAATCTGTTGTTTGTAAAACCTAATTGTGTCTTTATGTCCAGCGATTATGGGGTGAACATTTCCTGTCTAAAGCTGTCCAAAATATATTACAATGAAGGGGGTGTTGATAGTTAAGGAGGGGTTCAAGTGTTGTATCGTAAACTGTGAACCGATGGTGAGAAGGTGTCAAGGAGAGCTGTCAAGACGTGGCTTTTGGCTACAGAAGCCGGCCCGAAAACATTTTAAACCATGAATGACTGTGTTATCTGATATCGATCAAAAATGGCAGGCTGATATTGTGGGTTTAAGTCAGTTCCAGGGAAAAAGAACCATGTCTTTATATTCTAGCCTATGTTGAGGCTTTAAAAGACAAGTGGAGTTGAAGTGTAGGAACAGCTTTTAAATGCATATTTAACAAAGGACACCCATTAAACTACAGAGAGATGTCAGTAAAGAGTTTCAAAATAAGAATCTAAAGACCCTTCTTGAACAACATGGGGTGCACCATTTCATAAGACACTCCGAAGTTGAAGCCTCTATTGAGGAACATTTCGTAGAAACTTTTTAAAAATGGATCCAGCATTTATTCCCAACTAAAAACACCTGTAGATATGTGGAAGTGTTACAAGCATTTATAAATGTGTATAACAACACACATCATAGATCTATTAAAACTACTGCCGTAGCAGTAACACCCCAGAATTTCTTTGAGGTCTGGAAAAACCTGTATGCCAAAACACGTTTTGAAAAGGAGACCTGAATGCCCCCCATAGAAAGGGGGATCATGTGGAGATCTCAAAACTAAAGGCCATCTTTACAAAGAGATATGAGCAGTTTCACAGCAATGAGGTCTTTATTATAAACAGAGTGGCTTTAGGTCTTTATGTAGAGAGACTAATCAATTATGTAGGGGAAACTGTAAAAGGTGTTTTTTCATAGGGAAGAGATCCAGAAAGTCAGCAAAGACCCACACAGAATCTATGGAATAGAAAAAGTCAGAAGGGGTAAAGGCCGTGGAGCCAAGAAGCAATAGCTAATGAAATGGCTGTGATGGAGTGTACAATTCAACAGTTGGGTGTACGCCAGTTTCCTCGAGACCACGGGTGTACATCAGAAACACTATGGAGTCTACACCTTTTTACATTATGCTCCCCAGCAATGACTCCGCAGATATATTCCCAAAGAACATTCCCTGTTCTGACAACCCTCTTTTTCTTCCCCTTTACTTCCCTCTGGCATTCCTCACTACTTCCCTCTTACTTACCCTCTTACTTACCTCTCCCTATCCCCTCTTCTTCATCCCCCGTTCTGACTTCCTCTTTACTTCCCTCCCACTCTTTCCCTGCTCTTCTGCTCATTTATTGACTTACGTTAATTGTTCTACATACTGTTTTTGATAGTCTGTCTCATGTTTTGCAATTATGCTTCTAGTTTATTGTTTTCCAATGTATTCTTGTTGTTATAATGTAAAGCGCTTCGGAATAAAGCGCTAAATAAAACATTAATAAATATAAAATACAAAATACCATGAAGCTGGTATAACTTGTAAATTTGGAAGGACAGTGGACTGTGGCCCTTGCAGAAGTTCAGTACGTCCGGTTGTGGGATACTTTAGACAGCGGGATGCCCCGTTTAACATTAAACAAACAAACCCTCTGAGGTACTCACTGGGGTGGTTCACCGAAGGGCACTACCCGGATATTAAGGACCTTGTTAGAATCATCAACAAAAGCATATCAACGCATAACAACTATACATGAGTATGGCGATACAGTGTTGTAGCTAGAACCTCAACAAGGAAAGTTTTTCTTCAGGGACCAGAAATGTGTGGCAGGTTTTCAACAATGGGAAACTGCGTAACATATTGGAAACCATGCAACAAATGGATGTGACGAACATCAGGGCAATACCGTGCTGATATTAATGGTGAGTCTTTACAGCTTACTGCTTTACAGCAATATAGTTCAGTATCAAAGGATGGGGGATAGCTGTGCACATTACTCAGAACCATGGAAACTAGAGGAAACAACAATGATATTGTGAAAATTCAATACAGGAACCCAATTACGTCCCTGTGTGTCAAAAACATTTAGAAACTGTCAACATACAGATAAGAGACAATTGTATTAAAGGTGCTAATTCAGTGCCAGACAGGTAGGCGCACCTACCTCCTATGGGAGTAAGCAAGAGGGGATGGGGAACCTTCTAGTGGGGAGGAAGACAAGAGTACACCAACGAACTGCAGTCACACCATGAAAGAAAGCCTTTCAGGGAAATGCTGGAGGTAGAGACCTACGGTTCATGCCATACGGCCGGAGAACATCCTTTGTATGTTATTCTTAGATATTAGAAAATCCCAGATAAACACATTTAGCAGCGATGCCCCCAGGCAGGGATTTGCCAGGAAAACCTGCTCTGAACACATGATCAACCCACCACGGGCCAGGGTGGAGGGAGAAGGAGCTCAAGCTGCGCATCACAGGCAGACTGAATCAGCTAAGACAACACCTGGTGATGTAATGACAGGGTGGCAAGCAAATCCTGTGGGCACACGTGGGTAGAGGGGAAGTGGATTTGAGACAGTGAACCGATCACATGGCCACAAGTGCCTATCGGCAGGTGGCTCTGGGAAAGGGGTACTGAACGGAGTGGCATTCCTGGGAGGACCAATCAAATGGTAAGTCGCTGTGTCCCTGAGAGGTGGATGATCGTGCTACACCCAGAGCATCAACCAACCAAGACGATGGGGCAGCAACATGGGAAATAGAGTACAAAAACCAAGGCGGTTCATAAGTTCTCCAGAACCTACCGTCCTGATGAAGGTGATATTAATTTTTTTTAAACACTGAAACCGGTAGACCATTACTATGGATTCGTAAAAGTTGACAACATGTATCATACTGCAAAACTAGAAGATTGGCTCAGGAGTGGAGGCTCTTCCCCACTTACATTTCTTTGTGTTGCCAATGATATATTTTGTTCTTTTTGAATTTTCAAATTGTTCTTCCTTTCCTTTGCACACGAATTAGAGAACTATACTTCTATAGTGTTAACACTTTTAAGATTGATTAATGCAACAATATCGAATAAAAAACATATAAAAGACTAGTTGTTTATCAAAAACATTTTTAGAAGTAGTTTAGATAGGGATAGCCTATATAGATAGGCCCACGACCACCCACTAGCAACAATACACCCACACACAGAGCGAATGATAGAGTCTGTGCAGGGACAGATAGTATATGTGGTAGATTGAGTAATAAAATTCAAAATTCCTCTCTCAACAAGTATTTTCACAATACAAGTAGGGCGCCAGAGAGGTTCATGGGCCCAGCCATATAGGCTCCTATTGTTTTTCTTACTTCCCTGGGAGGTGGCCGCCCTTCAGAGCGATGCGTTGCAATACTGTTCATCTCTTTGCTCCAATCACATTTCACTAACATATGTTTACCATTAAGGATATGACATAGCCTAGCCAATACGATTCTGTGGTATAAACATATTTTTTGCTGTATGCCCAGATGTCAGCTCTCATCAATCAGTTCCAGTCCACTGTTCTGTTTGATTTGTGCTCGCCCAGTTGTAATAAACGGCGTTGCTTCTTGCCCGGTGTATGCTCCTTTTTTATTACGATTTTTATATGGTAGGATCAGACGACCTATTTTGGAGGCCCCAGCAAGACCCTCAGTCCTCCTGGTTAGCTGAGGGTATCCAGGAACCCTCCCTAGGGACTTGGGTCCGGCGACTGCAGACCTGATCAACGTGCATCACTGAGGAGGCCCTGCAGATGCCAAGTTCACGAAGGTCTGCCTGGTCCTGAGTACCGCCCGCGCTCAGTGGGAAGGGTGAGCTTGTGCTGGAGGCTCGGTGCCGAGGGGACACAAGGGTCTCTAGCATGTGAGTTTAACCATATAAGAATGTTCTGCATAGGGGTTGCATGCCCACGGTCGGGGAGGGATGGTGTCTAGGACACATCGTCAAAGAGGGTGAGAAATCGACCGTAGTAGTATTAGCAACTAGTGTGCACCACCTAATAGGGAGTGGACACGAGTGTGAGCACACCTGCATTAGAGCAGGAAGGGTGCATCGTAAGTGGTGAACCCCATCAGATGGGAGTTGCGTGTTGTACCAGTGATTGTATAGTTGCATCATTGGGTAAGAGTTGTGTTTTTTTCTCTTATGACGGTATAGAAAGGGACATGCGTGTGGTAGCTTGTGTTGTCGTATGGTGTGGCCTTGTAGTGGAAGAGTCTTGCCTCTTGTAAAATAATGCACTTGGCATTTTAGCGACGGGTGTGTGCAAATGGTGTGGAGGAGGCATGTTGCATACTGGCTCTTACATAGTGAACGGTGAGCCAGTGGAGGGGGGCGCTGGATACTAACACAGAGTGAATGGAGGGGGTTTATAGTGATAATGTCGAAAAACATAATGTCGAAAGTCAAAATGTCGAAAACATAATGTCGAAAAAATGTCGAAAAAAAAATTTGAATTTATTTTTTCTTAGTTTTTTGTTCAAAATGGGGGGGTTCCCCCCAAAATCCCCTTTTTTAAAAAAATGTTTTCTGTTTTTTTTTCTTGCGGAACCCAAAAAAAACATGTCAATAAAAAAATAAAGCATTTAAAAAAAAATGTTTTCGACATTATATTTTCGACACTTTTGTAATTCGACATTATGTTTTCGACATTATAACTGCACACCAATGGAGGGGCCTATGGGGAGGACCAGCGTGACAAGTGGAGTGCCTGGTTGAGCCTGTAGAGAGGGCCAGACTGAACGCTGAGTTAGGTGAGATTGGGAGAGAGTGAGTGTGTAATGGGAGAGACGTACAAAGGAAATATAGGGTAGCTGGGATAAAACATGACAGGGGAAGGGGAATAATGGCTTATTTAGATCATATGTGCCTGAAAATTGCCCCAGTATCATGATAAAATACAAAAGTATAATTTTTAATGGACTCAGGAGTCTGCAGGTCCCCGAGAGAGAACTTTTGATGGCAAAATAATAGAAAATACATTCTCTTGCTTATTGACAAAATAAAAGGGCTCTACGTTGAAAAGCAGACAGAACATATTGGGGATCTGGAAGTTATACGAAGAGACCACAGGGTAAAAGGGGGAAAAAGGATGAGGAGAATATGGGAGGGAGCTGACTGAGCTCACCGCCCCCACCCTATGTAGTCTAACCGTCACTACGGCCTGTGTCCGGGTATACTAACCCCCAGCAGGAAACATGCATTCAATTGTGCATTGAAAAATCTTAACAAACTCAATTAGTTCAGATGTAAGTATATTTTTATTGTTCCATTACTTTCTCTAGTAGGCTTCTTGCAAAAATGTTATCGTCCAATGCATTTCGGTCTATTCAAGACCTTCTTCAGGGACTATTATCAATGAAATAAATGAAAATAAATAAATAAATAAAATGTCAATCAACATATTAATTTAAAAGTAAACCAAACATGTATTTCACGTATTGTTCAAAATGAGCAGTGCAGTAACTATTAAAAAATGTACCTGTGTCAATGTTGCTTTAAATCCTTGGCCTTATTTATGTGTTCTTTCTATTGGAAACATTCCCAAATTTATGGTCCACTTAAGCACTTTCACTGATAATTGCTGCTGAATAGCATTTATGTTCCTCGTGTGGCAGTTCCTATTAGGTGGTCTAAGTGATGGAAAGTATATAGTTTGGAAGAATTCTAGCACTTAATTCAATAATACATCTGACTGTTAGGACTTTGCCTCCCCAAATGGGGAGTCTTACCTGTTTGGATGTGATCTTGAAGCAGCAGGGCATCTCGCACGTGTGGACCCGTATTGCTGGTTGCCCTGGCTGCTTATATTTACAAAATAGCGTTGCACGTAACGCAGTGACGTCATCGGCGTGTAGACGTCATCGTGTGCCGGCGGCCATTTTGGAATCGTAATTTGGGTTGTCAAAAGCACTCAAATGTTGGACTTGTATTAATAATACTTGTGTAGAGTGGGTGTTAGTGAAAAAATGTATTGGTCTTTCAAAATTGGAAACTTATCCATTATAATTAGTACAGTCATATCATTAAACCTGTCAGTGCTCATTAATGAGAGTACGTCACCTGTTATTTTTGCATACTGATGTTGATGTTGATAAGCTGTCTAAAAACATATTGTGAAAAAAGAATCATTGATTGACCTAATACTGAGGAATAATTCTAAACATTCAAGACAAAAATAGTTACATGCTATTTCATGGTTAATCATTACAGCATTTCTCACATGAATGTCAAAGTGCACACTACGGTATCATTTCCAATATATCACTCATACATATGATTGCTTTTCAATGTCTGACTTATTTACAATTGAGTAACTTAAAGAAAACATCCATAATTACATTCCTCGTTAAGATCACCTGGATGTAAAAAGTTCCGCTTCTCTATACAAAAAGTTTCTTTTTGACTTAAAAGTCTGTAGATGTCCACATTAACTCCTTGTGTAACTTCTAGCACATCAAGAATTTGGAATTTGATTTGAGCTATGTGATGTTTAGCTTCTTTAAAGTGTCTTGATACAGGAGATTTGATGTTGCCTGTACGTATATTAGACCGGTGTTCATTCCACCTTACTTTGGCCTTGCGCGTTGTTTGCCCCACATAGTAGTTGCCACATGAGCACTTGATACTGTATATGACGGTCATGGTGTCACATATTGCAAATTTCTTCAGAAATATTTTTTGTCCTGAATTCAGGTGAAATACAATGTCTCCTTTCTGGACCATGTGGCAATTTGAGCAATTCAAACATGGATAAGTACCCTTCCTTTTGGGTCTTTGCTTTTGGACTTGCATGTTACTGCGTATTAACATGTGCCTGATATTTCCACTTCTGGTGTACGCAAACATCGGTGGAGTTGTGTAGAGATTTCCCAAAATTCTGTCTTCTGACAAAAAATGCCAATGTTTCAAAATTTTTTTTTAAATTTTATTGCTTTCTGTCGAATATTTGCTCACTTAGATCAGTGGAGTTTCTTTGGTCTCTGTGAAATTTCCCAATATCTCTTTTCTGTCTATTGTTTCCACCTTGGGCATTGAGTTGTTGATCTCTTGTGGTGAGTAACCTCTTTGTAAGAATCTTGTGGCCATCTCTTGTATTTGTTTTATGCATTCAGCTTCATCTTGCACTATGTTTTTGAACCTTAGTAGTTGACTGTAAGGGAGACTTTTGAGAGTGTTTGGCGGGTGAAAACTTAAACGATGTATTTGATTATTACGATCGCTGGGTTTCCAGTACAAAGTTGTGGTAAGTTTTGAGTCCTTATATATCACAGTAACATCTAAGAAATTAACTTCTTTCTTGCTGCGAGTCGTTGTGAATGGTATATGTTCATAAATCGTGTTCAAGAATTCTGTGAATTGGATGAATTGCTCTTCGGTTCCCTGCCAAATTCCAAATACATCATCGATGTATCTTCCCCAATACTGGAGGTGTTGTTTCCAAGTGTTGTGATTCAGGATATTCTCCATTTCGAATTTGTACATAAAGCTATTAGCATAGCTTGCCGCCATTGTCGCCCCCATTGAGGTACCGCTCGTCTGCAAATAGTATTGTTCTTGGTAGCTGAAATAACAATTCTGCGCAATGAATTCTAATAGAATCATTAAACATTCTTTAGATGCTCCTATGTCTCCAGTGTTAAGTAAGCCATTCCACTGATTCTTGACCCTGGTTATGTGGGATTGAGGTGTATAAAAGTCTGTCCATTTTCGGTAAAGATAATGATGTCGTCTTGAGTTGGTATAGTGGTGAGAATATTAAGAAAATTAGTGGTATCCTTGATGTAAGTCTTTGTGTTTTGTATGATTGGTTGAAGGAAATAGTCCAAATATGTCCCTAATGGTTGTAGGGTGCCGTTAGTTGTGGACACAATGGGTCTGCCCGAGGTTTGGATAGTGTTTTATGAATTTTGGGAATAGTATAGAATACAGGTACTCTTGGATTTGTAGTTGTTAGAAAGCAACACATTTTTTCTGTTATCCAGTCTTTCTTCTGTGCTGAATCCAGTATATATTCCAAATTGTGATTTATTTCATTTGTGGGATCTCTGTCTATAGGGTTCTATACAGATCTGTCCATAAGTTGTTGTGAGCACTCTCAGTGACAATCTTTAGTGTCTTGTATTACCATGGCACCCCCTGTATATGGTGGTTTGAATGTAATGTCACTATTGGAGAACAGTCTTCGGATGATATTCAGATCTTTTTTGCTAAAATTGCTGTTACATGGTGGTTTGTACGAAAGTTTCTTGAAGTCGGTGGTAACCATTCTTTGGAAGAGATCAATTATTGGATAATTTACTGGCGGTATGAAGGTACATTTGGGCTTGAATTCCTTGTATTCGATTTCTTGGGATGCATGCTCTGTAGTCTCTTCTTCCATTGTAGCATGAAAATTTGAAAAGTTCAATTTTCTTTTTCAAATAAGTTGGAGTGGTATGTTGGAACGAAATTCAGTCCTTTTTGTAGTAAGCGGTTCTCTTCCTTGTTCAGTTGGTTTCCAGATAGATTGACCACTAGGTTTTCCTGGGGTTCTGTCGGGTTTTCGGCGCTGTTGGTTTCTGTCTTTGTCCCCTCCTGGTCCTTTTGCTCATGGGCCTCTGCCCAAAAAAGTGTTGGTTGAGTTGAATCCTCTACCTGTAGGATGTCTGGTATTGGTACTGGTTCCTTCTCCTGCGTCTTGTTGTTCGGTACTTGTGGTCTCCGGTCCACTAGTGTCAGGGTCTGACAAGCTTGTTGAATTTCTTGTTGTTGATTTTTGGCTATATTTGTTCATCCAACTATAAACTTCATCGTTCAAATAGTCATATGTATCTCTATGAAATTTGAGAAAGTAATGGAACAATAAAAATATACTTACCTCTTAACTAATTGAGTTTTTTAAGATTTTTCAATGTATATCAATGCAAAATTGAATTATTTTAAGGTGGGACTGCCCACACAGGTCCTTCCAGTAGATTGGAATAACCAATCCAGCCACCAGTACATCATTAGTTTTTACCTCCCCTCGCAAACGGGGAGGCATCTGGCGACAGGACCAAATACTTCCTTCAAATACCAGTAATTTAATAATAAAGTAAAGAAAACGAGTTATGCCCACTCATCTCCCTCTCTACACTGGAAGAGACCCACACCTTCAAACAATGCTGCTGTGAGTCACAAACACAACTTATAATATTGACAAAACATGAAAGCATGACCAATCCTAACACCTCCCCTCCTCCCACTACCCAACAACCACATTCCTCTTGTGCAAAACGGATGCCCCCAAATATTTGACCACCTCCTTGGGCTCCAAGAATATGGAACTACCTTTTCTCACTTTTACTGGAAGCATCCCTTTAATCACATCACCAGGCTTTACATTAAAATTTGTACAGCAGTTTTTTTTCATCAAACCTTTTCTTAGCCTTATATTCACTTAGAAACAACCTCTCCCTCACACATGCCACATACACCTTCTCACATCTTGATCTGCCCATCCACCCGGGGCAAAAATGGGCATTGGGTTTTCTACCATGCACCAATTTGAAAGGTGCAACTCCTATCACCTAATGCATGGCCACTGTACTGAAACATTCTCTCCATGTCAGCCCTTATCCAATCCCCACTGGTTGCTACTGCAACCCTGATCACATCCATCAAAGTACAGTTAAACCTTTCCACACAACCATTTCCCTGGGGGTGATAAAGAGATGTCATCACTTGTTCAATGCCATACCTCCCCAATAACAATTTGAATTCCTTTGAAACCAGTTGTGTTCCATTGTCTGATAAACATCAGCATGGGAAACCCTCTCCACAACAGTGACTCTAAAAATTGGATAATACTGCTGCTGGTATCTTCTTTCAATGCACAAACCTCTGGCTATCTTGATAGAAGATCCATCATGAGCAACAAGTAGGTGTCCTTGGCACCACTAATATTGAAAAGGCCCAATAAATCCAAGGAAATTTCATCTCCCTCAACTTTCTGGGGGGTTTACACAACCTAAGACCTTCATCGCCCTCAACATAATCAGAGCAATATTTAACCATCTCCTCCACATCCTTATCAATAGCCGGCCACCAAAAATCAGATCTTATCAAGGCCTTGGTTCTTGCCAATCCCAAATGACCTCTATAGCCCAACTCCATGACTGCTCTCCTTATCCTAAAACCTGACACAAATTTCTGGCCCCTGCAAAAAAACTTTCCTACCAATCTATGTCCCGTGCAAAAGTAGGAATCTTTCACGCACAGCTTATTTTTTATCTCCCCAAAATCTTTGACTTTCTCATCACCAAACCATGGGAGTTCCTTTTCACCAAATCCAGCACGGACCTGGAGAGAGCATCTAAAATTTAAGACCCTGTAAACGGATGCCCCATTTCATAATCCTTCTGGATACACCTTCCAAACCACCTTTAGAAAAAATGCTAATCAGTGGCTTGTGATCCGTCCTTATCGTGAATCACCCCACAAATGCATATTGAACTTGTTAATTACCCACATGCATGCCATCGCTTCTTTCTCCACCACATAATATCTCACTTCCACCTCCTTCAGGGTCCTAGAGGCAAACACTATGGTCAACAACTCTCCACCACACTCTTGCATTAACATGGCCCCCAAACCAGAATCACTGGCATTTGCATAAATCACTGTCTTCCGATCATTTACAAAGACAGACAATACAGGGGCACTGACAATGCTTTGTTTAATAGATCCAAATTCTTTGGCACACATCTCATCCCAGTGGAATATTGCACCCTTCTTCGTAAGTTTCCTCATGTTTTTCATCTTATTGGACAATTTCTCTATGAATTTATTGTAAAAATCCACTGGGCCTAAAAATGAAGCTACATCGCTCTTACTTTTCAGGCACTCCATACCTCTGACTGCCTGCACTGTATCATGTTTAGGTCTCACGCTTTCTCCTGAAATGTCATGTCCTAAATAAATAATTTTGCTTGCTCTGAAGGTACACTTCTCTCAGGCAATCGTAAAGCCTTCTTCTTTCAATATCTATAACACCCTGTTCAAACTCCCATCATGCTCTTCTACATTCACACCACAAATCAACACATCATTTTCACTACCTAACAAGCAATACATGACATTCTGGAACACGCTTGCTACAGACACCAAACCAAATGGCATTCTTCAGTATCTGAACTATCCAATGGGTGTTATGAAGGTCATAGGATCCATAGATTTTTCATGTAGCTCGACTTGGTCGTAAGACGCTCTGAGATCTAAAATTGAAAACACTTGAGGACCAGCAATGCCAGCCAGGAGATCTCCAACCCTAGGTAATGGGAATTTTTCTGCCACAACTATCTAGCTTAAATTTCTCAACTCTATGCCGCATCTCACTGACTCATTTGGATCCTCGCCACAACTATGCAGATGACCCATTCAGAAGACTCTGTCTTCTCCACAATGCCCTCTCTTTCCATTCTTGTGATCTCCTCTTCAACTTCCTTTCTGCAATGCCAATGGCACAATCTGGAACTTAGATGAAATGGAGATTGCCCCTTTTTTTGTCTAATGCGATGCCCACAGCCTTGAGACATCCAAGTCTTTTCACAAACACCTCTGGATGCCATTCTGCGATGTCTAAGGATTTGGTGCACCTTTCAACTCCTTTCACGATAGCACCCGTTTGGGATGACATGCATCTAAACGAATGGCCAGCTCTGCTTGGTCAGCCCACAACAGCAATTTTCCTCCCCTATTGCCTTGTATACCATACCCATGGCTTTCCTCTCTTTGAACTTCAATTCAGCAATGAATTGGCCCACAATGTCGATGGCTATGACACCATAGGCATTCACCTTAATTTCCAGTTCTTGTAGTGTACAGCAAACAAAATTGGTTTTCCATACTGGTATGCTCATAAGAGTGTAATCCGCCCGACTGACCACTAACATGGACACCTTTATTCCATTTATGGCGATCATGGCATAGGGCTTGCTCCTTTTTATTTTTCCAGATATAGGGCCTCATTATGAGGTGGGTGGTAAGGGATTACCAGCACCGGTAAGGGCACTGGTGCCGGTAATCCCTTACCGCCCTACTATGAGTTCCCTTTGCGGGTCCTTCCTTAACGCCTGGTTTTACCAGGCGTTAAGGACGGGACCCGCAAAGGGATGCTGGGGTCAATAACGGTACCGCAATTTGCGGTACCGTTATTGCTGCCTTCCCCCTTCCCATTGAGCCCTATGGGGGCTCAAATGGGAATGGGGAATGGCTCTGGTGAATGGGGAATTACTGGTCCCGCCGACCTCGGAATGGACCGGTAATTGCTCCATCCACCAGACCGGAGTCGGAACGATTTTGGAGGCAGCTAGTGCGCAGGTTAATGCCTTTAATGAACCGGGACAAGCTGCATGTGGCCTTGCACGTTGATTCACTGGGTCGCGGACCCTTGAGCGATCCGAGTTATATGGGTGTGCGATTTGCCGCACGTGACGTGTGGCGGCCAAACCGCACTGTTCTACGCAGTTCCTCCATGTGGCTAATTGTCATGCAAATCACATGCACTGCTCTGCACTCATGGCCTGCTCAGCGTTAATGTGCGCGTTATATCAGAGTTGCGCTCCGGTGCCCAGGTAAGAGGCTTAGCTGTCTTGTAGCAGGGTGACAGTGGATCATGGGCAGAGCGCCTCTGCGCATACCCCAGGCAGCCTTCACTGGTCGTGCTAGCCCCACGGTGTGGCATCGCCGCCCTGCGCATTCTCCCCCATGCAGCTGGAGTGCTTCTATTGCACGCGCTACTTAGCTTTCTCTGGCAAGGGGCCTGGGTAGAGGTTGGTTGGGGCGCGGCCCCGCGTGCTGATCCCTGTACACGGAGCTCTTCAGGACACGTCCTCTTTGGTCGGAAGCTTAAGCACAAGCCCTGTGCTTTGATTGTTCCTGTGCGCATGCGTGCATGAGTCCTGCCCCTTTTGGGCTTGTCCCTGTAGTTCTGGGCCCAAAGGAGTCTGGGTAATGTAGTCTCTGAGGCCTTTCTTCTGCAAATAGGGCATAAGAGTCTCCTATAAGGAGGGATTCTGTGTCTTGTGTGGTTTGTCGACATAACCTTTGTGTTCTCTTGGTTTTGGCCCTTTACTGGATCCATATTAGAGGTGTTTACACCCTGCCCCATGACAGTACTCCCCCCGCACAGAAGGACATAGGTTTGGGTTTATTTGGGTAATTCCGATGGAATGCCTTAATCAGTCTTGTGGCAAGTACATTACACACTGGTTCCCAATACCGATCCTCCGGACCATACGCCACCCAGTCTACCAAATAGTACAACCGATCCTGTCGTTGTTGCGAGTTCAAGATAGCTTTTACCTCATATTCAGGATAATCCTTCGAACAAAACATGGGGTGGTCGTTTTGTGGGGATGGAGGGTTTAGCTGGCTTTAATAAAGAAACATGGAATGTGGGGTGTATTTTCATTTGGCTGGGTAGGTTCAGCCTCACTGCCACTGGATTGATCACTGCGGATATGCTAAATGGCCCCAAGTACCGAGGTTGCAGTTTACGAGGACCCGTTAACCTAATGTTACGTGTGGAGAGCCAGACTCTATCACCTTGTTTGTACTGGGGACCTTCTCTACGCTTCTTGTCAGCCTATGATTTGTAGGTACTCTTAGCTATTTCCAGATTCTGTTGCATTTTGGACCAGACCTGTTTTGCATGGGCATGTTTTCCGATCAAAGTGGGCAGATTGTCCTGTGGTGAGCTAACGGCTGTGGGCAAAACCTTTGGATGATAGCTGAAATTCTCCAAAGAATGGTGTAAACTTAGTTGATGTGTGCATTGTGTTGTTATAGGCAACCTCTGCCAACCACACATAGTGGACCCAAGAGGCCTCTGCACTTGTAGTATAACAACGCTAATACTGTTCCAATCCTTGGCCATCAGTCTCTGGGTGATAACCTGAGGATAAACTCACCTCCATTCCGATTAACCGGCGAAATGCCCGCCAGAACCGAG
Source organism: Ambystoma mexicanum (assembly GCF_040938575.1). Taxonomy (NCBI): domain Eukaryota; kingdom Metazoa; phylum Chordata; class Amphibia; order Caudata; family Ambystomatidae; genus Ambystoma; species Ambystoma mexicanum. The sequence goes on from NC_090935.1 coordinate 1,410,403,388, forward strand.
AGGTAAACTGTGGATCAGGATCTGTAATGACCCGTGTGGGTAATCCATGCAGTTTTAATGAACTGCAGATTTCAATGGATTTCGATCAGTAATCACCGTTATGGTGTGATGTGCCCCCAGGAGATAATCGTTGGAAACCTTGCTCCGCTGCTATGTCCCATTGGTAGGTTTTCCCTTTTTGGAGTAGTTTGGTAATGGGCGTCACCAACTCAGAAAAGCCTTTGATGAAACGCCTGTAAAAATTGGCGAACCCTAAAAAGGCTTGTACCTCCTTGACAGATGTAGGAGCGGGCCAATCTAACACGGCTTGAACCTTACGCCGATCCATTTGCATACCCGAGGGAGTCAAAAAGTACCCCAGAAATTCCACCGTAGAACGGTGAAATTCACATTTCTCTATTTTGGCAAATAGGCGATGTTCCCTTAATCGGTGAAGAACCGCCTTAACATGCCCTACATGATCGTGCTAATTCTGGGAATAGATTAAAATATCGTCTATGTGCACTATGGCGAACACATCTAGATAACCTCGAAATACCTCATCAAGGAAGTGCTGTAAGGCTGCGGGAGCATTACATAGGCCAAAGGGCATCATCTGATACTCATACAGTGTTAGACGCTCCTCTGCACACCAGAACATTGCTAACATCTCCACAACACCTTCCCCAGGTTCCCACACTACTCCCTCCAGGGTTCGAGACTCACGTGATGTGCTTACCCCAAAGGACCGAAAGCTCCGTACCAGGTACAATGTACGTGCCCGGTTGCAGCCCTTCCTGCATTGGCAGTTGCCATGGAGAACATACAGCAGAAGGGGCGGCGGAACAGCTCCGCATCGATCATTCATTTGCTCACGTGATTCAGAGCGGCGCTTACCACGTGACCAGGGTGGACGTCACATGACTCAGAAGCGCACAGTATATAAAGCTTGATGCATGGAGCACTCACCGCTTCTGAGCTGTCTTTCGACTCTGTTTGGCGCTACGTTTGATATACTCTGTTGGTTTACCTTGATCTTGAATCTCTCACCTGGACTGCCTCGGACTACCCTTTTGTACCTTTGCTTGGAACTGTTTACCCATTGCTGAACCTCGACACGTCTCTTGCCTATCTTCGGATCACCCCTTGGTACTTTGTTGGACTTCTGCGCCATTGCCCTTTGAGAACTCAAGCTACGTCTCCAGCTCTACAGGTGGGCTATCCTGTGTCCACGCTTGACTCCGTTCCCTGTTGTTCTGGGGACCGCCTCTCATCTGAGTCTCGAACCTCCTTCACTAGGTTTCCCGGGTTTTCCAACCACCGGATAGGTAAGATTATTCAGATCCTCTGATTCTTGTGTTATATTGTACTTGCCTGGTACTTAACCTTGTTCCTTTTGCAGCAGCATCGGTGTTCCAGAGGTTCCGTGGATCCGGGTAGTAACATCTCCCACCTGTGGCTCCAAAGGTCGCACAGCAGGGTTCTTTTGGTTCCACTGTGCGTCACTTGGGGACGGAGGTCTCAACGGTCTACACGACACTCAAGTCAGAACAGACTGAGAAGCCGTATAGTCGTGTTGGATAATGCAGGGGTCCACGGGAGAACCCATAGCTGCTTTAGTTCAGGCAATTACAGTATTAAGGGCAGATATGGCCACCGCAAACACAGTGATTCACCAAAGGCTAGATTCCATACAGAGTGTCCAGCATTCCCTCCCTGCAGACTCTGAATTCGGGGATGCTGCCACTCCAGCCACACCTCCTCCATTGGCAAGTACCCCAGCTCCAACCCCGGTGGTCCTTCCAGCCCCTTCTCCCTTGGCCGCTCCTGAACGTTATCAAGGTGACCCCAAGAACTTCAGGGCCTTCATTAATCAGTGCAAGTTACACTTCCTGTGTAGACCTCTGGCCTTTCCTAATTCCACTGCTAAAGCGGCCTTTACCCTTTCCCACCTGGCCGGAACGGCTGCCGCTTGGGCTAATCCTTTACTGGAGAACAATAGCCCGGTTCTCTATGATTTTGATTTGTTGGTTACCGAGATGTCCTGAGTCTTCGACAACCGACACAAGGCACAATCTAGGGATCTGGAGTTGTTAGAACTAACCCATGGTAGAGGGACCTTGATAGACTACATCACCCGCTTCAACCAATTGGTCGCCGAGACATCATGGCCAGAAAACAAGCGGGCGGTCATATTCTATAGAGGGTTGAATAATCCATTGAAAGATGCCTTAGCCGTGATTCCTTCCGTGCCCACTCAGTATCAAGAACTAGTGGATCTAGCCCTGTAGGTAGATGCACGTCGCTCAGAGCACAGGGCTGAGTTGGGTTTTTCTCATCCTACAGTTGTCAGTACTCCCGCCTCCAGCACTGAGGAACCTATGCAAGTGGGAGGTTTGCGTAGTCCTATCACGACATCCGAGAGAGAACGTAGGAGGGTGGATAATGCATGCTTTTATTGTGGCACCACGGGACATTATGTTAAGGAATGGCCTCGACGTCCCAAGAAGTCCCAGGTTTTTCGGACAGCTCGACCTTAGATCCGGAGACCAGGTCGAGCTTCCAGTCCTCATCTCCGGGTGCCACCCCTGCCTTCGCTCGTGTCCAGCCCATCTTTGTACAGGCCATTCTTTGTCCCTCTGCGGGTATCTCTCACGCAGTCATGATTATCATTGACTCTGGTGCCACGGGGAACTACATAGACATTGCTTTAGCCCATTCTCTCAATATACCTTTAGTGGTGAAAACCCGACCTGAACCGGTCCAGGCCATAGATGGCACTGCCCTAGTCTCTGGTCCCGTTAGACACCAAACTGCTCCTCTATTATTGACTATACAAGACATTCACACAGAGACGCTAAGTTTTGACTTGATCACCACACCCCAGTTCGGTACCATACTAGGAATACCATGGTTGCGTGAAAACAATCCTCTGATTAATTGGCAAACAGGCACGGTTCTCTTTGAGTCGGATATCTGCCAGAACTTTTGTCTCCCAACCCATCTTGAAACAGATACTCCGTCACGGGCTTTGGGAGCTCTCGCTCAGCTCACATTGAATGATGGTGGATCAGCTGTTGTGAATTCCCATACCGTCGGAGGGGTAGTTACCGGGATTCCCTCTGAGTACAAAGCATTCGAGTCAGTTTTCGATCGTGGTTCTTCCGAGGTGCTTCCTCCAAACAGATCATATGACTGCCCGATTGAACTAATCCCGGATTCTACCGTTCCTTCGGGCAGGATCTATTCTCTGTCCCCCTCGGAAGAACAAGCTCTGAAACAGTATATCCAGAACGCCCTACGACTAGGACACATCCGCTCCTCTACTTCACCAGCTGCAAGCCCTATTTTTTTGTAGCCAAGAAAGAGGGGGACTTACGTCCTTGTGTGGATTACCGACGCCTTAACGCCATCACGAAAAAGGACAGGTATCCAATCCCTTTGATCACCCCCCTCCTGGACCGCTTATCCCATGCCTCCGTTTCTACCAAGCTGGACCTTCGGGGCGCATACAATCTAGTGCGCGTCCGCGAGTGCGATGAGTGGAAAACTGCCTTTTGCACCCGTTACGGGTTGTATGAATATCTAGCCATGCCCTTCGGCCTATGTAACGCCCCGGCAACATTCCAGCGTTTTATGAATGACATATTCAGGGACATTCTGGACGTGTACATGGTTGTTTATCTGGACGACATCTTGATCTTTTCACAGAATCTTGATGACCATGTACAGCATGTTTGGGAGGTTTTATCCCATCTGAGAGAACATTAGCTGTTTGCCAAACCCGAGAAATGTCAGTTCCATAAAACGTCTGTTGAGTTTCTGGGCTTCCACATTACCCCTGGGGCACTATCCATGAATGAATCCAAGGTTAAGGTGGTCTTAGATTGGCCGATTCCTCAGACACTTAAGGCCTTACAGGCCTTTTTGGGCTTCGCCAACTTTTACAGGCGCTTTATTTCATCCTTTTCTACAATTGTGGCCCCACTTACGGCTCTGACTAGCCCTCAAGTACCCTATCAGTGGCGAAAGGAACATCAGGAATCCTTTGAGGCTCTGAAGACCGCTTTCACCACCGCACTAATTCTTCAGCACCCCAATCCGAACTTCCATTCATAGTCGAGGCGGACGCCTCTTCTTTTGCTCTCGGTGCGGTGTTGTCTCAGACATGTCCTACGACGGGCAAGTTGCACCTGGTGGCATACCATTGCCGCAAGTTTTCCAGTACTGAGACCCATTATACTGTAACGGAGAAGGAACTTCTGGCTGTCATGGACGCCTTTCGTGTCTGGTGCCATCATCTCCTGGAGGCTAAGCATCCAATTACTGTCTACTCCGATCATCAGAACCTACAGGATCTGGCCTCCCTAAAATGCATCAACAGCAGACAGGTCCGGTGGCATCTCTTCTTCTCCGCCTTTGATTTTCACATTACTCATCGTCCTGGGATCACTCATGGAAAAGCGGACGCCTTGTCACGCTCTCCGGGTGGAGTCTCGTTGCCAACCTTCCCTGATACCGTTCTAGGTAAGAGTCACGTGATTTGTCTCTGCACTCCCTCTCTATCATTGTTGGATTCTGTGCGAGCATGGACGAGCAGTCATTCTGATCAACTACGGGATTGGGATCCCGTGTATTGTGATGGTTTACCTTTTGTGCATGATCGCTTGTTTCTCCCCACGCCTGACACCCGTAACCTGGCCCTTGAATGGTCTCATGATGCCCCTTTTAATGCCCATCCCGGCCAGGAGCGTACCATGGATCTCCTAAAGCGTTGGTGCTGGTGGGCCTCTATGAAGCGCGACGTGGAATGCTATGTCAACTCTTGCGCTGTCTGGGCTCAGGCCAAACATCGAAGAGGTTGTCCAATCGGCCTGCTGCTTCCGCTACTGGTACCCCCAAGACCTTGGCACACACTGACTATGGATGTCGTGACCGATCTCCCCAAGGTGCGGGGTTTTGATACCATCTGGGTGGTGGTGGATACGTTCACAAAAATGGCTTGTTTTGTTCCTTGTAAGGGGATCCCTTCGGCCCCGGTCCTGGCTGAGTTATTTTTTGAATCAGTGTTCATGTTGTTTGGGCTTCCTTCTGTCATTATTTCCGATCGTGGGTCACAGTTCACCTCTCGTTTTTGGAGAGCTCTGACTAAGCTGCTTGGCATCGATACCAGGTATTCCTCTGCCTATCATCCAGAGACTGATGGGCAGACTGAAAGGACAAATCAATCTATGGAGCAGTATCTCTGGTGCCTTATCTTGCAGCAGCAGTCCTCCTGGTTGAGTGCTTTACGGCTTGCCGAGTTCGCATACAATAATGAGGCTCACTCTGCTACAGGTTTTTCTCCTTTCTACGCCCTCTATGGCCAACACCCCAAGGTCTTGCCTGTCCCTGACGCCTCTGTTTCTTTGAATCCTGCAGCCACGGCTTGTCTTAGGGATCTGTCTGCTGTTCATGCTCGTACTCTGGTCCACCTTACTGAAGCAAAGGCCTCTATGAAGTCCCGTGCTGATGGCAAGCGCTTGGCTGCTCCTCCTCTTGCGGTGGGTTCTAGGGTGTGGTTGTCTTCCCGTCACCTTCGGCTGGTTGGTTGTCGGAAACTTCTGCCTCACTTTGTTGGCCCGTATGTGATCTCTCAGGTTGTGAATCCAGTGGCTTTTCGTCTAGTTCTCCCGAACTCTTGGCGTATCCATCCTGTTTTTCATGTCTCTCTCCTCAAGCCCTTTCCTGATTCCTCCCGTCTTCGGGCTTCAGCTGCCCCGGTGTCCCTGGCCTCCCCTGATGTCTTTGAAGTGTCAGCTATTTTGGGTTCCCGTTGGTTTAGGGGTAGGCTCCAGTATTTGGTGGATTGGAAGGGTTATGGCCCGGAGGAGCGCTCTTGGGTTTCCGCCCTGGATGTTAACACTCCTCGGTTGGTGGCCCGGTTCCATAGGGATCACCCGTCCTGCCCACGGGGTTGTGGGACGTTGGGGGGGGCTATGTTAGACGCTCCTCTGCACACCAGAACATTGCTAACATCTCCACAACACCTTCCCCGGGTCCCCACACTACTCCCTCCAGGGTTCGAGACTCACGTGATGTGGTTACCCCAAAGGACCGAAAGCTCTGTACCAGGTACAATGTACGTGCCCGGTTGCAGCCCTTCCTGCATTGGCAGTTGCCATGGAGAACATACAGCAGAAGGGGCGGCGGAACACCTCTGCATCGATCATTCATTTGCTCATGTGATTCAGAGCGGCACTTCCCACGTAACAAGGGTGGACGTCACATGACTCAGAAGCGCACAGTATATAAAGCTTGATGCATGGAGCACTCACCGCTTCTCAGCTGTCTTTCGACTCTGTTTGGCGCTATGTTTGATATACTCTGTTGGTTTACCTTGATCTTGAATCTCTCACCTGGACTGCCTCGGATTACCCTTTTGTACCTTTTCTTGGAACTGTTTACCCATTGCTGAACCTCGACACGTCTCTTGCTTGTCTTCGGATCACCCCTTGGTACTTTGTTGGACTTCTACGCCATTGCCCTTTGAGAACTCAAGCTACGTCTCCAGCTCTACAGGTGGGCTATCCTGTGTCCACGCTTGACTCCGTTCCCTGTTGTTCTGGGGACCGCCTCTCATCTGAGTCTCGAACCTCCTTCACTAGGTTTCCCGGGTTTTCCAACCACCGGATAGGTAAGATTATTCAGATCCTCTGATTCTTGTGTTATATTGTACTTGCCTGGTACTTAACCTCGTTCCTTTTGCAGCAGCATCGGTGTTCCAGAGGTTCTGTGGATCCGGGAAGTAACATCTCCCACCTGTGGTTCCAAAGGTCGCACAGCGGGGTTCTTTTGGTTCCCCTGTGCGGCACTTGGGGACGGAGGTCTCAACGGTCTACACGACACTCAAGTCAGAACATACAGGCCGAATTTGGTTCTGAAAGCTGCTTTCCATTCGTCTCCAGCCCGTACTTGTACCAGGTGATAGGCTCCACGTAGGTCTAATTTAGTATGGATGGTTGCCATACGAACTTGATCCAGCAATACTGGGATTAATGGTAATGGATACCTGTTCTTGACTGTGATGCGATTAACCCTGCGATAATCTATGCACATTCTCAAGTCTCCGGTCTTCTTCAGTATGAAGAAGATGGGAGACGAAACTGGGGAATTAGAAGGTCTAATAAAACCATTTTGCAAATTGGTGTCTATATAGTTCTTCAGGTGTACTGTTTTAGCTTCTGTGAGTGCGTAAACACGACTACACGGCAGCACTGCCCCGGGTTCAAGATCAATTCGACAATCGAATGACCTGTGGGGTGGTAGAGTTTCAGCAGCCTGTTTACTGAACACGTCAACATACTCCTGATACTCAGGAGATAGGATGTTCAAATCAACTCCCTCTGTAGCTGTTGCACATACAGTAAGGCTGGGATCACCCTCAGACTTCGGATTGTGCGCTGGAGTGATACAACGCATCATTCAGTCTGGAGACGTGAAAGACACCTGCCCAGTAGACCAAATTACATGGGGGTTATGTCTACAAAACCAGGGGAGACCCAGAATTATGCCAAATTGTGGCACTGCTATCAGGTCAAACAGAATTTTTTCTACATGGTTTTGTTGGCAACACAATGTCAGTACTTGTGTACTATTGGTTACTGGACTGGAACACAAAGCAGTCCCATCAACTGCCCTCACCACCTCAGGGGTATCTTTAGGACACAACGGTATACCCAGCTTACGAGCGTAGGTAATATCGATGAAGTTACCCGTGGCTCCAGTGTCCAAGAGGAGAGCGACAGGGACCTCCCGACCCAGAAACCCCAAAACTCCTGACAGAGTGACATGTGGGGCAAAGTTAACAAACCCGACCATGGGGGGTATCTTCCACTACATGGCTCGACTGTTCTACCCCTACAACCGCTGAGCCGAGGCGTTTCCCTGAGACTTAGGCTTTGGAGGACATTCTTCAACAAAATGTCCTGTGGTGCTGAAATATAGGCAAAGCCCCTCCTTGCGTCGACGCTCTTTCTCCTCTTTGGTAAGAGGACCTTTAACCGAGCCGATTTGCATTGGCTCGTCCCCTGCTGACTTATCAAAAGAGCCGGTGGGGCGCGGGGCTCGGGATTGGTCCAATCTGGCTATGGGCCGTGCTTCTACACGTCTTTTGTTGCCTCGCCGCTTAGCCTGGCAATGATCTAGACGCAAGGCCAAGTCCATCATTGCGGGACAGACTTGTGGTTGCGGATCCACTTGGGCAATGAGATCTTTAAGCTCATCCCTCAACCCCTGATAAAACAGTGACATCTGCTTTTCCCGGGGTCATTCTGCTTCTGCCATTAAATGGTTAAATTGGGTCACATCCGTGATCAGTTTTTTACTCCCTTGATGCAAACTTAACAGCTCACGGTCTTTGCACATGGCCGCCGCCTTGCGGTTAAAGATTTTACCAAACTCAGCTTGGAATTCCTCCCAATCATAGAGAACCCCATCGTCCCTTTGCACCAAAGGGTTTGCCCAGGCCGCCGCATCACCACTTAAATAAGAAATAACAAAGGCTGTTCTAGCCTGAATGGACCTAAACACAGTGGGCTTAGTTAAAAAATGGAGTTTACATTGGGTAAGGAAAGTTTGATACTTTTGTGGGTCCCCAGAGTATCTTTCCGGTGGGGCTAGCGGCACTACGGGTTGTGGGGAAACATGAACCTAAACAGGGCTGGGGGCGGCTGTACTACTGGGAAGGGGAGAGGTCTGCGCAGCTAAGCTGCGCACCTGGGTGGCAGGAGCCTGGTACACTTGGGCTTGTGCTTCTGTCAAGGCTCCAGTCTTCAGGCTCAGAAGTGGCACGAACCAACCATCCCCTCCACAGTCTGAGCGCTTGCAAGTCTGACCTTACACAAGACACCAAGACTCCAGCGGGGAAAGAGGGTTAGGAACACGATGGTTGGATGGGTTCAGCAGTAGGGTAACCGGTGAGATGGGTAGGAGAGGGGAGATGGATAGGGAAGGGGACAATGGATAACACAATAATCATACACTACACATCATACAATGCACAACAGAGATTTAGAAAGAGACTTATCTCTGGGTTGAGCACTGGCCTCCTGCCTGCATACTCTCAGGTCCGGTGTCTGTCTGGAGCGTATTACCGCTGCAAGAGAGCAATGAGTTACTATATTGTGTGTTACTGCACACACCTTAAACAAAACTTAGCCAGCATGCAATTGGTTAATTCTCACCCTGCTGTGTGTGCTAAGCAGTGCGGAGCACTATGAGTTAGTGTGCAGGTTAATGCCTTTAATGAACTAGCACATGCGGAATAAGCCACATGTGGCCCCGCACTGTGCTGGTGGATTCACTGGGTCGCGGACCCTTGAGCGATCCGAGTTATATGGTTGTGCGATTTGCCGCACGTGACGTGTGGCGGCCTAACCGCACTGTTCTACGCGGTTCCTCTATGTGGCTAATTGTCATGCAAATCACATGCACTGCTCTACACTTATGGCCTGCTCAGCGTTATGCACGCGTTATATCAGAGTTGCGCTCCGGTGCCCAGGTAAGAGACTTAGCTGTCTTGTAGCAGGGGGACAGTGGATCGTGGGCAGAGCCCCCCTGCCCCAGGCAGCCTTCACTGGTCGTGCTAGCCCCACGGTATGGCGTCGCCACCCTGCGCGTTCTCCCCCATGCAGCTGGAGTGCTTCTATTGCATGTGCTACTTAGCTTTCTCTGGCGAGGGGCCTAGGTAGAGGTTGGTTGGGGCGCGGCCCCTCGTGCTGATCCCTGTACACGGAGCTCTTCAGGACACATCCTCTCCGGTCGGAACCTTAAGCACAAGCGTCGTGCTTTGGTTGTTCCTGTGCGCACGCGCGCACCATCCCGCCCCTTTTGGGCTTGTCCCTGTAGTTCTGGGCCCAGAGGAGTCTGGGTAATGTAGTCTCTGAGGCCTTTCTCCTGCAAATAGGGCTATAATGATGGATTCTGTGTCTTGTGTGGTTTGTCCACATAACCTTTGTGTTCTCCTGGTTTTGGCCCTTTACTGGGTCCATATTATAGGTGTTTAGACCCTGCCCCATGACAACCGGCAACAATAGTGCATTATTGCAAATGAAAACAAGAAAGTGAGAGACAGGCAGCAGAGAATGCTGCCAAAACAGGAATCAAACTGGTGCAAAAGAAAGTGGCAAAGTACACAATGGAAGGGGCAATGCTTGTGCCTGATAACTCAGTTGTGGTGCCAGCACCACAGGAACAGTTTCCATGGGGAACATGCTGCAGCAAGGAAGCTACATGCAGCCACAACATATGATACAATGGGGAACTCCACCACAACGGAATTACATACATACAGGTTTTTTTCCTATGGAAAGAGGGTGCCAGCAACGAGGAAGAGGGGGATATAGAGGGTCAGGTTACAGGGTCTTCAGACCATGTTATATATGCCAGAATATGGGACACCTGGCACACACATTCCCTGTTGTGCAAGAAGCCCGGGCACAAGCGATACAACTGGGGTTAGGCACAGTACAGCCAGAGCGGCAGCAGATACAGGTTGCTACTGCACAGCCACAATAGACACTGATGCTAACACAGTAGGGTGGGATGCAGGCACAAGGAGGGACAATTGATGGTGGGATAGTAGCTCCAACTATGACACAACCACCAGCAGTGGCGGCAGGAAATGCAGTGGTGCTAGGACAGAATGTAGTACCCATTACATTGGGGTCAGCGTTGTCTGGGGAAATCTGTTTCCTTTGCAACCAAGTAACCCACAAAAATAGGGGGCTCCCATAATGTCCAGGTGTGTCCAGCCCTAGCAGTAACTGATGACCCCGAAGAGGAACCGGAGGTAGCAGTGGAAATAGGACCAAGAGAATTCTCCTTTCGTATAGACACAGGAGCAACCAAATCCTTCCTCAGGGAGGGGGAATTCCCATTATTAAAACAAGGTGATGGATAGGCAGGGCCTCTCTGGGTCACGCTTTCAGTAACAAGAGATTTACCACTAACATAAGGGACGCAACACATCATAATGCCACTACTATATTCAAAAAAGAAACACCTATCAATATACTGGGAGAGAGTTCAGCAAGAAGCTCAATACAACAATCTCATTCACAGAGAAAGGGATGGTGTGCACAATGCGAGACATCTATTACGCGTGTGTGTCTGCCCTTACTTGGTGGCGCACGCACAGAGCACCCTGCAAGCACAGCCTTTGTACCCAAGCAAGTTCCTGTACAGGGTTGAGATCCTACTAGGATGGGTCCCGGGGATACAAATGAAGGTGTTCCAATTGGCCTCAGAATTTCTGTTCAGACCACAGTGTCAGAGGGCCGATATGAAGGGGATGACAGTGGTGTTACAGCTAGAGGAGGTAGTGGAACACAAAGACATGGTAATCTTGTGTGGGACAAACAATGGCAGCATCGAATGGTGCACAGTGCTATGTATCGAACCTGCACTGATGATAACAGGAATATTGGATGAACAACTGTTCTCCAATGAGGAAGAGGAGGGAGAAATTGTGTTTCAGGTACGGCCACCTTGTCAAGTTCAAGTAATGGAACATCTGGTACCAATACTAACACAGTTAGTGGAAAAAGGGAACAGACACACAGAAGAAAATCTCAAAAAAGTCTCAGAGGAATTATGGACCAAGGGGCCCCATGATGTAGGGGTACTGAAAGGGGTAGGGTGATGAAGATAAAACTAAAAGAAGGGGCACTACTGCCCCACGTTAAAACAATACCCATTGTCCAGAGAATAAGACGAGGGTATATACTCCCCTCTACATGCACTATGGCAGCAGGGCATCATCCAGACATCCTCATTGCCATGCAACACAGTGATATATCCAATAAAGAAATCAAAGGATGGCCCGTGGAGGTTCATACAGGATATATGCCCTCTGAACAATGTGGTTAAAGCAGAAGTTCCTTTGGTCCTGAATCCTGCCACAATATTATGCAACATCCCGAAAAGGCAAAGTAGTTCACAGTCATTGGGCCTCATTCCGACTTGGGCGGTGAGGGATACCGGGCACCGGTAAGGAGAACAGTGCCAGTACACCCTTACCGCCCAATTCCGAGGTCCCTTAGCGGGAACCGCAAAGGACGTGTGGTCAGACCACACATCCTTAGCGGGTCCCGCTAAGGGACCAGGGCTCTATTTACGGGCCTGCTATTTGGGGGCCCATAATTAGCGCCTTCCCCATTCCCACTGAGCCCTATGGGGGGTCAAATGGCAATGGGGAATGGTTGGTTGAATGGGGACTTACCGGGTCCGCACAGGTCGGAATGTCCCGGTAAGTCCCCATTCAACCAGACCGGTCCCGGTATTGGAGCCACCCATGGCTACCTCCAATCTCGGAATGAGGTCCATTGACTTTTAGAATCCCTTCTTTCTATTCCATTGCACCGAGATTGAAGGTATTTGATAGTGTGTATGTACCACAGAACAAGATTTGAGCACACTCGACTGCCACAGGGGTACTTTGAGTCACCTAGAATCTTTAACAGAGTAATCCAGATGGACCTGAGTTGTGCCCAGCACAATGATCCAGTGAGACAGAGGGAGAGTGTACAGCAGCTTCAGTGCACCTGCTAATATCGCTAGCAGACAATGGATACAAAGTGGGCAAAGCAAAAATACAATATTGCCAGGAAGAGGTGCAGAACCTGTGAGAGAAAATATGCATTGAAGGGCATAGGATAACATGAGAATGGGTACAGGCGATTTACTCCACCACACGTCGACACACAGTGATGGAAATGCAGAAATTCCTGGGGCTATACAACTACTGCAGGGCAAGGGTGTTTGATTTTTTCACATTCACAAAACCCTATTGCAGGGCCTTAAATAAGCACAAAAAGAGAAGAGGGAACTAAAATGGACATCAGAAATGAATGAGAGTTTCACAGAGCCAAAAGACGCACTGGCCCACGTGCCAGTACTGGCCACCATAAGCTACAGGGAAAGACTTTATCTGTTCTCACATTGAGACGGCTCAGTGATGATGGTGGTCCTCACACAAAAGAGTCAAACGGGCTAGTGTCTACTACAGGGAATCACGTGTGTGATGCATAGGTTGTATTTTCACACAACAACCATCCCCGCGGCTACACACTGCTAGCCTTCAATCTAAAGCCGGACAACGGATCATTAGGACATTTCAACCTACTGAGGAGTAGGAACATACTAGCTGACATAAATTTTGAGTGAAACTTAGCCGCTACGCACTTGCTTCTAGTGTGGAGAATTTTTGACAGAGTTATCAAGATCAATGCTAGGCGCAACATACTCGTTCATACTCGTTGATAATATACAGATAAAAGGTTTCCTGAGTAACCACAGAATTGCCTGGAAAACATTTCACAGTGTGCTTAGCAGCGATATATGTCCCCCACAACAATCTGACACCTGTCCGGTTTCCCTGGTTGTGAATACCTACCTGTAGGCCCGGGGTTGAACGCATTGGATAGCTCTGTGGTTGAAAGTGGATACGCTAATGGTGTTTGACAGCTTGGCACACTTCCCACAACACCCCATACATGCCTGAGTTGTCATGAATTGCAAAGTATGTATTTTATACAATCAAGCCAGTGCAAGACTCTAAAGCTATTACATGTGACCAGCACTGTATATTCTTTATCTGTCAAATGTCAGAATAGTGATCGCTGTCGGCTGTTTTGAAAATGTACTCGAGTAATCACATGCAAAATGATGAAATGGTGATGAGGTTTGTTAAGAATAAGACATTGCACAATGTAAATAGATCTTGCAGAATGTTCATCCTGTGTCAGAAATGCACATGTGTGTGTTCTATCTAGTGTTACATTATATAAATAAAATAACTTTTTTAAATCAACAAGTGTTGTGTGTTATAATACAAAAATATGACAATGTAATAAACAACCAGTCTATTCTATTAATTGTAAAACATATTGGTTTATAAAATATATATTTAATACAGAAAGGAGAAAATGCATCAGTTATACTTGAACAATCATTTTAATACAGAAAGGAGAAAAGGTATGAGTTATACTTGCTCAAACATTTCAATAAAGAGAGGTAAAAAAATGCATCAATCATTTTAAAAATACACACAGTCAATGGGTCGATCGCATTAATCAGAAAACCAACTCAGGTGAATGCATCTCCTGCAAAGCCTAGATGCTTCAGAGGTATAGACAGTAGACAGTGGGGTCATCATAGTAGCATATGGAAGTGGTTAAAAGGACTTTCAAATGCCAGGTAGGTCACCCTGCTTCAAGAATAGGAAATTGGGATCTGATTATAGGGGTGATTTCCCTGTGTGTATCTGTAGAACTGCATTGTTGTGGGGTAGCTGGGGCAGTTTTTCTAGCCTATTCAGAAAGCGTTGTTGAGTAACATAACCTACAAAGGATGTTAGGATATTTAAATCAGCAACCTCCTGCATGAACTCATTCCAGCAGTTGGGGGAATCTTTTATAGACGTTGGCTCTCAACTTGTAGTACCCCGTATTAGATCATGGAGGTTTGAGTTCCTTAAAACCCAATCTCTGTGGATGAATTCACCTCTATCAGTCCACACCACCAGATCCTTTTCAAGCTCCATTTTATGTAGCAGTAGTTCTGCATTACACTCATAGTGCTCGCAAGTGTATTCACCACAGTTTACTACCTCTGTTACCTTCACACTGCTAGATTCACTGGGTGGCATGTATAATGTTAGTTTGTTATTTTATGCATCACCATGCTTGGCGTGACTTAAGTATTTATGCAGAAAATCTGTGTATAAGACCGGATTATCATGCGTCGTTAATTTAGGCCTGTTTAAAACAGCCTTCATTTCCGGGTCGAGCCACATGGTGGCAACTTTCCATACATCCCAATCCTCTGAGGGTGTTGGGGATGTCGGGCTTTCTAACTGGCACTTGTCCACCAAATACATTTTGTGAGCGTGCTCCTACACTGACCCCCGAGCAATCTGGTGATTAGCGAGAGGGCTATGCCTATGAGAGACCTGATGAATCCACCAGCATACAAGACCACTTTTCTTATAGCCTGTATCTGTCATGGGTATCAGGCAGGTAGTTAGGGCAAGCTGGGTGGAGGCTTGGCAGGCCTGGCATAGGCACACAAAGAACCCATAACAAATACCTCCTTTCATTCGTTCCTAGTGTTTGTAGTAACATGCTGGTTACCACTTCCTGTTGCCAAACAGGAAGTGCATGATAACTCATGAGCTCTCTAGTGTTTGGGTGTGGCTGGCTATATAAGCCACACCCAAGATTCTTCCAGTGCTTTGTGTTGCTTACTGTGAGCTATATCAGCAACACACTTGCTGTGCTCTGGATCAGCCAGCATCTGCTTACCTGCTCCGGATCATCCTGCTTCTGCTTACCTGCTCCGGATCATCCTGCTTCTGCTTACCCGCTCCGGATCATTCATCTTCAGCTTATCTGGTTCTTAATCCATGCCGCAGCTATCTCCAGTCAAGAGGGGACTTCTGCACCAGCAGCTGTAAGAACAAAGAAGAACAGCATTAACACGCGCACATAAGTAACGCTGCGCATACTCACCAAATCTTCCCGCAACACTGGAATCCAGGTTAGTTGCACGAGCGCACAAACCACTGTAAGAAATAAGAGACATTATTCATTGCGCTCGCTCCAATAACGCAGACACTTATTTCACTGCGCTCTCTCTCTCTACGCGGTGCAGACTTACCAAAAGCCTCTGTGCAAACTTACCTAACTAGCAAGTCTTCAGTAGCGCTGAACCCGGACTCGAAGCGCTAATACCACATAATTTCTCCTGCAAGGAAAAGGGAGAGACATTACCAGGAGCGCTCAAATTGAAGGCACTGTGCAAACCTATCAGCAGCTAGCTTCTACACGCAGCGCTACTCACCCACAAAAATACCAGCAAACAAAGACAATACAGACAATTTTGGACACTCAACATTCTCAGCGCAACGTTCACTTGTGGGAAGGACTTTCTAGCCAGTGAAGAAACTGGTGCCTTGAACTCTCGGCCTCGCTGTGAAGGCATAAAACAGCGTTTGGCATCTGAACTCAGCCTACAGACATTGGCACCAATCACATGAGTGAATCATGCCCCTGCAAATGCAGGATAGAGTGCACAACCTACTAAAGATCAAGGTAAGCCCCAAGTGGGGACATCACAGCACACAGTAAAAAGAAGGGAAGGGCCCAGGGGAATTTGGTGAATTCAGGTCTGAGTGTACACCTTGTATTTGACAGGTAAACAGGGAAGTGAAGACTTGGGGTCAAGGGAGGCTCGTCCATCGCTCCTGCAGAGACACAGGTGAGTGTGTCAGTATCAAATCAATACCTGATTACTGACCAGTTTCTCAATTACGTCTTTCTTCTTTTCTAACAAATGTACTTGGTGGTGTGTTAGGGAGACCTGTCCCTTAAAAATGTTCTGGGAAATCTCCAAAATAGCAGCCACCAGATTGTCAGAGGCCATCACTTGAATGGTGTTGCATTGGTAAGTGGTTGTGTATACAAGCATTCTGATCAGCCCGATGTTTCTCTGCATTTGTGCTCACATGCTGAAAGCTCTAACAGCTATTTACTAGGTACTGTAGTTTATGGTGTTTTTTAGTTTTTTTGTATTCCTTTTAAGGGATGTAGATAGCAGTTATACTAGATGGGAATATATCAGTGCACAATCTATAATCCTCTAGACTGGTTGTTTTTAGATCAATGAAAAGATATCCGTAGGATTTACTGGTCACGTCTTCAAAAGCCTCCATGACGAATTGTGTTTTAAACAGATACATCTGTGGTGCAATCCCATCTAGTCTTTGCTTATCACTGGCTTTTTTAAGAGCACTATATTACTAGCATTTAGTGTTATAGATCTTTTGCTCCTACCCTTGATGAACCAGTTCTGCATGATATAGCAAATGCTCATATTGCGGTGATGCAAATACTGAGTAAAGGCTTTTTCGAGCTTACTGCTCTGACCACCATCTGTCATCAACTCGTCCTCGATTGCCATATTCACCATTCTCTGTGGTAGTATGTGATCATCATTCAGACTGTCCAGCATGCCTTCTACAAACTGGTGGTGTTTAAACTGATGTTGTAAAGTTACATAGAGAGGCTGTCAGCAGCTTGGTATTCTTGGTACCAAGATGACCAGCCAAAGGCACCTCATGCGCCAACTGCAGTAGGAAGGGCCTGTAAACCTGGGGTACCATCAACCTCTTGAGAGCACCAGGTTCAGGCTTAGTGGGCTCACTAACAAGGAGCTCACCCTCCCAATAAATCCGGAAAGTCCTAGGCAATTCTCCTTGTGCCTGGGACAGGGCCTGTTTCCTCAGACCCTCGAGAGCGGGACACTCTCTCTGTCCTTTACAGAAGTCTGCTCGGGAGGGTCCCCCTTCAGCTAACAAGCATTGTAGATCGGGATGATCCACCGGGTTGAGAACCTCTCCCACAGGAGAGTCTTCTGGCTCTTCTCCCACAGGAGTTGAGACAGGGTTTCCCTCTGGACCCAGCCCGTCCGGAGCATGGGTCCCAATGGGTGCTGTAGGAACAGCAGGAAGATAAGGAGCTCCCTCCACAGAGGTGACCTTCTTGCTCTTCCTTCGTCTTGCCTTAGGCCGAGCCTTTGGCTCGGGTACCTGACTCACAGCCAGACCCAGTGTCACCTGTGACCTATTGACCGCAGCAGCAGTCATGGGAAGACCATCCGTGATCAACCCCAACTCTACTAGATCGTTACCTAACAGAATGTTAGCAGGGACATTGTCCTGAACCAGGCCAGGAAGCTTTGCTGTCTTGTCTCCAATTACAAGTGTGACTCGGGCTACAGGCGATAATTTGGGAGGCCCACCAGCTAACCTGGTGGTTCTCAGAAGAGCATCTACATAGTCCTCTGGCTTGAGCAGGGTCCTGTCCACCACTGTCATGCTTGCCCCAGTGTCTCTCAAACCAGTAGAAGGCTGGTTATTCAGGAGGACACTTCTCAAAAATCTACGGGTGTTCTGTGGGATAGTCGCCAGTACTTCCGCGTACTGGTCCCAGGCCCCAAGGGACACTAAGGAAATCTCTACGGGAGCACCAAAAGTGATCCCTGTAGAGGAGGAGAGGGCAGTGGCCTCCACCTCAGACATGGGGTAAGGGTAGGTCAGGCTGACAGCCTGTACTCCAAGTGCCTTACCTTTGCACTTGGAGTCACCCCTTTTGTGATCCAGAGCCCCACACTCCCAACAAGTGCTGGGAGTGCGCGGTACAGTACTGGAACCACCGGGAGCCTGCTTTGCAGCAGGTGGACCACTACTCTTATTCCCAACCACAGATGACTTATCCCCACTAGATTTTTTTTGGGGTCTTAGCAGAGGAGGGTTTAGGTTTATTCGACTGTGACTGCTTTTGGGACTCCTCAGCTTTCTGAGAGGCCCCCTTTTCTTTGTCCTTGTCCTTCCCACTGGAGTCCCTAGGGGACACCCGGTGGGAGACCCACTTCTCAGCCAACCTAGCCAGCTTAAAGGGATCTAAAATGTTCTGGTCAGCAACATACTGACGCAGCTCCGGTGAACAGGCTTCAGAAAAATGCTCAAAAAACAACAGGTGGGACAATTCAACAAATGTTTTCACTTTGTAATCATCAATCCACCCCATCATTTTCATGTGCGCAGCACTCACCCAGTCAACCCAAGACACATTCTCTCTTTTCTTATAATCCCTGAACCTTTTAAGGTATTGGGTAGGCGTATTGCCAAACTTGGCAATCAAAGCAGATTTCATACACTCATACTGACCCCTTTCTTGTACGCTTAGCTTCAGAATACAGTCATATCCAGTTTGAGGCACTCTGCTTAGCAAACACTTCGCCCAATCTCTTTTGTCAACATCATGAATTGCACAAGCCATTTCAAACGCTTCAATCCATTGGAGGATATCAGAACCCTCCGAAAACACACCAACCAAATCCTTCATCAATTTAGTTACTGGGGACCTGACACTCTCACTGGGTTTCGCTGAAGTCTCCACTCGAGCTTTCTCTAGCTGGATTCTCTGACATTCAGTGTCCTTGTCTTTGAGTTCAAGATCCCTATTCTTGAGTTCCACTTGTTGCACCAGCTCCTCTTTCTTAAGCTCAGCATCTTTTTCCAACTTGCGATATTCAAAGGCCAATTTCATCCTTAATAACTCAAGTTCCAAGGTATTTCTGGGGTTCGGAACAGAGGCAGCAGGAATGGCAGCATTCCCAGAAACAGATTCAGTAGAAACCCCAGGGGCAGAGTTCTCATTGGTTGCATTCCCCCCCTCATCAAGAGTTTCACCATCGGTCTGGTAGTCCATCAGGGCAGCTATCAGCTCAGCCCTAGACTTATCCACAAAGTCTAACTCCCTGGCTTCACAAGCACTCTGGAGAGCCTCTAAGCTCATCCGAGTCAATTTACCATTCGCAATAGACTCCGTTGCTTGTAATGCATTTATTTTGTACACACCCAAACCTTAATCGAATAAAGTGCAGATATTTTGTAAGTGGCACGGTTATACACTGATTCTTAAAACCATAAGCATCCCACCGCTGCCACCAGTGTAAAGACTGGTAGGGGGTGTCTGTACTTCCGCTCTCTATATGGTAGAGGGGAGACACAGGATACCCCAGTCAAGATTCTCTATAAGGTAGCAATGGACGAGCAATCAATGCCTAGCTTCTCAGGAGGTGATGCAGGCTGGTTCTTAAGTACAGTGTAGTCCCCGAAACCTCCACAAAGGAATGTCCACACACTGTATTACTGAAAACACAGTCTTTATATAATTAATATTCAAGGGTATGTACACGATCACAATAACGCACTTTGTACTTGGAAGTCAACAATGATAAATATATACAATTCTAAAGTGGTACCACCAATGTTATCAAATCTCATTAAAGTGCATAAACTGTACGGTTAAAATGTCACACAGATTAATAATGAGGAAACCAGCAATAGAGATAGGAAGGAACGCAAGATGGTTGAAACAGTAGGCAGAATACTGGCCCCGTACCCTAGACACAGTTCTGTGTGGAGATCCCCCCACCTGGGCAACCTGTAAAATAAGATATATCGCACAAGCCCAGTCCATATGTTCAATAGTCTCACTTCTTCCTATTAAGGTTTTTACCCCCCCAATGTACCTGGTGGAGTAGAGTTCTCCGACGATGCGTCGACCAATCCTTCTTGAGTGCCTCCCTTTCAGGTGTGAGCCACGGATCATCGAAAGGTGTTGGGGAACTTGGCGTTCGGTGTCAGGGAATCGACGGCCCTTCTTGAGTGCCCTCCCTTTAAGGCGGGAGTCACGGGTCGTCGAATATCCGATGGTGAACAGGTGGAACTACGGCAGTGAACTGGCAGCTTCGTTCCTAGCGGCGCTCGTCGACGACAGAGCGTTGGCGACCTGCAAGGAAGAGGTGTGCGGGGCACCTCAGTGACGATAGTTCTGGACCGCAAAGAGATGATGAAGAACTGTTGCCCAGCAAGGGCGTCGAGTCATCGGCGTCTCTGTGGTCCTTAGGTGGCGGGAAACCCACCGGTGGATGCTCCTCGGCGTGTCGACGGTCAGGCCTTCTCCGGCGGGAGACAAGCGGGTGACGATGCAGACGAGAGCTCCCGATGATCGATGGAAGTTCTTAGGCAAACGGGAGCACGGTGGCTCCGGTCGGCGATGGCGGTCATCGACAGTGGCGGACAACAGTCTGAGTGCTTCTCCTTGGAGTTCCGTAGCAGTCCCCGTATCGGGTCGGCAGCCTGTCGTAGGTCTATCTACCAGGGAGCTTTGGCAAAGATCAGCTGTGCACGATGGTCCCTCATGGCTCGGGAAGAGGGCGCCTTAGCAGGTCCTCTCTGGGTCAGTCCTTGGAGGCACAGCAGCTTTCAGATTGTGAAGGAGAGCAACAGCAATTCTTCTCGTCCAGCAGGGCTTCAAGGTCAAGCGTCAGTTAATCCAGTTACTCATCGCAGTGGACTTCAGCTTCTGAACACGATTCCTAGCAGTGAGAGGTCCCCAGATATACTGTTGATCTCCCATTCATTCCGCTGGGTCACACTCAAGCATCCAATCACGACTACGGGCATTCATGCAGGCAGGCAGCCAATCAGGGACACAAGGTATTCAGGCCATTCACTTCTCTCCAGACACTCACAACAAGTTATGTGTATTGGGACAAGTACCGAGCCATTCAACACTCCAAGTTGCATTCATACCGGTTTCGGGCAGGGTTGTCTCAGTCATTGTGTCAACCACCAGATACTAGACACCCACAACATTGAATGCATATTCGTCACACACTCTATTCACCCAGGTCCCACCCACAGGAGGTACCCACAACATACATCACCGGGAAGGCTCCAGCTAGTCTGGCCGGGCCTTCACAAGAACACCATATATGGCATTTCCACCCAACAGCCAGTCAGGGGGAAAGGGCAGAGTCAGGGCTTCCCAGGACTTTGGGAAAACAAGGTAATGGGTAATAGAAAGCAAGAGGCCACCGGGGCCATCTTGTTTTCCATCAGGAAGCAACTGATCCCAATGGCAGGGCCGGGTTTTCCCAAAATGGAGGATACTCCGCGCACCTGTCAAATTCAGCATGGAGCTGCCACCAGCCCATCCCCTGCTCTGTGGGCCACCCACAGGTGCCCAAAAACATACACTAGGGGCACAGGGTTGTACCCTCACCCATAGGTGCCATAAGTGTATCCCACAGGTCTGATCACCAAACCAAAAGAAAGAAAGCTGCACTGCCAGGAGTCCCACATGAACTTCTGTGCGGAAAACACGACAGAACACACGATAAAAAGCAGTAAAGGACAAGGATATGGAGGCCCTGTCCCTCCGATGCATTTCCAGCATCACAATGCGGTTGGTCAGTTTCTTCTCTTTAAGAAAATGACCCACTTTTGGAATGTTTTGTACCATTGCGTGCCACTCATGTTCCCAAATACTGACAAATGAACACCCTGGCTGGATAGGGATGTCTGTTTCAACACAGTGGGTCTATACAACTGTTCGTTAGTAGTCACTGTCAAAGTATTGCCCCCAGATGGATAACATTTGTAACACCCATGAAAAAAACCACTGAATTCGTGGGATGTTTCCACATCTTGAACCAGAGCATATCCGTCCAACCAATATTTAACATAGCGTTTTCCCACCGCATGTTGTAGCTCAATGTTTTCAGTCTCCACTATGCATAAGAACCATTGAATCACTGCTGTGGAATAACGTTTCTGACACCCCTTGTGTGAATCCTGGGGCGGAAGCGCAATTGTTTCAGGCTTTAGGTAAAATTGACTGTAGATCGGCATACAAAAACTCACCAGCATGATACTTTTAAAAGGATCGACATATAACACGTGTAAGGCATCCTCTATAGGTGTTTCCCAACAGGTTGTTTGAATGATCCTGTTCCTGAAAAAATTGCAAGCCTGTCTTAAAACGTTGACATCTTATTTACAGTGAGCCTATCCCTCCTGGTGAAAGTCAAACACGCTGTGTTCATTTGCCTTATGCCACATAATTAAATGTTCTTTCTAGGTAGGCATCATGTGCTGAACGTTGTATTGGTCGAAGGATGCTATTCTGATTAGCTTGCGTGTTTACAAGATGTGGAAAAAATCCCTTTCAACCAGGAAAACTAAAAGCTTTTGAGAGTTTACTGATTTTCATGGGTAAGAAGTTCAAGGGGTAGATACAATATATTTGTAACATTACCACAAATATGGCCGTGAGCTTAGTTGTTCTAAGTTACACTTTAATTTGCTCCTTCACCAAATGTCAGAGTGCAAAGCAGCCATCCCAACCTTGGGAATTATGAGTTAAAAATGTGCAGCCTGTGAATTTCGATGTTAAAAAGGTGCTAACAAAATCGCTCACACACAAATCACCCTTGAACTCCCACAACTATCACCTGTTCAATATTGCGCAAAAATGTAGTTTTGCTGATGCATTATGATCTCCTGCCGGGTCTCCATGCCATACACAATATAATCCTTGCTTTTCTTTTGAGGTCTCCAAGCCATCATATAATGCTGGTGCTCAGCCATGTTGAAAACTGTCACCTTATTTACCTGGCAGATTAACCCATTACACTTAGGGGTATTTTTCCCACACATGGGTCAGTCAAGACATGACTCACGCACGACTGCCCCACAGCCGATTTTTTTATTTACATGTTCAGACAGGCACGCAACCTTGCAAAGGTGTGAAATTGTGGACATTTAGAAGGTCTCTCCTTAAGCACTTTGCAATCCTCTCTGCGACAATGATACTGACACCTGGTTTTATTTTTGTTGGTGCAAATATGGTGACAATGCTTACAGAGGTATTCATCCCCAAGGAAGTTATGGAGGTGGATTATAGTGTAGAAATGGTCATCTTGGTGTAAAACATATAAAGTGCTTCTGGCTGTTTTATGAGTTAGCAGGCAGTAGTGCAACATACAGTGGTTGAACTACAGTATTTTGATGAGTCTGCGAAATACCCCTCAAAGAAAGGGACCGGCCCAAAGCCTAAAGGGGTGTCAATTGGAATATCCAGCTCTTACATGGGATTTCAATGCTTTGGCATATTTTTTGGCATCTTTACAACTCTGTGTTTCGATTAAATCTATGAGACGCCAGACACAGATTAAACGACCCGTGATTGAAATTTAATAGCCATCTTTTTTAGATTTTATAATGTGGCCATTTATGACTTTGTTCAGAGGTTTGTAAATACCTCCAGAGCGGAGTCTGACAACTAGTGCCATGATTGCTATTGGTACAAAACACATAATCTCAGTCTTACATTGCAGGAGCCTCCTCTCATTCTCCAGAATCTGTAAATTGCAGGAGAGATCCCAAGTGGATTGTCTTGTAAGCATGGGCCTGGTTAAACCATCAGAGTATCTGGATGAAACAGTTGGGCCTAACAGTTTCCAAAATACACCTGACCAGTCTTTCCATGGCTTCTGTTAAAATGGCTAGCCCATGCCCCATCGAGCATAACTCGTGCAAGTTTACAAATCTGAATTCCTCGTAATGCTCGATGGCTGCAAGTGTTTTATATGCCCGTTGATATGTCCACACCCTTTCCAAATATAAAGGAGCATTGGGCTTTGGGGTTTGCAGTTGTGTGGTGTTAGGACATCACATCTGGATATAATCAACCTGGCCTTTTTGAAGATTTTAAATAACTTCTATTGCTGGGCTCTGGATCTACACCATCTTTCAGTGTCTTTAAGGCCTCCTGAACCAGGTTTCCAACCCTGCTGTGTAGAGACGGACCCACTGTAACAATGGTCCTCATTACAAGTATGCAAATCCAGAAATAGCATTTCCGTTATTTCCATACCAGCGCCCTTTTCCAGACTGGTGTAGTCCGAGTCACGATGCCGGTGTTACCGGCATAGCCAGCAATCCACCGTGCACAGCCACACCGTTGCCAGTATCTGTCTTGACACACGGCAGCCGTGCCAGTGATTCCGTCATGGCGTACGTAACTACACATTAAGAGGTGCACGGAAAAAAGCAAAGCACCAGCATGTACATGCAGGTAATAAGGGGTACAATGATGCTGGAAACACCGGCATCACAGACTAGATGTTAAGAGGAGTCTGGTGTGTAGAAACCTGCCACATGGGCGCACAATCAGCACAGGTGGAGCCAATGGCCTGTGGCAAAGCACAAAAGGACCACTCCCATACCCCACACCCCTTCCAAATCCACAATGCTACCATTAGCACTAGCAATACTGGAGCTGGTGGACATGCATGCACAGCTACTCATTGAGGAGGCATTGAGGCAGAGTACGCAGTGGAGGAGCATGAGGAGAAGGAGGGCCATCATGGCCCAGCAGATACCGAATGTGCAGCCGGTTGTCCCCCGCAGACAACCACCAATCCCTTGAATAAGGGCCACCCCATTCAATCTCACCACCACACAGATCCACACCCTGTACTGGCTGGATAGGGACACCTTCACCACTATAGTGGACCTGATTCATGATGACCTAGTGAGCCAAATAAATATCCAGACAGCCACCCGCCACCCCCCTCCGCCTTGCTGAAGGTAGTGTCTGTGCTACACTTCCTTGCCACAGGCACTTATCAGCACACAGTGGGACATCTGCATGGAATCTCCCAACCCTGTTTCTCCTGTATGCTCTGCCAGGTGCTAGATGCACTCCTCTCCCACGTATGTGACCACATCAGCTTAGCACGGACTGCGGAGGAGGTGAATGACACAAAAATAGCATTCAATGTACTTTCAGGCATGCCTAATGTAATAGGAGCATTCGACTGCACACATGTGGAGCTGGTTGTCTGGCATGCTGTGGAGGTAGTGTACCGCAACAAGAAACTGTACCATTCACTCAACGTACAGATGGTGCATGATGCTCGAAAAATAATCACACATTGCTGCGCATGATTCTCTCGCTCCACAAATGACTCCACGGTGCTGCACAACTCCACGCTTCCTCGCTACATGGCACGACACACTGGA
The DNA here is from genome assembly GCF_040938575.1 of Ambystoma mexicanum. Lineage (NCBI taxonomy): Eukaryota > Metazoa > Chordata > Amphibia > Caudata > Ambystomatidae > Ambystoma > Ambystoma mexicanum. Next base: position 1,410,428,850 of record NC_090935.1, read on the forward strand.
CATCGTACCTGGCTGATGGGTGAGTCTAACCACAAGGACATGAGGAGTGTTGAATTGGGGGGGGCAGTAAACAGCATGGGCAACCTGTCTGCTGGGTGAGTCCAACCACAAGGCCATGAGGAGTGTTGAATTGGGGTGCCAGTAAACAGCATGGGCAACCTGGCTGCTATGTGAGTCCAACCACAAGGTCATGAGGAGTGTTGAAATGGGGGTGCAGTAAACATCACAAGCCACCCAGCTGCTGGGTGAGTCCAACCACAAGGCCATGAGGAGTGTTGAATTGAGGGGGCAGTAAACAGCATGGGCAACCTGTCTGCTGGGTGAGTCCAACCACAAGGTCACGGGAAATGTTTAATTGGGGGGGCAGTAAACAGCATGGGCAGCCTGGCTGCTGGGTGAGTCCAACCACAAGGCCATGAGGAGTGTTAAATTGGGGGGGAGGGTAGTAAACAGCGTGGGGGAACCTGGCTGCTGGGTGAGTCCAACCACACGGCCATGAGGAGTGTTTAAACATAGCACAGCATGAGATGCATAAAGGGCAGATGTGCACACTGCATGCATTAAGCCAGAATCAATCCGTCTGCAACATCCTGTAACCATTACCAAGCATGTATTGAAGTGCACAGAGGCTGGATAGGCCAACAAACGACAAAGGCAGATGAGGAATAAACCAAAGAACCTCCTCATCCGCAACCTGCCCAACAACAAACCTCACACATAGAACGGAACAAACCATACACAGCGTTCTGAGTGCACTGAACTTGCTAGTGCGCAGATGTAACTGAATGTGCTACACAATAATAGCATGCCAAAGCGCAAGGCCTTCCCAGGTGTGTCTCCATGCATGTAATACACACAGTGCCTACATAAGTACATGTATATGGGCCTTCAGAAGACACAAACCACATCTACCAGAATGCACCACATATTAGTGACAATGATTGACATTCAAAACAACAGTAGAGTGAATTCACAAGTCATGATGGTCAGCCAGAGATAAAACTATCTGCCGCACTGAAATGAATCGTGACTGCACACACATTCCACAGGTAGACTGCTGGTCATTACGCTTGTCATGTCTCCTAAAGGGACATCTTCAGGTAGAATGCATTAAGTGCAAATTAGCAAAATGCAACAATTCTTGACTACCACCAATACATGATTGAGACCTGCCGGCCTCACCCAATTAAGCTTCAATCATCCATGCAAACACCCACCCAGTCGTAATGCTGTTACATAACCCTTTACCCCTCACACAGTTCCTATCAATGGATATGTGGCCTTGTCATATGTGTTACGATGTAGATGGATGTGTACACAAAGTCCTGTCGATGGAGACCACTGTGAAAAACAATGTTAATGAGGTGAATGTGTAAAGTCCCACTTCATAGGCACAGTGCTCTTTCATTGGTAACACATTAATGACATTTAAATTCATTGTTGTGAGCTGTACGGGATTTGTGAGAGGGCAGGTTGACAGTGAATGGCCCATGTGACAGCAACTGCACAAACCCCCCTCGCCCCTGCGTCTGCCCTAAATTCACTTACGGGGTACATAGGAAATAACCTAAGCCATGTACAGTAATAATTCCCTGTGCATGGTATTCTTCTCAAATGAACACTGTACAGCCTGTGCCAACATGGAATGACTACAAAAATCATAGGTGCCCTTGCTCTTGCTCCCATGCAGGTGATGCCAGGTATCCCCTGCTGGCATGGCTCTTGACCCCCATCAGGCATACTCACAACAGGCCCGAAGAAGCTTACAATTGTGCACATGTACGCACTCGCTGCACCATCGAGCAGACGTTTGGCCTGTTGAAGGCCAGGTTCCACTGCCTCAGCAGATCTGGGGAAGCCCTCATCTATGGGCCAGAGAAGGTGGGCAAACTTGTGCTGGTATGTACCATGCTGCACAACATGTGCATCCGGCGCAACGTCCCTCTACCCCCTGACGTGGACATGCTGGCACCAGAGGCTGAGTACGAGGATGAAGAAGATGGCGAAAAAGCCCTGGCAATGATGGGCGTGCCACACGGCAAGAATTAATTCAACACTACTTTTAATTAACTATTACAGACGCGGCACTGGACATGAATCACACTGGGCACTGGACACTGTACATGCTTAAACATACTCACACTGAATAAGCAATATCCAGTCATGTATTTTATGAAACCCCAGGTGTATTGTGATATGAATAACTATGCACAAATGTGATCGTCATTGGCTACTACTACATTTCTGTACTACTGACCCCACTCCCTCACCCCAACTATCCCCACACCCCCTCCCCAACTATCCCCACACCCCCACCACAACTATCCCCACACTGTCCTCGAGGATGGGGCCAGTGGTGTGGCGATGTGGCATTGTTCGGCAATTGCCTGGACCAACACATTGATTGACTCCACCAGTGAAAACATGGTACCATTCCCATCCCTCACATGCTTCACCAGGTGGTACACCCCCTCCGTGGTACTGCCCAGCATTCGGGCAGTGTTCCGTGCAATGTCCTGCATCATCTGGCACGAGAGCTGTGCCTCAGTAAGGTACCGCTGCACCAATGTGTGCATTGCCTGCTGCCTTTCCATCATCCTGGTGAGGCACCCTTCAATGTCACGTATTTGATGTAGTCCAGGTAGTGGCATGGGTGGTGGGCTCCGAGGGTCCATGGAACTTAACACAGCATCATCTCAATAGTTACGGTCGCTGTGGTGGCAGTGTACACTGCCCTCCACAAAGCTGTCGGCTCCAGAGCCTTGTAGTAGTGGTGCAGGTTCATCCTGCTGGCAGGGGGCTGGGGAAACAGGTTCGTCCTGCTGGCTGTGGGCTGGGGAAACAGGTTCATCCTGCTGGCTGTGGGCTGGGGAAACAGGTTCATCCTGCTGGCTGGGGCCAGGGAAACAGGTGTCTCCTGCTGGTGGGGCCTTAGCAGCAGGTGTCTCCTGCTGGCGGGGCTGCTTGGCAGCAGGTGTCTCTGGCTGGTGGGGCTGCTTGGCAGCATATGTCTCCTGCTGGTGGGGCCTTGGCAGCAGGTGTCTCCTGCTGGCGGGGCTGCTTGGCAGCAGGTGTGTCCGGCTGGTGGGGCTGCTTGGCAGCAGGTGTCTCCTGCTGGTGGGGCTGCTTAGTGGCATGTGTCTTCTGCTGGCGGGGCTGTTTGGCAGCAGGTGTCTCCGGATGGTGGGGCTGCTTGGCAGCAGGTGTATTCTTCTGGTGGGGCTGCTTGGCAGCAGGTGTCTCATGCTGGTGGGGGGGCTAGCCCACATGTGTTGTTGCACACTGTGGTGGCGGATATGCTCGTATCTTGGTTTGAGGTGGTGGTCTGCCTGTGGCGGGCCGTGCCCTGGTGCCCCTGGATTTGGTTGCATGTTTCCCATCATTGTCAGATGATGTGCCTGTGGCGGACAGTGAGGCAGGGCATCAGTAATGGGTGTGGCTCCATCAGACATACATCAATGCTAGTACTTTCAGACTCATGTGCATTGTCATGGACATGGTGGAGGGCATGGCATGGTGCACACATGCATTTGTGGGGGATGCATTGTGGGTGCATGTTTGTTGTGCGGCCATGGTGTGCGCAGTGTCTGTTGACTGGGGTACTGGTGTTTACCAGTTTGGGTGTTATGGGCCTGCCACATGAGCTGTGTGACATGTTGAGTTGAGTTGAGTTTGATTGTGTAATGGATGTGTTTCACTTGTGACTGCTGCCTATGGCTGTTGCTGTGTTGATGGTGATTCAGCCTGATGGAACATGGTGGTGTGACAAGTGTGCCACATGTGTCATTGATGTGTGCATCTTGTCTTGACATGGCTTAGGGCATGTGGTGGCACGGCGGTGACGACACCAGTTGGGCATTGTCTAGTTGATGTGTGTCTGTGTGCATGCAGATGCTACTTTTATGGGCAATCAACTGGACATGTGGGGTGTGTCAGTGGTTTATGTTTTCGGGTCCAGGAGGTTGCGCACACAGAGGCATAGGTCGTCCTACCTCTTCTTGCAGCCTCGCACATTACAGGGTGTTGTCCGCACCACCAAAACTTTACGGGCAACCTCCTCCATATAGTCTTCTTTCGTATTTGCTCTTGGCGCCACAGATCTATGCAAACAGCTTCGTCCTTGCTCAACAAGGGTGTAGGCAAGCATGTTCAGTTCAGGTTCACTGAACCTAGGCTTGCAGCGACGTACTGCAGGTTGCCTTGCACACATGTGTCTCGGTGTTGATAGCTGCTCAGGTTTTGAATCACACTCCTGTGCACTGAGGATTGAAATGGCGTGTGCAAGTTCATATTTTAGGTCATATTCTGTGATCTCATTTTCAAGTTCCTTCCATAAATTAGCATAAAGGAAGATGGTATGATAGTGTTTGCTTAGGACCACCACCCATACCCTCAAATTAATTTCCTCTCTTTGTTTTATATTCCATTCAATTCAAATCATCTTTATTTCGGCTGTACACCATAAAAGCAGACAAATCAATAATAAAAAAAATCATTACAAACTCTTAAACAACCCTTGCACAAATCCAACAGCATAAACCCAGTCTTCGGTTAATACACAGGATATAAAAACAATTGTCACAGTTTAAAAGACATCGCAGTACATAAGATTCCAGGCAAAACAATAATTATACAATCCAGATTAATGTTTAGACGATGACAAGCAAAAAACGTGATCAATAAATTCTGAATCCTTCACATATGAAGGATCTATTATTTACTGCTGATTGAAAAAATGTTTCCTCTTTTTGAAAGCAGAAAATAGAAACTTTGGGGCAGCATTAATAATCCTGGTCGAAGAGGATCATTTCAATATGATAACAGCTTCTCTTCTAGTTTCAACCACATACAGACCTAACAATGGTTTAAACCACTTGTGTCTCAGAACTTAATTTAAAGGACAGGGACAACATAAAATATAACTCATCTTCCACTGATGTCGCACATACTGGGCAAAAAACAGATGTTCCCTTACGCCCAATTCATTTCTCGAGGTAAATAATCCTCACATAGACTATGAAAGTTGTCATCTGAGGGGGTTGCATAAGTGTTATAACTCTGTGGGGGGTCATTTTCATTCAAACAGTAAAATGCATGGATGGGATCACTTACATTTGCTCATTTGTGCAAAAGTCGAGTGTTTGAAATATTAATGATTTCAAAACAAGAGTGTAAAAAGGGTTAAAAACAAGAAAAAATATCTTACACCTTTCCTTTCCACTATGTGTTGGAAAAAGGTGGAAATGGCTCCCACAATGAAAAAAAGTAAGCACATTTAAACTGTATTCCTATGGAAACAGCTTGCCTTTGCCAGGTGTAGAAAAGCTGGTGTATTTCCTAGGAATAACGATTTACTAGCAGGATGAAAAATATTTGCTGGTGTTAAAACATATGGGGCCTCATTACGACCCAGGCGGAATGGGTTTAACAGCGCCGGTAAAGGTGCCGGTGCCGTTAAACCCATTCCGCCGTATTACGAGGTTCCCCTGTGGGACCTGCTCTGGATTTCTGGTCAGTTTTTAGCTCCCTCCCCAATCCCATTGAACCCTATGGGGGGTCAAATGGGAATGGCGATGTGTTCCCTAAATGGGGAAATACCGGGTCCTCCAAGGTTGGAATGGCCCGGTATTTCCCCATTCAGGGACCACGGACCCGGACCCGAGTTTGGAGGCAGCCATGCCCTTGTCAAGGGCATGGCTGCCTCCAAACTCGTAATGAGGCCCATGGTGTTTTGAGGTGGAGTGGGTATACTTGGAGGACACAGATAGTCAATACAGTGCTTCCTCTCTGCATAAAATACACACAAAAATCACCTGGATAGGAAAAGGTTTTAAGACAGATGTAACACAAATACTCCTGTCTTAAGACCTTGTTCTCCAATCTGCGGGACTTGCAAAATGATCCTCTATAAATATTTGTTCTCAGCCGAGGGTCAACTTTCTTCTCATTCCCCCTACTACTTGGGTCTTTCCCTGCCAAAATCCTTCTGATGATAATTGGTGACCTTAACCTTCCTGTATTAAATAAGAACCATCAATCACAACTCAACTTCATTCTCTCTGACCACCACATGGTGTCCACAGCGTCCCAACTCACATCCATGGGTACTCCATTGATTGGCTCTATCTATCCCCTCTCACCTCCTCTGCCCACTCCATATATCCCTCTCCCTCTAACCAGTTACTCATTTACTTCACTTCGCCATATCTGTACCCTCATCGCCTATAGGAAGCTCCAATGTGACTCTCTTGCTCTATACCTGGACCAATTTAATCCCTCCCTATAAACCCTATCCTCTGCTCGCTCACTCAATTGAACTGACCTCCACAAAATTCAATGATATACTTGCCACCTTTTTTGACTACAATTATCCTGCATGCTCATTTACCTCCTCTTTCTCATGCCCTCAAACACAGATCACCATAGCCCTACAGCAACAGAGTACTTTCATGCACCTCCACCTATGCTGCTGGAGTAAAGATCATGTCCCCATTCTCTTCACTACCTACAAGGACTCTCTCCTTGCCCTCGTGGCCAACCTTGGCTCTGCCGGAATATCATACTATATTGACATCATGTCTTTTCACCACTCCCACCCTTGCAAGCTCGCCAGGACACTCAAGGCTAAGCATTTCCCTGCAAAAACACACCCTATTATTTTCTTTTTCCGCTGAGGACTTTTACTCCTACTCCTCCTCTAAAATCACAAGTATAGATAATACCTCATCAACCCTTGTAACCTTCCCTCCTTCACCATCCTTCTCTCCAACGCTTATCACCACCCCTCTCTCTTTTGTATCCCACTTTGTCTCGGTCTCCCCTACTGAACTCCTTCCAACCAGTGCTTCTATTGGCTCCTTTGCACCTAAACAATTAAAGAGCATGCACCTATTACCTCCAATCATCTCTTCTCCCTCTTTAACCTATCTCTCTGTGCTGTCATTTTCCTTGCCTGCTACGAAATAGCTACCATTATTAAGAAACCCAATGCTGACTTCAACAATCCCTCATTCGACAGAACTGTCGTTTTATCCCACAACCAATTCACAAATCCTCAAGAAAGTTATCTTCAAGCACATTGTCAGCTACCAAGAGTACCACCCACTGTTTGAAAGCTTCCAATCTGGATTTAGGAGCAACCACAATATTGAAACAGCGGACACCCAGGTCTCTAATTTTCTGAGCAAGACACACCACTTTCACCTACCATCCATTCTAATTCTACTTGATGTCTCTGCAGCCATTGACATTGTGGACCATCCATCTCTCCACCAAACCCTCATCATGAATGGCTTACAGGAAACTGTACTTCGATAAGAAGCCTCCTACCTGTCGGACCACTCCTTCTCTGTGGTGACTTGGAACGGAAACATGCATTCATTTGGGCATTACCCAAGGATCTGTCCTTGGAACACTCCTTCTCAAGCTTGACATCACGTCCCTGGGTAAGCTGAACTCCTCCTTTGGCTTTCACTACATTCTCTTTGCCAATGACACAAAGATCTTCTCTTTTCCATTTTGCAGGCTTCACCAAAGGCATGCAATCTTGAGACACCCTTTAACAGCACCTTTGCACTACAACAGTTAATTACTGCCTCTGCTTTAGCTGATAGAGTCAACCTTCTCAACATCAGTGAAATGTGTCCCCACCTCACACACCACTAAAACACTAATAGTCCCCCCAGCTCTTTATGAGCATATTTTTTGTTGTCCATCTAAACAAAGTCCTCAAGTTTGCTACTCACAACCTCGACAAAGTTAATTGGCTCCCAATTGAAAATTGATGTCTCTTTAAATCCCTTACCCTTGTCTACAAAGCCATCCATGATCTCAAACCTCCCACTTTGCTGACTGCATCTTCCTATACTCTTCCCTCACAAAATCTCTATTCATCACCCCTACTTAACCTGTGTCTCCCACATTTCCTTTGCCTTCTCTTGCATGTGCTGCTCCTCCCTGCTTGCCCCATACTGCAATGCCCCCACCAGATATTGAAACACTCCCATCTTTTTAACAGTTCAAGACCAGTCTCGGGAGGATAGCTGAGGGGCAACGTGCTTGTCGTGGAAGCAAGACGATGCAGAGCAACAAAGGTTTGATCCCCTGATCCGCACTTAGAAACCTCTGGGTATTAAGAGTGTTATAAACAACCAATTACATTTACAGTTTCAAGCTCCACCTTCTGACCAACAAAGGAGCTTGTCCTACACTCCCCAAGAAACTCCAGCCTAGCCATACCACTTGACCCCAATCATACATTGCATCTGTAACTATGTAAATATGTCAATATTTTGTATTCTTTTGTATTTTATTTGTATTTGTATATCGCTTTACGACACTGCGCTGGACACGATTAAAATGGTACATCACGTGTCAGCATGGATAAAAGATGGTCTTTAATGCAGGTTCGAAAAAGAGAATAGGAGAGGAGAGAGTGAAGAGCCAATGGGAGCTCATTCCAGTGGAGTAGGTCTCAGAGGGCAAAGGAACGGAAATGGGACTGAGCACAGGGTGGCCAAGAGACATTAAGAAGAAAAAGTGTCTGTGAGCTAAGAGAACAAGTAGGAGAATAGAAAGATACAAGTGAGGAGAGAAAGGATGGAGACATTTTATAGAGAGATTTGAAGACTAACCAAATAAAACTAAACTTGAGCCAAAAGTAAAATGAAAGCCAACGCAAAAAAGAAAAATTGGAGTAATAGAATTGTGTGGGGACATAAGAGTGAAATCTAGGAATTGTAGATAGATTTGAGTGGACATAGGTGGAAAGCTGGAAGACCAAAAATCAAGGAGGAGCAGTAAAAGAGGCAAGAGAAGATGAGAGAAGAGATTAAGAGTTTAGTATCATGAAAAGAAAGAAAAGGCCTAGCTTTACGATTGTTGAAAAGGTGGTTTCTACAGGAGTAAGAAACAGAGGAAATATGATGAGTGAAAGAAAGGGTAGAGTCCAAGTAAACAGCAAGATTATGAGCAGTAGATGAGATGGGTAGAATAGAAGGAGAACATGAAATAGAGGCTGCAGGGAGTAAAGAGGTAGGAAAGAAAAGAACCTTGGTTTTGTAGGAGTTAAATGCCAGTTATTGATCGGCCATCCAAGATTGAATGGCCAGTAGAGAAGATGAAATAGTAGCATGAGTCTTAGAAGAGAAGGAAGAAAAGGATAGAAAAAGCTGGGTGTCGTCCACATAGAAATGGTGGGTTAATTCCAAAGAAGAGATAATAGCAGGAATAGGGCAAGTGTGGAGGGAAGGGGACACAAGTGAGAGCTTTGTGAAGAAGAGCAAGAATTGGTAGAAACATTGCCCGCCCACGACGGAGAGTAGGTGTGATTAGAAATGTAAGATTTAAACCAGTTAAGTACAGAACCGGAAAAGCCCAAGTATGGAAGCGAGGAAAGCACGAGACAGCAATCAACACTATCAAAAGCTGATGATCATGGAGGAATCAAAGTGTAGCGTGCTTAGCATAATGTGCAGAAAGAAGAGAGTTACAGACTGAAAGCAAAGAAGTCTCAGTGGAATTGTGAGGACAAAAGCCAGATTGGAAATGAGGAAGCAGTAAGTTGGAGGTAATAAAGGTTCACATTTGAGAGTAGGCAGCAAACTCCAAGAGTTTCGAAATCAAGAAAGAAGGGATATGGAATGATAATTAGAAGGGAGGGAGGTATTCAAGTAGGGTTTTTAGGGAGAAATGTGGCATGTTCAATGGAGGAGGAAAGACAAAGGTTGAGAGAGAGCTGTTAAACAGGGCAGTAAAATAGGGAAGAAGAAGAGGATCGAGCTTTAGATCGAGTGTAGATGGAACAGGATAGAGAGGGAGTGCCTTAGCCCATAAAGCCCATAAAGCAGCGGTATCAGAGTCCAATGAAGGGATAAAGGAAGACATAGGAGCTGAGCATAGAGACAAAGAAGAGGAATACTGAGAGGCTAGAGTAGGCAAAATAGCATTACGGACAAGAGTGACCTTAGATGAGAAGTACAAGTCCAGGTTGCCGGCAGAAAGGGTAGAGAACAGAGCAAGATCAGGAGAATGGGGAAAGAGGATACTAGACACAGTTTGTAAAGTGAATCTCTTCACACAGATATCTTCATGTTATTTCATATTTATTAAATGCTCATGTTAGCTTATCAGCGACCCCAGCACTCGTCCTCCAAGGCTCTCTTCCCACCGATCAATAGCCACTGCAGAACTCCAAGCCCCTCACATCCATATACACTCCAATTCCCCATTCCATCACCATGGAGACACATCATAACACATCTCCCTTCCTCTTCACCACTGCTACCCTGCCCATGTTCCAAACCTAATAATTTGTTTTTATATAGAGCTACAAACCCGCAGGTATCTAAGCGCTGCAATAACAGTTATTATTATCCCACTGCGTGGTACTCAATTTATCGACCTCAGAAGGATGAAAGGCTGAGTTGGCCCTGCCGGGATTCGAACCTGCGTCAGCAGGCTACACAGGGATGTCAGAACGAGTGCTCAACTCGCTGTGCTATCTGCCCGACCTGTCCACCACTCACCCTCAAAGCTCCATTCAAAACTTCCTCCACCCGTACGGGTTCGGAATATAACAGATCTTCTTTCCTCTGCACAACACCCTTTGTTAGTCTCACCCAATCACCTCCCCAAACTTCCACCATTCTCTACCCCCTTTTCTTGTTTTCTCTCTACACCCATACTTCCTCCCATCCATCTTTCACTGTAACTCCCCCACCACACAATCTGCTTCTCTCACCCTCCCCAACAAGGGAGGTATTACTCTGGTATTGCACTTCCAACCTCTCATCAATTCAAAGGGACTGATCCATGTAACGCCATAAAACGACATCCGGAGGGCATAAAGTTTTCCCCTCATGCTCATTTTCTTATTGGTTCACACACTCCTGCCATCCTTATAGCCTCCTCCATGCACCTATTCACCCACTCAACCATGCCATTACACCCTGGGTGGTACACCTCAAATACTTCTCAAAATAACCTCCCACAAACTGGCTACAATTGTAAATTGGAATACTTCAAGGTAGTCCCTCCCTCTCAAATACTTCCTGCAAAAAACTCAACAAGCATTTATCCTATGGCTTTCCTCACTACGTCGTGCTCTGTCCACCTGGACAATAAGTCCACCAGAACCAAAATAAACTTTCCTCATTCACATCCCATTTCCAAAGGACCTAAAACGTCCATGGTGAGGTCCTCCCATACATTCCTGGGCACATCCAGTTTAGCCATGGGTTGGGCTTGTTCGCTCTCCCTTACATGTTTTCCTACACTACACACACTTTCCCAGCCTTCTTTCAATTTCACAGTCAACCCGGGCCACCAATATTCTCCCCTTAAAACTACCTTTGTCCTTGACACACCCAGGTGCCCTTCATGGGCTATTGTCACTAGTTTTTAACGTAAGCTTTGCGGGACCAAAACTCAACCCACCAATACAGTAGTCCATCTACACAGCTCAACTCGTCTTTGACTTCCTTTCATCAATAGTGATCATTCTCTTATCCGGTCACTCTGAGTCAAATATCGCATGACACAGACCGTGGTATCTTTGGCTGCCATAGCCAACAACCACTCCTCTCTCGTAAGGATACCTTTGTGTGTAAAAAAAAAACACATCCATCTCCTCTACGTCTCCACTTTCTTCTTGTCCACCTAAACTTGACAAATGGTCTGCTAAAACATTTTCCCAGCCTGGTATCACTTCCATCTTAAATGCATGCTGCTACATCCTGGCCACCCAACTTGCCACACGCTGAGAAACTTTGTCCAACCCATTTGATTAAAAAATCACCTTAAGCGGCAGTATGTATCAGAAACTCTGCTCCCCAAACAAAGTCCCTAAATGTATCTATGGCCCAATGACATGCTTACACCTCCTTCTCCAAAACCGAGCCATTTTTCTCTGGACCTTGCAGACCCCTGGAGGCATGAGCAATTATATGCTCTCCATTGGTGGTGAGCTTTCACAACCTTAATAATCAAATTCGGATCTGATTCAGTTACTTATTACTGTTCATTAAACTTGGGGTGCATACCCACTATTAGAGGTGCCTCCTTGATATAGCACTATATAATCCAAGAAAAGAGACCTCGGCCACGCGGTCAGCAGTGTGGGCTGCACACCCTGATCACCGCGGTAAAGTGGTGTGACTTAATAGTTTTCGTACTGATGTAATGGTATCTTGTTTGATTGTAAGAAAATCACTTCAAAATATCATATAATGTCATTCTTCCAATTCTATTTATTGCAAATAATGTTTGGCAAATGATTCACATTATAGGCCTATGCATTTCGGACAGTAATGTCCTTCCTCAGGGCCTGTGATAGTGTATCTTTTTTGTATCGAACTTTGGTCACAAGTCATGATAAATGATAGTATCCATACAAACATTCATATAATTACTTAGAAAATAAGCGCAATCATAATATTCCGTCATGGTACTACATATCGCCCAATGCATATTGTTGATGTCACAAGAATATATTATTTTCATAAATAAGCGGTTTGGAAGTTCATTATCGTTCAACTATATGCTCTTCACCATTCCTGTCTATTTGGGACCACACTGCCCCAATCCCACCCTCACTTGCATCCACTGTAATCACAGATTTTCTTTTAGTGTTGAACTGACACAATGCCTTTGCCAAATTAATCTCTTCCTTTATTCACTTGAACTCATCAAACAAGTTATGCCTTACAAAATGCACTCCTTTCTTGTGCAGCTTCCTCATCTAGCCCACATTGTTGGTGAAGTTACAAACACATTTTTGGTAAAATTCTATCATCCTGAAAAATGACCACAACTCACTCTTAGTCTTGGGCACCTCTATTCTCTTGATAGCATCCACAATTTCACTCTTGGGCCTTACTCCCAGCACTGAAACTGTGTGCCCTAAGTATTCAACAGAATCCTTTCTGAACACGCACTTCTCTTGCCTCAATGTTATTCCTCTCACCTCCAAAATCTTACGGACCTGGTCCAATATAACTTCATGCTCTTCCAACAACGTATCCACACATTTCTGGAAGAAAAGATGCTGCTGACCCTAGGGGCATTCTCTGAAAACGAAAGAATTCCCTCATGTGTTATGAACTTTGTCATTCTTTGTGACTTTTCCTTGTGCTCAATCTGGTGATAGGCTGAAGCCATTACTAATTTGAAAAATACCATATCATTGCCAACATCTCATCCATGTTTGGAAGGGGGTATCTCTCCATCACCACACATTTAACTCACAAAGGTCTACACACAGGCGAAGTTCACCAGTGTTTTTTTAACCACCACCAATGGTTATATACATTGCACACTTCCTGCGTGTTCAATCACACCCAAACTACATTGTTTATTTAGCTCTACCTTGACCCTTTTTCTAAGGACTGATGGAACAGAACGCAACTTTGCCGCCACCGGCAAACTTCCATCCTTGAGGTTGATTTGTTGGTTCATACCCTTCATCTCATCAATACCTTTGGCAAACACTATCCCATACATTTCACGTACTGACTCACCCACATGCAGCACCTGTTCATCTGTACTGGGATCCAATCTAATCCCCAACAATTTCTGTTCTCACCACCCCAACAACGTTGCCCCCTTCTGTGTCACATACATTTTTCCTTCTGCCTTCTTTCCCTTGAATTTGAGATTCACCAGGAAGTATTCCAGTTATTCTATCTTATCTAAATTGTATTGACCTGAACACATGTCCGGGATGCATACATTACCCACAGCTCCCCCCACATCAAATTCAAACACCTTCCTTGACAACAAAGAGATCTTTGCCCCTGAATCAGCGATCATGGACACAATCCCACCATTCACATAATTTGGGGCATCCGACCCTTACCGTCATCTCTGCTTGCACCACATTCACCATTATCATTGCAACATTTGCCTCATCCTCCCCTCAGATGAGCCTTGCCCGTCTTCAGAAACATAAAACACTTTCTTGGGACCCATCTGGAAGCACTTGCAACAATTGGGAAGATGATCACACTTCTGGCTCACCAGAAAAAAAATTGTTCTTTGCCCCTCTGTCCTTTGGGACAACCTCCTTTGGCCTCATTCCCCATTTTAGCATGGAGCACGGTCCCTTTTTGTTTCCTTTTTTTTACTTCTGCATGGAGGAAACTTCAGCACTTCTGGACTAGGCTCCTTACTCTCAGTTTTGTCTAGCTTCGCCACACGCGTTACTCTCAGTTTTGTCTAGCTTCGCCACACGCGCCATAGAGTGTTCCACTCATTCTGTCATCTCAATCACCTCGTCCAAACTTGGATCATCCTGAAGTCATAGTTCCTCTCTGATCCTGTTATTATTGCAATGGATCATGCACTGATCACAAATATGTTAATCTAGGCCACTACCAAATTTACATGTAGGGGCCAATTTGCGCAAAGCAGTGATATATTCTTCCACAGACTCTCCACTTTCCTGCACCTGTACCCCAGAATTGTACCATTACAGAATTGTGCTAGTCTTGTTATTAAAGTGGACCTCTAACTTGAGCAGCACAATATCCAACTCATTTGTCACATCCAATTCCATAGATACTTTCCTGTTGGTTGCAAAGGTGTTCCCACATTCAACTCTCAGATAATGCAAGGATCCCTTGTTCCATTGGCCCCATTTTATTTTAAAAGAACCCAGGGAGGCCATATGCAGAGCAGGGCCAGGCACCCCAGGCAGTTCTCACCAGCAGTATAGTTTTAAGATGCAGGAAATAATAAAATGTCCCACCATACTTCTTCACAGCCTCAGAGAATAAGAGTTCCAAAATAGATTGCACACTGTTCACACTGGGATTCCCACGATCACACAGACGTAGCAAAGGTCACTCTCCAATATTTTGTAGTGATGCAGGTGGGCATGGAGCAGGGCTGACAGAAAAAAAACTTCCTGGAGCTGTTGCTATGGAAGCATGAGTAAATCAGAAAAAAGCTTCCTGGAGCTGTTGCTATGGAAGCATGAGTAAATCAGAGCCATGTAGGAGGGCGTTCACTTGCAAAATCCTCTGGCATCCATCAAAGTATGAGAGCACCCACACAGCACTTTCCAAGGCAAGGCAGGTGTCCGTTGCGTCACACCACAGGGTTCTCAATTTTTTCATTGGCACCTTTGGCCTTCCACAAATGAGGACTGAGGAGGCACTGAAGTCCTTTCTCGACGTCTATGCCCTTCTTCAACTGTGGGCAGTGTCTGCTCCGAGAGCCATTCACACAGGGGATGATATGTCAAAAAGGCAACGACTAAGCAAAGGAAAATGCTGGGGGTCGTCTAAGTGCATGGGTGCTTGTCACCAATAAAGTGAGGCTCTTCACACAGATAACTTCATGATACTTTTTGATATTTATTCACTGCTTAAGTTATTTTAACAGCAAGCCCCAGTACACGTGCTCCAAGGCTTTCTCCGTCCGATTAATGGTCACTGCAGAACTCCAAGCCCCTGACACCCATATACATTCCTATTCCCTGTTACATCACCAGGGAGACACATCATAACAATTTGAAAAAAGACGAGGATGCGAAGAGTGAGAATGAAGGGGGTCAGAATAGCAAGATTGTTTGGCAGAGAGAAGGGCAGTATTTAAAGCTGAATGAAGAGAAGAGAAGGTATCAGAGTTAAAAGCAGCAAATTACTTACACCAGTAATGTTCAGCTCGGCGAAGATTGTGCCATACAGAGTGAAGCTGGACGGTGAACCAAGGCTGAGAAGGCTATCATATAGGTCAACATGGAGATGCTGGATGTAGGGAGTCAAGAGACGAAGGTAGGGAAGAGAAAAGAGAGGAAGTAGCGGAATCAGCGGAAAGGGAGACAAAGCTTGGTAGGGATGGAAGGGAAGAAGTACATGTGAAAAGGACCAATGAGGAGTCAAAGGCACGAAGATCAAGACAGAGAAAAGAGTATATTGTAGGGGGAGCAGCAAAGGAGGAAGCAGGAATAATAGAAAAGCAAAAGGAAAGGAGATCATAGTCAGAGAAGTAGATTGGGTTCGCAGAGACACAGGTAGTTGAATCAGAGATTGCAAAATTAAATCAAGAGAGGAACCAGTGATGTGGGAATGAGGAGAGGGGATTGAAAACAGATGGTAAATCGAGAATAGAGATAAGGGGGACAGAAGAGTGGATCAAGAAAAGATAGAGGTTGAAATCTAGAAGAATAAGGGGAATATCTAAAGGCAAGAAAACAGAGACAAGTGTGTCTAGATCCTCACTGAAGGAGTTAGTAGAGCCAGGGGCAGGTAAAGCAGGAGGAAGTCCACAGAAAAAGGTCATTTAAAGGAAGACTACTGGTACTCAAAGGATGAAAATAATGGCAAGTCAGGGGGGATGAGGAAAGAAAAAAGGAGGAGTGCTAGGGAATGCAACCCCTCCATTCCCGGCTCAACCCAATGGATGAGGGGTGTGTTTGAAGGCAGTAGAGGTAGTATGAATATGTATTATGCCAGGCATTATGGCAAAAGGCAGATACTACATATGATAACTGGACACTTGATCTCCTCATTAACTGGTTAATCATTCCCAGGGACTGCGTTCCATATCCTGTATTGCATCCTATGTGCATCATTTCTGGTCTAAATACACTCTAAACATCAACAAACATAAATACAAATCACAATTATGAAAGAATTGCCAGAATACCAAAGAATTCTGTAATAATGAAGCATTTGACCCCTTTGCTTGATCCAGGCCATGTGCCATACCTCTGCATACATATATCACTACACATTTCTCAGAGATCACGTACAGAACTTAACAAACTGCTTGAGTTGTGCTCAATTGATGATTAAGGAGCCGATTCATGGAACAAATGTGCGCCGAAATGTGTGGCGCAAGCTGGCACAAGCGTGAAAAAGCAAGCGCATGCGCACGCGTGCGATTCATGGAAGGCCCTGCAAGTGTTTTCCCCGGGATGTGCGCCAAATCCGCGCGTAGCGCACACGGGCGTGCAACGTCACTGCAACATCCCGAGCACACACCAAAAAGTGGCCGGAACACGCGAATGGGGAACAACGCGTGAAAAAAAAGGCGTAACTAGGGAAGGACTGCTGGGAAATACACGGAACGCCCACACGCACGCAAACAACACGTATTCATGGAATCGAATATGGGAAATCCACGCACGCCAAAACACATGCACAGGCGTAAACACGTGCACCACACAAAAGCAGGCGGAAGCGTCCCCGCGCTGTATAAAAGTGCACGCAAACAACAAACACGTATATACAGCTACGATGAATGTCCCATTTCTCGCATCACTGATCGTGGGACACCGCAGGAGGAGGAGAAAAGGCAGGACCCGCATTATTTTGCCCAGCACCAGCCTTTTTGGGATGCCTGATGACCAGGTCTATGGCAGGTATAGGTTTCCACCTCGTATCATCCTAGACCTGGTCACTGAGTGGGAGGATGACCTCACATCACACACCTTGTGCTCCCAAGCACGAAGCCCCTTGGAAAAGGTGCTCAATGTCCTGCATTTTTTGGCCACTGGGTCATTTCAGCAGACAACTGCCATAGTTGGGGGCGTCTCACAGGCCACGCAGTCACGCTGCCTACACCAGGTGTTGGCAATCATGACTGCGTGCCCCTCAGTCCGCAGGTACACATACATGCCCAGAACACCCGCAGAAAGGCAGGCCGTCGTCCAGGACTTTTACAGGATGGTACACTTCCCCAAAGTGCTTGGTGCCATAGATTGCACCCATGTGGCCCTACGTCCACCTAGGGCCACTGAGCACATGTATCGAAACGCAAGCACTGGCATTCCATCAACGTACAGGTTGTATGCGATGCCCATGGAATCATCACCTTTGTCTATGCAAACTATCCTGGGTATACCCATGACAGTTTCATATAAGGAATGTCTGCCCTGAGCCAGGACCTGGAAGCTGGGAAGCATGGCGACACATGGCTCATTGGTGAGTACAAATGTCTGTGCACATGCATGCATGTCACACACAGACAAATACACAAACCCAACTAATGACAACCATCATCACCTCCCCAGGGGACAGTGCCTACCCTCTGAGCAACCACATGTTGACACCAATACGGAACCCCACCACACCACCCCAGGTAAAATACAACGCTGCCCATATTGCAACCAGGGGCATAGTGGAGCACACATTCGGAGTGCTCAAGTCACGCTTCCGCTCCCTTGACCGCTCTGGCAGGCAGCTACTATAAGCACCCCCAGTAGTGAGCAGGATCATTGTGGCAGCATGTGTCCTGCACAATGTTGCAACACGGCAGGGTGTACCGGTGGACATGGTGGTTCCCCCACATCCCCAACCACAGGCGCTGCCCATGGGAGGGGAAAGGGCATGTGGCAAGGCAGCCCGGACCCAGCTTGTGGCCATATTTTTCACCTAAACTCCCACCCCTGTGGAGTGCACACAGGCCTGGCACATACCATGTGACAATCGATGATGACAAAGAGACAGTCAACTGTGACAACCTTACCACCCTGTGAATGTTGCCATGGAAGTGCTACATTGTGTGCATCCCTAGCTACTTAAACATAACCAATCCTGTGTGACCAAAAGGAACACATGCAAGGTGTATATCACACCACCCCCCTGCAAAACAGGCCATGGCAATCACTGGTATGTCACCCAAACCCTCCCAACCCACATCACCCTTGTCCGCCACACCATGACATGGCATGCAACAGCAAAAGAGCAAACCAAAAGCACAAAACATGACCAATTAGATACGAAGTGACACGTGATAATTGGAAAGAGGCCTGAAATAATCACACCTGACAAATGACTGACCAATAACCTCCAACACATACAAAGTCATACATAAATGCATGCCACCAGCGGTACCATCACCAAAAGACAGAATGCCAGTTGGCATGAACATTGGACAAGCCAAATCTGCAAATCCCAAACCCGTGTGCTGTGTGTGTCTCCTGCAACACACCGCTCGGCACACAGCACAGTGAGCAACCATTGTGTTGAGGATACACCTTGAGCATCATATAAAAAGGACAAGCAACACAAATAACCTATTGATGCATCTAAACGATTCCTAAATGGTAAGTAATCATGAGCTGCAGGCACACAGCATTCCAGAGAAGGCAATCTGTGTGCACTTGTAGGCATGGAAGGGTGGCTGTATGTGTGGTGGAGCATTGTGTAAGTGTGTGTGTGTGTGTCAGTAGGGACATGCACTCAATACATGCATGTGAAATCTGGTGACCCTCAGTGTCCTGTACACATCACATGTGAACATTGGCCATGTGTACACCCCAGTATGTCAAACCAAAACAATCCCCTGACACCTGATAAGTAAACACAACTCAGGAGCAGCCATTGACCAGCAGAACACATCATGTACATAATACCCCAAACATTGTAGCCCAAGCGTACTGTCCGACAACAAAAGGCCCTCACTCATTTACTCATCACCATGACCTTCAGAAGAACTGTGCTTGGGGTCCGTTGGCTTCTTCCTTCTAGTCTACCTGGCTTCAGGATCCTCCTACCCCTTGGTTTCCTTGTTCCACCTTTCGTGTAAATAGGGTCCAGCCGCCTCAGAGGCCACCTTGACTGGTAAAAATACCAAATCGCAGAGAACTCCAAGGAGCCAAACCCCCAAACCAGGGAAAAAGCCTGTAGCCACCAAAAAACCCTGGAAGAGTCTCCAGTAGATGACTTGAAGTCGCTGAATATGGCCAAGCACATGTCCAAGCAGAATGATAGAATTACTACCAAGGTACCACAGTTGAAAAATGGTTCAACAGGAAGGGGAGCAATTTCAGTACACAACAATCAATGAGGATGCAACAACTAATGGGTAGTGTCACAGCTCCGGTCTCCAGGTGCAGGAGTGGCACAAACCAACCACCCCCTCCGCTGTCTGGGTGCCTGCAAGGTAAAACTTACACAGGACTCCGAGACCCTGGCGGGGAAAGAGGATTAGGACTCCGTTGGTTGGATAGGCATTGGTATTTAGGAAAACAGGAAAGAGGGTCAGGAGAGGGGAGGTGAATGGACAAGAGAAAGTAGTGAAAATACAAAATACAACTATTGAATATTACACATACTCATTCATAGAAACCATGTACTTCATGCACATTGTACAAAATGGCTCCAAGGCGAGCAAAAGAGAGACTTATCTCTGGGGTGAGTGCTGGCCTCCTGCCTGCGCACTCTCTGGTCCGGTAACAGGAGCAGTTCAATGCTGGTAAGAGAACGTGAGTTACTATTCTGTGTGTGTTTTCCTCACACACACATAACACCATTAATGCCTCGAATTTAGTGACTCCTCCCCAAACAAGCACTCTTGTCTGCTGCTTCATTCGTAAACCTTTGCTTGCCCCTGTGCTGGTTAATACACTGTTAATACGGTAAGGAAGCCGCACGTGGCCCTGCGTCAAATGGAAGACCATGTGCTGAGAATCACACATGATAGAATGTGCCTTGGATGTGCTGCTAGATGCGTGTGGCGAGGTGCGACTTCAGTACAAGTTGAGTTATGCCAGCCCTGGCTTACTATAGGCAGCCCACGTGGCTAATTGCATATGCTAATGATATGCACTGCACTCGAGTTTGTGTGTCGCTGGGTGCCCCCTTGCACTGTCTACGTTTGTGGCTAAGAACGCAACTGCGCTAATACCTTAGCTTCTATGGAGCAGGGGGGACTTGAGGATATGGCCGATGCCCCCTGCGTGTGCCCCTGACAACTTGGAAAGCTTCTTGGCATTTGCTCCTCAGTGCGGCTTAGCTGTACTGTGCGCACCCTCCCCAACGCCTGGCTAAGCTCGCCAGCACTGGCACTACTTAGCTTGCATCTGCAAGGGGCCTGGAGGAAGGTCGGATCGAAGTGTGGCGCCTTGTGCGCTCACCTTGTTCGGAGCTTCTGGAAACATGGCTGCATCTGTCGGACGTCTAAGCACAAGCCCCGTGCTTCTGCTTGCACACGCATGAGCACGTGTGCACCACCCAAAGTGGCCATGTTTTTGTAGTTCTTGGCCCTGTGTCTGCTGGTAAAGGTAGTCTGGGGGCTCAATTTCCTGCAGAAAGGGCATAAAAGCTTTTAATAAGGCTGGAAAGTTTCCTGTGTGTATGTCTTCATGCTGGTTGTCACTGGGCCATGTCTGAGTCCTGCATCGGACCTCCTCCCACACAACCCCAGGTTCTGTACCTTGACAGGTAGAGCTGGAACTTGAGTCGAAAATAACCAAGGAGGCTGGCACAACAGTATGGTTGAGCTAAAACCCAATCAATCATTGATAGAGTGAACAAAGAAAGGCAGAGACAGCAGAAGTCTTGAAGGGCACAGAGAATGCAAGATAGCCGGAAACAGCTGACAGCAAGTTAAGAGCCACAACAGTTGAATAGCATTGGTAAAAGCCAACAACCAACATAAAGACATGGATGTAATAGATGAAAGACAGGAGGAGCGACAGAAAGATGCTGTTGAACAGAATTGTACAGAGGCAAACCGAGGCAGTGTAAGAGTATGTGGAAATAACAGCCCGAGAGACAGGTGGACATATCTGCAACAAGGACAGTAGCAGGAAGAAGAACAGGGACTAAAGGCACCAGAGTGTGAAAAACAAGTAAAAGAGCAGTAGTCCAGAAGGAAAACTGCGCCTTCAGGCAGCATCAAAGTCCAAGAGGGAAGACAGACACAATGTGCCGTCCAAACGGAACGGAGAGTAGTAGTAGTATAGGCGGACATCTCAGGTGAAGACTGGACCGTGACTTTTGCCTCTTGGGTCACATTCCTAATGCAGCCTCCTTTGCCACAATCCCCAGGGGCTGAACCCTACATGTACCAACTTGACATTGTCAACATCCAGCCCCTCCCACCATCAGTGTGACTTTGACAGCCAAAGGGTGCAGGCTACTGTCTACAGCATGAAGTGCATCAAGCACATATACATGCAAGAAAAGAACATACATCACAATCATCATCAATAAATGTACATTTCAATAATGTACTCACCAAAATTGATTGCAGACATGCTGTGGAGAAAACATCCATAATCCCGACTAGGGGTGTTAACACAAGTAGTACAGCAGCAGACAGGCCACAGATATGACCAAATTCCAATGCCTTTGTGTAAATGGTTGTAAAATCGAACCATCCTTGCGAGCCCATGGATAGGGGAAGCAGGAGTGGCATGTGTGAGTCAGGACCCCAAGCCGCAAACACATACACGAGACAAGCTTGAAGGGCCCAGCTGGAACAGACAGTGAATGCTTTCAAGTGGGGTCCCAGCCTCTTGTGCAGGTGCAACCTTTCTCCTCTTGGACAGTGATCTGGACCCTGACTGGCAAATGCCGCCCTGATCAGTAGGGGCAGTGGCGCTGGTGGATTGAACCGAGAGACTGGCAGGTGGAACAAGGACGGAAGCCCTGACTTGCGTCAGTGGCTTCTGGGTGCCCTTGACTGGACCCTGCGCAGCAACATCTGCTGTGCCAAGGTCATTGACCGGGACTGTCCTGGATGGTAGACTTACAGCCGGGGTGGTGTCGGCTGCATCTGCTCATGCACTTGCCAACACCCGGCTGCTCGGGGCAGCAGATGACAATACTGCCCCAGGGACATGTGCCTCGGTCAGGGCAGCCCTGCATGCACTTACCGTGTGCCTCCTGACCTCCTGGAAATCATCCCGGGACTCTTCATGTCCCAACGCAGCATGCGCTGGCTGACCCTGAGCCTGGGTGGTGGTGTCCACAGCTGCACCTGCAGCGACCACTACCCTTGGGCCCGTGGCAGTCGATGAAACGGACTGCCGGGTCACATGGACACCAGTGCCAGATGCAAGAGCTGCATCTCCCGGAACCACAGGGGGTGGTTGCATGACTGCACCAACACGTGGCACAACATCATCCCGAAGTGGCACACCCCTGCCTCTTCCCCCTCTACAGCCACCCTGGACACCCTGGAGTCCCCCTACTCCCTGGTCACCCCGGCCACGTCCCTGACCACGCCCGCCACATGGAGTACGCCCAGCTGAGGCGCCCCTCACCTTTCGTGGCCTCCCAACCATGGCACAGGTGTAGTAGTGCTGGTACAGATGTAGTAGTGCCAATTGGAGGTGTACACTACAATTGTCCTGGGTAATTGGGTGGAGGGGGTGGGATACTAGATGTTAACAGCACCCCTGTGCACCTCCAAGGCTGTATGTGACCCCGGTGAGGAAGTGACGGGTCACCCAATGCTCAGGCACCCCAACACTGCAGTAAAACCGTGCATGCAACCCCCAGTAGGCCATGTGTGTGGAATTAACCTCCTGCAGTACGGGGTGGCACCCAGGGGCAAGAAAAACACATATACGTGGGACACGCAGGCTACTATGACCTCGAAAATGGGTATGCGATACAGAGGGGGACCCACAGTGGGAGAAATAGGGTGCACAACTTACCGTCTGACTAGCGTGGTAATGAAAAACACGCGTAGCCAATACTCCCGCCAAGAGAAGAGATGCGTCCTTGATCCGATGTGAAGTTGTGATGGCGCGTGAAACAACCAGAAGTAGCAAAACATGCATCTGTCTCCACGAACGGCACATACAGCCACCTGCCGGGACCCGCTCACCTTTAACCCGTGCTGAGGGAAACGGCCGTGCGCATCACGTCACTTACGCGTTTAGGCCCTTTCCTCCAATTACATGTATTAACACGCGGACGTGCTGTTTTTTCACATGCTGAATAACTATGCACCCGTGACGAGGGAAACGCCTGTGCATGTTACATCACATATGCGCTTACGCGCTTAGGGCCTTTCCTCAAATTACACGCTGATGTGCTGTTTTTTAACGTGCCAAATCACAAGCGGTAAATGTCCATGCGTACTTATTGGATGCGGTGCATGTTGAGGTGTGCCAGGAGTGTGCAGCTTGGACATATATCTGAAAAGGGCCATGTATGGATGTGTATGTGCAGGGACATGACAGTGCTGCATGTGAGTCCTGTCATGTGTGATGCACATCAATGGTGTATGTGTTCCAACGCATGATGTACAACTGTATGTGGAGATGCACACATGTGAGTATATCTGTGTATGTACTATGGCATGATTGGGGTGTGACACATGGATGCTGGTTCCACCTTCATGTATGTGCACGGCATACATGTGTGTGTGTGTGTTTCACATGTGTGTGACAGTGATACGCCATGGATGCATGTGACACAGACATGTAGGAACCCGATTGGCAGATGTGACATAGTTGCCGATGATTGCACTTTGACAGGTGGTGGAGATGTACAGATGCATGTCTGTCTGTTGGCATGTGTGCATGTGTTCGGCACTCCCCATGTTGCTTGTGACATCATGCCAACCATCGGATGTTCATGCTGGTGTTGTGTGTATGGATGCTGCTGCCTGCTGCACAATTCCTGTCAATTTGTGCATGTGTGTGGGTTCAAATGATATGAGTGTTGGGGAGTGTGATGCCATCTGTGAAGTTTGACACTGCCACTCATGTGCAACTGTCACATGTGTATCTGACCATTGTACAGTGCCCTGATGCCTGTTTTCTGTCTCTCCCTGTCTGCAGTGTCGACTGATGAAGAGGGCGGAGATGGTGCTGTGGAGCACAGAGGTAGGGATCCCACCGCCAGCCGGAGATGCAAGGCCCAGCTCTCCTCCCACGTAGGCATCTCTTCCGGGAGTGAGGAATCTGGTGTCGCGTCCATGGCCAGTAGGGTCAGCTGAGACCCCACAGGGGCCTATGGAGGAAGCTGGCACGGAGTCATCCAGGTTGGTGGGGGGTTCGGTTGAGGAGGAGGCCGTGGAAGGCCCACAAACGGGGCCTGGAGGGGGGATTCCACTGGTGCTAGTGGTGCAGTCCAGGGGCAGGGACAGGGGGAAGCACAGGCCGCCACAGAAGTGCCTGTGTGTAATCCTGTCCCTGATCCTATGACGGCACCAGCAGGGAGGGATGCCTTTGTCCAGACCCATTTTCAGGGAGGGGATGCGCAAACAACACCTGGCCTTCCTCTCCCTGAGGACGTGGCAATCCGTGACCGTGTTGAGCCTGTCCTACTTGGGATGACATTGCGTCAACGTGGTATTCGGGATGACGTGCAGAGTTCTCGTGAGGACAATGCACGTCATTTTGAATACCGATTGACTGCGTCAGCCTACTAGGACAGGTCACCGGCACTGGGTTCCTCTGTGTGCTGGATCCTCTAGCGACCCCCTCCTCAACTGTACCCCCTATGCGCCAGTCATCCTCCATGCCATCTTCCTGCCCAAGTATCACCTGGGCACCCTGTGGAGCTGCCCCTGACCCAGCGGCCAGGCTGGTGGAGGACACATCCCTGCCACAGTCGGGAGTCGGAGGTCCAGCAGGTGTGGCCACCCCACCAACTGGACCCCAGCAAGAGGAGGACGTGCAGGCATCGACAAGCAAGGCACATGCACAGCAGCAGCAGGCTCAGGGTGGGAGCGATGATGGCTCGGGGCCATCAACATCACGGGGGCAGGTATCGGCCGGAGGGCAGGAGGACCTTGGATTGGGAGTGTCTTCCATGTGGCAGCGGTTGGGCCAGCAGATAGATGCCGAGAGGCGGCGGGTGGAGGAGGCACGGCTCACTATGGTCAGGGCAGAGAACTCCATGCGCAGGGCATTGAGGTGGCCTGAGTGCCTCGAGGCAACTCACAGGGAGTTGGAGGAGGCCATGGCTGCATCCCTGTGAGACCTCAAGGCCAGGGAAGAGGCCCGCCTCTGGAACATCGATGTGGAGTTCGATGATGCTCTGGCCCGGAACATCTACAAGTGAGCCATGGGACTTGCCCGCTGCCTCTGTACATAGTTGTTTAGGGTTAGGTTTCCTTTGTTTTTTCTTTTATTTTGGAGTTCATGGGCTTTGCTCCACTTTATGTATATAGTTTTTTATTCATAGGACTTTTTTGTAGGTTTCCTTTTGTTTTGGGATCATGGGCCCTTTGGACTTGGATTGTATATAGTTGAAGACGTGTACATACTTCTTTTTTTACAATTCCTATGGATCAATGGTTTTCTTTTTTTTATTATATAATTCATATTGACATTGGCGATGGACCACTTTTCTTTTTTCATGCTGGGGATTTTTGTTTTCATTGTATTTTCTTTTTTTTTGGTAATAGCTTTCATTATTTATCTATCTGCAAGTTTGATTTTGATTATGTTATTTCATTATGTTTTTTAATACATTTATTTTAACTTCATGATTGGTGTTGTGTACTATCATTGATTTTGTGCATGTCTCAATAAACATTGCCTCAGTCATGAGTTGCCACTGTGTGGCTCTGTTGTGCATTTATGCATGGCCATGGTGGTTCTTTTAAGACTCTCATGGCATGGATCATTTGGGAGTGGGTTCAGTGGATGGTTGCGTGCTTTTACTGGGGGGCAGGGGGGATTTGGGTTGGCATCAGGGCCATGGGTCTGTTTTGGTAGGACATGTTTGGTGGGCCATGTGTAGGGGCCTGCTGGCAGGTACCCATCAATGAGGGTGGGTGGGGGGTTGGAGGGACAGGATTTGGGGCCTGCTGGCAGGTGCCCGTCAATGGGGGTGGGTGGGGTGGTGGGGGGACATTTGCGGGGCCTGCTGGCAGGTGCCCGTCAAAGGGGGTGGGTGGGGGGGTGGGAGACATGAGTCGGGGCCTGCTGGCAGGTGCCTGTCAATGTGGGGGAGGGGGGACATGTGTTGGGGCCTGCAGGCAGGTGCCCGTCACTGGGGGGGAGGGGGTACATGAGTCTAGGCCTGCTGGCAGGTGCCCGTCAATGGGGGTGGATGGGGGAATGGGGAAACATGAGTCAGGGCCTGCTGGCAGGTGCCCATCAATGTATTGGGGGGACATGAGTCGGGGCCTGCTGGCAGGTGCCCATTAATGGTAGTGGGTGGGGGGGTGTGGAGACATGAGTCGGGGCCTGCTGGCAGGTGCCTGTCAATGGGGAGGAGGGGGGACATGAGTTGGGGCCTGCTGGCAGGTGCCCATCAATGGGGGTGGGTTGGTGGGGTGGGGGACATTAGTCGGGGCCTGCTGGCAGGTGCCCGTCAATGGTGGTGGGTGGGGGTGTGGGGGGACATGAGTCGGGGACTGCTGGCATGTGCCTGTCAATGGGGGGAGATGAGATGCTTCCT
This sequence comes from Ambystoma mexicanum, assembly GCF_040938575.1. NCBI lineage: Eukaryota > Metazoa > Chordata > Amphibia > Caudata > Ambystomatidae > Ambystoma > Ambystoma mexicanum. The sequence continues at coordinate 1,410,455,957 of NC_090935.1, forward strand.
TGTATAGAAGCAACTCCAGGACCTAGATGGCTACAGGTCTAATAAACCTTTTCAACTCCCACATGTATTATACATGGAGCATGTTCTAAAACCCAGAACCATTTGTGAATATTTTCCCCTTTGGGTCACGCTTAAATACTCTCCATTCAGCAAATACTAAAAGGCCTGAATGGGCATTTCTTTCATGTACCTTATCAAGTTATTGTTGTCTAGATTATTGAAATTTGTCTCATACATATTGCTTTCAAATGTTTTTTGATGTTCCTATGTACCCCACCAAGTTATTCGTTGTCTAGATTATTGAAATGTGTCTCTTACATATTGTTTTCAAATGTTTTTTTTTGATGGTTTTTTTTTTTTTGTTTTAATACAAACCTTCTATGTTCACAACCTTTGACACGTGTGAGTCTCCTTATTCGATCTTTCTTCTTTCTGGACAAACCTTATGGGTTACTAACTCAGTGGATTTAATCCATTAGTATAACTATACCAGGCTCCCCGATTTCCATTTGTTCCATTTATTGATAAAAATTGGGTATGAACCTGGAAGGTAGCAGTTCTACTTCCTTTTGTTTTTGTAATGGGGGGCAGGGGGGACATGAGTCAGGCCTGCTGGCAGGCGCCCGTCAATTAGGGAGGACATGAGTTGGGGCCTGCTGGCAGGTGCCCGTCAATGGGGGTGGGGTGGGGCTACCAAGTGCATGTGCCATGTGGCCTGCCCGCGGGGCATGGGGTGGGTGGATGGGCTACCTGCGGGCCATGGACTGGGGTGATGGGCTGCCTACGGACCATGGCCTGGGGTTATGGGCTGCCTGTGGGGCATGGACTGGGATGATGGGCTGCCAGCGGGCCATTGACTGAGGTGATGGGCTGCCTGCGGGGCATCGACTGGGGTGATGGGCTGGCTGCGGGGCAGGGGTGTGGGGTGGTCCCCTGTGATGTGGGGTGCCTGCGGGGCATGGGGGGCACACCTGGGAGGACACACACTGCCAAATTGTGTGTGAAACTCCCCGCGCACCCCCGGAATACACGTACCCCGCTTGCATCAGCGAAATCACGTGTGAAAGTCCACATGCACCCCCAGGATACACGTACCCCGCTCACGACAGTGAAATCACGTGTGAATGTCCACGCGCACCCCCAGAATACACGTACCCCGCTCCCGCAAGGCCAATCACATGTAAAACTCCCCATGCACCCCTCAGAATACGTGAACCCCGCTTGCGCTAGCGAAATCGCATGTAAAACTCCCCACGCACCCCTCGGAATACGCACACCCCACTCGCAAAAGCGAAATCGCGTGTAAAACACCATGCGCACCCCCGGAATACACGTACCACACTCGCGCCAGGTCAATCACATGTGAAAGTTCACGCGCACCCCCCGAATACGCACAGGCAGCCCATCCACCCTCCCCACACCCCACAGGCAGCCCATCAACCCAGCACATGGCCCACAGGCAGCCCATCAGCCCGGTCCATGGCCCGTAGGCAGCCCATCACCCCTGGGCATGCCCCGCAGGCAGCCCATACACCCTCCACATGCCCCGCAGGCAGCCCATCACCCCAGTCCACGGCCCGCAGGTGGCCCATCACCCCTGGGCATGCCCTGCAGGCAGCCCATCACCCCAGTCCATGACCCACAGGCAGCCCATCCACCCTCCCCATGCCCCGCAGGCAGCCCATCACCCCAGTCCATGGCCCGCAGGCAGCCCATCACCCCTGGGCATGCCCCGCAGGCAGCCCACACCACAGGGGGACTTTTTCCACTAATTTTACTTGAAGCAGCGGGGTACACGTATTCCGAGGGGTGCGCTGGGAGTTTTACACGCGATTTCGCTAGCGTGAGCGGGGTACGCATATTCGTAGGGGTGTGCGGGGAGTTTTACTTGCGATTTCGCTGGCGCAAGCGGGGTACGCGTATTCATAGGGGTGCGCGAGTAGTTTTACACACGATTTCGCTAGCGCGAGCGGGGTACGCATATTCGGAGGGGTGCGCGGGGAGTTTTACATGTGATTTCGTAGCGTGAGCGGGGTATGCATATTCTGAGGGGTGCGCAGGGAGTTTTACACGTGATTTGGCTAGGCGAGTGGTTTACGCGTATTCAGAGGGGTGCGCAGGGAGTTTTACATACGATTTCGCTAGCGCGAGCAGGGTATGCATATTCCGAGGGGTGCGCAGGGAGTTTTCCATTCGATTTCGCTGGCGCGAGCGGGGAATGCATATTCCGAGGGGTGCGCAGGGAGTTTTCCACGCGTTTTCGTGGTTGGGGGGCTGTATTCTGGTCCACTGGCCTTTGCGCCATGTACTGGATTTGGGCGATGATTTTGGTGCACGGGGTGGGGTTGGGGTAGTAAATGGCGCTGCTGCAGGGTCGCTGCGCCACTATGCGCCACGGCTGCTTATGGATGTAAGTATCCATGAATATGCTGTGCGTTTAAATGGGTTTTGATGCACGCGGCTGGAACAGACTGCCGCACATGCACTCTGTGCTCCAGCCGCGTACACCACTTGTGCGCTAAATTCTATGAATTACCCCCTAAGTCTGGGAGAAGTTCATAATTGATTTGCCTTTAGCTAAACAAGTATTCAAAGAACCTTTTTGTTTATATGAAATAGTAGTTTTTCTAATGATGGTAAGATCGTAAATATTGTCCCATTTAATTCCTTAATGCATCCAGATACTGTAATGATGATGACTAATGACATTTCTCATAATCAAAGAGACCCCTTCTGCCTCTCTAATTATATGATTATTTGTGTACTCTTACCGCCATGAATATGAATTCAATGGGCCTCATTACGACCCTGGCGCTAAGTGTTTAACGGTGCCATAAAAGGCTGTGGCGCCGTTAAAGACTTAGCGCCTTACTACGAGGTCCCTGTGAGGGACTCGACCTTAACGGCTGGTCTACACCAGCCGTTAAAGTAGGGACCCGCAAAGGGACCTTGGTGCTAAGTACGGTACCGCAATTTGCGGTACCGTACTTAGCGCCTTCCCCATTCCCATAGAGCCCTATGGGGCAAAAATGGGAATGGGGAAGGGCCATGGTTCAATGGGGAATTACCGCCCCGCCAACCTTGGAATGGGGTGGTAATTCCCCATTGAACCATGGCGGACCCGTTACAACACCGGCACCAACCATGGTGCTAATAGCGCCATGGTTTAGCGCCAGTGTTGTAATGAGGGCCAATATGTGATTCAACTTCAGTAAAAATTAAGGAGTTCGGAAAAAAAGAAGTTGTGGTACAACTTAAAACGTATGATTGGATCCCAGAAGAAGTTGTGAGGATGTTATTGTCTAAGACATTGTTTTGTCCTCTTGTTTCATGTTTTCATGTAATGCACCCACAGGCTAAATTTTGGTCATTGTGTGGCAATAAAGGATTTCCATTCTATTATTCTAAAATAACCATTTGAATCAACACAGTCCTACCTATTCCGGATAAGGTGAGGCTCTTCAATGTATTCAAATATACACTGATTTTTCCAGCTCTAGATTCACCATTCATTTACTGTAGTTGACTCATGTCATTGATAACCGCAATAAAGAGATACATTTTCCGGCTGATATTATGTTCAACTCTTAGTCCTTTAGATAAATATACATCAGATGTTACAATAAATAGAATCATTTTGGTTTTAGATTGATTTACTCTAAGTCTCGATACCCTTCACTACATTCATCTATAACTTCAAATGCTTGGATTTACCACTGAGCTACCACTAAACATATAGTCAGGCCCATGATGTATTTTATTTACAATTGGTCCAATATACAGAGACGACATGATTGGTAAAGATGGCCAGCCTTGTCAGGTTCCTTTTTAATGTCTTATTCTCCCTCTATCGTATAAACATCAATAGAAAAACAGTCCACAACAAGGTTGCATTATAGCCCTCTTGTTATTTTCATTGTACTTGGCCAATCTACATGCTACTGTACAACGTTCATTCATTACCAGGGTTTTTTTGCTGAGTCATTGAAAAATATGGGTTGGTGGGTAAAGGGATATAAGGGGTAGGAGGTGTGGGGAATGGGTAGTAAGCAGCTGGGAAGAGGGGATGGGGAATCTCCCAAATCATTTTTGTTTTATGTCGATGAGTTTTTTCAGCCAAAAATCAGTGGCAAAAAAACTCTGTGGAAAGAAAACCTGTCGATGGAATGACAAAGAACCCCTGCTACATTGACTACTTCTAGACACTTTTCCGCTAAATTACGCAATTCGTGTATTAAAAATTCAATGTATGTGGATGATAATATTATTCCTAACTTAACTCCAATCGTTTTTCAAAACATCAGTGGCAAAATAAATGTAATTGGATTTTGTTTGGAAAAACATTAAATAATTGAGGAAACTCATTATTTACAGTTATATTTCCAGAAAACCTATGATGGCAAAAATAATATAAAGAAATTCTAAACAGAGCAATTAATCTAACAAATGTGTTTAAAAACTTCATGTAAGCACAGGGACAAAGAAATATTAGTTCACTTCTAACATTTTAGCAGGCCAAAATATCTAATTATGAAACTTGAGAAATTCAAGAGGAAAGTTTAGAAATGCCTTTTCCGCTTGCTTCAATTAACCCCCATAAAAGCCATAAGATAGAATTTAGCAAGTATATTATGTAAAGTGATGGGGTCTATAAATAGATACTGGCTACAACTTTATATTTTCATTTCCACTTTTGGTGGCAGCTGCCATTCAGTGCATGTGGTCACTGATGGAGCTGGATGGGTGGTGGGCAGGCAAGCCATGCATATGCACCTTCAATTAAACACCGGGATTGAAAAATTTGAATGTTTAGCATTTTCCTTTTTTCTAATAGGTGTTTATTACCATGATAAATGCAACACTAAAGGATGGAAACCACAGATTCTGTGGTTTGGAATGCTGTGCTCCTGGCCACCCAGTTTATTTTCTTTATAAGCGCAAGATTGGCATGGCTCTTTCATAGCAGAATTATGATTGCCGGACAGCAGAATGTGCTGCGAGTGTGGCTTATTACACCCCAACATTCTAAAACTGCAAGAGAATACCTGAAATCATCAAAACATTCCATAGCATTAGAGAGGGGCTTTCTTGTCACTGCGCTGTTCATGGATCTACAACATTTGCCTCCCCAGATTATTTTGACTACATCTCCCATCAGCTCTAGCCAACAAGATCAATTGTGAGGAATAATTGGAGTTGTAGTTCAAAACATCAAGAGAGGTGCAGGTTGCAGACCTCAGCTTTTATCACTAAGTGTGCTTATGCACAGGTCCATACATCATGTGCAGGGATTGCTTTACTTGCCTCCCTAGTCTAGGTCATGGGGGGGACAATTTTAGGATTCTGAGCTGAGATCTGCAAAATACAACGTTGTGTACACAGCAACATTATTGTCTCATCTTTATTGTAAGGGTTTGTGCTGCCTTTTCCTTTTCGTATCCCTCTTGCAGTACCTATGCAATATGCCTATGACATCAAGAACTGTAGTTTATGTCTAGTCACATTTGCACTCTTTTCAGATTAAGCATTGACTTTATAAAAGCAAATAAAATAGAAAGGTAAAAGAACTCGGTGCTGGACAGCAAGGAGGTTTGAAACGGATCTGTTGGACCTCACTTGACCTTCCGCTCTTCCACCCATGCCACAAGATTAACTGCATACTGCACAGGTTACGACACCAGCCTGTTGATCGTATGTCACCATGACCCGGCTCGCGAGTTGGGCCAAAACGTGGGCATGGGCTGAGTGGTTCGTGTGTCGAGATTGGAAAGGTGCACTTACTTTCTTTTTAGGCGTACCAGTGACAGGAAAAAAGACATAAATCACCCGTAGTCACTCCACAAGGCAAAAGGTCTTGCCTCGGAGGTTGGTTGATATTTTAGCTCTAATGGACAGATACTATATATTAGGATTAATTAATAGCTTTGCTGCTGCACCCTCATATAAAGCCATAGGACCATTGCTATGCAACTCTGGAAAATGCATTCTTGCAAGAACCTTCCACTAAAAAAGCACAATCAGAAAATGGGTATTGGTCACCAAGTTTCTATCACATATGAATCTGCTTTCGCCCCAAGCCATCAATGGTCTGATAAAGTAGGATAAGTGCTTTGCCAGTGCTTGAAATATGCATTAAGCAGTGTTATGAGTCTACTGTAGAAGACCTCCAGCCATCTGCTCCCTTGACTAGTATCAAAAGTATATAAATGATGCCCTTCATATTAAGTGTGATGACTTCTGCTGATATAACATATCATTAACAGCCGGTCAAGTGGCACAGCGAGTAGAGCGCTCGCTTTGACACCCGTGCAGAGCCTGTTAACGCAGGTTCGAATCCCGGCGGGGCCAAACTCAGCCTTTCATCCTTCCGAGGTCGATAAATGAGCACCACACACCGTGGGTAATAATAAGCAGTGCTCGGATACCTGAGGGTTTGTAGCGCTATATAAAAGCCTAATTATTAATTAACCCTCTTTACCAGTCTTCGGATAAGTAAATCCTCATATTCTTTATAGAATGCTGTGGTGAAACCACCTTGCCAAGGTGATTTAAAATGAGTCAGTGAATTGATAACTTATTGTATTTCCTTTGCTTGTTGTCTGTTGTCAGATATCTTGATGTGTTTTTGGGACATGAGGTATGTCAATCATCGCGAAAGGAGATATCACTTTTCACTCCGGGGATTATCCCCATATCCTTTAGCACTTTCGCAGATTTCCACCTTCGGACCGTTAAGGTTAGTTTCTCGGGTCTATCAGAGGATGGATTCCCACTTGTTATTTCAACCCTAACTCCAAAAGAATAAGGTGCATTGCCAATCAATTGGGACCAATGTGTGGGTTTAATGTGCCAGGCTTCGAGGTGTTTGCGACAGCACCTTGTACCAGATTGGTTAGGCTATCAGGTAACCTGAACCCCAATTTCAATGGGTGTGCAGCCAAATAAGGTAAGCAACACAAAGAAGGAGAAGCAGTAGCTAGAGTCATTGCAAGAACACAATCAATGAAGCAGTCCAGACCAGGTTACAAGGCTTTTGTTATTTTGTTGTTTCTTGCAGCAGCTTTATGGTCTGGCATACATTGAATTATTAGTTAGGAAGTGTGCTTGGCTGAGGGTTGACAGGGATTTGCAGAACATACAGGGACTCTGCTGACAGGTGCTGGCACAATAAGTTGCCGGTGGTAGCTGTCTCACTGTGTCATATGCTGTGGCTCCCCAATTTACTTTGGCAATATCTAAGCTTCATTAATGTGAAGCATGGAACCATTCCCAGGTCCATACACAGTCCTTTTCTTCTGCCCAGTACTTTGATAACAATTAGCTGGCCAAAACTCTCAAACAGAGTATGGAGGTCTTGGGGAAATAGCCTCATTACAAGTTTGGCAGTCCAGTAACTACGGTACCGGTAAGCTTGCCGGTACCGTAGTTACCGGACCGGCAAACTACAAGTTCTGCTCTTGGGTGCCTTTACACCCACCAGGGCGAACCTGGCGGGCGTACCCACATCCGTGGACAGAGCATCTCGGGATTCACCAGCACCATTCTGAATGGGGCTCAAATGGGAATGGGGAGTAAAAGTTTCTGGCCCCTGGGAATGGGGAAATACAGGGTCCACCAGGGTTATAATGGCTGGTATTTCCCCATTGCCAGGGGCCAGAAAAATTCACAAATTTGGCGGTAGCCTGCCGGTTTTACTGGCAAGGCTACCGCAAAACTTTTAATGAGGCCCGACAACCTAAGTAGTTTTACCAGTCTAAGTTGGAATGTGTTTTGGAAGAAGGAGACAAGTTTAATTACATTCAAATAAAATAGTAGTCTCAGAACAAAGTGAATGATTAATAGTTCACACATAAACCCGCTTGCAAATATTTGATTTCTGATCTTTAATAACAACTGAGCAATTCTGCTGGCAAATTCTTTTTTTGTGCCTAGATTAGTTCATAGAACAGAGATCTGTGTGGTGAAATGGACAAACAGACTTGGATGTAAATGAAAACTATCAGAAGCCCTTAAAGTGGGCAACAGATATTGTTCAAAGCACAGTGTGGGTGGCATCTGCTTCTGATATACTGCTAAATATGTGTCTTAAATTACCTCTGACCCTGGCTTGAGAAACTTCCGTGAAAGTGAAGGATGTGTGAGACTTAAGCAGAGCTGCTCAGTCAAAGGTTCAATCTAGGGCGTGGTAATGAAAACCACCAACAAAACAAGACCCCATAATTGTTCTCCTGGTAGCAGCTGCAATCACAGTTTACACTAGTTCAAGTGGATAATTATATTGAATCTGAACCTGAGGACATGTATATGATATGATCGTTTATTTAAATAGCGCGTATACACAATGTGTTCCAAAGCGCTTCACGACAAGGGAGAGAACAAGGGAAAATACAAAACATTTTTACAGGCCATGAACAACAAGAATGTGAAATTAACGATGGTACTCCGCCTAGCGACATTTCAGATAGGGCAAGTGCTAAGACACAGATAGGAAGGAAATGGGAACAGACAGGCGACTAAGTACTAGGCCTGACGACATTTCTGGTAAAGCAGGAGAATTACACAAGGTGAGGGAGAGGGGAGGAGGGAGAGGAACAGAACAAGCGTCTATCGTACTAGGCCTGACGACATTTCAGATAGTGCTGGAAAGGAGGTGGGTATACACTAATTAATTATATAAGGGATAGCAGGTTTACATGTGAGGATATCACAAGATACGACATGTGCTGCTAAAATAAAATAATCTCTACAGTACTTACTCTGGTCCTCCAAGGGTGGAGTTGGCCTCTGCCCATACCCATACCCTGACCCTCAGGCAGCTGATCTTATTCTTGCTCACAAATACAATGTGGTTCTCCTGCACCCCACTCCATGATTTCATGAATTTCTTCCCCGCTCCTTTTTCTCTGCATCATTCCAAAAGCAGGGGATGAGGAGCAGGCGTTATTTAAAGAGATATATTTAATTATTATCTGTTCAAAAGAATTCTGGATTTCTCTCGATATCCTGATCTGTCTCTCCTAAATTGACTAATATATGTAATGTGAAATACTGTCCGCCGGTTTGTCTTTTCCTTTTTTTTTTTGGCTTTGGAAATTAGGTTGGGGGACCTGAATGGAAATTGAGGTGAGTGAAAGCTGCATATAACTGGTTCAGATATGCCTGTGTCTGAGAGTGTTGCCTGGCTGACTGCTGGTGTTCAGGTATGTTCAGTTTGTTTAATTACTCAACCGGATTACAGAAAGTATTCTTGATTGTATGTTAGCTTTAATGTGGCATATCCATAATAACAATAAGAGTTTGCATTTCACAATGGGCCTCGTTACACAGTAGGCGCTAGGGGATTACCGGTACCGGTAAAGTCACCGGTGCAGGTAATCCCTTAGCGCCCTACTACGAGGTCCCTCAGCGGGTCCCGTCCTTAACGCCTGGTCTGACCAGGTGTTAAGGACGGGACCGGCTAAGGGGCTTCAGAGCTAATAACGGTACCTCAAATTGCGGGCCCGTTATTAGCTCCTTCCCCATTCCCATTGAGCCCTATGGGGGCTCAAATGGGAATGGGGAATGGTATTTGGCATGGGGACTTACCGGGTGCTCCAGGGTTGGAATGACCTGGTAAGTCCCCATACCGCCTACCCTGACCCAGTATGCGGTAAGGTAGCAGCCATGCCGCTAACAGCGGCATGGTTACCTCCTACCGTGTAATGAGGCCCAATGTCTCTTCTTTACCCCCCTGCGCCCTGGATGGAGGATGAAAGTCTCTTGCCAAAGGTATGAACATGCTCATTTTAACATATAGCAATCACAGGACCTCGACTGGACATTTCCAATAGAGCAAACATCTCTTACTATACAGCAACACAACTCTTGGTACTCCCAAAGCTTGCATGCAAAATTACAGTAGGCTTGTGCAGGCAGACAGGGCATGTGTAAACTGCATCGGAGCATCTGTGAGCCGATGATAGCTCAGCGGGCATGCGCTCGCCTGAGAAACAAAAACGACACGAAGCAACACAGGTTCGATCCCCGGGTCCGCGCTTAGAAACCTCTGGGTATTAAGCGTGTTATAAATACTCAACTAAGACATGTTCCGGTAATGCCGCCTCGATGCTCCCAGGCTGTGTGAAAATATATAAATAAATAAGGTAATGCATTAGCACGGCCACCAGAGCAATTGTAAACTGAATGCACTTGTGCACGAAAGGACATTATTTCGCCCTTCATGTTAGTATTTGTCAGATCCACGAATTGGAACATATTTGGCACCGGTCATTGTTAACATTGTGTTTGGATGGCTGTAATATGATGTATAAACAGCAAGTCAGGGACTGGTCTAAAGCTGTAAAGATTGCGTATTCCAAAAAGATTTGCTGGCAAGGCAGCTTTATTTTTATTGTGAACAACAAACGATTTTGTTTGTCATGCTTCTGCTTCCAAAAATTGGCCACCCGCAGAGCCCTTGCTGTCAAGATCACGCCAGCTCTCTTTGTGATACTTTTGACTGCGGTTTCAATGTATGTTTTGGTCTCTTCCCTAACTTTGGTTCTGTATTCAGAAGATGCTCTTCCATTCTCTCTCTCAAAAGTCTTTGTTATCACTCTGAACAAGTCTTAATGCCTGTCTAATGCAGTGTGTTTTTCCAGAACATAGTTTTATCTTTGTCTTCCTGTCTTTCATATCTTGCCTTGAATAGTGTCACCACTATCCTGGTTAACTCAGCCCACCATCTGGGCTTTCCTATTGCATCCAACCATTCCATGCATTTGCAAATATTTACGAAGGCTCGGTGGGTTCGATTTCAGCTTCTGGTACTTCATAGGTTAAACCACTCCCTGACAAATGACCTGTTGGGCACTTAAGATCAGCTGACAAGTAGGTGCAGCAAATATGCTAAATCCCATCAGTGGAACTGTGTGGTCTGAGGAAATGGGGGTCATTACGACCCGGGCGCAAAGGGATACCGGTGCCGGTAATCTCTTTGCGCCCTATTCCGAGGTCCCTTTGCGGGTCCTTCCTCAATGCCTGGTTTCCTTAACGCCTGGTTTTACCAGGCATTAAGGACGGGACCCGCAAAGGGACTTCAGAACTAATAACGGTACTGCGATTTGCGGTACCGTCATTAGCGCCTTCCCATTGAGCCCTATGGGGGCTGAAATGGGAATGGGGAATGGCTTTTTCATTGGGGACTTACTGGTCCCGCAAAGTTCAGACTAGACCGGTAAGTCCCCGTTGAACGAGGGCGGACACGGTACAGGTACTGGTGCTAGTCATGGCGCTAATAGCGCCATGACTAGCACCAACCTAGGAATGAGGCCCAATGTCTTGAATATATGTTTGAGAAAATGGGATCCCGTGGTTAATCGATACATGATGTGTATCTCTCTCAATACTGGCACGGGATACTAAAACGTTACAACTGCAATATGCAGTAACATCAGGTATATTTCTTAAAGATCTGTTCAGCCGAGTCAGCATCAGCTACATGGCAGGTGTGCTACAGGTTGTGTGTGCATTTTTTAACCATGTCAGTGTTCACCCGAACCACTCAGGAGGATAAGAAAGAGCTAACGTGTCATGTAAACTAAGTACTTGTACTTTACGGTGGAAATAGAAACAAGTGCCAGGGATGACTTATTGAAAGTCATGTAGCTCTTCTGAGAAGGACTACGGAATCACATGTCCATGACATGTGTTGCAGCCATGCAGAGGCGTCCTTCTTCGGCCCCGTTTGGAGAGTAGCAGGTATTTGAAAAGAGGTGTACAATCCTATAAAAAGTAGAGCAGTGCCGATATAAAATGATTTTCTGTCATAGGGGAATGGGTGGAACACATTTAATAAAATTCAAATGTCACATGACGAGTATTGCAGCCATGCTAAGAAGTGACAGTCCTGTCCGATTAAAAATATAGCCATTTTGAAGTGACATATCTTGCAATCCCCTTTTAAAGTATAATAGTCCTTATAAAATATACAATACTATCCCATTAAAAGTTGAAGCATACAATGCTATGCCATTTAAACTAAACCATCCCTGCCAAGTAGTGTGTCCCTACTACATTAGCAAACTAGCAGCTCACTTGATGCATGGAAGGTTAAGTAAATTCTGCTGTGAAACCAACCCTTGGCCTGCATTTGAACAGATATGTGTGCAGCAGACACATTCACCCTCACAGCAATCTCACCAGAATTGGAAGCTTGGGTCCACAGATTAAACCTAGATCTCTTTTGCAGGAACGTTAACTGAATGAGATGTGCTTTGCACCATGCTGGTTTCCTCAGGACTTGGGCAGTGTTAGGAACAAGTAGCAATCGCCGAACTTCAGAGTGGCATCGCTTGACACCTATAAGATAATGAACGATCTGTCCTGTAAGCAACTAAAGCGCTATTTTCATAGGTCGGTGCCTTTGAAAAGTAGGTAGGGCTTGAAGACTCTCAATGGCATGTCAGTCATGTGGGATCGAGAGTCCGTGAACGGTGTCGCGATTGAACCCAGTATGCAGGATGTCTCCTAGAGCAATTCAAGAAGAGGGAGAGAAGAGAGAAGAGAGACGAGATCATACATTTCTTCTATTCTTTTTTTTTTTTTTTTTTTTAATTTAATCGAAAAGAAGAAAAGTTTTTCTTGCTTCTTCAGATGCGCCTCTGCGCTCTCTTGTAGGGTTAAAAAAAAAAAAAAATTTTCCCCAGTGTCTTCAAGTTCTTCGTTGACGTAGCGTTACTATTGGATGGGTTAGTGTTATCCATCTCTTCTCAGGCGGGATCAATTTGTGGTGCTTTTGAGATCATTTCGAAAGCCAGTTCTATCAACTTTACCATTACGATTGTCCATCTTGTCATATCTCCCGAAATCAATCTGCACCATACCTCTTCTGTATCTAGCGTGGTCCCCCCTTTTCACACATGGTAACAGGTATGTGTCTCTATTCTGGCGGGTCCTTGTACATTTCAGGACCAGATGTTTCAGTGTTTCCACTTCCTCTCTTATTCCGCATAGGCGACATCTATTGTCCGTCTTTGGTGACCTAATTGTCAAAATTTGCTGGGTCCTTAGTAGGTTCAATCTGGCCTTTAGAAATGTTTCTCGCATTTTTTTGTTAGGAAACTTCCTGCAATAATTCAGCGGCATTTTCACTTTATTGTATGTCGGTGGCAAATGAGTGAGTAGCTTATTCGCACTTGCCGCTTCTATCGATCGAATCCAATCCATGAGTTCTATTTTTGTTTTTACTCGATTAGGGTTAGCTATTAAGTCCTCTTCTGTACATGCGATTTCTCTCATAGACTCTTGGATTGTTGCCACCCATCTGTTGAGAGCTTTACAGTTTCCGTCTTTCACTTCTTCTGCGATCACTGTGAATATTGGGAGAGAGACTGCCATTATGATTTTTCTATAAAACCTTAGCTTGTTCTGTTCCACCATGGCCGCAAGAGAGACCAGACCCAATTCCCTTCTTATTGCTGGCATCGACGTCGACTTGGGTAAACCCAAGACAGATTTCCACACGTAGCCTTCCAGTTTTTGCCATAGTGGTTGGGGCAAGTTGAAGTAAGCCTCCATACCATAAATGATCGCCGGCACCACCTTTGCGTTATAGAAGTTTATTGCTGGCATAATGGAGAATTTGCCAAATTTTTTGTCGATCAATTTTGTTTGGACCGTGAGCCTTTTCACTTTGTCCCATAGTTTGTCTTGCATTGTATTTTCCACTGCTGATCCATCTATGGACACCCCTAGGTAATTTAACTTTTCCACTACTTCTAATTTACACTCATCGAGTCTCCATGTTGGTGGGTTTTTTTTTTGCTTCGTCATCTTTTTTCCCATGACCAGCACTTTAGTTTTTGTTGTGTTAATTTCGAGGTTATTAGATTTCATGTATCTTGCCAGATTTTCCAGTTTTCTCTGTAGGCCGATGGGCGTCTGATCGATGATAATGGCATCGTCCGCATATAGCAACCTCGAGATACTTCTTTTGCCAATTTTGGGAGGGAAGCTTCTTATTGTTTCTTCCTCTTGTTGGTAATCTCCCAAGAAGGATATAAACAAGGCCGGAGCTAGCGGACAGCCTTGTTTAACGCCGCGCTGGACCATTATCTCGTCGCTCAGGGCGCCTTGTTTACTTAGTTTCACTCTGATCTTTGTATCTTTATGCAGTGCTATTATGGGTCCTGTGATAGATTTTGGGCATTTCCATTTCTCTAATTTGGACCATAGCTTTTCCCGGTCGATTTTATCGAAGGCTTTCGATAGATCTACAAAGGCCAAATAGACACAGGGTGCCCCTTCTCTCACTTTTGCTTTCAGAATTTGAAGTATTAGAATATTGATGATTGTACTTCCATTTTTTTGAAAACCCGTCTGGAAGATGTCAAAACACGGCGCCTGCCTTGTCCAAGTTCTAAAATGGGTTAGTAGCTGCGATGCATATATTTTTCCCACTATGTCTAATAGGGCTATGGGTCTGTAGCTTTCCGGGTCTTCCCTTCCGCCCTTTTTATAAATAGGCACTATTATTGCCTTTAACCACGTTTCTGAGACCATTTTTGTTTGAGCACAATGTGTGAAAATTTTACTTATAATCGCTGCCCAGGCTTTCGGTGCTTGCTTCAGCTCAACATTAGTCAGTCCATCTGGTCCAGGGGCCCTTGATGTTTTCAAGTTGATTAAGATTTTTTCGATTTCTTCGGGATCTGCTACGTCTACCCATGGTACTGTGTGATTAGTTTTTTGGGGTAGTTCTCGCGACTCTGGTTGTTGGAATTGCGACGTTAGGTATGTTTTCCATCTTTTTTCGTCGACCGCATTTGTTGTATCTGTTTCTTTTGTAAGGTTAGATGTTTTGATTATTGACCAAAAGTCACTTGATTTCTTCGAACTGAGACATCTTAGCATGTTTTCTGCATCCTGCTGGTAGAGTTGTAACCTATGTTGCTTTACCCACTGTTTATAGTTCTTCGACTCCATCTTCCATTTTTCCCAATCTTCTATGGAATCTGTTTTTTTTGCGTTTTTTCTCAGTCTTCTGACAATTTTTCTTTTTTCCACCACCAATCTGTCGTATACATGTGGGTTGGTCGATTTCTTTTTCGATTGACTTCCCACAGGTTTTCTAAATGGGATCAGTAAAGGTAAATAGTTCGGTCGTTTCATCTCTTGCATTTTAGTTGAGTCTGGCATTGCGTATTTTTCTGTTATTCTTTTAATCTCTTCTTCATTCAAAGAAACTCTTGATTGTTGCTTGTTTATGTCCAAGTTATATTTATATCTTGGGTTTTGTAAGTGGTTGCCTAACCATTTGCATGTTAACATATTATGGTCGCTCTGTGTTGTTTTAATGACTTTAAACTCCTGGATCCGTGTTGTTAACTCAGTTGCCACGTATATGTAGTCCAAGGTAACGTTCAGGTTCGAATTTTCCCAAGTTGGAATGTTCTTTTGTTTTGGGAACAATTTGGCGACGTTATGAAGGTTTCTAGATTTGATCATGGTTCTCCAAGCTTTTCCTCTCTCTCGCGTGGGTTCTCTGGATTTTCCTCTTTTTGTCGTTATGGTCCACTCTCTGCAGTCCGTATTTAGATCTCCGCACACTATGTAATAAGCACTCTCATATTCTGTGTGTAGATGATCTATAAGGTCTTCCATTTTCATGCAGTAGGATTTAGTTGTCATTTTTAAAGGGTTCCAGTACGTGTTTATTATGATTATTTGATTAGTGTGCCTTTTCTTAAGTCCTTCCCGTTGTTCCGTCCATGCGGTCATCAGGACAAGCATTTCATAGGATTCGTGCAATTTTATTGGAGTCGACAACCCTGCTCCCATTTTTATCGCTGTTAGAAGACCCGACGACGGACGTCCAAAAGTTCCTCTGATTGCTGGTGAAATTTCCACTGCGAAACCATCTAAGCTGGGTTTCACTTGAAGCCACGTCTCTTGGAGGCATATAATGTCCAATTGACCCAGGTCGATGGTTCTAGGTCTAGTTAGATGCACATGCCCCCTTGTATTCCATGAACCAAGTATGAAGCTAGTCAATTCTTCTTCTGGCTCTTCGTACCGGATTCTCCTTGTTATGGATGTCGGAGTT
This sequence comes from Ambystoma mexicanum, assembly GCF_040938575.1. Lineage (NCBI taxonomy): Eukaryota > Metazoa > Chordata > Amphibia > Caudata > Ambystomatidae > Ambystoma > Ambystoma mexicanum. The sequence goes on from NC_090935.1 coordinate 1,410,472,041, forward strand.
TGTTTTTGTTGCTAGTTTTCAGAATTTAAGTTTAGTGCTGCTTTAATCCAGGCCACCGGTCCAGTTCCTGGTGCTTTGGTTTTTGTATTCACCAGGACGGGCTTTCCCCCCTTCTCCTTTCCGCCCGAAGGACATCTATATCTCGGACTTGCTTGTTGTTTATCGGATCTGGTATCTCTTCTTAGTCGGTGTTTACTTGTCTCTGTTCCCTGTTGGTCATTTCTTCTTTGGCCGTAAAGTTTATTGTTCTCATTTCTGGTTCTTTTTTGGTATTCTTTTCGATATTTATCGTGTACGTATGCTCTTTCCCTGCTGTAATCGTCAACTTCCTGGTTTTTTCCGATTCTGTTTCTTCGGTAGCACTCTTCTGTACGTGATGTGTAACAAATTTTCCTTTCACCTTGTCGATTGAGATAAGAGTCTAGGTTCACTGTTTGTTTATCTATGGTTATTTCAGTTAGTTCCAGCCCATTTTCCTCCATCACTCTGCCCACTATCGTATCCATATTTTGTTTACATTCTTCTTTCAGATGGATGTATGCCTTTGCAATTTTTCCTCTATGGTAGGGTTCCACTAACATGATGTCTTCTGTCCTTATTTTTTTTAAGGACTGCATTGTGCTCATTATTTTCAGGAATGTCCTCCTGTTCAGGATCATGTGTTCTCTGTTCAAATCTAATTGGGTAACTTTAAATATCCGTACTTGTTTTTCTGTTTTATTTGTTCTTACTTTATCATTATTGTCGTTTGATTTTGTGTTTTCTTTTTGGTGTGTCGTTGATTGTCTCCTTTGTTTATAATCTCTTGAATACTTATCAGTATCTTCCTTTTTATCTTTTTGTTTTTCCTTTTCAAGGTTTTGTTGTCTTTCAATCGTTTTTTGTTTTTTCTTAGCTTCTGAGATTGCTTTTTCTTGTACTCTTTCTTGTTGTTCTGATTCTTGGTTATCCTGACTGACCTCAATGACTGAGTTATCCGAAGCCGTCTCCCAATGTTGGGATATATTCATCATATTTGTATCATACATAAAATCTTCTGTCGATCGTGGGGAGCTCATCTTTTTCTCCTTTGTTGCCCATCTTGCGTATCTCTTAGGCTAACCTTTCGAGTCTTTTCTTTATTTTCTTTTTGTTTGTTTGGGTCTTGCTGGTTCACCTTTTCTGCCATCTCTTGTTTCTGCGTTTTTTCGTTGTTGGTTAGTTTTAATAGGACTGGAGGTTTTTTCTTAGCCTTAATGCAAAGTCCTGATTTAATTGGGTATGGCAGTTGACCATTTAACCCTGGATCCTTCTCCTCCTCATCTCTGTGACTTTCCTCCGTCCTTCCCACTGAAACCCCCTTTTGTGAATTTCTCGTTTTTTCTTCCTCTTGATTCTTCGTCATGGTTAGGCTCCTGATTTGCTTTTTTAACTCCTCCACTTCTTTTTCCCAGTCTTTTTGTTGATCAGTGGTCTTACTTTCTATTGATGTCATGCAGTTTTCTATGTGTGTAATTTTTGCAGACATCGATGCTAATATTGAAGTATTGTCATGAATACCTTCTTTAATTGCCTCGTATAATTTATAGTATGGAGCTAAGGCAATTGTTATGGCTGACATGATGGTCATAAGATCTGTTTTTTTATTTGGTGTTTCTTTCTGCGTTGAAATAGGTTTTTCACTCAGCCTTTTATTGTTTGTTAGTTTTGGCGTATTGGGTGTTTTTCTCGGGGTTACCATTGCTTCCATGAATAGGCTGTCGCTCAATCTGATTTTATGTACTTCCGTCTCTGTGGACGTTTGTTTTGTTATGTCTGCCCCACTATCTCTTAATTGGCTCTTGTCATGTATTGCTCTTATTTTGGCAGGAGTCTGTTCTTGATGGCTTGGATTTAATTGCCCTTTTGACCCGTTAGGCCGCAGATCGATTAGCCACATGTCTTTCTCTTGATGTGTTTGTTTAGGAAGGGTTGAAACTTCTTCTCTAATAGATGCCTGCATGTTTGTTAGTGACTTTTCTTGTGTTCCATTGTTCCTTTCTTGTAATATATCGACCGTCTTATCAGTCTGTCGGCTTTTTTGACTATGTTCTTCTTTTCCTACTGTTTTTTCTTGTTGTTCTTTCGACGTACTTTGTCTTCGAAGTTCATCTCTTTCTACTATTTGTCGTCTAAGTTCTAATGCCGCTTTTCTTTTCTCCATAAGGGCTTTCGTTAAGTCCGAATTCGGTGTACCTTCCTGGGCTACTTCTGGTTCTAATTGATGTTGACTAATTCCTAATACTGGCTCCGTTGCAGCCTCTAAGATTTCCGCATCGGATACCTCGATTTCTGAGTCCCGTTTCCGTTTCTGTTGGTTGAAGAAAAAAGCTTTTAAAGTTCCTGAAATCGAGGGTGGTGGGGGTCCTTTATGTTGCTTTAAACGACTGCTTTCTCCTGTCAGGTTTACTGTAGCTACTTTTTCGAAATTACGTTTAGTTGTTTTTATTACATTGCTATTTTCTTTATTTTTTCTTAGCCACGCTGTTTTGGTTTTCCTTTATTCTGTTTAGCCTTATGCTCTTTTCTCCCCGGGTCCATGTCCGAGTCTGAAGACGTAAATTCGCTTTCTTGCGAACTTGTGTCTATTCCTCCTTTTTTATTTACTTCTGGGTTAGTGGTATTTGTCTGGTCATCTATGATGTTTTTACCGTTTACTATTTTTTCTTTGGGCTCTTCGTTTAGGGTCACATTGTTTTTCATTATTGCTGGTATCTCAGAACTTTCTGTTGGGTTCGGTGCACTTTGAATCGAGGCTCGGGCTAAATTCGCCCTAATTGACTGATGTGCTCTTTCCTGGCTTTCCTGATTGTCGGGGTGCTCTTCGTTTGACAATTGGACACACCCCTCTTCCCTCTCTGCGGTGATCCCTGTCATTTCTCCTGCTTCTACCACTTGTTGCTGGTCCTCCTCACTGCACTTCGTGGGCATCTGTACGTGCAACTTTGCTCTAGAGTCAGTATCGCTTGAGATCCGTTGAGGGTCCGTCACTGTCTGCCCTATGGCCGCCAGTGCCAGAGACCCACTCGCCCTGCCGGCGGAACTCGGAATTTTGGATGCCTCTTGCTCTGGTAAGTGGATTATTTCTGTAGACAACATTTCCTGTGCTTTATACTGTTCATTTACTTCATGTACCACCAAGGGGGGGTTTCTTTCATTAAATGATTTCATCTCTGCTACGGCTGACTTTCCTGCCACTTTTGTAAGTGCCTTCCTACGAGCTTTTAGGGCTTGTGTTACTCTGTTCATTGCCTGGGTTCCTTCTTCGCTCACGACAAGTTTTTCTTTTGACTTTTTTGGCGGGGATTTTTCTACTTTGTCGCTCCTCAGCCAGCGCCGGGATTGTTCATTATCCGTGTCTAGATCCCTGGTTTCACTGGCTTTTTCTGGAATTTCTTCTATTTCTCCTTCGTTGAAGAGTTCCCGATGAGCCATCTGTTTAGTCTTACGTGGACCGTTCTTTGCACTCGTCAAGGTCCGGACCATGCACCCTTAACTCCCGCGGAATCCTGTTGTAATTATCTGGTAGAGTTTGAACACTGCCCTTATGGACCAAGAGTTCCGGAGTAAGGGAGTCCGAGAGGTAGATCAATGCGGTGATCTGTAAATACAGATCCTCTTCGGCCAATTTTGATGCTGGGCTGACGTAACTAGGTGTTCGGAAGGGGATCAAAGGGATACTTCCTCCGCAGTCTCCCCAAAAAACGGTAGCGCACCCTAGCGCCACAACAGCCGCACAACAGCCGTCGCCCTCTACTCCTACCGGGCTCAACGCCGCGAGGGTGAACGCGGGTGCGTTTTCAACAAGTTTTCACTCACGTGATAGGTCACGTGATCGCGAGCGGTCTCCGCCCCCTCCAGGGAACGAAGAAGCTGCACGCTTTGCAGTGGCCAGCCCTGTAGCCTCGTAGCCTCCAGTTAACAGGTTAGTACAGCAGCAAATCTTGTTTGTGTGGAACAAACGCAGCGCTCGCCTGAACGCGGGTGCGTTTTCAACAAGTTTTCACTCACGTGATAGGTCACGTGATCGCGAGCGGTCTCCGCCCCCTCCAGGGAACGAAGAAGCTGCACGCTTTGCAGTGGCTAGCCCTGTAGCCTCGTAGCCTCCAGTTAACAGGTTAGTACAGCAGCAAATCTTGTTTGTGTGGAACAAATGCAGCGCTCGCCTGAACGCGGGTGCGTTTTCAACAAGTTTTCACTCACGTGATAGGTCACGTGATCGCGAGCGGTCTCCGCCCCCTCCAGGGAACGAAGAAGCTGCACGCTTTGCAGTGGCTAGCCCTGTAGCCTCGTAGCCTCCAGTTAACAGGTTAGTACAGCAGCAAATCTTGTTTGTGTGGAACAAACGCAGCGCTCGCCTGAACGCGGGTGCGTTTTCAACACGTTTTCACTCACGTGATAGGTCACGTGATCGCGAGCGGTCTCTGCCCCCTCCAGGGAACGAAGAAGCTGCACGCTTTGCAGTGGCTAGCCCTGTAGCCTCGTAGCCTCCAGTTAACAGGTTAGTACAGCAGCAAATCTTGTTCAATCCTTTGATTCTCCTCTGAGATGGCCATCAACTGTCAGAACTGTGCTGTTAACAGTATAGAAACAACTCATAGAAGTGCATGTACAGTTTTAATGATAAAGTAAATACGACCTACTGAAAAATTCTGGCCCTGTTCCCTTAAAAGTATATAATTATTTCTGAAATGTTTTCACAATGTCTGTACTATTAGAATTGTACTGACCCTGGTAGAACAAATGGGTATTCTGACCCCATATACGTACCAAGCCAATCGGGAGGCTCAAAACCGTTCCCTGCCAGGTCTGAGGTAAGTACCCCTCTGCGCTACCCCCTGTCTGTTTCCTCCCATCCCCTACTTCCACATCCCTGCCCCATTTACCTGGCGCTCTCTTGCCCCTCGCTGGCACTGGGAACACTAGTGTTCCCGGTGCATCCCTGAAGAAGCAATGGCCACCATGCAAAGGGATGGTGGTCCATGTGTAGTTCCCTTCTCTCCGATCCATAGGGGCCATCTTGATTTGTAGTTTTTTTTTCAAATTGAGAAACAGTAAAAATGTGTGCCGGGATACTAATAGCAATAAACCCCCTATGGCGGGTGCATTACCAGGGCACGTAATGCCCCAGTCTGACGTTAAAATGGCCCAGTAATGCCCCCACCATCTGGGTTTATTTCTTAAGTATTGCTGCCCACCATTGTAGTGGTGGTATCTCCTCACATTGCCTACCAAAGAACAGATTAACTGCCAAAGATGTAGAGAGGGGGGATCAGACTGCATGCCCAGTCTGTCTTTTTCCTCTGTGTCAGACCCCCAAAAAATGATGGTACTCTTTCTCACAATCAAAGGGACTGCTACTATGCCAGTGTGTACCGATGTAGGTGTTACATCTGAGAGTCAAGTTGTGCTAGTTGAATGGCTGAGGTCAGAGTGCAGCTGGTGATTGGGAATGATTTAACTGGCATCTGCAACACAATCTATGATACATGCACAACTAAGTGCCTGAGTCACAGAACGTTTTCCTATGGGATTGCAACATTATAAAAACGCTTCTGTGAATCCGGCCCTAAGAGTCACTCTATTTTGTGCTCCCACCTTTTTTTAGACCCCCTGGGTATTGAACCATTGAATTCCACATTTTGCAACAAGAAACAGCAAACATTGCCACACAAGTAAATGCATTTTGCTGCATGTATGCTTAAATAAAATAGTCACATAGATAGCTACTAATTCAATCAGTCGAAATACTTCATTTCAGCTGAACGCCATAAAAGCGAATATAAGCAGCGGGCATAGTAATGAAATAAAACATGTTAAAGCCATTACTAGTTTTAACAGTAAATATGACCATGAAAGCATAGGAAACCCACTTGAAAGTATGAAGTGGAAATGCATTGCTCGATGCAGCACATCCATGAATATGTAAACATACCAAACGCATTGGCAAAGTATGACATGAATAGTCATGTAAATATGTATCAAACGCATTAATAAGTATAAAATGCACTTACATTATTAGGCCTAAAACATTAATTAAAAATATAAATAAGCACAGCGATAAGTCATAGCTAGATTCTACAAATTACACATTCCTTAAACAATAAAACGTTGCTAATACAGCACTTCACCAATGTGTTCCATCTCTTCAGCTATGACCTGTAAATATATTTCGCAACTGCGAACACATATATATCTTCATTGGATCTTCTGCAGAGTGCCATAGCATCGCTTATTGTATTAACTCTTAAATAAAGGAGCCTTGGCCTCAGGTGTCTCCTTCCATAGTGAATGTAATATGGGCACGCTAGAAGGAAATGCTCTATGGGCTCACACCTGCCACAGCAATGTGGGCATTTAGTAGACTCCTCAACGTTCCACTGGTTCCTTATCTCGGCCACAGGGAGGTATAAAGTATGCATGAGCCTTCCCTTCATGATGTCTAGGTAAGATGTGCAACCCCTGGTGAGCTTATTTTCCCAATAAATAGTTAGAGCAAGGGAAGTGGTATTGGAACTCAAAACATCTTGCTCACACTTTCGCCAGTTGGCAGTTTCTTTTATGCTGTCCGTTATCAATTTGAGACATTCCCGGAGCTCGCTGTGTCCAGTATCATACAATGTTTTTTGGCATGCGCGAACCATGGCAAGGATGAGCCACCCAACGGCCCCAGGACCTCCTTAACCGTCTCATTATGCTTTTCAAGATTAGTGCTGCTCCATAATCTGGTCCAAAACAAGGCTGGTCTCAGAACAGCCACATGCTCCCCCTAAGGCAGTCCTGTTTCTACATGCATGTGGAGCATTGATGCACCAATTCCAGGGCCTACATTTATTCAGGAGGTCATTCACAATCACACCACAAGTGTGTGACAGTTGGTGTGTCCCCACAATTAAGCTCCATAGAGAGCAGCCTGTCTAGCTTGGGTTGTGTATGCCTGCATCAGTGGTGCCATCACTCTATTGCCATACTCGGATGAACGTTTCTTGATGGCCCCACCATATCTAGCAAGTGATGCTCCAGCTTTACTCATTTGCTCGGTCCATTGAGCCGAGCTGGCGAACCTCACCTCCAAATGATCATAGAATCCTACACGTTCGATACTTTCCCTCCCTAACTCCAGGTTACAGCACATCTTTTTTTTTTTTGTGTAGAAACCATAGACTACTAAGCTTACATTTCTATTGTGCATGCTGTGCCTGTAGATAGAAAACAAACTCCCACAAAGAGAGATCCTTCAAATAAAAAGTATGCAGGGGTTTGGGCCAATTGGTGCGTTGGACATTGGATATCAGAACCAGGCATGCAGTCGTTGCTCTAACTGCTGAACCCATATGCATGCATTAGTAATGGCCGAACCTCAAACCCTCACCCATAATGATAGGCTCACAACTTGTTTCAAGTGTTGGCAATAAAAAGGCCATAGGATTTTATTGTACAGATATGGGTTATGACAATAACAATATCACATATTATGATGGTATCATACTTTTGGGCACCGGGTCCTGGGGTTACCCTCTCGGACCCATGCCGCCTTCTTGTGTCCCACGACTTGTTGTGGGCACCGTACAGTGCCTTGTACTTCTTTTTGTTCTCCTCCCCTTTTGTAGGGTGGGTGGGTTCTGTGGTAAAGAAGCAAGAAGATTTGGAAGACACTGGGTAAACAGTGAACCTCCTGTTTGCTTGGGTCCCCGTTCAGGGTCCACAAACAGATTGTGTTTACTCTGAGCATGCTGCTCTCATTTATAGGACCCCGGGAGACCCTGGGTCTTTGTTGTGCATGTGGTGGGGGCCACTGTTGTCGCAGCCCCCGGCCGGATAGCCGACTGTCTGACCCCCTGGTGGGGGCAGATCTTTGAACCTGGGCCCTGCCTGATGGTTGTTTCCTTATGGCGCTTAGCACTTTGCTGTTTGGAGGAAGGGTGCGAAGACTGTTCGCACCTTACCCTTCCGTGGCTTTTGTGCTGCCGAGACTGCGTGTCTCTGTAGCTGGGGGGAAGGAGAGGAGCAGGCGCAGGGGGTTGGGGCTGCCCCTCTCCCAGCTGCCGATGGTAACAGCAGTTACCCTGCCTCGCTTGAGGGATGCCCATGCAGCATTGCCCAAAGCTAATGGCAATACGTGACAGGTGGGTAAACTACAACATTTTGTGACTTTTAGCAGTATATCACACATTTTGCATCACACTTAAAAATGAACATGTTTGCGCTTTTTATTTCAAGCTAAATTATGCAGAATCAATCCTTGTACTGGAAATTGATTGAGCATTTGAAATTAGTCCAGCTTTTAAAATCTTCCCCATGTCTATCAATAAAACTACCAGCCTCTTCAATGAAACATCAGAAGACAAGGAACACCCAAGAGTTGGATGGAATAACACCTCACTGATGAGCAGGAAGGTTAACAAAAACAAGTCATGGGTCCTGTTATCTGTCTGTGCCTGTCAAGGACCCTAGCCACTGAAATGTTCCAGAACATTTGCAGTCCATGCTGTCAGCATTCAGCCCCCTTGAAGTTTATAGGGGTGCAACACTTCCAGCACCCCTAGCTCCAGCGCCACTGTCAGAAGACTAGATTTCGGTGCCATGACATTGCTAGCCAATACCCCCACTCTAAAAAACGGTTTCCTTGCCACTGTTTCAATGTGATTTTCTAGAGGCGTACTTTATGTCAGCAAACATACGTGCATCTCTACCTTTACTTCAAAATGGCTCGTGCACAGCCCACTCATGTTAGAAGCTGCTGAACACATGCCTCACCCGTGATGAGACTAAACAGTAAACTGTTCTGAATCAAGACAAGGATCGCTGAGATATACTGAATAATACCCTTCCATGTACTGCTACATAACATGGACTTTCTTATTCGTGTATTTAACAGGATGGTACAGCAGGAAATGCTGTAAAAGAGACTGGGAACAATCATTATCTGCACTACATCATTAACATAAAACATATTGCTCCCGCACTAAGAACTACACATTTTTAGCGCTTCTGACAACATAAGACTTCCAGGTTTATGAAGATAATTGCCTTATAACAATAGTTCACAAATGACGGACTACAACAAGAGGTATGTTAATTATACTGTACTGATAAATATGCAAGTAATGCATGAACAAAACTCAGTTCAGTCTCATGAAACTCAAGACTCTTTAGAGTATTGCCTTGTTTTGTGATATCATTATTCCTTGCAATTGTCAAGGATAATCTCATTATTTTGTTTTTCGCTGCCCTTGTCTTTTGTCTCTCTCTCTTAGCAAATAACTATATGATCTGTACTATATATATGGAAAATGTCAGCCCTTTCTTCACATTATGAGTTGTATGTATAATGAAACTAACATAACAGCATAGATGCCCTATCCTGAGTTATTGCAGAGCTCTAACTCAACAACTATACACTAGTTACTGGCATTAAAACACAATGGCCCTCATTAGGACCCTGGCGGAGAGGGGTTTACGCCAGCGTAATGCATGGCGTACCTCTCCGCCAGACTACGACATTCCGTAGCGCCATGGAGATTTTTACGCCTGCTTTTTGCAGGCGGAAAAATCCATGGCGCTACGGGACTTGTTGTTAATTACGCCACCGTAATTTACGGTGGCGTAATTAACGCCTTCCCCACTCCCATTATACCCTATGGGGCAAAAATGGGAATGGGGAAGGGTAAATGGGGATTGGGGACTTACCGTCCCGCCAACCTCGGAATGGGGCGGTAAGTCCGCCAACCCCCATGGCGGTATTGGCAGCTCTGCGCCATGGTCCATGGTGCAAATTGCACCATGGACCTCCGCCAGGGTCGTAATGAGGGCCAATAAATCAAACGTTCACCACAACTTTGAGAGAATAAATGTTTGTCTGGACATAATGAAGACTGCCTTCCCAAGACAACAAAATCTATTCCAGAAGTTCCTGAAATAGTCAATTTCTTCCATATGCAGAAAATATTTCTCCAGCTCTCACTTGAATATGCAGCATTGTATGGTTCATCAATATTTAGAGGCAAGGAGTGAAATTGGCCACATTCGTACTCCGAAATCTGTCATCAGCCTTTGAAACCACCAATCAGGATCTCTTCCCCACCCACCCCACACAGACAAGTATTACACGGAAAGTGTGCGCTGGTGGCTCCAGCTTCCCCACTCAAGCAGCTACGCACTGGAATGCTCTGCCAACTCACCTAAGACTTATTGAGTCGCACCTAGCCTTTCACAAGGCTATCAAAACTAGACTCTTTGTCTAACTGATTATGTAATTTCTGCATATATGCCTGCCAATGTGTAACTAAGAGCCCCCCGGGCACCTGTCTGTAATCTTAAGTCTGCTTATCTTCTGTAACAGCCCCTCGATGCCTTATAGGCTGCAAGTGTGCTTAACAAATGCAAACAAATAAATAAATAAATAAATTCCTTAAACTGTTTTTTGCCTGGTATCATTACTTTCTGCCTGCCTGATTGCAGTTGATAGCGCTTACTCCTTCATCTCATGACTTCGCCTCACACCTGTGATTCCCCCCAGGAGTCCATGCTGTCTACAGTGCTATTTAAAACGTATCTCCAGATTCCTACTCATATAATCTGCTCTCATGACTAGAAATGCTAAAGGGCACTTAGGTCATGATGAGACTACACAGCACAAATAGAACTGTCCAATCAACTCGTACTGCCTAAATATTAGACACTGACCTCTGGATGAAGAAGTATCATGTTACGGTACATTTACAAATGTTCTAAATCATTGCGCTTTGGCCCAAAAAATATTTTTGTAAAACAGACTTCTTTCTAACCCACTGTGTCAGCACAAGCCAATGATTTTATCTGCAGATGTAAATAGCCTGGGAAAAACACTGGATTAAGCATCCCTCTTTAAATCAATGCGCTTGAAGATGCATCACAGTCATTGGAGGTCATTAGGGCCTTGGCGGTGAGGGGTTAACGGCACCGGTAAAGCCGTCAACCCCTTACCGCCCCATTACGAGTCTGCTCGTGGGAACCCGCTAAGGACGCCTAGCGGGTCCCGCGAGCGGACCAGGATGCTAACAACGGGCCCATTATTAACGGGCCCGTTGTTAGCATACTCCCCATTCCCATTGAGCCCTATGGGGGCTCAAATGGGAATGGGGATGTACCGGGTCTGGGTTCCTTGAATGAGGAATTACTGGGCCCTCCAAGGTCAGAATAGCCCAGTAATTCCTCATTCAAGGAACCCAGACCCGGTACCGGGTATGGGGGTAGCCATGCCGCTAATAGCGGCATGGCTACCTCCATACTCGGAATGACCCCCATTGACTTTCTTCTAAGGATGCTGGGACACACATTCACATTCCTGGAAGTGCCTCAGACTGATGCTACCTTGGCACTGAGATATCCAGACTGGACTTCTTCAATGCCATCTATCTGGATCTTTGTAAATCTGCAGTCTGAAAACTCCAAGCTGTCACATGGTGCACATCTAGATTCTCCTTAAGTGGCATTTGTTGATACAGAACACTGAAAATGAAGCACTGGGTTCTGATAAGAGTGCAGTCTATTCAAATGCTTGTCTATTTCTTGTAACAGAGGTTACCATTTCTATGTCCACCTCCATTTATATTGTGCACACTGCAACATCATTTGCTTCTAGGCACACAAACATAGCACAACACTACAACGCCAAATGGATATTCAAATGAACGGCAAAGCAATACCTGAAGAGCAGAGTTTTCACTGCTCTTTAGAAAGATAAGATGGCTGCAATTATCCTAATATTAGATGGTAAGGAATTCCACAAAGGGTAGGTCTGAACAGAAGAACCTCTCCCTGAAAATTACTAACAGAGCCTGGTGGGAAGATCGCAACCTATTTTCAGATACCGCGTGGCCATTCCATGAACAGATTTAAAAGTCATACCAATCTTAAAGGTAACCTGTTCCTTTATCTGTAACCAGTACACGAAACACAGACGCCCAAATACCAAAAAGATGGCTGTATTTTGTATACCTTACAACTATTTCACCTTATAGGCCAGCAATCGGTAATGTATTATATTGGCATCGTCTAGTTTGGCATTATCAGTGTTCCTACGACAGCCTGGTGGGACTACTTTGTGATGAATGGAAGGCTCTGCCACAACCGGTGAATTCTAAAGAATGCACTTTGTATAACAATGTAAAACTGTACCCTAAACACGAGATCAGTTTCCCAAATAACACTAATGGCCCGATTCATGGAATATTTGCCTGATTCAAAGTGAATTTGCACTGCTGAAAATTGACTATGCACTGCCGACACAAACCCTGATTCATGGAACCGTGCAAAGTGTATTTTTGCCATGCAAAGTCTGTGCAAAGTCAGTGCACAGTCATTTTTGCAGTACAAAATTACTTTGCCCGGACTTTGCACAGAAAAAATACATCGCCACAGGCATATCTACTAGTATACGTGAGTGAATAAGCAGAGAGGGAGAAAGGTGGGTAGGGAAAGGAACATAAAGATCAATAAACTACAGTACTGGTCTGGCAAGCATTTTAGGTTGCTTGGTGGTTGGTCATCCAATGCACCTATGCATGAGTATTTCAAGCACAACCAGATTAGGGAGGGTAGACAGAGGGAGAACCGGACAGACAGACCTGCTAGGCCTAGTACATTCAAGGTTGTGTAACTGCGCAGAACAGGAGTGCGAGGGAAGCGGAAGGGGACAAGTTTGCCCAGTCCAGCTGGGGCCTGGGTTAAGTAGGGAGTGGTTGCCCCTTTCATGGAGCATATTGCAGTAATGCCAAGCAGAGTGCAGAGGCCCAGAAGCAAGTGCAGGACTGGTCGGGGAGCATGGGACCTGTGAGGCTTTGGAGGTGCACCAGGCGACCAGTCAGTGAACTGAGCAGTCTGGGAAGAATACGAAGGAGAGAAAGAAGCAAAGAGAAAGAAGGTTAGCAGGGGAGAGGGAGAGAGAAAAAGGAAGAGAAGACGAAGGTCGTGAGGAGTTTCCGGAATTAAGAAGGTCCGGCTCAAGGCAGTGAGAGATTTAATGATTCATAAAACCAATTATGAAAGTAATTAGAAGCTGTGACACACGTTTTTATACTTTTTGCAGATGAAACACAGCTAATGATTCAATTATTTGATTCTGAATCACCCCAACTATGCTTGTCTTCATGTCTGATCAACAGGAATACCAGGACGAATAATACCCTTCTTGAGCACAACCCAATTAAATCAAAAAATGCCAGTGCTGGGAGAACGCTGATGCCCCCTGTAATAGAACAAGTTAGAAATCTCACAGCAATTGAAGGTGTCCATTTTTCACAATTTTTTACATTGGTTGTCCAAACAGGCTTTTGTCACCCTGCACTTTAAAAATGCTTCTTCAGCTTCTGTAACAGGAACAAAACATTTGATCCAATGCATCTCTAGTTCTATGATTTATTTAATAGCCTATATCTTGGCTACCAGGCTATCTGTTGCAAAATGTGGCAGCCCAAATTATTATTGAAACTAAAAGCTAGGAGTCGAGGTGGGGCCAGGCTCCCCACCTTGGACCCGTTCTCCACATCCTGGAGCACGCCCCTTCCCAGCCCCTTTAAAACTTTTAAAAGAATAGGCTTTGCAATGCATGCATTTTGAATGCATTGCATTGACTACACTGTAGCAAAGTTTGATCAAGTGGTGTGTGTGTGTGCGTGTGCATGTGGGTAAATGCGGTATGCGGGCTGGATGGCTGTGAGTATGAGTAGGAATGAATGTGTGTGAATGCCAGTAAGAATGAATGTGTGCCAATGTGTGGGGGCTCAATCAGAGTAACCTGTGCAAATTCCCCACAATCGTAGGTGCCATTGCAGGACTTAGAGAGGATGGGTGAAAGTTGAGTCTTTGTAGACAATTGCATGGGCATTTTTTCATTAACTGACATGATTTTCTGGACAAAGCCAAAATAAGTGTCCTTACATGGGGGTGAATACTGTCATGGGCACAGCGAGCATTTTTCTTGATGTGGGGTGGCATTATGGGCAAAGCCAAACTGATTGCTTAAGTGCAGATTCTGTCTTGGGCACAGCCAAAGTGCACATGATTTATTGAAGTGGCATGGCAATATTTCAGCAAAGCCAAACTTGAGTGTTCTAAAATGGAGAAACTGGCAACATATGGGCACAAGTAGAATAAACATGTCTTCTTACAAAGGGAGAATACTGGCATATGTTGTGTGCACAGGCATAACGAAATGTGCTGAAAATGCTGCTGTATGCCATTGGTGACCTGGCATCTATCTACTTGATTTGTTCTTGTATTCCTCTCCAATAGAAAATTGTAGGGCTTGTTAACCACTTTTTCACAAATGTGTTATTTAAAAATGCACCATTGCAACCGATTATTTTATAAAGATTCTTGGTCGGTTGGCTGAGACTCCTTCACTATGCTCGGTCGCTTGCACAAATTCATGGCAAATATGTATGCCTCCCCATGAAAGAATTCCCCAGCTGCCACTGGATGTCAGTGTCCCCTCAAGAAACACTCGCACTCTGGCACCAAAAGCTATTTCCTCCTCTGGGCCCGAGCACATTACCCTAGTGCTGTGTGCCTTACGCTGGCTTTCAGTAAGCTGCCATATTAGTTGTAAGATCTGTTGTGTTGTCCATCGCACCCATAATAGGGAGATGCCCTTTTTACTGACTATTTTGGTCAATATGTCCCTAATCGAGCTCAAAGATTTGCTACTTTACTTCAACACACAGGGCATCATTACGATTTTGGCGGTAGCCATGCCGCTATTGGCGGCATGGCTGCCACCAAAATCGGGTCCGGGTTCCCAGAATGGGGAATTACCGGGCCATTCCGAGTTCAGAGGGCCCGGTAAATCCTCCCTCCAGGAACCCGGGCCCAGACCTTCCCCATTCCCATTTCAGCCCCCATAGGGCTGAATGGGAATGGGGGAGGGAGCTAACAACGGGCCGATTACGTCAGGCCCGTTGTTAGCTCCCTCTTCCCCTTGCGGGACCCGCTCTGCACGTCTGGTAAAACCAGATGTGCAGAGGGGGTCCCGCGAGGGGACCTCGTAATGTGGTGGAATGGTGTTAACGGGTACGCATCCTTTTGCGGCACCCGTTAACCCATTCCGCCACTCTCGTAATGAGGCCCACAGTCTTGAAATACTCCACACCGGCAGGGTGTTCCTTAAGGGCACTGGCTCACCATCTTTGGAATTCTATTACAGCCTCCCATGGGGGATCTCTGTTAAGACGGATTTCTGAACTCTGTCCTGGGGCGCAGAAGTTCAGAAGGCCAACCTAATTACTTGGAACAGGGTAACCTCTAGACGAGCCAGACCAATCTGGGTAGCGATCGCGGCGGTCAAGACTAGGTCTCAAGAGGGATGAGGGTGACTGAAAATCCGCAATGAGCACACAAAGCAAGGACACTTACAAACTACTCCAAACAGGTGTTATATTAAAAATATATACACATTTATTCCAAGGCCTTTAAAACAATGACCGTAGCGAGAAATCACAATACAACTCTAGTAAACCAACACATACCAAACCAATACAATATATATACAAATAGAAACGGGTCTAAAGCGTGAGATGCACGAAATGTGTAGTCCACCTAGAAGGGAAGGAAAACAGGCAGTGCGAAACAATGCTTAGACCCAGTCCGCCTTCAGAGGCACCTAACTAAAAAGGAAGTCCGAGCCCTACGAAGAGTGGAGCCTTGTGCTCAAAAGTACCTGCACACGCTGGTGCCAACGGGCAAAAAGGGGAGTCTCTTCGAGGGAATCAGGCAGTTCAGTTTAGTGCACAAATGAAGAAGAACAGAGTTCCCCGACTCAAGCGCAGCCTCCACTGTGGGCAGAAGCAGAGCGCGAGGACGGAAAGGCGTGCTGTTTTGACACAGCGGGGAAAAGCTATGGGCTCCTGCAGGAGGGCGACCAGTTCCTAGCTATGCTGCTCACCGGTACCCGATGCAAGCAGACCCAGGCTTCTCCGCGTCAGTTTCAGTTGCTGGCAGGTTCAGGAGAGCAGGGGATGTCTCGTCGTCGTGTAGATTCTGCAGCATCAGAGTTGAGTTAAAGATGTCCCAAACGAAGTGAACCCGCACAGATTGTTACCACAGCAGGGCAACGGAGGGCCGTGTGTATCTCAGCCAAATGTACACTACTCACTTCAGACCTTGGAACGCCAAGTGTACGAATCGTGTGAGAGTGACAAGGACTAGAAATACAACACAACCTGGCGGCGGTTACAGAGCAAGACTCCTGTGTAGGCTGGTCAGTCTGCTGGATGGCCCAGAGACACTTCCGAAGGCTTACGTGCAGGAGATGGTGAAGATGCCGAGAATAGCTGTTCCCGCTATTCCAAGGGTCGAAGTACCAGTACAGGCCTTCTGGTTCGATCAGAGGTAAAAAGGGTTTCACCAGGCGACAGCAGTGCAGAGGAGCAGTCCTTCAGCGGGTCACCAGCGATTCCTCGGTTCAGCCTCGTGGTTGCAGGATACTTGGCTCCTGTATTCCTTCGTTCGTGAGAACTCAGGAGATCGACATGGTAGTGGCATTTCCAGCCCCCTCTTATCCACGGTTCCCTTCGCGCCAAAACGGAGGGGACCCAATGGGAGATCCGCTCATCAACACTCACACCATACGTGGACCTATCACGGACCACGGTGGTCCCAGGCATTCACACCACCCTAGACTCTCTGGCACCCAGGATGTCTATTGGGAACAGACATCCCAGCCCACATCCTGGAGGCACACACAAGGCCTGTAGAAGCCCGCAAAAGCATCTGTGTTTCGCGGGAAAGTACATGCCCAAATAAGGAAGGCCCCGGGTCGGCTCGACCTGGGGAAGGTGAAGGGAGCAAGACGGTCAGCGGACAGGACAAAGGAGCCTCGTGGTCTGGCCATTTCGGGAGCCAGGGCACCATTTTGGGCTAAGCGCGAGAAACGCGCTTAAAACGCCAAAAGGAGCTCAAAACACAAGAAACGATCGCTGCCACCATTCCCGTCCGTGATTCACTTGCACCGATCAGTTACAATCCAAAAAGAGTATCTAGGGCCTGTAGAAGGCTAGAGACCCAAGAGAGCAGTAACTTAGCTTAAAGTGCCCTCTTGTGTCATGTTACACGAAAGCCGCAACATGATAAAGAAACTACGGAAAACAGCATTTCCCGGTACTGACTGTCTTAAGGGCATGTCAGTTTCCCTGTAAGAATGGAGCGAAAGCCCAGAGGAGTGCGGCAGAAGGCTGCACTTCTCTGGCAAAGTCTAGATCGTGGTGAAAAACAACAGCAAAAAGTTTAGGGGTTGGACATGGAAGGAAAATTACCCACAATTACGAAATCTTTCCTAACAATCTCCCAATACAGAATCTTCATAAACATTCAAAAAACGATATTTCTTTTTACATTTCGTCAGCATTGGCTGGAAACTGGATTACCTATGCTGCATCCTGCTCTAAAACCTAATTTCTGATCTGCTTTACCTGCATGGACTATTCGCTCATTAACCCCAAGATGCCTGCCACTTGTGCAGCGTAGGTGCTCTAGAAATATTTATGCATAACACACTGCAACAGTGTGCATGCCTTTGAACTATCCAGAGTAGTGGTCAAAGTTTACGAAAAGAACTAGTGGAATATGTTCCCTGCTGGCCTTCCCCTGCTCCCCACAAACCCTCTCGCCAAGCCCCCTCTCACACGCCATACAACCCCCTAAACGAATGCACCTGCTGTTTAAGGGAACGTCCAGTGCAGTGCGCTGAATTGAATTTCAACTTCTTCCAACACTTTTATTTTAAAACCAAACCATTCCGGTTACAGTTTCTTTTTAAAATAAAAGTATAGGAACAGTAAAACGTAATTAGAAAAAGTAGAGGAGCAGCACTCCCAACCACTTCGACCACTGATCCAGAGAAGCAGTAGAGTCACTAAAGACGGTCAGAAAGCTTCAAAGGTAGTATTCTAGGTCCTCTCCAGATTAGAATGAAACAGGTATTGGTGACAAAATGAGAAATTCGGATATGTTGAGGCCTATTGAATATAATTCCACAGTTTATCTCCAGGAAACCTTGGGCATTGACTGCTTCTAACTTCTGAAAGCTTAAAGGGCCATATTCCGGGTGAAGGGGGCAGGTTTGCTATTCTCTTGGCTAATAACTTTCGTTGGAAATTAAACAACCATGGGATGCAACTTGTTTTCAAGTACTGTATCTGTGCATTCTTTTATGTAATTGCTACAGTCGCACGAGCCATTGTGTTTTTTTTTGGGGGGGGTGGATTTTCTGAATTGACCAAAATCAAATCTTTTGAAATGACCATATTCTGATCGCCTAAGTATGCTTGTTGTTCATTTTAAAATTGGGGCAGAATGTGCCTGACAACTTATTTGCTGTGAAAGAAAAAAAGCTTTGGACATTCCACACCAAGTAGTGATTGGAATGAGAGCTGCTGATTAAGCCCTAAGCTTCTGCTATGTGCTATTATACTTCGGCAGTCTACCATTGTTTTAACAAAGTAAATGACGTCAAATTACTTAGTCACTGTGTACATGTATTTAAGCCTTCTGGGGCAAAAGGGGGGAATACGGGTTTGCGGTTGGGGTGTCACTAAAGGCGTAACAGGGTGGCATAGGGGGTGGATCACCTCATAAAAACACATTTGAATGAATTGCAAGAAAGTAAATTACCATGAAGTTATTTAATTTGTTGTAATAAAGTAGAACCTTTGCCACCGAGACGTTCAACGGTTGGATGTTCTGGGACAATTAACCCTTCACTGAGATAGAGGTTCATCAACAACATGGGGCATCTGGATCTCTATATGTGCTCGGCAATGAATTAACACATTTGAAACAATTGTTTGTGTAGACAGTGATCACTCAGTGATCACTCAGCCCTCCTATTATGAATGTGGTGCTATGTACCAGTTCCATCAGCATCACCAGGGGTGGTTGGAGGGGGTGGGGGGGGGGGTTGATGGCCCGGGGGCCCGAGTTAACGACCCAAGCGCAGCGAGGTAATGCCCGTGCAACGAGTATATAAGGCCATTGGCACCCTTCTGATTTGTGAAGCCTGCGACTTAGCACCTTAATCAGCGCTGGTTGTGCATATGCAACATCCTTCTTTGCATTTGTTGAATGTTTTTTTTTAATCTGGTTCTTTTCTGAGTTCTAAATAAGGATCTGTTGGTTAAAATTAAGAAAAAGAAAAGAATGATGCACACACATATTTAAAAACTGTTTTAAGTGTTTTTCCAAATGGTCGAATGGATTTGTTAAATAAATAAAATAATCTGCTTCGGATTCAGCTTTGGCTGAATACTTGACGAGCAATTTGGTATTAGGCAGAATACTAAATATTGCTATTTGGAGCACCTCTAAATATCATGAATTGAAAATATGTCAATGCAGCCAGTAAAAACTGAAAAACATGAGAATGGTGTGTAGTCGGTTATGGTATGATGAAACATGCATGCGACTGAAATAGTACTTTTGGATACTTTTAAAATCTGGAATCCGAGACCTGACACTTATCGTCAGCTGAAGCAGCCTTCAAATTAGCCATTGAGCATAAAAAAAGGTTATAATAACTGGCACATGGGATGAGTTCCGGGCGGCAGCAAGTTAAAATAATTGTAGACACTTCTGGCAACTGCTTTCATATGCTTGAGGGCACTATGAAATAAATGAGCTTCTGTTGACCCACCAGATGCAAACTACAATAGTTGCCTTTAAAAAAAAAGGTTTCTTAAGTTATATCACGAGGCACAAAGGGGGGTAAGTAGTCAGACCTGATTTTCAGTCATAGGCTGCTTTTAGAGGGGCAAGTGGTAGTTGCTGGAGGCAGACTTAGGACATTTAGGGAAGGGGGATTAAACTGGAGTGGAGTTAGAGTTGTTTATTATGAAGAAGGGTGGGTCGAGGTAGTGACTGAGGACGCAGAGAGTTCATTTTGGTGTGAGTTTCGCGTATGCAGACAAGTGTGACACATTCAGTAATGTATAATGGGTGCACACACAAATGCCGCCTTGAGTTAAGGGAGGGGGAGTCCCTGTGAGAAACACGCGCATGTAACTCTTCTGCTCCCTTTGGGCCTTTTGTGAGAGTGTCATACTTCCTTTTGTGCTGGGAGGAGCAGCAGAGACTCAGGGAGGTCGGTGACACACCAGTCCGTGCCTGCTTCTTAATGTGAGTGGATAAGCATGTGCCATCGGTTGGCACCTTAGAGAAGGAGCTAGGAATCCTTGGGGCTACCTCTGGGACAGGCACGTTTGGTGACTTTGGAGGCAGGAAGCCGCAAAAGTGGGCCGGCACAGGTGACACACCCATCAGTGCTCATCTCTTGAAGTGAGAAGACAAGACACCTGCCATTGGGTTACACCTAGGAGGAGGAACAGGGTGAACCCGCAACCACTGAGGGCAGCTTGTGCGAGAGTCGAGTTCATGAGTCTTTGGTGGGAGGAAGCAGTAGACATTTGGGGAGTTGGCTGACACATCAGTCGGTGCGAGTATGACGCACTCAGGACAGGACAGCAAGACCCCCTCTTCAAGGAATGTCTCCTCCCGAACTCCTTGCTCCACACACCATCCACACCTTACCTAGCCAGGCACTGGGTGATCTGCTCCCTCTGCCTCCTCCCCAAGGTTACTTGTAGATCCCTTGCTGCCAAATAGCTCGCCCTCCCCCTCTCCTGCTGAAAGAGCAGCAATCCCTTGCATCCCTGCTTACCTCAACGTGTACTTCCCCCTATGGCTCGCAAAGTGCTCTCTTGCTTCCCAAAGCTAGCTAGGTCTTTTCTAATAATAATATTAATTATAATAACAATAACATGTCAGTGCATAAACAAGACAGAAGCAGTAAGAGACGTGCTGTCCGTGATGTTTTCACTTCTGCAGCAGCATTTGCTAAGCGCACTGGGCATGTCACACTTCTACTTAGTCATTTGCAGACATGATACAACTCACTTTCTACACCCCATCGCTCTAGGGTACATGCCCTAGTGCAAGTACATGCATTTGTATTTCACACTGATGATGAACATCCTCCAAGACCTACATAGAAGATTGCACTTTCAGTTCCTTCCACAAGGAGTAAAAAAAATGTCCAGATAGCAGTCTCTGACACCCCATTCCACTGATAGGTCAACTAATACCAGGAACCTATGTTGCTGCTCAAAAGCAGCGACCCTGAAAATAAGGAGAACATGACAACACGGATACAGAAGCTGTGGCAGTAATAGAAGCTCAGCCTTCCTGTAAAATCATTACAGGGCATTCAGAGCTTCATCAGCACCCTCACCGCCAGCACCATGACACCCAGAAGAGCCCAGCCTGTGCGCTGATAGGCCCACAGAGAATGTCAGAAGTGTGTTAATACTCCATGCAGAACATACAGCGTCTACACTCTGCAGGAACATGGTGTGTCTATAGAAGGCAAGGACCGACTTGGGAAGCACATCTATGTTGTCCAGTACGTGGCAGCACCAGGCACAGACATGGAACGAATAACACATTATTTTATTTTTTTATGTATTGTGCATTTGGTAGGTATTTATACAGTAAGTCAATTCTGTTGCAAAGCGCCCTACCTTTCTGTAGTGTATTCTTTCCCATAACATCACACAGGCGTTAAACCACCATCCTTCCACACAATTGACACAGAGAATGCTGCATCTGTGTCAGCGTTTGAGAGTTTAATACACAGCTATTCTCCCCCATACTCCAGCAATGCATAGCATTGATCCCCAATTGGGTCAGGCCAGTGCTGTGAAAGCATTAGAGCATTGGCAAAAATATCACCATTCACACGACAGACCACACCTGATTGATGCTAACCTGGCAATCATGTGTCCAATCGAACTCTAGTCTTGTTCTTTTGTGGAAACCCCTGGTTTCTTTGACTTATCTGAAAAGTCGATTTCTGCTAGGAAGTTCTTGACAACTCTGCCTTGTCTGGCAAGGCGGTAGCAGAATTGGTTACCAGACATTTGATCGAAAAAAATTGGTCGACTGGACAATTGGTCTAACCAATTTCGTCGAAAACCAAATGGTCGAATTTTTTTTAATTTTATTTTTACCCCCTTTTTTTGTTTTTGGGGGGTCCCCCCTTACCCCTTTTTTTCTAAAAAAAACCCTTTTTTTCCCTTAAAAATATATATATACATTAAAAAAAAATTCGACCATTTGGTTTTCGACGAAATTACGTCGACCAAATGTCCTGTTGACCAATTGTTTTCGATGAAATGTCCGGACACCAGCAGAATTGTCTGATTAGGCTATAGAGTGAAGAACGCGACAACACTTCACCATGAAAATGAGTACGAGTGGTCAGTGCACTGACTACATGGCAATCCTAGAACTTGTGTTGGTGTTACCTTCCTTTACCAGCCAAGGGGTCCCAAAGTAATGCAAGGTGGCAACAGGTGTATGCAAATCGGCACCAGTCAGCATTGTACAACCAAGGGTTTCTGGGTAGATGCCTCTGGGGAGTTGACCTCTGAGGGGAGATGGAGGAGGTGGAGCCACATTGAAAAAGGCCTCTTAATTTGCATTTGGGCTTTCTTGCAACAGCCAATGGATGAAGTGTCCTTGTAGCCTTGTGAATGGTAAAACAAATCCACATATGCTTCACCTCTTGGCAAACCTTTTATCAGCAATGTTGGTCCTAAGAAAGATACTGGCCCTCATTACAACACCGGCGCTAAACCATGGCGCTATTAGCACCATGGTTGGTGCCGGTGTTGTAACGGGTCTGCCATGGTTCAATGGGGAATTACCACCCCATTCCAAGGTTGGCGGGGTGGTAATTCCCCATTGAACCATGGCCCTTCCCCATTCCCATTTTCGCCCCATAGGGCTCAATGGGAATGGGGAAGGAGCTAATTACGGTACCGCAAATTGCGGTACCGTACTTAGCACCAAGGTCCCTTTGCGGGTCCCTACTTTAACGGCTGGTGTAGACCAGCCGTTAAGGTCGGTTCCCGCAAAGGGACCTCGTAATCAGGCGCTAATGGGTTAACGGCGCTGCAGCCTTTTACGGCGCCGTTAACCCATTAGCGCCAGGGTCGTAATGAGGCCCACTGAGTTCCAAAAGATCCGCCCACTTTTCAGCCAGGCATCCAATGCAAAAATGTGCCACGCCAACTGTAGGTGCACCACAGGTTGCAAATGTGCAACCTAAAAATCTCAGTGACCACCCATTGGAAATCTATTTTGCACATCTCATGCTACACGGCCACTGCAATGGCATCACTGGTTACTACAACACTCACATGTTAGCTCTGTAGGAGGCATCTTTGACATTGCATCAGTGGAAGCTTCTCTCTAATGTCTGTGGTGCACTATGACATTTGAAGGAGGCCAGCAAGTGGGCTAGTCATCACAGTGTGTCCCCTCAGTGAGGTTATGCCTCACACATTCCTAGTAGAGCTAAAGGAGAACAACATGGTGGGAACCAGTGACTTTGCAGGTGATGGCAATGCAACACAGCAGGTTAGGGGGATGCTTCCAACCTTGTGTGGTGAACCATGAGCAGTTGGATATAGATGTACCTGCCCGATTCCCTTATGGACCCAAGCTTCAAGACAAAAGTGGCTGCGTTTCATCCTTATGTGTCTGTTGAGGAGGTCTGGCAACAAGCATCACAAGGAAGAGACACTGTGCACATGCACAAGGATGCCTGCTGCAGAACTTTCAGCATCAGTTGGAAAAAGAACACAGGCCACAGGAAGCATGCCAACCATGGCATGACACATGTTGAAAGCTTCGTGAGCAGCGGTGGTGTAGGTGCAGCCTTCGGGTTGGAGTTAATGTGGGACACTCTCCTCAGCTATCAGACCAGCCCCTTCACAATGGTATCCCATGAAAGCTAGTGTTATCATAGCTTCACCTTTCTACCAACAACATTGCAGTTATTGTGACGACCATTGGTTTCCAGTGGTTACCAATCAACTCGCTAAAGGAATTTGGTGGCAGCTCACCGTTAAAGTTTGTGGTCATGGATGGTGGTAGGTTAGTTTTGTCAGTCAAAGAAATAGGTGGTCAGTCAGAAAAACAATCGGTGGCATTGGTTCATCGATTATAGATTACAACATTATTTTTGAGTGGGTCTGCACACGAGACTTTATTTTCATGGCAGTACAATATAAAAGTAAATGTTGACCTGTTATTGACAGACTGGCAGATTTATGGCAGCTTCATAGCTTCACAGTGTTAATAAGCTGCAGCACAAGCAGACTGGGACAGCCCACTTGAAACCATTTAAACATTCTAATATTACGTTTTGTGTTGCCCCTTTTTATGTAATACAGCTCACCGGGTACTTTGGACTACTGCTCCCTGCTGCTCTAGCTTGCATGGTCAAAGGTGAGAGATTATGGGAATTGTAGTTCATTAGAAGAGCCACAGGTTAAAGATGCAGGCAGTAACAATTACAACTAGGCTGAGTGCTTACATACATCAGGGTTAGGGCATCCAATCCTCAACTTGGTCGGTGGACATCCATTTTGGGATTCCTGATCTGTGCGCTGTACAGTATCTACAAAATACAAAGTTATGCGCATTGAATTTGTACAGTGACCATACACCACGGTTGTAACAATTCATCCTAGCTCAAACATGTCTAAATGTCCTGTAAACATAGGCAATGTCCTATAACCTCCCTGCATGCGGGACCAAAGAAGGGTGGGCTATAAATGTACTGATTGCCTTTGCTCTCTGCAAGTCAAGCATACTGTACAATGTTACAAAAATGATTTGCTGTATATCATAAGGGCGGAAGCCCCCACTACACCGTGGCAGCTGTGCTCCTGTATCATCAAAGAGGCAATAGGCACACTAAAGGTTGCACATGTCCTTCATCAGGCACAAATGACATTGAGCAAGGCCACCCCTTGCAAAAGACAGCCACTGTCTGCATCCATCCCTTCAGAGCGCAGGCATATTTGGGCCCCCTTCAATCCAAGAAAATGAAGGAATTCAGGAATTCCTGACCATCTCCCACCACGTCCCAGTCACAACCCACATTGTAAGACACAGAGCAGAAACTCTATTAAAGATCACAGGGAAGTTACACACAGTTGACAAGAACATATCATTTGAGTTACAGTATTAAGAAAGTATTGCATACATGTTGTATTAAACTGTAGTGGACACATATTTGCAGAATAACATTACTACACAGGTATTCCTCACTTTGGCCCACCCCCAAACCTAACTCCTTACACCTGAAGTAGGCATTTCCGAGCTGTGGCATGCCAAAAGATGCCCCAAAGTTAGAAAACTGCATCCAAGGCAACGGCCCATTTGTCACATAAGTGCCCAGCCTATATGGAACTGTGAAATGAAAAGCAGGGGTTGGAACTCTGGCTTTAGTGGTGCTGGATGTGACTGTTTTCATGAAGTAGGGTGGTGCCTATGTGTAGGCTTACGCAGACATTGCTGGACACCATTGGATTTTCATGCCGTTGATTTTAATAGATTATTATGTGGGCAATGGGCTGCCCAGATCTTGCAAACAATTGTTGGTACATTTGCATGTTGAGAGAAAGCCAACATATGTTTTGCCCAGGGTTCTTTATGAAGGCGTGGAAGTGCAGGACTGGGAGGCCCTGGATGTGGTAGCTCAGTAGCTTCTATTAGTGCCCGGCGGGGCTGCGGCGAGGTGCGGCTCATGGCGATTGTCAGTACGTCATGAGCCGCACATCTCGCTGCAGCCCCTGGTTGAAACACGTGTTGGCATACAAAGATAACCACATTGATTGTGTGATGAGTGAGGAGCTGGGGACCCAAGGGACAGGCATGTAATTTTTATTGTACTGGGCATCTATGATACATGTCCAGCAAAAAATAAAAACAATCACATTCACTGTGTGTGTGTGAGGCATTTGGGACCAGGGGGCAGGCATGGCCTTTTTTATGGGGTATGTCCCATACAGAATCCCAGCCCTGTCAGCTGGGATTCCTAAAGCCTCACATCTAATGCTGTGTTTGACCGTTAAGAACCCGGGTGACATGCATGCACACATAATTGATTATCTTTGCATGTGAGGTGCTGGTGGGCAATGGGGGAAGGAATGCCTTCTATTAATGAGCATCTGATAGAAGCCAAGTAAAACATGCCATGACTGGGCCCACCAGCTCCTCGAACGCACACAATTAATGTGTGCCTGTGAAGCGCCCAGGGCCTAAGGGGATGGGCAGGGCAGTTCTTACTGGGCATCTATGTCCAGTAAAAAAAGGCCATGGCTGTACCCTGGGACCCCAGTGCATGACACGCATCTGCCCTCTGGGCCCCCCAGCGCCTCGCACTCATACATAATTAGATTCATCATTAATGTGATTATGTCTGAGTGTAAGGCGCTGGCGCAAAATGGGACAGGCATGGCATTTTTTTACTGGGCATGGCTGATAAAGCAAGCATGTTATTATGTAGCTAGACTGGCATGTTAATGCAGCCAGTCTAGACATTTCTCATTGTGGTATGACATTTTGTATAGGGCATCTTTGATAAAGCAAGCGTGATAAGTGTCAATATGTAGCTAGAATGATATGATATGTTAGGTTATTTATAACATGCTTAATACCCAGAGGTTTCTAAACGCGGACCGGGGATCGAACCTGTGGTGCTCTGTGTCGTCTTGCTAGGATGGAGTTTCAATGCAAGCAGTCTAGCCATTTCTTACTGTGGCATGACATTTTGTATTGAGCATCTTTGATAAAGCATGAAGGATCAGTGGTACTATTCTTTCTGTGGCATGACATTTTGTATAGGGCAGCTTTGATAAAGCAAGCATGATAAGTGTTATTATGTAGCTCGACTGGCATTTTAGTGTATTTTAATATTTATTTTGATAGGTTATTTATAACACAGTTAATACCCAGAGGTTTCTATGCACAGACCCCGGGATCTAACCTGTGTTGCTCTGCATCGTCTTGTTTCCAAGGCGAGCATGTTGCCCCTGAGCTACCCTCCCCAGACGAGTGTAGCCAGAAAAGTGTAACCAGTTTGGAAATCTTTTCATACTGTGGCATGCATTTTTAATGGTAAGACCAACTGGAGTATGTTCTTACATAGAGATACTGCCATATATTGGCAGAACAAACATGGTCAGGTTTTCTCATAGTATCATTACTGACATTATGCACAAAGCAAACGTGTGAATTCTTATATGGGAATACTAGAGTATAATGTTGCAGTTAGCATGGACATTTATGGGCACAGCCATTGGGAAAATGTTTTATACTGGCACATATTGTGGGAAAAGGCATCATGAAAAAGTGCTGGAGAAATGCACCTATGCGCTGTTGGTGACTTGCATCTATTGGATTTTATCATGAGTTAACCTACAAAACCAATGGCAAACTGTTTGGATTTTTACCCAATTTTTCTAAAACGAGTGCTCTAAAATGCAGCATTTTAACCCATTACTTTAAAAATTGTCTTGGGCGGAGAACACTTGATTGGTGTGAGCTCCCTCACTACACTTGATCGCTGTGGCATATCTGGGAGAAAAATGTATGCCCCTCCATTTAAATAATTCCACAGCCGCTGCTGCTCTCTCCCTTTTGCTTTCTCTCTCTCTCTCTCTCTCTCTCTCTCTCTCTCTCTCTCTCTCTATCTAACTCTCTCTCTCTCTCAGTGTGCTACAGTCTCACTCTCTGCCTTGATCTCTGTCCTGCTAAACTCTCCACCTTCTGTATCTTACACCAATGTGTTCTGCTAGGCGGTGATGTGCTAACATATTGGCTGTAATCCGGCTGCCAAAGAAAGACATTTACATTTAGCTCTGGTTCATTGCAACTTGTATGTCCTGTGCTACCCCTCCGTTAAGCACTGTCTATGTCTGTCTGTCTGTCTGACAGTCTGTCTGGCTCTGTCTCTCTTGCTCTCGCTTCCTCTTTTGCTTAAATTATGTTTATTTTCTATACAGAAACCCTAATGTTAAGTGCCCTCCAACTAGAAATGAAGATGCTGTACTGTACCATAGATTGGGAAGGCCTCCACCCCCAGAATGAGCTCAATCTGCCCTAGTAACCAGAACCGCTGAGTGAACTCAAGCCACATTTTGCATTCAGTGTGCATCAGATGTTTCCCGTGATGTCAGATCACAGGAGGCTTTTGTGTCATCCTGTCTGTAGAGTGCACTGACTCAGCAACACTTTGGACATGTTGATGGCGAGCAATGGTGCGCCGGCTTGTACTTTTGAACTTGAATTTGTTCACGAGCATTAGGCCAATGACGTTGGAGTGGGAACTGGAGAGGAGACTGTACCAGAACTGGCACAATACCCAACAGCACCCAACATTGACGGCTGCCTTTTCTCAACCACACCCAAGCACATCCTGCTGCTTCTAGCACAGTTGCCAGGCCTTTGGCACCACTGACCTTGCACCCCCTTTCCCATTAAATGCCCGGCCTGCCTGCTCCCCGCTTTGAATTTGATTTGGCCGATGAGCACCCAGAGGATGATGTTGAGGCAGAGGATTTTCCACACCTTCCATGCTCGATACCACCGAGATTGACCGTGAAATTCGTCTCACACAGGCCCAATCAAGTACTCACTCCTTCTCCTCACCCACACCCACACAGCTTCCACAGGTTTGGTGCCCTGTTTCCGGTCTTTTGGCATCACTGTCTACGACCCATCCCTGTTTGATAGTCTATGTGCTACACACCTCATGTCCACACCTCTCTGCTCCAAGGAAGGAGAGCTTAGGTAACTCCTCGCCCAATCACAGGGTGAGAGAACTTTCAGCAGAAGGTGAGCAAGTCATTATTGATATGTTTAAGTACTGTACACTTGATACTGGCGGCATACTGTTCAAACATTTGATTACTTTTGAGCAGCATGAGCAGTGGTGTAAGCGGGCAAACTTTGATGGATTGGACATCAAGTTGAGTCCACCTATGACGATCACCATGGTCGCCTCTGTGCATGCAGGTTCAAGGGGTCATTGAGAGTAGCGTTTAGAGATAGAATAAGGTTACTAAATTATAAAATAAATAAACATTGTCCTGGTTAACACCCAAACATATGGCACCAGTCGGGGAGATTAGCAATTAAGTTAAAATAAGGTGAGGTTAAAATAAATGAAATTAATTATGTCTTGCGTGCCAGCCATACATAATGCATGGAAGCCCGGGGAGCCAGACAAAGGCATGGTTATGATCAAAGAAATGCATTCTGTAAGGGTTGTAACTCAACCACATTGCACTGGAACAGGAAAGCCCAGGAAGTCAGACTAAGTCATGGATGTAATGAAAGAAATTAACACTGTCTGGTTATCAGCCAAACATAATGCACAGGATGGGGCAGGAATCCTAAGCAGTGAGAACAAGACATGGTTATAATAAAGGAAATTGACACTGTCCTGGTTACCACCTAAAATAAATGCTAGTGGCTTGTGGAAGTCAATGAAGTCAGAATAAGGCAAAATAGCCCTTATTACGGGTCCAACGGTAACCCTGCCTGTGCTACAGGCGGGTTGGTGTCGGACCCGTGAAAAATGACCACCGCCTGATTTCCTGGTGCCACTGGGCTATTCCGAGTCCAGTGGCTGGGAAGACAGGTGTCAGTAATTTTGTTAGTCCCTATTCCCATGGAGTCTGACAGGACTCCATGGGAATGGGGACAGGGGAGCACCGTTAACAACGGTGCCGATGCTCCCATGAGAACTCTGCATGCGGGTGCCGTTCCGCCCAGCAAGTCTGACCCGGCACCCGTTGTTTCCGGACCCACACAATTGTAATGAGGCCCATTGATAAAAGGCAGACACAGTGTACCTCTTATCACCCAAATATAATCGACCTGGCAGTCCTCCACTTCCAGCCCTATGCTGACCTTCATCCCATATTCTTGCAGAAGGTTGGCCTTTGTCTGTCACAGAGACCTCTTACTTTTGTGTACACATGTCTAAAGTGAAGCAAAGGAAAAAAAAGAGAATGTTACTTTAGCAACATAATAACACCTAGCCTACCCTCCATCATAGGGAAATTCGATATGTGTAGGTTCCCCCACCTCCTACAGTATACAGGACTGCAAAACCAGTGCATCGGTTTAAGCCTCTTTTTGATGTATTTAAGCCCAGGCATAGAGCCAAAACATTCTAAGTACAAAACCCCACAGCACCATATCTGCTGCAGTATAAGGCACTGTACACCAATTACCCCTCCTGATGCTTAATTGATCTTTTCTGTTGGTGTGCTTTCCCACTGGTGTGGCAGTAGATGACAGACCACATGAGGGAAATCCCATTGCTGGATTTCTGTAATAGAATACCCAGCGCAAAACATCTCCCCCAACCTGGCATTCTTCTCTGGGCTGATGCATTTAGACATTGCAGGGAAAGCATGCATGTCATGTATGGCAGATGAAGTGGTGTCTAGTCAAATGGTCGACAGACAAAGGGTCGACAGTCAAAAGGTCGACACAATTTGGTCGACAGGTCAAATGATCACTTTTTTTTTTAGTTATATATATTTTTTTAGGTTTTAGTTTAGGGAAAAAAAGTGGTTTTTAGCAAAAAGAAGAGGGTTGGGGGGACCCCCCCCCCAAAAAAATGGGAATAAAAAATAAAGAATTCGATCATTTGACCTGTCGACCTTTTGGTGTCTACCATTTGTCCTGTCGACCATTTAGATTTGATCATTTGACCTACAACCAGATGAAGTAACTCACAAGTTGTACTTCACAGTGAATAACTGTAACAACATCTTTAGAAATGGGGTAGAAGGGTAGGATGAGGGGTACACAAGGCACTTAAAAATATGTAGTTTAATTGATTCATCAATTACCATCTTATGTACAGCCATTAAGTCTGTAAATATGCAGGTCCAATGTCCTAAAGGTGTGCACACATATACGGTAAGAAAGGTCCTTTGGCAAAGCATTAGACCCCTGGTGATGACGTAGGTGTTACGTGTTGTTTTGAATGTGCTTTTGTATTTAGAGTAGATGTAGTTTTGCCACACTTCAGGGATCCTTCAGGCTGGGTGCTGCACAGAAAAACATACCACTTTTCATTATGTTGTTTCTTTTTATTATAACTGTATTATTTTCTTCTCGTTTTCTTCTAGGTTCCGTCTCTGTTCCTTAATTGGAAAACAGCTAAACAGACATAACTGGTCTCCAAACGGTGCATTTGCCAGTTGGAGCACATTGGCTTCCAGACATGACGTTCTGCCTTTGATTGAAGTATGAATGGAGGTGGGTTAAGTTCGTCTTTGGTTATTTGCAGGCTACTGTTGTCGTCCTGAATTCCACTTTTTTGAACTAGGGATGGTCCTAATCCCAGTTCCCTGTTGTTTGTCTCTCCGCAGATAAATTGTCTATTATCTGATTCTTTTGGGCTGGAGTATGAAGTCATTGCCCTCCACATCCATAATGGAAGAAACAAGGGTACTTTTTTGTTCTCCTAATATCTTAATATTGAACTCCTTCCGGTGGAATCGAGTTGTAGGCTCGGTCAGGTTTTAATGGAATTTTATTTTGTTGTTTATTCACTTTTGCAGAAAGTATTGATCCCAATTCAGCTAAGGGTAATGCCATATGAATAATCGTCGAAACTACCATCAACAGGATATTTTGTGATATGATTGACATTCAGTCATCGAAGCTACCTGTAGTTGATACTCGGCACTTTGTTTCTTAGCATGTATGCATTTGCTTAGCACTTAGTAGTCACCGGACATGATTACATTGAACCCATATGAAAAACAAGATAAATATGGGAAGCCTTACTGGCTTTTTAGCATTGACCATGAAGCCTTTTTGAACATGAAAATGTAGAAATAACTGAAAATAATGTTCTTATTTTATGTGATTATATTTTTCATTTTTTTGTAATATTAAATTAGAATGTTTTTAGAATTACCAAGTTTTTGTATGAACTATAGGACACATATTTGGTCAATTTTTATGGAATTTTGTGAAGTATATAAATGTTGACCAAGCTTACTCTCTCTTCTATCAGTGGGAGTCTATTGGCTATACATTATACCTTCTTTGTTGTTCCATGAGACATTACCCCCCCCCCCCCAGGTAATTTGTCTATTTACTTCCCCACGTCCACGATGAAGGGGACACCCATCCGTCTGATATACTATTTTTAAGAGATGCCTAATGGTTTTGCTGTGGGCACAGTTACCATGAAAATGTGTTGCAAAAAGATCCTGTGAACTGTGGATCACCTGCCATCTATGAGGGTGTTTGATGTGTTCCACTAGAGAATAGATTGCTTGTTATATGACTGTTTTTACCTGTTATTTAAAAATTGTTCATGGGAGGGAATGCCCATGCCCTCTCCAGAATTCAGGCTCCCTATCTGCACTTGTGTCAATTTAGGGAAAATATTCACCAGCTGTCACTGCACATAAACACACAGGCAGTCTTAAACACAGATAAACACGTATATGTCACATGTATATGGCTGCACAGAGGCACTTGTAAAGGCAAGACGACACGTGGTCCATATTCAAAGAGCCACAGAAAGGCACACAGCTAGTCACAACTTAACACATGCATGCAGACACATATGCATGTACACACATACCCATCCAAACACACTGACTGCTGCACACACGCACACATGTATACATACACATATGCACATAGGCACACTCCAACCTACTTTTCATGCCTCCAAGCCCACTCACTGTTGGACAGGATATAGTAGCTGTTTTGCTTCTTGAGGTAGGCAGGCAGCAAAGCTTCAGGCTTCAGAGAGCTTGAAGACATGGCGCCCTGCTGGGAGGATACGGGAGAGGCTGATATAGCAATGACACCATGGCGACTTAGCAACATTGTGTATGGAGAACTGCACAACAGCTATTGGCAGTGGTAATACACTCAATGACCTGGCTTCCACACAGATGACAGCCAGCTCCTTAAGTCCCATATGTTGACACATTTCTCTGCAGACGATCAAGCAACATGCAGTTCTTACTTCATCTTATCTCTCCCTTAAACTTGAGGTATTTCACTCTGTTTCAAGAAAGCATGTTTCTTCCATTCCCCTAGGAGCCTTAGGCTTGCATTAACATTCCAGTTAATTTACATCCTGAACCTCTCCTTCCTTACTATTCAAAAATCCGAGAGAGGCTGATCTTCAGCAGGATCTCCACCTACTTTGATTACTGTTAAATCTGTGACCCTCTCCAGTATGGATGCCATTCCTGTCACTCTATGAAAACTGCCATTACCCATTTCTCAAATGTTCTAAACTCTGCTCGCCATTGTAAACTCTGATCTATCCTAATGGTTATTGATCTCTCTGCTCTTTTTGATACTGTGGAACACCCTCTCTCCTTCGGACCCTAAATAATCTTGGAATTTAGGATACCAGTGTCATCTGGGTTGACGCCTACATTTCTAATAATTCCTTCTCTATATTTTGAAACACAGCTACCTCTGATCCTAACTCCCTCCTTCTTGGGTCCCCCTAATGCCTCACGATTGTGCCTCTACCCTTTGGATGCTATAATGTCTCCCTCAGACAACTCATGTTTTCCTTTGATTTCATTGCTGGATGGCACTTCATTGTCTTAGATTTAACTCTTTGAAGACAGTAGTCATTATTCTCTTGGCCTGTGCCCCTCTCTCCTTTCTCACTTATCTCCTTTCTCCCATCCATCTCTCCTCTTTTTTATATCAATCTCAAATCTTCACTACTTTAGCCCTGCTAAATCAATGTTTGCATGAGTCAGTCTGCTCAACATCAATAGCAT
Organism: Ambystoma mexicanum; assembly: GCF_040938575.1. Taxonomy (NCBI): domain Eukaryota; kingdom Metazoa; phylum Chordata; class Amphibia; order Caudata; family Ambystomatidae; genus Ambystoma; species Ambystoma mexicanum. The sequence goes on from NC_090935.1 coordinate 1,410,505,745, forward strand.
CTGTCCTCTCTCCACATAGCATTCTCTGAAAACCCTTATCCTAACTCTGGTGCTCAGTCGCATTGGCTACTTCGCTAGTCTGGTCCTCCTTCTCCCAGCTTGCAAAATACTCAACTTCACCAGAAGTGCCCTCGATAATCTCCGCCTTTTGTCTCCCACTTTCCTATACTGTATTCACGTTAGATCACTCTTTATGAAAAATTGGTCCCTCTTCAAATTTCCACTGCTTATATTAAAATACATTCATGAGCTTCAACCATATGAGTGACTCTCTACAGATATTCTCCTCTCCACATCCACATCTCCAACACCAATCTTGATGAAGGAGACATGAATGTGGCTCTCGTTGCACCTATTGCAACATCGTCTCAACGACAGAGAAATGAAAGATATACATCGTTCCTGGCCCCATCTTCACCATCCTCAATGGACCGAAGATGTGAGAAACGCTATTCGCTAAGCTATTTTGACCCTATCCAGATGATGTCACTGAAGAGATAGGTTTGCAGACAATGGAGCAGGTAAACTGATTGTGACCATGCAAAAGCTGATGAAGTCACAACTGAGAATATGACATAGATGCATTAGACTTGAACCACATATGCATTCCTACATGAAGCTGTGCAGACACTTAGAATAAATTGCTTGCAGACACGAAGAACATGCTTATGTATCACTTAGATATAAGACGGACAAACTCTGCACAAGAATAAATATAAACTGCTTGCTGACGCTGAACTCAACTAACTTGAGCAGCCATGTAAATTAAGATGAAAGCCACAGCCACATTGAAATGAATGGGAGACACTGAAAGGGCTTGAGAATAGAGAGAGGGAGACCTGAAATCCTGATTTTACAAAGAAGTTCAGACCAGGCTGTCAGTGCAGCCATTGTGCATATTCTTGTCAAGGACAACAAGGGAGAAAATGTTTCACATTAGCAGAAGAGGTAGGACACCAGCATGTGTAAAAACAGAAAATCCTCATGAATCCAGGGAGGAAAATCAGGTTTGTGGTCCCTACACACGTGATCTGAACTTGGAAGACACAGCCTACACATTAGGGCCAGGCGAAGACCGTTGTTCCCATGCAATCAAAGATAATGTGATACAAAAGTAATATCAAGTTCAAAACCTAATGTTCTCAAGGCCTATAGGATCAGAGATGGTAACTTGTTGAGTACATACAGCACCTTTGGGGCTTCTCCTCACCACCTTGAATAGTTTCACATGGGATGGTATCTTTCCAAAGCATCAAGGCTGAGAAGATCCTCTTTAACCAATTCTTTCTCACATTCCACGTTAGCTCACACTTTGTTGCATGGCCCAGTGACAGCTCACTAACCTGACATACCTGTAGTTGCAACATTTAGAAGGTGGTCGCAGGAGGCACCACCAGATATGGTTTAACCAATAAGGGTACAAAGCTCATTCACATTCCATATGTAGCCTACCTCACTAACAAATCCTATTCCACCTTAGGTGTTTTGCAATGTATCTTTATTGTGTGACCTCACACCACAGCAAAAACCCTTAGTCAAGCCTGGAACAAACGAGAACGTATTGGAGAATACTGCATTGTCCATAACTTGATCCCTGCTGCGAAAGGTTTCAATAAACAGTACAATTTGTCACATTATTGGACTCCTCCATTTTTAAGCACAGGGAATTGTATCCGCCCATTTCCTTTTGCTTGTAATTATGGAGATTAACAATCTCTCACCTTACAACAGGTGGTAGCAGAGTGCGGTAGCTAGGACCCCTGGCAAAATACAGTTGTTTCCTGCCGTGTGCCTGAAGGGATGCATCGCAACCCGCAAGGACTGGACCATTGACCACGTATGGAAACTGAGACGGTCATCAGGAGCCTCTTTGGTGAAATTCCTGCCGGCTCCTCGTGGGGCACCGAGCAGACCGGAAGGCAGAGTGGTAGATTGTGGGAGTAACGGTGTCCGAGGGCTTCAGCTGATCCATAGAGTGTAAGTATGAGTCCAACAATTTGACAAATATTGTGGGGGGGATTGTTGTGTCGTGGTTTCGTCTTGGTTTTGTTTAGTTCTTATTTATGAATGATTCCTGTTTCCAGGCGTTAGCTAGAGAATGGATGACGAGATTATTCTGTGTGGCTAGGTGTTAGCTTAGGTTGTGGAATGTTATAGAAAAAAGAAAAAAAAACAATGTTAAGGTTATCTTATACTGTGGTGCAGAAAAAGGACCACATCCCCTTCAGTTGGCTTAAGACAGATTCCCCTGGGAATCAAAAAAGCAGGAAGACAGCCTTATTTCTGTATTTGTGGTGTATTGTGTTGTGGTGTTTTTGTATATTGAGTGGTTTAAAAGTGTACTCAAATTGTTTCACACGCTTAATGGTTGGAAACTTCACACGAAAAGGGTTGTTAATAGGAAATAGCGTGTTGATGTAAGAATGATGGCCCGCAGTGGGGTACAGACTTGTTGGTAAATGAAAATGAAAACAGGCGTTTTCGAAGTGATGGTGAAGCTTTAGAAAACAAGAAGGTTGTTGTACCATTTGGGTGTGGCTCAAAGAGCACCTGGGAAGTTATGACTTGGCCTTTGAGGGCAGAGACTAGAGTAAGGGTGGTGTGCAGAACACATCCGAATGAGTGGTGGTGAGCCAGAGAGGCTGGTGGAGCAGACTAAAGGTTGTTTTGTTGTGGATAAGTTGATTAATTGTTTATAACGATAGTAAAGCAAAAAATTGGCATTTTTCAAAGTGTGTACATAATCGTGATTCGAAGGTCAAGTAAGTATCGGCAGTCAGAAAGTGAAATGCTATCATGGGGGATATACTCCTTAAACAATTGTGCAAGTCCCTTCTGTGATATCATCACAAAATCAGCAAGTAAAGCACTGAATGGACTCGCGACACTGAGGGCTAACTGCGAAGCCATGGCCCTCTGAAGTCTCTCTTTCGAAATCTGTGCTGCAACACATGACCACATATTTACATGTTGTGGATAAGGGAAATAAACTGGGCAGTAGATTAGCAATACTGGAGTTATGGAAAATGTTTGAGGACAAGGAGGAATACCCACGCAAGAGGGAATTTGTGCTTAACTAACATGAAGCGATGGGCAAAGTGCCCACAGCTCCTCCTCCTCCCCTAACCACAGACCCTGTAACAGGAGGCCTGGGATTTTACCCCTTGAAAGAGTTAAAAGCAACGGCAGGGTACACTAACCCTGTGTATGCACCTCCTGCATATAGTAGCCAAGACACACTTAGTTGTGCTAAACTTGAGAATAAGAAGACAGGGACTATCTTTTTTAATTTTTTATTGTATATGGTTTACAAATACATTACGATTTCAAATTAAAACACAACACAATATCGCATAATCAATCACTTATAAAAAAGACAAATTGCAAATCTTTTAAATTCATATCAATTCTTCTGGGCAATTACAAATCTATTAAATTCATCTGGGAATCACATAGAAAACTTAAAACCCAATTCATACCATTAAAAAACGAGCGTATCATGTAAATATCTAAAACTAATATTTAATCAATTATAGATTTCATATTCCAACACAAGGGAGAGCTTTTCCGCATTTATAAGAGAAACCCCCATATTATGATATTTCCCATTCATTATAAAAATCCATCGACTTAACAAATGACACAATTGCCATACCCTCTGATATATTCTGAATATTAATGCAGTGGGACCATATATATTCATCATTGCCATTAAATCGCCATGTTGCAAACTTAGCCATAAAGATTGACCTTTCAGTGCAAAGTGCTGGACAGGCCCATAGGAAGTGCCTCAATGATTCTTTTTCTCCCTCCTTGTTACGGCATCTACAGACCGCATGTTATGGGCTGACCATTTTTCTTCGTAATAAAACCTCACAGGTCGGCAAGATATTCCAGAAAATATTTTAATAAAAGTGTGCGATAATATCGATTGGGGAATTGTAAGAGGAGGGGCTATATAACTCCATGTCTCTTATGTTCCCCCGTAAGTGACTGAAAGATGGCTATGCATGGAACCTATCAGTAGTTGTGATCCAATCTTTCTCATAGAGCGCTCTTTTTACCTTATCGAGGTTAGTAACCAGAGTCACCCTGTCCAGAGAAAGATCTCTCAATATCTGGTCACATCTATCTCGCATTTAAACCAAAAGCCTATTAGAATGATCTACTACACCGGACTTATCAAGTCATTTACCCAACTCTTCATGGAGTGTGTTCGGCAGGGGATCTATAATACTTCTGAAATGGTAAAGCAATCTCCACAACAACCAGGCCTCCAAAGAAACTATTCCCAGTTCCAATTTAATAGCCAAGGCCAGAATAGTGTTCTCCACAACCCTGCCTCAAGCGTTTCCCAAAAAATCTCCAACTCGTTATAGTGCAGTTCCATCCCATAGATGAGTTTGGGGACCACCTTTCCTTCATAAAGACAGACGAGGACTTTATGGAGGACTGCCCAAATGTATGCTCCAATTTACTCATCTTGTTAGACAGAACTGTAGCTTTCTGTCTAAGGAAGGTACGAATTCTGATCTTAGAAGGCTGTGCCAGGAGAGGGAAACCCAAATAAAGCAAACTTGCTGTGTTAGCAATCGGACACCCTGGATAGACCATGTCAGCCTTTTTCTTTTTCCAGACGAGGTTTCTAGATAAGTCTGATCTATGAAAGTCTCATCATAACAGGTTCACCCCTGTTCCTCCAAAACCATCATTGACCACATTGACACCTTGGCCCCCGCTCTGGATGATTTCGGCAACCACTCCTTTGCCACTGGAGTCTTCCCTTGCCCCCTGAAGCACTCCCTTCTTAAGAAATCCTCTGCCGACCCGTCCTGCCTGGCTAACTATCACCCTATCTCCATTGCTCCTTTCCTAGGCAAACTCCTGGAAAAGCTGGCCATCTCCCCGCCTAATCTGTACACTGATTCTGTTGGCTGCCCCCGTGACCATCAGTCTGGCTTCAGAGCTGCCAGAAGCACAGAAAATGCTCTCCTGAACATCTGTGAAGACCTAATCACCAACCTTTATTCCAACACCCCCTCTGTTCTCATTTTACTTGATCTCGCCTCTGCCTTTGGCATGGTCAACCATGCCATCCTGCTCAACCGTCTCTGTGATAACCTGGGTATCACTGATCAGGCCCTGACTCGGCTGACTACTTTCCTCTCCGACCGACCCTCCCAGGTCTAACTTGTGTCCTTCCTCTCCTCTAGCTCTATCTCTATCTCTATCTCTACCTGTGGTGTTCCCCAGGGGTCTAACCTCTCTCCTGGCTGTTCAACCAATACCTGGCAATTCTTGCCCACTGCATTGCCACTCTCTGCCCAAACTTTCAGTGATAGGCGGATGACACTCATCTCATTTTTAGGCTGCCTTCAGCCACCTCTTCTCCTTCTCTCATCTCTGACTGTCTGTCTGCTATCCAGGAGTGGTGTGCTGCCAATGATCTCTGCCTTAATGCCAGTAAGTCTGAGATTCTCCTCATCAGTACAGCCGCTCCCTCCTTTCCTGTCACTCTCTGGCCGGCCTCTTGGCCATTAATCAGACCCCAAAATGTCTTTAAATCCCTTTTCACCAGGGTACACAGCATAATTTCTGCATCCTTTTTGCAGCAACGCTGCTTTTCTCGATCTACAGAAGTTTGTGTACCTTTGTTTGATATGTCTAGTTTTATTGCATTTTTTTGCCTGGTCCCAATTGGAACAGCGGATCGACCTTAAGGATTGCTGCATTAAAACGCTTTTTAATTGGCAAGCTGCTGATCAAAAATATGCTGATGTATACAGGATGATGTACCAGATCTCATCCTAGGCTTTAACTTAACCATTTTGATCAGGCTACCCAAGAATGAATCAAACCTACGTGAATTAAACATATGGGGCCTGATTCATGGAAGTGTTTTATAATGGCGCAATCCCATAGGAAAACATTCCATGAATCAGGCCCATGAAGTTTCCTTTCTAAGGTGCTAGAGTTCATAAAGGACTCCAGTTCTGTTTTAAATTTTCCGATATTCTGGGGAGACCATCGAATCGCTTTACTCTGTTCCACAGTTGTGACTTCTATTGAGTTGCTTCTAACTGATTTATTTACCAAAATATCAAAGTCCACTTTCAGGACACTATAATCACTCTACGCGTTAGGTAAGCTCTTAAAACCTACACTGGAGTTAAAGTAAAAGGCATCAACAAAGATATAGTCTATAGTTGACTTACTATCCCCTCTTTTCCAGGTTTCTATCAGGATATCAGAGGCATCCATTCCCCCATTCAGACAGAGTAGACCCATAGACCCAAGCAACAAGATCCACTTTCTCCCCTGTTGTTTCTTTTGATTTTCCAGAACCATATCTGGCAAAATCTCCCATGACTCATTGTCCATATTCGACAAGCAGCAGTCTGAATTAAGGTCCCCTGCCAGTATTACCTTTCCATTTGAGACGCCCCCCTGCCAGTCCTGAATTATATTGGCAATTGTTTCCAGCAAAGTCATTTAGGTCTGCCACCCCATTATGCCAATAGACATTGACGAGAAATATTTCCAGATCCACCACCGAGGAATGTGCATTCACTGCCACAATCCCAAACGGTTGGTTAAGCATTAATCTTGATGTGAAACCCAGATTACTCTTTATAGCAATCATAAAACCCCCTGATGGTCTCTCCACCTTAATCTGCTTGGCAGATTGAACAAAGACCTCATACACATCTACAGACAGATTCTGCACCATCCATGTTTCTTGCAAAAATAAACAATTACTCTCCATCAACATGGCTATTGTTTCCAGGTTACTGAGCCAATGGGAATTCCCCCTTGAATTCCATGAGAGGAATTTCAGTTATATATCCTCCTGAATTAACCCTTCAAAATCCATGCTAACTAAAGGGGGATCAGTTCCATAAGGCGGCTTTAACCTGGGCCCAGCCTTTCTAATGATGCCTCACTTGCCTCAGACTCTATATATTTGGTTGGAAAACTACTTCAGGTTCCCACCGTAGTTGTAATCACACCTTATGTGCCTCCAGTAAATTCACCTTGAAACACAGTTTTCCCAGTCTATCACTTTCAGCAATGACCAAATTCAAGACTAATTGGGAATTAAAATAGATGTTACATGTCCCCACTGATCCCAAATTGGAAATTGAACCCCTGTTAGGTCAAAAGAGGAGAAAAGACTTAGGTTCAGAATTTTCGAAAAGATTTTAAGTACATTTCAACGATTCAAACAAACTGATGTATTAGGGCCCCAGAGACTGGTCATCTGTATAACTTTCATACTCAACAGTCCATTAGAGTGATTTGCATTACTACCACTGATGACCCCTTTCCTCCCCAAATATTTTCATGTATATTTGATTGTCCCAGCTCCTTTGGCTACCCTCAAAATGCTCTGAGATCTGACAAGCCCGGGCCCTGAGGTTTCCTATCCTGATAGCAAAGGGCATGACTTCTATGGACATTATCCATGCAGAGGCGTAGAAGACCCATACAAACTGTGGGTGGACAGGGGACACCTTGGGACTTTGATTTTTTAATTTATTTATTATGTTTTAGTCAAAGAACTCGAATTTTCACAAAATTAAAATAGCAATACGTATTAAATCACATATATCATCACTGCATAAAATAAAAGAAAAGAAGAAAAGAAAACAGAAGAAAATTAAGAAAAAGATAAGCAGTTCAGACTACAAAATCCTTCAATTTGGCATCTCACTTCAGAAGGCTCAGCTCACGTAAAAATATGACCACTTCCGAGGTCAAAAGGCTTTCATGGCCTGAGCAAAGCTCGTCCCCAAAAGATTGGGTGTCAACCCACCATTGGGCGGGACTGCAGCAGAGGAGGGCGATGTAAAAGAGCAAGAATGGAAAGGGCTATGAGGACGGTGGGAGAATATAAATGATGGCAGTTCGGGATGAGGCAGAGTCGCAAACTGGGGGTGGCCGAAAAGCACACGGCCATGAATCCTTTTTTTTTTTAAGAGCATTAAAGTAGTCATCATCAGTGGCACCTAGGAGAACACAAAACAAGACATGTAATATTAGGTCACGGAATCGCAAAAATTTATTCTCATTTGGCCCCTGGAGGCCATCATCTTTCCTACTGCTTTGGATGAGGCCTTGGAAGAGGCGGAGTGATGTTTGATAGTACCTAAGCAGTGATCAGGCTGGGGTCGTGGACTAAGTCAAAAGCCGATACAAAAACGCCAGGCAGCTCGTGAGTCATGCAAGCCATCCTCCCAACCCATGCCAGCCCGCCCTGCACTGCACATGGGAGGGGCGCCAGCCAGTTGGCCACTTGACTCACCTTAGTACAGTAGTAGGCTGAGTGAGGTATCTCAGGAGGTCGAGTCGGAGTGCTAAATGTCCTTGATCAGCTGTAATCCTTTTGGACCCGGGGAGCGCTCATTTGGGCAGTATCATGCTCGGACTGGCCTATAGGGCAATAGGCCCATGGCCGACACAAAATGCTGGTGTGGGCCAGCTTTATAGCCGATATGGGCCAGTTTGATGAATTACTTCACTATGCGGCTAGTAGTTTTGACTATTGTTGCTGAAGAAATATTCTTTAAAATGCTCAAATTGCATCACACTTTATAAAACAAAACTCCCCCTTGGGTACTATTCAAACTGTGTCAAAAAAGGAATTAATTTCCATTTGCAACTGTGGCCCACTTTTCCATTGGTGCCAGAGACAGTTTTATAGACCAGTCCGACCAGGGGCAGTTCCTCACCAATGCTGACGAAAAACACAAACAGAGCTAGTTTGGAATCACCTTCAAGTGCACTGCTTCAGAGACCCCCAAGAGCATTGTGCGTCACCGCTCTGGCATTGTGCATTACTCCTACACTTATTGGGTAACTCGCCCTCTTATTGCACCCCAACATGCCCACTGTGACGGACTATCACTTTATCCGCCATTGTACAAAGGGACATTCATTTAACACTGAAAAGCAAACACTATGCTATGCTATGCATTTTTTTATTTTTTTTAAAGAAAAGTTTGATGGGGTTTTCTGCAATGGTTACAGCTGAAAGGTTATTGACTACTCAATGATCATTGTATAATGTGCCCCGTCTTTACTAGAGGCTGTTCTCCTCTGGGTTTGTGCTCAACACAATGCGGTGCCTTAACAGTAAGGGAGGCTTCCTTTACCTCTTTCCCATTTAAAACAGAGATGCAGGCCTCACTGCTGACAATGGGCCTCATTCCGAGTATGGCGGTAAGGGATAGCGGCCACCGGTAACAAGACCGGTGGCTGTAATCCCTTACCGCCATACTCCGAGTTCCCTCTGCGCCCTCGCCCTTAACGCCTGCTTTGAGCAGCTGTTAAAGTCGAGGGCGCAAAGGGGCCTCCAAGCCAATAACGGTGACCGTAATGAACGGTCACCGTTATTTGCATCTTCCCCATTCCCATTGAGCCCTATGGGGGCTCATTTGGGAATGGGGAAGAGCCTTGGTGAATGGGGAATTACCGCCCCGCCAACCTTGGAATGGGGCGGTGATTCCGCCATCCACCAAGGCGCTGCTGGTCCGGGTACGGCGTCAACCAAGGCGTTAATAGCGCCATTGGTTAGCGCCGTACTCGGAATGAGGCCCAACGTGTTCATAAGAAAGGGCTTCCTTAGTCATAGTTCCGATGGTGCAAGCCACCTTCTCTGTGCGCACTATGATCGTTCAACATATGTACGTGGGTCCCTTGGCGATTAGTCCAGGTATAGTTAATTAACCTACATGTTACAACGTTCAAGCACCTCAAACCTGGCTTTGAGCATGAACGTTGTAAGGTTTCAATCCTGCAAGTGGGACTTTGGATTGGCATAACAGCCAGCATGATATACGCATGAAAATCGATGCCATGCTAAAGCATTGTGCAATCTTGGCATCCAAACACTCATGGTGACAGCCTGAACTCTGTATATCTACCTAGCCACGCACTACCTCTAGAGTACCATTACACGGAATGTAATGCACGCACTCATGATTCTTAGTATACTGAAAGGTGCATCACCAATGTTCGCATTATCTAGGCTTAATGTAGCCCTTTACAACTCATTGCCCCAAGCTGGAGCTCATTGCAGTGAAAAGAAATCCTGTTTATTATTTGTATGAGAAGGAACCAGGGATGTACAAAACCTTTGCTAGTCTGAAGCACACGGGTGAACTTTAACTTGAAAGTGATGGCATTAACAAAGGCACCTAAAGACAGATAATGTTTGTTGTTGTGAAGGGGGCGGGGTTCCATCGAACAAACCGGAACAGCGCAAATTGCGTATATCAACATGTTATCTTGCCATTATAATTACCAACAACATTATTTTTTGTAGGTGTAACACTTTCAAATGTGTACTTAAAATCGAGCGACTTTACGCCGCCGTGTCTTTTATGATCCTTGGCATGCACTTACACGAGAACGTATATTCAGTGTCTGTTCATTTATAATACTGCGAAATGAGACGGTACCTGATCTGAATGTCCACTAATGCTCGTCTTTGGTTGGTTCCGTAAATCAGGGAGCAAAACCCTGTGCTAGGCCCTCTTTACCCCCGCCGTTGGGTAGAAGCAGCCGAAGTGATGGTCATGTCTTGCCGTTAAACCTGTAGAAAGAAAATGGAGTCAAAAGCTTCCCTTGTCATTAACGCTCTGGTAGTTTTCTGTAGTAAGCAGTGGAGCTAAAATAGCATGTATCGGTTAGCTCTTACAAGGAACACGTGGGAGTTGATGTATTTAAAGACATAAAAAATACAATTTATTGGTTCACAAGAAAAATGTTTAAAACAATGAAATATGCCACCCTAGGCACAAGAAAAAGAACATTACATACAAATCGTAAATGATTATGTATAAAGGTGGGTTAGTACATCTAAAGTGACAGTAGTTTCATGTATTGCTAATATTGAGGCAATACGTAAACATTGTCAATGAAACTACTGTAACTTTAGATGTACTAACCCAGCTTTTGACTCCATTTTCTTTCTACAATTTTGTCCTAACTCTCTGGAGTCAGGCCCCCTTCAAAAAAGAGGGTTCCTCGCCCTTTAAACCTTACCGGCATCCACTGGTGATTGGTAACGCTGTTCCGGGCCTCGACCTTAGTCCAATAGCAACCAAGACACTAGCAGCTCTCAGGGATCAGCCCGCCACCGGCATATGCAGAGCAGTATTCCGAGTCCTGCTCTGCCACAGAGGTGACTGGCACGTGTCTGAAGCTTAAATGTATTATCTTTCCAAGTTTACCTGGGCTGACCTGCCCTTAAGGATGGCAAGATCATTAGTCACACTGTTGTCTCTGAGGAGCATGTGTCGCTGCCTCCGGCCTGCTGGCTTCTCCTTCGCTCTGGAAGGCTGCGCAGCAGTGCACTGTGCACTCGCAGGGACATGTGCTACAGTATGCTCCCCGCCTGGCCTGGGCAAGCTCCGCAGGCACGGGGGTGGGGAGAGGGCACACATGAGCGAGCCTGCGAGCAGCAGAGTTCTTGTAACAAGAATCTTGTTTACAATTACCTGTGCCGCTGCTGCTGTCTGAAGTCTCCACTTTGCACGCATCACTGCACAGGCAGGCTGCAGACCGTAATCTACACGCTGCAGACTAGACACAAACTAGACACAAAGTGGGGGAAAACTGGGGGGAAAAATGCCATTGTATCTTCCCAATTAAAATTGTGGGGGGGATTTGTCCCTCTTGTTGCCCCCATGTCATACGCCCATGTATCCATGGGTAGAACAGGATTTGGTACATATATTTTACTTAACATTTTATCCTGCTCCAGGCACTGTAAATGGGAACTACTAGCTGTTCCTGATTTACTGCATGGGAAGCGGGGGGGGCATATATACTCCCACTGCCATCCCCGACAGATTGGGGTAATATTGACGTAAGACATATTGGGATAATATAATTTCTTGAACAATAACTGTTTACTCTCAGGGTCTGTCGGGGGGGCAGCAACTGTGGCCAGATGTCAAACCATACCCGAAGGATCCAGCTTAAATGTTATATTTTTAGGGTCGGACGCTGGGATCCCCCCTATTTTCAGATCACCAGAAGTAGTTCCATGGCCACTAACCATGCAATCTGGTTTTTCCCCAAAGGGTCCCACTATAGGATCAGTTTTGGCATCACAAGTGCCTCATAAGTGTAGAGGCTGTTGGGCTGCCACGTTTGTTCTCATGTGAAGCGGACATTTGTGCGAGCTGATTGTTGATGAGTCAGCAAGAGGAAGCAGCAGGCACTCGTAACGTGCCCAAGGACAAGGATCACTGCAACCAAACAGGTGGATTTAATGTTACTGTCACTGTTTTCTTTGCACTGAACATTGGGGTTTGTGCGAAACACAAACCCACTTTTGCTTTACTCACATCCCATTTGCTTCTCCTCTTTGCAGTTACAGTGACGTTGTAATCCACATTGAACCTCCCACTGCCTGGCCACGCCACTTTTGCTTTACTCACATCCCATTTGCTTCTCCTCTTTGCAGTTACAGTGACGTTGTAATCCACATTGAACCTCCCACTGCCTGGCCACGCCCCCTTGCTCAGCCTCGTTTTCAGAATACTCCCTCAACTGAGGGGTGCACGCGCATCGCGCTCGCATCACAAGTGCCTCATAAGTGTAGAGGCTGTTGGGCTGTTAGGCGGTTGGGCGATGGTGGATGGCAACTAACTCAGAAAGTGAGGTGTTGTAATTTCTAACGTAATATCATTGTCTGGTACTTAATTAGAAAATGGTGGGCAGTTTAAGGAGCAGTAAACCTTTACATGAGACCAATGTGTGTCTCTCTCTAAACACAAACGCACCTGTCTTATCTCATGACTCCTCAGCTACAAATGACCCATTGGTTGCTCACTCATTCTTCCTTTTGTGCCGGATCCTGACTCTTCTACATTTCCATATAGTCAGCAGTCACTAGTGACTGAGCCAAATGACAGCATGGCCCCTTTGATGCTGAACACACCAGCTTGTAAAGAATCTTTGCATGAACGTTATTCTGTGAATTATGCAAATTGTGTATCAAATGTAGTTGATTCAGATGGCAATATAGACATATCGATAGCAGGGGAAAACCAAAACCCTGTGTTAATGAATGAACTTCAAATTACCAATGTGTCTATATTGGCCCCATCTCTCTTGAATGGCTGGGAAAAACAATATCGTATTGCTTTAAATCCCAGCTCACCAGTTGTATTTTTGCCATCAGACGTTGAATGTATATTTCTTCACAACTTACAAAATGAAGGGGCAAATGAAAGAAATGGAGACGTAAAGGTGGATTTTAGATCTGGTACGGGCCTGCCATCGACCAGTTCTCCAACAAATGCACTCCAGTCCCCAGCTGTAAGTGTTGCTATTTTGCAAGAACCTCTTTCCAATGGGAAAACAACTGGGGACTTGAGTGAACAAGTATATATGGGCATAAAATTAGAAGAGCAATATCCACCCTGCCCTCACGTTAGCGATCAATCGTCTTTTCCTGTAATTTCCAGTCTGTTAAATCTTATTGACAAGGGTCACGATCTCACGCATTCAACTTTGGAAAATATAAAACAGATGCTGAATGACTTGTCCTCAAAGGTATACAAACTTTCTGCTCAGGGACACTTTCAAATGAAAAAATCCAAATTGACCGATATGGCGATACTTAAATTGTTGGGTAAACACAAAAATGTGAGTTGCAATCAAGCAACGTAAGTAATGGATGGTGACATGGGAAGTGCCACGACAGGGCGTGAATATGCAAATACTGTTACTGTACAAAATGATAATACTCACTACTCCATACAGGTCTCCTCAGTTACCATCATGGAGGCCATTAAATTGAATTCACTTAAACTTGATGATGTCTTCCGTTTTATGATTTCAGAAAAGGGAGATGGAGTTAGAAATGCTAAAATTGTTTTTGACCCACAATTAGAAATAATACCGGGCAAAAGAATTAGTATGCCGAACAGTCCCTCTCCTTTAGTAACCTTGATCGAACAGAATAATAGAAATGCAACGCATTCATGCACTGCTATAATTGAGAATGCGGATGATCCTGGAGAGAATGAAGATTTTCAGCCCTCTTGTAATGAAGAGGAGAGCACATATCTTCCTTTTTCTCGCAAAATGTGACGGGCGCACTTAAAGGCCCTAAAACGTAATAAAAAAGCAAAGTATACACAAAAAGAGAGTATGGAAATGCCTAGTGAACAAGCATTTAAAAATAAAAAATCTCAACAAAAAAAGGAATCAAACAAAGCCTGCAGATGATGTGGCCCAAACAAACAAACTACTTGAAGCTGAACCTCAAATAGACCTCTCGCAGCTGAATAGAGAATCAAAGACTGCACTAAATTTGGACTTCAGTGCAACAAAGGGTTGCACACGGACCACATCCAAAGCTTTGATTTCAAATGAGCCTGTAAATTCAGCTAACACGAATATGGCTGAGAAACAAATGCATTCAAATGGCCAAATACTTAAATATTATCCAGTCATAAATTTAAAGAAAACTAAAAACTCAAATATTTCACAGAAAAGCTCAGTCGAGACCAATGGCACTCCTGATTCCAACACAAATGCAAGCCTAGGAAGTGCTGATGTGGTAATCTTAACCGTGGGAACGCGAGATACAAATTCAGAAAAAGTTGTCCCTACACAAAATGCTGCAGCTATGGAAATACAGTGTGCAAATGAGTCTGAGACTGTGAAACACGAGGTTCCTTCAGCCAAAAACCCACTTATTGACACAATGAAGGAGATGTATAAATCTTTTATTGAAAAACCAGATATTGAGGAATTTGACAAAACCTTCTTGTACATAATGGGATGGGTAATTGATCCCAAATTAAATGGGCGTCAGCGGATCAATGGATCTTTTCTATTTAATAAATTCAGATGGTGTCCACAACTACTCACACTTATCTCTGATGACATAAAATGGCTGTGCTTGGCCAATCATAATAATTATAGGATGACATGTGCTCCTGCCTCAATAATCATTCAAAGGTTGTTGTGGGATCACAGGGAGGCTTTTGAGTCACAATGTCTCACTATTTGCTTATTTTGATGTGAGGAAGAAGCGACTCTGTTTTTAGAGGAACACATATCTAATCCTGAGCAGGTGAATAGTCAAGTTGATGCCACTGTAAATCCTTTGAAGCAGGAGGCAGTACTGGTTACTCAGATATCCTCATTAGTGGCCTCAGAATCTAATCCCACCTGGCTTGCTCCGCTTCTCGCAACAATTATTGAAATGAAAAAATATATAATCAATCCTAGTGGTAAGGTTCTCCAAATCGTGTCATGGAATTGTTGGGGGTTAAATCATTTTGATAGATGGTGGGCTTCTCGGCCCATCGCCTGCCAACCTGCCGTAATTGTTTTGCAAGAAACAATGTGTGCTGGGGATTTTGAAGTAAATGGCTTTGAATGCTCTGCGGTTCATGCAGTAAAGGCTCAGTATGTTAAATAACAAGTTCAAACACGAGGCCACTGTTATCTAGGCCTCTGATTTGATACTGGCCCTGGAATATGAAACATAATGTGTAACATCATGTGTGTATTTTATAATCTGTATATATTTCAATCCCAGCAAAAGAATGTTTTAATGAACTAATTGATGAAACGTATTTGGTGCTGGAATAGGCCTTTTGCATTAATCCAAAATTCAAAATCATTCTGGGGGGTGACTTTAATTTCACTTGTTCAGCTGCCCTTTCTGAACTCAATCCAACTAAGACTCATTATAGGAAAGCTTGCTTAAGAAAAATGGGTAGTCTATGTGAACAGCAGCTCTATGAATGGAACATCCATATTGTACCCTTTGATTCAGAGGTTCTACCAGGTAATTGGTCTAGAGGTAACCTTGCTTCATACATCAATTATTTTTTTGTCTCGGTGGATGTATTGTGTATGATTAACAAGGCAACTAGTATCACATGTACACAGAGTGAACACGCACCTATAAGCATTGTCTTGAATCAAAGAAATTAATTGTGGATTACTGATGCGACTTTAGGTTTGTTAGAGAATGATCAGGTTTTAAATTCTGTTAGGTGGAATATGCGCACCTGTCGTGAATTTACCTATTTAATCAATAGAGACATATGCAAAGCTGATTGTGAAACTATTGCAGATGCTGTTATAAGAGAAAAGTGGACAATAAACTAATACAGGACACGCTAATTAGTATATGCTTGCATGCTAAAATAGTTGAAAATTCTGAGGTTTATTTATGCAAACTAAAAGCAGCAGCACTCAAAAATGAATTAAATTATGAAATTTGAATGCTCAAACAGAATTCTGCAAACTTTTCCTCTTATAGAAAGGAAACAAATAAGATAAAATCCAAGTTTCGTTCAAAATTGAAAGTCTGTAAACATCATTTTCATACCCTTGCTAACCAAGCAGTACTGTCTATACTCTGCAAGCGTGACTCAAAGAAATGTTGGTTTATTTTAAATGACAGAAAGCTACATAATCAATCTGCAATGCTGTCTGTGATACCCACAGAGTCACGACAAACGTTTAAAGTGGTGAAATTTAAATTACATTCTATCTTTGTAGGCCTTGACTCGGGCCTTGACTACAAAGGCCCGAGTCAAGGCCTACAAGTATCTCTTCCTTGGTGAAGATTCAATTAGATTCACCAAGGAAGAGATACTGGGTGCCATTAATAATCTAAAATCTTCAAAGGCACCGGGTCCAGATGGGATTCCAGCTTGTTTATTAAAATCGGATCCATTATTCTGGGCTAGTGTGCTATATGGCAAATTTGATAACATCATATCTACAAACCAGATTCCTGAATCCTGGTGTAACGCAATTGTTATCCCCATCTTCAAAAAGGGTCATCCCAACAATCCAGCTAACTTTCGTCCGATTGCGTTAATGGACGCTGCTGCAAAAGTTTTTGCATTATTGCTATTGGAAATCTGCATACCTATATCATTGCTAATGATATTTATTCAAAATAGCAAGCTGGTTTCCACAAGGATATGGGCACTTCCCTAAATGCGACCATGATTGCATACATTGCTGCCAAAGCTAGGGAATTAAACTCAAGTCCCATCTATATGGCTGGCCTTGACTTATCTAGTGCATTTGATACTATCGTTAGAGAGGTTATGTGGGCCAAATTGCTACACATGGGTTTTTCTCCTAGACATGTTGAACTTATAGCAATGTTGCATTCTAACTCGACATTTCAAATTAAAATCACCAACACTGGTGCCTTGGCCGTACCCTTTAAAACTGAGACAGGAGTGAAACAAGGATGCAACCTGGCAGCTACTATATTCAACGTATACATTAGTGATATGGACCAACTGTGGTAGCATTTTGGTATGTATCCGATAAGACTTAGTGACTCAAAAATAGATTGGATGTGTTTTGTGGATGACATTTTACTTATGGACCGCACTCCATCTGGGTTACAAGGCAAATTGAATCAATTTAACAACTTTGCCGTCAGTCATAATTTGCAAGTGAATTCTGAAAAATCAAAAATAATAATTTTCACTAACAGGAAAAAAATAAAATCCTATACTTGGGATATTGGCCAAGCAAAAATTGATCGGGCTTTAGCCATTCGCTACCTCGGGTACACCTTATATGAGGCCAACTCAATGAAATTTTGGGCTGACTCTCTAAAAATCAAAATCAGGCCATTGACTTCGATGATGAAGATCATCTTGCGCAAATATTGCAAATATTCTTTGCTTGCTTTAATTGAATTCTATACACTAAAAGTGGAGCCCATAATTTTATTTGGGCTGGATAATTGCTTATTAAATATGGAAGAAACGCTGAATCAACTTCAAGGTCACTTATGGAAAGAGGTTTTGGGTTTAGCACTTGCTATACCAAACACAGTAATTCGGCATGAATTGGCCTTATTGTCCTTGGCTAGTAGGTGGACATGGCATAGACTTGTTTCTTACTTCAAATTATTGGTTCCGACACGAAACACTCTTTTTCAAGAACTGCATAGTATGATGTTGGGGAACAAGGTTGGCTCTGTGAGAGACTTTGTGCAGAAAATGAATTGCATTTTGCTCAACATAAGTTCATCTATTGAGGATCGTATCCTGGGTCTACCTAATGTAAAGAAAACGTTATATGAATTAGATTGGATCCAAACTATCAATGCTATAAAATGTTATACATCTTATGCTGAGTATTCCCGCTTTATTCGTAAAAAGGAACTGCGGTCGCCTTATTTGGTGAAAAGTCCTAGTGATAAGTTTTGTAGTGTCTACGTCAGATTCAAGCTAAATCAGTTCCATACATTAGAGAGAATAGCCCATTGGAATAACAATTTGCCTCACATGCTGCTAACTGGATGCCGTCAAAGTAATAATTTGCTGCAAATAGAAACTTTGCATCATTTGGTAGTATATTGTCCATCTCTCGAGAAAGAGAGGAGGAAGATGATGGGTCATTTTGCACCCTTGGACTTGGTGATTTCACATGAAGATTTTTGGAATAGATGTATGAGTGGAAACAACATGTGTTTTTTGCTAGCACTGTATCAGTTTCTGTTGATAATTGAAGAGATTTTGAGTAAGTAAAATGCAATTTTTTTAGTTGTTTAACTGATGGTTTTTCATCAAATCGATATACATATTTTACCTATGTCTCGGACAGCATGTTTTAAAATGTCTGTGGACTTATATGTAATTTTCTTTTGTTTGTAAGATGATGTAAATGCTGTACAAATAAGGCTTTTAAGAAACTGAATAAAGTATGTGATCAAATTGTATTCTATGGCAAATATTGATTTTGTTTTTCATTTACAATTGTAAAAGTTTGTTGTCAAACTAAAAACTATTTTATCTAAACAAAAAAAAGGGCCAGTTTGGATCCCGATCTCAACCCTCATACTTTGTGGCCCTGTACATCATTATTCTCTCGGGGGTTATGATAGTTTCTACAAGAAGTTGGCTGCCTGTCATGTTTTGTCCCTGGAAACTCTGGCACGGATGGAGACTCCATTAGAGTGTTCCATCATGCTCGGTTCTGCATTCCACCCAGTGGTCTAGTGTTTCTTCAAGATGGCTGCCGCCACTATTAACTAGGTTCCTGCTAGCAGCTCTGAGCGTTGCAACCAACAGCCTTCGGTGAGACGCTAGTTTGTTTTTCGGAGATTCCCTTGCTCCCGCCCTGTCCTACTGCAGTTCTCTCTTCACTCCGGCGTTCGTTCACCCATTTGCCTTTTCTCTCTCTCTCTCTCTCTCTCTCTCGTAGCGCTAACCTACTTCAGAGCCTTCTCTGAGTTCACTTTGGTTATCGCTCCTCCTGTGGCTGCTGTTTCCCTCGGTCTCGCCCCGACTCTCTATGATTCTCTTTACCTCTCTGATTCCCTTCCTTCTTTGTATTCCACCTTCTTGGAAGACATTTGGGCTACTGCTCCATTCTTCATGCTTACCAGTGCTGCCTACTTACCCTACACGTTCTGTAGCTGCATTTCCAGGGGATATTGGATTACCGCCTTCATGAAGGAGTTCCTCCCTATTGGAATACTGCTAACTGGAACTCTCATCAAGAATCAGTTCTTCAGCTACTCTTCTGGACCTACAGCATCTCTCCAGGGTTTATTCAGCAGCCGTAAGGCTTTTTCCCTGTTTGGGGTCGGCTCCTTGGGGTTACCATTGCCAGGTGTACCAGACCGCGACAACTTGGCCTCTGGAGGAGCTTGCCCTTACCTACACAAGAAGAAGAAGGAACCGAAAGGCAAAGAGACTAAGAAAACCAGAAGAAAGAAGAAGTCAGAGACACAGACCAGTTCAACTGAAGACCCAGGTGAGGAGGATCAGAGGGAGGAGTCACTGGTGTCTGAGACTGCCTCTCGCCTACCTCAGTAGCATGATCACTCACATCAGGGACATTCACCTCATGCTTTCTTCCATGACTGGTGTCATCACCCTATGCGAAACATTTATTCTATTTCCACCTGTAGCCGTTGACTCTGGTATGGTGAGGTCGCGGAAATATTGACAAGAGGAGGTATTACTTTTTTGTTGTTTTTAATGTTTTTTTGATTCCTTGGCCTTGTACTCATTTACGTTTGTATTGTTCCTATGCTCTCCCTTGAGGGCCTCATCTGTGGTCAATCTGTAATATCAGGTTCAACCCTTAAAACGACTCGATCTTGCATTATTCCACAATTAAAGAGGAGGCTTCAGTAGAATTCACAACCTCAATATCCACATTTTCTTTTACTGCATCAATCAGGTGGCTGTCATTTGACAGACCCCCATCGGAAGAGCCTTCCCTCCCATTCGAGCCCTTTCATTCACCGCGGACACACAACTCTTTTCCAGACCTTCCAGGTAGGTGGGCTAAAGAGATAAACACAGCTGGTTACCTAGGTGAGACTCCTGCAAGGAACGGAACTCAGTGCATCACCGCCGATCCCTCGCCAACCACTGTCAACCACTCAATGCTCCACTCCACGCGTTACTAAATGTTTTATGGTTTAGCCTTGCCTCTCTGCTGCAAGGTCCGACTCCAAGGAGTAAGCACTGAAAAAAGACTGAGGGTCCACTGATGCCACTGCCAACCACTCAATGCTCCACTCTGCGTTGTGCTCCGTGCATTACTAAATGTTTAATGGCTTAGCTTTGCCTTTCTGCTGAAAGGTCTGCCTCCAAGGAGTAAGCACTGACAAAAGACTGAGGGTCCACTGCTGCCACTGCAAATGAATCAATGTGCCACTCTGATCAGCGCTAAACGTGTTGCTAAATGTTTAATAGCTTGGATTTTCCTCTCTGCTAAAAGGTTCACCTCTAAGGAGTAAGCACTGAAAAATTAGAAGTGGCTGAAACAAATGATTAGGAAGGAGAATACGACACAAGATTTGTAAAAATGCAAGCAAGCGACTGGTGCCATTAAATAATACAAGATCAGAAGAAGAGCTCTGGAGTAATTAGATCTACTCATTGGAACATTTGCTATTGCACATGTATGTTAACATTGATATATGTTTTAAACTATTCTGTATTGTGAGTTTCGTTAGTTTTATTGAGTTTTAAATGTTCAGTTGCTTGCAATTTGCGCTCATTTTTGACTAAAGGTTTTCTATGTTTTAAACCATTTAAAGTCTTAATTAAAAAAAAACAGAGGGTCCGCTGCTGCCACTGCCAACCAATCAATCAATGTGCCACTCTGTGCAGCGCTCCACGCGTTACTAAATGTTTAGTAGCTTGGATTTGCCTATCTGCTAAAAGGTTCACCTCCAAGGAGTAAGCACTGAAAAAACCCTGAGGGTCCACTGCTGCAACTGCCAATAAATCAATGCTCCACTCCGCGCGAAGCTCCATGCATTACTATATGTTTTATAGCTTAACTTTGCCTCTCTGCTGCAAGGTCTTCCTCCAAGGAGTAAGCACTGATAAAACCCTGAGGGTCCACTGCTGCCACTGCCAACCACTCAATGATACACTCCGTGCTGTGCTCTACGGGGCACTCTGCACTTTACTAAATGTTTTATGGCTTAGATGTGCCTCTCTGCTGCAAGGTCCGCCTCCAAGGTGTAAGCACTGAAAAAACCCTGAGGGTCCACTGCTGCCACTGTCAACCAATCAATGCTGCACTCTGTGCAGCGCTCCACACATTACTAAATGTTTTATGGCTTAGCTGTGCCTCTCTGGTGCAAGTTCAGCCTCCAAGTAGTAACCACTGAAAAAACACTGAGGGTCTACTGCTGCCACTGTCAACCATTCAATGCTCAACTCTGCGCGGCGCTCCACACATTACTAAATGTTTTATGGCTTAGCTGTGCCTCTCTGGTGCAAGTTCAGCCTCCAAGTAGTAAGCACTGAAAAAACACTGAGGGTCCACTGCTGCCACTGTCAACCATTCAATGCTCAACTCTGCGCGGTGCTCCGTGCGTTACTTAATCTTTTGTGCATGGGTTAGCTTTGCCCCTCTGCTGCAAGGTCTGCCTCCAAGGAGTAAGCACTGAAAAACCCTGAGGGTCCAGTGACAACCACGCAATGCTCCATTCTGCGCGGTGCTTCGAATGTTACTAAATGTTTTATTGCTTAGCTTTCCCTCTCTGGGGCAAGGTCTGGCTCCAAAGAGTAAGCACTGAAAAAACACTGAGGGTACACTGCTGCCACTGCCAAACCACTCCGCAGGAACTATCATTAATGAACACAAAGAGCACAGCGACCTGTAAGTGAAGTTGATGGGGGCGACAATGTGACTCAGGGACCTAAAGTGGGTGATGAGGCCACAGTTCCACCAAATGAGTGTGTAGGAGGATAGATACTGCTTAAACTAAATGGAAGAGGCATAACAGGGCTCAGAGACCCAATGTCACGGTCATGAAGTCAGGGGCACAGACATGCAGGGGTCACATAGACAGGAGACCTGGGTGGACACTGTCCTGGCGCCTCCATCTATTAAGCAGGATGCATTAACCTTGAACATTCCATCCATTAAGCAGCCCCAAGTGTATTCTTGGGTGTGGCTGCTAATGGATTGCCTTCGCACAAGCTCACTCTCTAGGAGTGGCAGGGTGTGGCTGGTAAGCCAGCCCTAATGGGCGTGCCCACGATCTCAGCTATATAAGCTGTCCCGATTCTCAAGACAGACACTTAGCGTTATTCTGCACTTGCAAGCAGCGTAACGCTCACCGTCTCCTGAGGTCAGACTACCTTTGAAGATCCTGCTTCCTGGACATCCTGCTTCCTGCCAGCATACTTACCAACTGTGGGAAGCTGTTCTTACCTGTACATCTCTTTGGCGAACCAAGTATTCATCTTTACACTTTCCGGAATGCCAAAATCTTTATCTTGGCACCGCAGCACGACATGCTCCATCGTCGACAGCAGCGCCTGCAAGGAAAAACAGAAGACAAGGTTAGACATCGAAAAAACAGTCAGTTTAAGGTTGCGCTTCGGCATACTTCGCACTTTTCCTTAAACCATCACTTACCTGCTGTCGAACATTGCGGTAGCATCCATCTTCCTTACGGCCGCATCTCGCGTCTCGCAGCTGCATTGAGGCCGCATTTCCATCTAAGGGAAGAAAACAGAAGCAAGACATTATTGCGGGCATAAATAGGAGCAACATATAAAGACATTAAACAGAACAAACAGCATCACAAGAGCTCAAGAAAGACTTACCAATCATAAGGAGAAACATAGTCGCAGCTGGACTGGACTAATCCTTATTAGGGATCAGTGAAGGAACTAGATCCCATTCGATGCGCCCCTGCCAGAATTAGCAGGACTTAGAGCTTATCTTCCATAATTCACAGGTGAGCTTTATGGGACGGTGTATGCTCACAGAAACCGTACTTTGGGGTGAAGGGTTTGAGAGGTACAACAATCACATATTGGCGCACTCACACACTGTTATCTCCACGCAGGAGCAGTATCACCACGTACCACCGCTCACAGCTTTTCTACTGAGGGAGAGGCCTGAAGGGGGTGATTCAAGTTCAGGGTGGGCTGCAACCATGCCCCAACACTTCCGCAGAGACCTGGTGAGCGTAACACCCAGAGAAAGAGGCTAAGAAACAAAAAGAAAAAGAAAATGAGGCAGAGAAAGTAAAATGAGGCAGAGAAAGTAAAAGTAAAAGAGAGAGAGGAAAGAGAAAAGAGGATAAGAAAGAAAGAGATGTAGGTGAAGGCAATGAGAAATTCTGGTGAGGAAAAGGAGAGGCAGCTGAAATTGAGAAGGAAGAACAGGAAAATGGAGATTGAAAGAATTGTTAAAGAACGTTGGTGCAGGCAGGAAGAAGAAAGAGACAAAAGACAGGAGCAGGAGAGAGAAGCAGAGAGAGATGCCTTAAGGAGGTAGAGGATATAATGACGGACCTGGACGTCTAGATGACGATGAGGAAGCGGGAATACAGAGGAGGAGTGGGATACTGTATAGGAGCAGAAAGGATAGTGTTTCTTCCCCTAAGGCAATCAAGAGCATAGCGGTGTCCCCACCGAGAAGGGGAAGTAGCAGCAGAGAGACAGCACAGGAAAAATATGCTGAGGTGAATTAAGGGGATGAAGACAGTGATGACAGTTTAGGGACAATGTGGTCAAATGAAGAACTAGGATAGAGCAATTTTGAAGAAGGAGGAGGCTGCAACACCACTCTGATGGGAAAAACCCAGAGCGGGGGTCACAATGGGATGAAGAGGAGGATATTTAAAGTGGAAAACTAGAACCTGAGGGGCACCTTAAGCACTCTGAATGCCGATCGCATAGCGCAGACTAGCTTGCACGATACATGCAGAGGCTAAGAGAGCTACCAGGACAAAGGAGGCCTAGCATGATGAGAGCTTTTACAGTTACATAAGACATAGGGAAATATGACAAAAGTGTGGGCATAACACTGTTTCCGCTTTTAGAGAAGGGTGGTGGTCGACCACAATATATGCTGCGGCAACAGATGGACAAAGATAACTTGAGGTGTAAGTTGCCATTGTTAACTACTGGAGCAGGGAAGTGGATTTATGAAATAGAAAGATTGACAGGAGGGACGACACTAGCAATGGGTGACATGAAGAGCTTACTCTCCGCCATTCTTAGGGAGATAGCTGATGATGTTTGGAAATGGGCAGGGCATCCCAGAGTGACAACAGAGAACACAGTGCATTATAGAGCACCATTTAATAACTGCAGGGCTGCTGTATGGCAGTATCTGAGGGTGCAGTATCCAGACACATCGGACATAAGCACAATAATGACATGCAAAATGCATGAGGATGAAGACCCACTTCAGTTTATTCAGGAGATACAAGAAAGTTGGCATCTCGAAATGCATGATTAGTGGGACAAAACTGTGGGCTTATTTTACCACATATTAAGCATGGGATTGCCAGAGCAGGTGCAATTAAACAATTAGTAGTGATGGAGGCCAAATCATGGTCATAAATGCAGCATTATCCCTAGTGGGCTAGTCGTTCGCAACACTCCCTTTCTCTTTCTAGATGACAAGGAGTACGTGACTAACTTCAGCTACGTGGCTACCAAGTGTAGTCGTGATCTCATGGTATTAACCATCAATACTGCAATACGAACTGCTTCTAAAATTCAGAAAGACCTTGACCTTGAAGAGACTACCTTCTCCACCAACGCAGCAATCACCAATGCCAAGAACCTACTAATAGACATAAATAAGCAGTTCGAAGACTTCAAGACTGCTACCCTGAATCGCAAAATCAAAAAACTTCAGAAAGATACGAAAGAGTTCAACTTGGAAGTAATCTATCCTTACATTTCCGACAATTACCTAAGCAACCTAAATCAAGGTACAACACAAGGCAACCAAAGCAACCACAGAAGAGGGGTAGCCTTCTCGAGCTCTAGTAGTGGATCATCCTCGGATGACCAACCTCGACAACAACCTCGGTCACAAGGCCCACCACCGGCTAACTTTGGTTATCCTGCTCCATCCCCATTTTTTCCTTTTTTAGGGCGTGGGGGGTTTGGCAACCCCCAATGGGGCCCGCCACAATGGGGGTTCCGACCACGCGGAGGAAGAACAAATCAGCGTCCCAGGCAGCGATATTAGACCCATCTGAGGACCCTGAAAAAATTCCAATTTTCAATCTGGCTAATATTTCACTGTCTGCTGCTGAGTCATCACTTCTCACTAAGGGCCTGTCCTTTGTACCAACAGCACAGACTGACTGGTATGACTCTGAGATGGAGATACGCACTTTCTTAAGAAAAGTTAGACTAAGAACCTTTTTCCATGACCACAATCTGGAATCTGAGGAAACAGACGAAGACACCGGATTACATAATCCATCGTCATTCACTCCATCTGATGGCCAAATACCTATCGAGCTCCTAACTTTTGAAAGGTGCGTTTTGGAAGATTTTGATCGCCTACGAAAGAAAACCAGCAAAACTAAACACAACATGTCCCCAAGTGAGAAACAGGCATTAACATCACTACAGACCAACAAAAATATTATCATCAAACCAGCAGACAAAGGGGGAGGCCTAGTGATCATGACCATAGACCAATACAAAAACATGGCTCTAGCACTACTTGATGACCGAGAAAGCTACTCAATATTTCAAAAAGACCCCACGCGAGAAATATTACAAGAAATCTCGGAAGCTGTACATTTCGCATTACAACGCGAGTGGATCTCACAAAAGGAAGCAGAATACCTAATCAAACCAGCTGGAAGGATACCATGCTTTTACTCATTACCCAAAATACACAAAGACTCTATAAACCCACCAGGACGACCTATAGTTTCAGGATGCGGCTCAATCATTGAACCACTATCCAAATTTGTAGACACTTTTCTGCAACCAATCACCATCCATACTCCAACCTATCTCCGGGACACCACCCATACAATAACCATCTTTGAAGACTTGGAATTCAATCCTTTGGAACAACTGCTGGTCAGTATGGCTTACCCTCAATCCTCCCGGGACCAGGACCCCAGTGAATTTTATTGTTGAAATCATGACGATTGCACTTCAACGAAACTTCTTCACTTTTGACAATACCATATACCTGCAAACAAAGGGAACGGCCATGGGTGCTGCGTTTGCACCTAGTCTAGCTATTTTGTTCATGGCCAAATTTGAGAAGAACTTTGTATTCTCTCACCACAATAACTGGCAAACTAACAGCCAATTGGCACCGCTATATCGACGATGTTATCTTCATCTGGACCGGCAGCTTAGCCGAACTCACCAACTTCTGGAACTGGCTAAATTCCTGTAATTCACATATCCAGTTCACGATTGAACAAAGCAACCATGAAATAAAATTTCTGGACCTATCGATCCGCTTCGAAAATGGAAAGCTAGTATGTGATCTGTATCGAAAAACAACTGCCCGCAACACTCTCCTTCACTACACCAGCAATCACCCGGCACATACCAGAAATAATTTACCATATGGACAGTACCTAAGAATACGTCAAAATTGTTCTTCCCTAGATGACTACAAGAAGCATGCTCAGAGCTTGACCACACGCCTCAAAGCGAGGGGCTATCCTAAGAAACAGCTAGATCTAGCTAATAAGAGAGCCCGGAACTGCAACCGTGAAACTCTTCTCCAATTACAACGAGATAACACAGATCCTCCGGATAAACAGCTAACATGTGTAGTTACCTTTGGAGCCCATACTTCAAAAATCAAACAGATTATCAACAAACATTGGCACATCGCCCGCTTGAACATGCCTGAGGATCCTGCTCCCAGATTTGCATATAAACGAGGAAAAAACCTAAAGGAGCACTTCGTACATTCATTGTTCAACCTGTTTCAAACACCACCCGCACCCTTCAACCTTTGCAAGGACACCACCCGTGTGGTAACTGTGTTGCCTGTAAATTTACCAAAAAGATGAGTTCCTTTCAAATTGGTACACGTAACTGGATACTCAGAGACCTGACTAACTGCAAGAGCCAAAATGTAGTCTATTGCATAGAGTGCCCATGTGGCCTTCGATACATTGGCCAAACAACACGAGCCATCTCCACTAGAATATCAGAACACAGATCAAAAATTAGATGCAAAAACATAACTGCACCTCTGGTTGAACATTTTATGGACCTTAACCATACCCCCAACAACATTCTGTGGTGGGTGATTGAAAAAGTCAAGGGAGGACCTGATATCCACCAGAGCCTCATGAAAAAGGAAGCACGATGGATTCACAAGCTGGACACTTATCATCACGGCCTAAATGAAGTCTTCCAACCCATTACCTAACGACTCATAATGCTGGCGGAATACTCTCTCAACCTTATACAACATGCACAATCGCAATATGTCTTAGGCAATGTGTCCACGGCCCTTCGGGTCGGACATCAGTGATTTAATTCCCTAATTAATTCCCTAACCTGACATACGAATCACACTGCGATATACCTTACATACATACGAGTCACCAAGACTTGCAATTAAGCAAATATTGCTGCACTGAATTATGCGTATAAGCTTCTCTTATTCTGACCATCCGTCTACTTTTTAACACAAACCAAACTTGCGAACATGCATTGATGAAGTTTCCGTTTTTGACCTACCACCACAATAGTTAACAAGTGTAAGGAATGTCCAGTATGCGTAATGAAATGGAATTCCCTAGTCAACGCCAGCAAGTGAGGGGGCATGCGCACCGTGGAATCACCTGCCTTGTCAATAATGACAAAGTTCATAGTGCGCATGCGCTGGCGCTCCTAGCAACGACCAGTTTGCTTTCCCTGCGGATGGACCTCTCCTTCCGCATTCCTGGCATCACATGTCTCGCCGACACACCCGCGGCAGAGACCTCGCAGACTGAAGCAGCGACGCAGCATGACTCAGTGCTGGAACAACAAGGTGAGCCTGTGGCCGCTGACTCGTACGCGTTCGCGTGCCTGTCCGACCCTCGAGCTAACGACACGTGTGCGTGCTGACCTGAGAGCGATTCCCGTTACACCGCACTAACTCTTTAGCCCAACATCCAACAATGAACTCACCAGCACCAAACTAGCATGTGGACAATAGCTGATGTATAGGACACTTTGTTCTTTACTAATCCTCTCACACCGTAATCAGATTCTCTTCATAGGGTCACACAGCCTCCAACTGCCCACAGTCTGCTAGCTGCACCTAAATATACGGGTACACAACGTGGCACCTGACTTGCAAATAAATAAATAATCCAATATCCTAACATAAAAGTTAAAAAGATATGTTTCCAACTGTACCATATCCCATCTGCCGCCTAATTCTAAAGCGTGATAGCGGCTTCTCTGCATGACCCAACCAATAACCCCTGGAACAGTAACTAAACTGCCGATTCCTCGGATCTACAACGGTTTAACCGTATCTGTTCATTTCATACAGCCTCGAGCCCACTTGTGAACATTCTGTCAATTTTTGGAAGCTTGCAAATCTGGACCGGGTACCTGCATTCATGGTCCCGGCATAAGACGGTCTCCTCCTTTCCACGAACTGTGGCCACACCAGTGCGCTTGAGCAAGCACACACCGGCAAGTAAGTTCATAAACCGGTCGCCATGAGAACAAACTTAGCTGTAACCTTAGCCCCATTGACTGGGACTCCTCTGGTATTATAGCCACGCTCAACAACACTTATGTCACCCCTTACAGGGTCCCTGATTTTCAGCCCTGATGAAGGCGGACTCTACCTCAACCCACTACCGCCAAAACGTGACAATTACAGGGAACAGTGATATACCTGTACAATAGTCAAGTTGATACCTCTGCTAAAAACCAACTTCTGATCACGTTGGCTAATGATCGGATATCTTGTGTCAAAAGACCCTGCATCATTCATTGACTTTTGAATAAGGAAATAACTCTTAACTAAACAACTTTCGAACACTAAATATGGGAACTTATGATGCATTCAAATCACTAGTAAAAGTATATATGCATCTATAACTTGTTCCCTACTTGCGGACAAACTTTGAAGCACTACTCCTCTAGAGATATTGGACTTAATTATCTCGCACTATGTTGTTTGCATATGCTAACTGTTCTTAATTTGTTTTCACATGTTAATTGTTCTCAATTTGCCCTCACAATATGTTGAATGTCCCTTTCTCGAATGTAAACAGTCATTCAGAACAGATTTATGTTATTGTATTTTTTGTACCTACATATTCTAGCCACTCACTTCACAAAGCAGTAAAATATATTTTATGTATTGCTCGTACATCTTATTTCTTTATAAATTGTATAAAAGTTTTGTTTTGAGATTATGGTAATATATACCCAATGGTTAATTCATTCCGTGATTGCTAAAATTAGGCAACACATGTCTCGTCTTCTTTAAACAACCCAAGAGAACAGGCCAAACACTCCGGTTGGCCTGTTTCTTTTGAAACTTTGTGGTTACTACAAAAGAGTAAAGGTACACACCCTGTTTCATAGTCTTCATAAATGCAGCTAACCATAGTACATTATTGTCGGCTAATGCAGGAGAACGCAAGAAAGAAGTGCAACCACTCCTTCTCTGCTTATCAACATCCACCCTTCCATTGTATATTTTGACAATTTTCTATGCACTGAATTCACTTATTCCTGTCTTCTCTCCTAGCTCACACAGAAGACTACCTTAGGGCCCAAACCAATAGCTTACTACAATTGACATTTAGATCCAGTGATGAGAGACCATTCCTTGCGAACAAGCATTGGCTGCTGCTGCCTTTGCAGTAGAGAAATCAGCAAGTGTCACAATGGACATAGTGTTGTCATTACTACTCCATTTGTGTGTGAAACAAATACAATTCTGCACTGTAGTTGGGGATTCCCAAGACTGGAGCTGTGTACATTGCCCCTTTAAGTTCACCAAATGCTTCTGTCATCTCCTCTGTCCATGTTAGTGTACTGTCCCCACTCTGAGCCTCCTTAAACTTACTTAAAAGTGGTCAAGTGTATGTGTTGTAGTCGAATACCGAGGCCCTGAAATAATTGCAAAGACCTAAAGAATTGCTGCATCGCCCACATCGTCCCTTGCAGCGGCAGCCCGAAAATTGCCTCTGTTCTCTCAGGAGTCACCTTTGTACCCTCCTGGGATGTTAGTTGTCCAATAAATAAGACCTCTTTCTGGCAATACTGTAACGTTTCCCTGTCCACCTTGTAACCCTTCTCTTCCAAAACTGTCAACAACTGTGCCAAGTCTTTTCAACACTTTTTTCCTGTATTGCTGCATATTAAAATGTAGTCCACATACTGAATGACCATGCTATCTAAATGTACGCTCCCTAAGTCCATTTGAAAGACCCTATTAAATATAGAAGGTGATTCACAGTACCCTTGAAGAAGTCTGGTGTGTTCCCACTTTTTATTTCTATATAGAAACAATGCCAAATCATGTGATTCTTTATGAAGAAGGATAGAAAAGAAGGCATAGTTCAAGTCTATCACGCTGAAATTAGTGGCCTCTGGTGGAATACTACATCATAATATTGTTTCTGCATGAGGAACTCAAGGAAATTCTGCTTCGACAATGTTGTTCAAAGCGCGTAAATCCTAAATAAAATTCCATGATCCCGTTGCCACCTTCTTCACCGGGTACGCAGCCCTGTTACATTGAGATTCTGATGGTACTAGAATTCCATGATGTGCTAGCACTGAGATTGTCTCAAGAAATGCCTTTGTCTGCCTCCATAGATAGAGAGTATTGCTTTGCTCTCGCAGGATTACCCCTAGCTTTAGCTTGATTTTGACAGCTTCTATGGCTTTCAAAAAGCTAACGTCATATTGGCTGTTGTTCCATAGTATGCTGGGTACATGCGTTCGCTGTTCCTCAAGAAATGGCGGAGGCACCTTTTTCATTAGTGCATCCTCTGTGGGAAGTCCCTGTAATGGATTCTCATCCAGTAAGTAATGCTCACAAAGAACACTGTCTCAATATCTAAATAGTTGTCCCGAAACAATTCTGCAGCTGTCAGGTCAGTCAACCTGTGTCCCTCTCCTACTTTTACTACTGCTTTCCAAAATCTTCCTGTATCATCAGTTCATTGTATTACTACTCTCTCTTCTCTTACTCTAACTGTCTCTAAATCTAGTGAAAACATCTGTCCTTCTGCTTTGTCTAAGGGAATTTCTGGTCTGAATATAACCTTGTTTGGCAAGTGAAGTAGCTCGCTGTGTATCCCTGGAAGCCATGCTAGCAGCACTTCCACCCTATACTGAAATAGTTTGGTATCTAAGGCACCCCCCTCTGTACAGTCTGACTACAAAATGCATGAATAAATTTGCGCATTCATTTAGTGGATTCCTGGGGTGGATCACACTATCCCTTGGGCAGTGAATGAAATGGTCATGTTAAGCTTACTCATCATGTCCATTCCCATGATGTTAACTGGTGTCTGGCGGGAATATAACAGTGGCATGGTAAGGTTGTGTTCTCCAATGGACATTGGCAGTTCATCAGTAAGCAGAACCAAATCTGTAGCCCCAGAGAAACCTTGAGCATTCAAGGCAGTGCCTCACATGGGGTATCTCCCCACCCTAATAGAGGATCGAGTCACCCCCGTATCCACTTTTTCACCTATGGTTACCCCTACATGTGGTTCCTCGTTTGGGTCAGGTGTAACAGATAGGATTGAACACATCAGGTCAGTCTGTGGGCTGTCCTTATGCAGGTAGAAAGTCATTCCTGTCCCTGTAAAAGGTTTCCCCCACTACAGTCACTCCCCCCAATCTCTGTGTGCGAGTCTGCACCATGGTATGCATGTATCTCGTGGCTACAGCATTCTACTATGTTGGTGCTTGAGACACTGTCTGAGGTGGCTACGTGTACACCTCTGCTTGCACTGCATGTGTCATGGAGTGGTGTGATTGGTCCAGTGCGTGTTGTGCTGGTGTCATTTGTGACGCATATGTCTGCGTGTGATCTTGGGCATAATAGTCTGTTTGCTTGGTGTTATATGTTGGCGAACATGTTGCCCCCCATTCCGTTGTGTTCCCCCTCTGCTTCTACATACTTGTGTTAAGTGATCTGTCTTCCTGCATAACCAACATTGTGATAGAACTCTCATGGCTCTGGGCTGTCCCCCGTTAAACCCATCTCCATTATGCTGTGATGGTTACCCTGCAACTCTCCACCAGGGCGTGCCTCCTCTTCCCTGCACCCAATAGTTGATGCCTCCCCTTTCTGAGAAATGTCTCCCTGTTGGTTGCTGAAGATACTGAATGTTTTGGGTAACCACTCCTTCTCTGCTTGTCAACATCCACCTTTCCATTGTATATTTTGACAATTTTCTAGGCACTGAATTCACTTATTCCTGTCTTCTCTCCTAGCTCACACAGAAGACTACCTTAGGGCCCAAACTGATAGCTTACTACAGTTGACATTTAGATCCAGTGATGAGAGGCCATTATCCTTGCAAAGAAGCATTGGCTGCTGCTGCCTTTGCAGTAGAGAATTCAGCAAGTGTCACAATGGACTTCAGTACCACTCTGTACGTGGAGCATACCCTTTCTGCCATTCTTGTGAAGCCTAAAAGTACATTGACCACACAGAAAGCATCTGGATATGAGGCAATTATCCTGAATACGGCGATCAATGAAGTAAGGTGTAGAGTTGTAAACCCAGCGACATTTATAGCAGAGCCAGTAGAGGAGGGAGGCCATGTAAATGACTGTACATGACTGTACCACATATACATAATATTATTACGACATTCCTAGAGCAAGGGAGAATGCCCTCTGGGGAGGGGAACTACTCTTTATTGGTGGGTCCTCAACAATTGACCAGATGACAGAAGAGCGACATAGTGGGACAGTAGTCATGAATTTTAAATGGAGCAACACATTTGATGTAGTGGTAAGCGTGAGACTACCCTCTCATTTCTAAGCACAAGCAGCAGAATTAGTAGCACTCATAATAGCACTAAAGGCACATGATGACAAGGCGATCACAGTGTAATCCTACTCTTTCTATGTGACATCAACAGTACATGCAGGACTGTCACATTGTAAAAGGCGGGCTTTTGACGTGCTGACCATACGCCAGTACAGCACGTGCCCCTATTGGCTAGGCTCAAAGAGGCAATAGAGCTCCCATCAGTCATTGCAGTAGTTAAATGGCAAGCCCATTCGATGCGGGAGGACATGGTTTCCCACGGCAATGAAGCAGAAGAAGCAGAAGCAAAGTGAGCAGCTTATTGTTTTAGAAATAAATGAGTTTGACACTCTATTTAATAAGCATGCGAGTGCTCAACATGATATTGCGAGCAAGGGTATAGTTCATTGCCATTACCTAAATAATCAAATTGCAGGGGCGGGCACCAACAGAAGAAAAGGAACTATGGATGATAAATGGGGGTGTTCGCTATCTCCCAAAGATGCGATGTGGCGACAGGAGAGCATCCGAAAGACGGTTATTCCCCTTGCATTATTGCAAGTAGTCATCATGCAGCTCCATTACCCGGACCATCTTAGCAAAGATGTTCTTGCAGCACAGATAGTGGAAGCCTGGTCTTGTCCCAACTTGGTAGAGCATGTTGCTGCCTTTATGTACAATTGCATAATTTGCCAGAAGTTTACTGCGGAACACACAATGCTTATAGTGAGAGGCGCAATATCGCGCCCTAATGGGCCATTCTAACACCTCTATATAGATTATGTGGACATGATTCAAAACTGTAATGGATATAGTTAAAATGCTTGTAGTGGTGTGCCCATTTTCCTGTTGGATCAAAGCTGGTCAATGTTCACACCCTATGCCCTCTGTGCTGCGAAGTTCCTCGTCAGAGAGGTTTTCACGTGCAAGCAAATGAGATTTGTGAATGCCTTATTGGCTTGCTCAAAGAGAAAATTGCAAAAGTAAAAATTGCACTGAATAAGTGGTGGCTTAATTTGTTTCCCATAGCACTATTCACATTGCACAATCAGATTGCATCAGACCACCATTTAACTCCTGGAGGTGGTGACAAGATGATGCATGTACCTCCCACTTGCTCCTCCTGCTAGAGTGCTTACGGAAGCCCATAATGTTGCTACTGCTCTTGGTAATGAAATGTATGAATATCTGATGATGGCTAGTGCTAATTTATTTTCTCAACAGCTGGAATCGAGGCTGGGGAGGTCGAAGAAGAACGATGAAGACACACCAATACATTCACACAAACTGCTCAAAGCACCTCTCATTTACCTTGAGGACAAGGTTTTATTAAAGAACTTCACTAGGGCGTGGCACAAGCCTCGCTTTGAGGGTCCCTTCACCGTAGATCAAACAACAGAAAAAGCAGTTAAATTGGTAAGGAAGAAAGCTTGGAACAATCTAGGATACGTCAAGCCCTGCAGAGGTGAGACCCCCTGTCCCGACTCATAGACGATACACCAGAAGAAGGAAGAAGAAGAAGAAGAAGAAGAAGAAGAAGAAGAAGAAGAAGAAGAAGAAGAAGAAGAAGAAGAAGAAGAAGAAGAAGAAGAAGAAGAAGAAGAAGAAGAAGAAGAGGAGTAACAGATTCAAACACGTTTAAAGGCAAAAGCTAGGCAGAAGCATATGGAAAGCTAGATTAGGCACACTCATTATGAGTCTGCCAGTCCAGTAACAACGGTGCCGGTATGCGTACCGGCACCGTTGTTACCGGACCAGCACACTCTGAGTTCTGTGAGCGCCAGACCTGGATGGCGGGACCTTAGCCGCTTAGAGTCTAAGACGAAAGCACCAGCACTGTTGCACACTGTGTCAGTGCTTCCGTCCTCCCCATTCCCATTGAGTCCTATAGGAATGAAATGGGAATGGGGAGTAACATTTTCTGGCGCCTGACTTCACAGACCACCGGGGCTGTAATGCCCCGGTGATTCTGTGAAGTCAGGCACCAGAAAAAATTACAAATCTGTCTGCAGCCTGACGGTTTTACCGGCATGGCTACCGCAAGAGTTGTAAGGAGGTCCACTGTCTTTTAGGGCCTCATTACGAGCTTGCCAGTCCGGATACAATGGTACCGGTAAACTTCCCTGCACCATTGTATCTGGACCGGCAAACTCCGAGTTGTGCTCCAGGGTGACATTCATTCCACCAGATCTGACCCGTGAGCACAGCATGTCGGATGCACCGGCACCATTATAAACAGTGCCGGTGCATCCACCCTCCTCAATGGGAATGGGAAATAATTTTTTCCGGCGCCCAGGAATGGGCAAATACCGGGTTTGGCAAGGCTGTAATGACCCGGTAATTGCCCATTTCTGGGAACTGGAAAAAAATGTATACCGGCGGCAGCTGTGCCTGTATTAGAGGCACCGCTACTGCCATGCTCGTAATGAGCCCCTTAGTCTTTTCTTTACAATAGGTAAACATCATATGTGTATGAACTGATTTTCAACTAGTAATTTTACACTTGCATGATCATTGAAAACCACTTTACGAAATCATAGTAACTGAAAAGCAAATGATATTTGTACAAGTTTTTGTTTATGCTTTTCTTCTTTATGTTGCATATAGTTACCCGATAATGACAAGAAGTAACATGGCCATTATTGCTTTGCTTGGTAATCCTAAAACTCAATTTATTTGTGAACAACTCTTTTTGCCGCATTAGCACAGTATTATCACAGAAGAGTCTGTTTCAATAATGGTAATATCAAAGACTATGGGCCTCATTACAAGAATGGAGGTAGCCCTGCCGCTATTAGCGGCATGGCTAACCCCATTCCGGGTACCGGGTCAGGGTTCCCTGAATGGGGAAATACAGGGCCATTCCACTTGGAGGGCCCGGTATTTCCCCATTCAGGGAACCCGGATCCGGTACATCCCCATTCCCATTCGAGCTCCCAAGGGGCTCGTTGGGAATGGGGAGCTTGCTAACAACGGGCCTGTTAATGAAGGGCCCGTTGTTAGCATGCTGGGCCACTCTCGGGACCCGCTAAGGACGTCTGGTAAAACCAGGCGTCCAGAGCAGGTCCCGCGAGCGGACCTCGTAATGAGACATTAAGGAGTTAACGGGGCCGGCAGCTCTACCGGCCCCGTTAACCCCCTACCGCCTGGGTCATAATGAGGCCCTATGAGTTTTGGTAAATGTTTAAGATGAATTTATGGACAATGCCAAGAGTGCACCCCTATGCGAGACATGGAAGCTGCAGCAAAAGCCAGTGTGTTGACATTTTTTGCATTCTGCTGTCTCCATCTCTTTACCCTCTTCGCATTGCAGAAATCTGCATTGTATCACACACACGCTGAAGTATATGTTAATACAACCCCTATGTCAGTTATCACTAAAGCTATACCTGAGCAGTTCACCACAGCTGCCCGAGAAGAAAGAAGACTCAGGCAAAGTGTAAACACTAATTTTGAAAATATTAATTCATATCTAGCTCATTTGGCCCACGTTTCCAATAACATGTGGTTTCAGCACATGACCAAGGGGGGGAGAAAGACCACAAGGGAGAGGTGCTATGTGTTTTTTCTCATCCCCTATTCCATGAGTGCTTCCAGAACATTCATAGCCACAGAAATTCCAGCAGCCAGAGCACAATGCCTTATGCACCTTCAAAGAAGATGGGCCACACTGCGATGGGTGTCCCAAAAGACGTTCCTGTATGAAGACAGATATATCAAGGGCCCAAACAAAGGAGAAGCAAGGATAGTAACACAAAAGGACTTGTAATGTCCAAAAACAGGGCGAAGAGAGACAGGAGGACTGCCATGATGCTGTGGGCGAGACGTCAACTATTGGTGTATGGACAGGTGTTCACAGGAAAAGGATGGATGGAAGAGATGGTGGACTACAAAGCACAGGCACTCCTGACGGTTCCAGTGGAAGGGGTACAGAAGGAAAACAATGACTGTCTTAAAGAATGGGTGGCAAATGTCAAGCTGCTCACATGGATGAAGAATGAAGCAGGTTCTATGTCAATTATACCACTAGGGAATGCTTCCCTGTGTTTCCACAATGACGGTCCAGTGAAGGTCGGGGTGAACAAAGGATGCAACCGAACATAAAATATACCAGGTCTGAGGGTCGGTACCAAAGTGATAATGGACCACTATTGGGCCTGTGGTTCCAAAGAGTACATGCAACATCCACCGAACAGGGGTATGGGGAGTATGTTCCCTAGTACAGCTGAATACACCGTCATCAGTTGTACCTCAAAAGGATACACAAGTAGATGGATTTGCCAAAATGGATGCACACCAGAGAAAGAGGAGATTAGTCGATCCGATAAGATTAAAGAGAGGAAATTACATTTGGACAAAGATGGAAGAAGCAATCGACGTGATACCACTAGAGCACAGACTGTTTAGCAGAACTGAAATGTTTTTAACGTCAGTTGTTCCAGGATTTCAGGCCAACTCGAGCACCAAGTGGCTCGAGAGAGCTGTCCGACTGATTTCACTACAGAACAGATTTGTTTTGGATCTCCTGACAGACACGGAAGGGGGCGTGTGCACAAAGATAGGGCCTTCCTGTTTCACCTAAGTTCCCTCTCATGATGTAGTGAATGTAACCCTCACAGAAGCAATTATGTAATTATCAGACCTCCATGTCAAGATGGAAGAGATAGCGAGCTCAGCATGGGAAGATGAAGATTGGCTGAAATATATCTTTTCCTGGATACCATCATGGATGGCTAACGGGCTGAAAGTGCTCATAGCAGCCCTAGTGCCAGTACTGTTAGCATTTTTTGTCATTAGAGTAGCTATAATCCAATGAAAGAAGAACACTGAGAAGACAATAGGGATGAAAATATTATTGGATGTAGAGACCAAGGCAGACGGAGAGACGCAGTCTTTTGAAGTACTACAGTCACACCTGAAGCAATGTCCCATTTATCCTCCAGACACAAGATTCTAATTTCCCCCAGATCCAGGCAACCATATGGGATGATGGGTCGGTGCAAGCCTGACAGAGATTGCTGCTATATGACCTGGAGTTTAGATGAAGAAGTGAAGTACGCGGGTCGCCTGGAAGGAGTGGCAAAAGAATGGATTTCAGAACCATACATGAACAGGGAAAATATCAGAGGACGTTTGGTTGATATATATCGAACAAAGGGGGGATTGAAGAGGGAGACTTGAATGAGGCCCTTGTTGCACCTATCTCACCCTCATCTCAATGACAGAGAAATGAAAGGGGTACATCGTTCCTGGCCCCATCTTCACCATCGTCATTGTACTGAAGATGTGAGAAACGCTATTTGCTCAGACAGCCATTTAGACCCTATCCTGATGATGTCCCTAAAGAGATAAGTTTGCAGTCAAAGGAGCAGGTAGACTCGCTGTGACCATTCAAAAGCTGATGAAGTCACCACTGAGACTATGACATAGTTGCGTTAGACATGAAGCACATATGCATTCCTGCATGAAGCTACGCAGACACTTAGTTTAAATTGATCACAGACACAAAGAAAATGCCTATTACCCACTAAGATAGAGGACGGACACATTCTTTCTATGTAGTGACCGGAAGTTGCACAAGAATACATATAAACTGCTTGCTGATGCTGAACGCAACTACCATGAGTGGTCATGTAAATTAAGATGGAAGCCACAGCCGCACTAAACTGAATGGAGGACACTGAAAGGGCTTGAGAATACAGAGAGACACCTGATATGCTGGTTTCGCAGAGACGCGCAGATAGGGCTGTCAGTGCAGCCATTGTGCATATTCTTGCCAAGGACACTGGGGGAGAGAATGTTTCACATTAGCAGAACGGATAGGTCACCTGCATGTGTAAAACCTGAAAATCTGCATACATGCAGGCAGCAAAATCACGTTTGTGGTGCCTACACACATGATCTGAACTTGGAAGACAAAGCCTATTCATTCGAGCCAGACGGGGACCATTGTTCCCATTGAATCGAAGACAAGATGATACAAAAGTAATACCAGGTTCAAAGCCTATTGTTCTGTCTCAAGGCCGAGAGGATCAGAGATGCTAACTTGCTGGGTACATACAGCACATTTGGGACTGTTCTCACCGCCTTGAATAGTTGCACAACATGGGCTGGTAACTTTCCAAAGTGCCAAAGCTGTGAAGACCCGCTCTAACCAATCCTTGCTCACCTTCCACGCTACCTCACACTTTGCTGCATGGCCCAATGACAGCTCATTAACCTGACATACCTGTAGTTGCATCATTTAAGAAGTGGTCACAGGAGGAGCCACCAGATATGGTTGAACCGATAAGGGTAATATCCCCATATACATTCCATATGTAGCCTATCTCACTAACCAATCCCATTCCACCTTAGGTTTTTTGCGGTGTATCATTATTTTGTGACCTCACACCACAGCAAAAACTATGTGTTGAGCGTGGAACCATTGAGAAAGTATTGGAGAATGCTACGTTGTCCATAACTTGATCCCTGTCATGAAAGCTTTCAATTTGTCACATTATTGGACTCTTCCATTTTTGAATGCTGTGGATTTCCTCGGCCCAGTTCCTCTTGCTTAGGGAAATTAACAATCCCTCACCTTACAACATTGATTTTGCTGTTTCTTAGCCATCCTGTGCATCCTGTTGTTTCCACTCCCACTCTCTACTTGCCCCTCACAATGGAATTCACAAACCCCACAGCGTCAAAAACTCAAAAATCATCCACTCCTTTACATTTTCCCTTAAACTGCATCTCCTGAGTCTGGAAGGAGAAAGCTAAATATCCCAATACACCCCCCTACCTGAAATCCCTCCAGTGACTGTTGATGTTGGGTTTCTAGTTGAAATATAATTCTCTCAATAAGCAGAATATACAGATATCATGGAGTTGAGATGCCTAGTGAGAAGCATCCAAGTGGTAGTGCTACATGTGATCCAGGAAGGGATAATCTGATGTAACTTCTGATTTTCTTTCCATGCCACGTCTGCACGGTCTGTAGCCAATAAGATTAGAAGGCTTGACAGGAGCAGAAAGCAAAATGGGATTACCACATCCCATGCAACATTAAAGCAGTTTATAAGAGAGCGTACAGGGTATATCATTGAAATTGCCCTAGGAGGAGGTTAGCATTTTCAGATCATGGAAAACATACCACTGCCAGAACTGTAGAATAAAGAAAAACACCTGATGCATGTTAGATCATAATCCCGATGCAATTTTATAGCATATGTGATTGACACACTTGCCAAAAAAGTTTAATTTAATTTTAAATGATTACCATGGAGCAATGACACACAAAGACCTGGACAATGGAGTGCGAAACAACAAACATTTCTTTCCCAATAGGTGACAAATGTGGATCAAAGATGGTGAAAGGCCTTTGTCAAGGCTTTTGACATGTCTCTGTGGGTCCAGGGATTGACAATTGGAGCATATGAGAACATGTGAACTAAAGAAGTCCAATTTATGAGATGTACAAAACATTTTTGGCCTACACCTGAGCATGATTAGGCACAGGCGGTCCGTAGGGGGCATGGGCAAGTCGCTATATAAAGGAGAGATAGATGAGAGGGCGTGTGGGTGAAGGAGATAGAGCTATGCAGAGAATTGGTGGTGGACAGACAAGGTTGAAGAGGTGGAGAAGGAAGGGAGAAGCTTGATAGAGATGGCCAGGCAGAGTGGCGGAGGAATGAGGTGAAGAGCAAGGTGGAAGTGATACAAAGGAACACCAGAAAGATGTTGAGGAGGAGTAAGGTGAACAATAAGGAGGAGGTGGTAAAAACAAATCACAAAAAGGGGTGAGGTGGCAGACAGAAAAGTTTACAGTGGGAAAACGTAGTATATTTGAAAGGTGTTAGGAGAAAATATCTGGATGAGAAAGGAGGAGCAACTTAAAGAGATGGCTGGATGAAAAAATGGGAGGGTAGAGGGTGGTTTGATTTTGACTACGTTTGAAGGAGTTATCAGGAGGAAGGAGAGGGAGAACATTAAGAAGGAAGACACCCCATACTGGTGGACAGAAGCGTAAGTAGGATGAAAGGAGAAAGAACAGAGGAGTGTAAGAGAGGAGGCAGGCACATTACAAACCTCAAATGGCAGAGTCACGGAAGAAAGGCGGTAAAAGCATTTGGTGGGGTACTAAAGAGGCTGCAGGAGAGAGACAGTAGAGAAGTGAAGACAGAAGAAATAAGAGGGATCCACTTAGGTACCAACTGTGACTTTTTGAGGCAGCAGACAAGGGTGACAGGGGAAGATGTGAGGGTCAACCGACCCAACCTTTGGAGAAGTGTACTGGGGAGCTTATAGATTGAATTTTTTAGGCTTGTCATCATACAGTCCTACCATGATCCAGCCGGTTGGGAATACCAGTTGAACAATTTCCTGGTGCAAGCTGTAGGGTTCAGACTGGTAGTATCCATCAATAGCTCCGGTTATTACCCTGGCTCAGCATAGAATGCACACATGCTTTAAATACAGGTGACGTGTCTTACCATGAGCCAAGGGTGAGAAGCTGCTATCCCCCATCCCACTGGGGTTGGATCACTGCAGGCTATTTTATCACATGTTACCACAGAAGTTGTGAAGCAGGTAGAGGGTCATGGTACAGTAGAACATAGGGTATAGGAGAAGGAGGGGGCAGAGAGTGGTAGAGTGGGTGCATGCTGGGCCATTTTAAAATGAAGTAAAACATCCAGACAGTGAAATTGTATTTATTTATTTGACATCTGTATGGCGCCTATACAGTTTCAAGGTGCTACAGGACAAGGTGGGGGGGGCAGTGGAATCACAAAAGTAAAACAACAAAAACGTTTTATTGGCCTTGTGACAATCCTACCATTCAAGTGCATGAACAAAGTGGTAATTGCAGGGGGGAGGAGATAGGTGGAGAAGTGCAGGAATCGGGTTCCCCGAATGGTGGGGACAGCCAAGTTATGGGCGGGCTAAGGCGGCAAGTGCAAAGGAAAAGGGGGAAAGGGAGGATGAGTTCGGTGGACAGGGAGGCTAGTCTGGGAAAGACAGTCTGGGGGCAAGTGCTGGCAAGGGATGCTGGGGAGATGCGTAGGGGGTGGTCTGGCCCCTGCATGACTCTGAAAGGGACTAGGCCCCAGTCACAGAGGGAGAGTTAGCATGGGAGGGGGAGATGGAAGAAAGAGGAGAAAAAGAAAGTCTTGGTAAGTTTCTGGAACTTAAGAAGATCAAGCTCCAGTCTGAGTATGGGAGGCAGGCCATTCTAGAGGGAGGATCCAGTTGAGGAAAGGTATCTACCACCCATTCCCTACTTGGAGCAAAATTTGACCAGCAGAGAGTTGTAGCCAGAGGACCGAATGACTTTAGCGGGCAGGTATTTACGGAGGAAATGCTGGATGTAGAGAGGACCCAGACAGCCTTGTACATGATGCAAAGGGTCTTGAATTTGATCCTTGCAGTCACCGGGAGCTAGTTGACAGATTTGAGGGCTGGAGAGATGTGTTCCCTGGGCTTGCGGCTAAGGATAAGTCTTCCAATCCTATTCTGGATTAGTTGAAGGGGGCAAAGGGAGTAAAGAGCCAAACTGAGAAAGAGGCTGTTACGGTAGTCTAGCCTGGAGAGAACCAGGGCTCTGTAGATGTTGAGCTTCTGGGGCAGGTGAGGAATGGAAGAATGCTCCTGAGGAGGTGCAGATGACCATTAGGCTTATTGGCAAGGTATGTGATGTGTGGAGAAAAGGAGAGAGAGGAGTCAAAGATGATCCCAAGGTTTTCTGTCACACAAGTAGGTGACAGCAAGGGACCCCAGGAGTCTGGCCAGAGACTGGGGGGAACAAGGAGCAGGCATCCCAATGAGAAGGATCTCTGTCTTACTGGCATTAAGGCAGAGATCATTGGAAGAGCACCCTGCCCAAATAGCAGTCAGGCCTGAGGGAGGAGGTGGAGGAGGTAGACGAAGGCAGCTTCACATTATCTGCATAACACTGGAAATGAGGGTAGATGGTGCAGATCAGGTGGGCCAGGTCAATGTTGAAGAGCCATGGCGATAGGATAGAGCCATGAGGGACGCCACAGGTAGAGAGGGAGGTGGAGGAGAGAAAAGGACCCATTTGAACTCGGAATGGTCTGTTAAAAAGGAAGGAGGTAAGCACGGCAATTCTCTGTCTGTGATGCCTAGGGTATCATGGATACAGTTCATGAGGATAGAGTGGTTGAGTGTGTGAAAGGCAGAAGGAAGATCAAGGAGGATCAGAACAGAGGGAGTGTTTGAGTCCAGATTAGAGATGATGTCTTCATGGGTGTTCTGGAGAGCAGGTTCCGTGCCTCTGGCTGCCCTCATACCAGACTGGTGGTCATGGAGGCAGCCAGCCATTTCAGTGTGGAGGGTCAGTTGGGAAATGACCAGCTTCTCCATATGTTTGCCAAAAAAAGGGGTGATAGAGATAGGGTGATAGTTAACCGGGAAAGAAGGGTCTGCAGACACCTTTTTTGGGAGAGGGTGCACAAAAGAGTGCTTAAGGGGTTGATGGAAGGAGCCAGTGGCAAATGAGTGGTTGCAGAGGTTAGCCAATGCTGGTTCTGGGGGAACAGGGTAGCACCTGGTT
Organism: Ambystoma mexicanum; assembly: GCF_040938575.1. Taxonomy (NCBI): domain Eukaryota; kingdom Metazoa; phylum Chordata; class Amphibia; order Caudata; family Ambystomatidae; genus Ambystoma; species Ambystoma mexicanum. The sequence continues at coordinate 1,410,549,579 of NC_090935.1, forward strand.
AGAGGAGACTGTCATAGAGTGGACAACTATAGAGATCTCTTCTGGTGCAATGGGGGTGAAGGAGGAGAGTATGGGGGGAAGAGAGGGGCCAAGGGAGCCGAGAGAAGGGGTGTGGTCGGTGGGAGCAGATCACAAAGAGGACAGGAGTGGGTGGCCAGAGCAGAGGGCATGGGAGGGAGGAGGAGGAGACTGTGGTAGGATTGGCAAGATCTTTGCAGATTTTAAAGAGTTCCGTCGTGTTATTAGTGGCTCCAGAGATGCAGGCTTGGACATGAGCCCTCTTCTTGGAGCCGATGGTGAAACAATATTTCTTTTGGAGTTGGCAGCAGGCCAGTTTGTCAGAGGATAAGCTAGCTGCCTACCACTTCTGCTTTGCAGTTTTACACTTGCATTTCAAAGCTGCCAAGTCGGTGTCATACCAAGACTTGCATTTGGAGGCAGGCTTCATGCAGATCCTCATGACGGGGGCAAGGACGCTGAGGGTGTTAGAGATAGAGAGATAGAGGTTAGCTATAACAGAGTCAGAAGGAGAGTCAAATGAAGGGGGAAGAGGAGGGATAAAGGAAGAGGCAAATGCAGCGAATGAAACACGCTTCATCTGTTGAATGACGGGGAAGAGACTGGCAGCACAGGTGGAGGAATCATCAGGGTTCAGTAGACGTCAAGGTGCGAAGAGTGGTCAGACCAGGAGAGAGGGCAGTAAGAGGGTTGGAGATATGGATGTCTGTTCAGATGAGAGCATCTAAGGTGTGTCCAGCAGAGTGGGTTGGGCCAGAGGGAAGGATAGTGAGGGAAAGAGTGTTGCAGAGGTTGCGAAGAGAACAGTAGCCACATCCGGAGAGTTGAGATAGATGTTAAAGTCCCCAAGGAGGATAAGTTTGGGGAAAGAGGCAAGAAGAGAGGAGACATCAGCCTATTATGATATGACATGATATGATATGATATGATATGGAATTTATAAGGTGCCTATACACAAGTGTTTCAAGGCGTGACGAGGCAAGGGGGGGGACAAAGGGAGGACAGACAACGGTCCTACTAGGCCAGGTGTCATTCAGATCGGACAAGTGCATGGGAAGGGGGGAAAGGAAAGTGTGCGGGGGGGAAGGGAGAGGGGAAAGTGCAGTACATGGAAAGTGGAATAAATAAGATAAATAAGACAAATAGAACAGCCAGCTAGTGGCAAGTGCAAGGAAGTGCAGACATAAGTGCTGGTAGGTGGACTGAAGGGATACAGAAAAACAGTCCCCAAGTGCAGGGGTTGCCATGGAGGCAGTGCAGGTGGGCAATTGACGGGGCCTGGGCCAGAGATCAGAAAGGGTGGCCAGGTAACCAGTGCAATTTCAGTTAGGAATTCAGCAGGGGAGGGGAGGAGAGAAAGCAGAAGAAAAGAGGAAGGTTTTGAGGTGTTTCTGGAACCGGAGATGGTTCTCCTCGAGTTTCAGGGAGGCAGGAAGGCTGTTCCAGAGAGAGGCCCCTGCCGAAGAGAGTGATCTGCCACCAACTTGTTGCTTGGAGAAGCGACTGACCCTGAGGGAGTTGGAGGCAGATGAGCGAAAGAGCTCGAAAAGGAATATATTTAGGAAGAGAGATTGAAGGTATTGTGGCCCCAGACCCCAGAAGGCCTTGTGTACAATGCAGAGGGTTTTGAACTTAATCCTCGCAGCCACTGGGAGCCAGTGCAGAGATTTCAGTCCTGGAGAGATATGATCCCTGGGCTTGAGGCCAAGGACAAGTCTCGCAGACCTGTTCTGCATAAATTGCAGAGGGCGGAGAGTGGAGGCAGGCAGATTTAGATAGAGGCTGTTACAGTAGTCCAGCTTAGAGAGGACCAGGGCTCTGGAGACTCTGAGCTTCTGGGGGAAGGAGAGGAAAGGAAGAATACCTCTAAGAAGGTGCAGCTGGTAGTGTGACTTCTTAGAGACATCAGAGATATGAGGGGAGAAGGAGAGTGCAGAGTCGAAGATGACCCCGAGGTTTTAAGCCTTGCAGGTGGGAGTGGGAGGAGGGCCAAGAGAGGCCAGCCAGAGAGCTGCAGGGAAGGAGGGAGTGGGTGTGCCGATGAGTAGAATCTCAGTTTTACTGGCATTAAGGCAGAGGTCGTTGGCCGCACACCATTCCTGGATGGCAGACAGACAGTCAGAGATGAGGGAAGGAGAGGAGGAGGAGGCTGAGGGTAGCCTGAAAATGAGCTGGGTATCATCCGCATAGCACTGAAAGTTGGGAGAGAGAGTCGATGCGGTGGGCAAGGAGTGCCAGGTATTGGTTGAACAGCCAGGGAGAGAGGTTAGATCCCTGGGGGACACCACAGGTAGAGAAAAAGATGTCAGAGAGGAAGGACCCAAGTTGGACCTGGGAGGGTCGGTCGGAGAGGAAAGAAGTCAGCCACGCCAGAGCCTGACCAGTGATACCCAGGTTACCACGGAGACAGTTTAGCGGGATGGCATGGTTGACAGTGTCACAGGCAGAAGAGAGATCAAGAAAGATAAGAACGCAAGGGGTGTTAGAGTCGAGGTTGGTGAGCAGGTCTTCATGGATGTTCAGGAGAGCAGTTTCCGTGCTTCTGGCAGCTCTGAAGCCAGACTGATGGTCATGAAGACAACCAACAGATTCAGTGTGGAGATTGAGCTGGGAGAATGCCAGTTTCTCCAGGAGCTTGCCCAGGAAGGGAGTGATGTCGATTGGGTGATAGTTAGCCGGGCAGGAGGGGTAGGCAGAGGGTTTCTTAAGAAGAGGGTGCACAAGGGAGTGCTTCAGGGGGAAGGGAAGGGAAGGGAAGGAAGGAGTAATTGCAGGAATCCGCCAGGGCAGGAGCCAGGGAGTCGATGTGATCCTTGATAGTTTTGAAGGGACAGGGGTTAACCTGTTTCAACAAGACTTTCATAGATCGGGCTTGTCTAGAAACCTCGTCTGGAGAGAAAAGGGGAAAAGCAAGGAAGGAGGGAGGAGGGGTGGATGCAGAAGGGCCAGAGGAAGAGCAGGGAATAGCGGGAGGGGGATGAGAGGAGGAGAGTGAGGACAGGAAGTCCTGAGTTTTTTAAATGAAGTGAGAAGCCAGTGCCGTGCAGAGGGCCTCGGAAGAGACAGGAGAGGTAGAAACTGCGGCAGGATTGGCCAGTTCCTTGCAGATTTTAAAGAGTTCAGCCATTTTGTTAGATGCCGCAGAGACGCAGGCTTGGATATGAGCTCTCTTCTTGGTGAGGACGGAGAGCCGGTATTGCCTTTGCAGCAGGCGGCAGGCCAGTTTGTCAGAGGATGAACTTGAAGCACGCCATTTCCTCTCGGTAACCCTACACTTGCGATTTAGGGTGACGAGGTCTGAGTCATACCAGGAGTTATACTTGGCTTTGGGCTTCAGGCGGATTCTCATGACAGGGGCAATGATATCCAGGGTATCAGATATAGAAGAGTGGAGCGTGGAGAGGGCTGTTTCAGGGTGAGAGTCAGCCAGGGGGGGAGGAGGGGGTGAGAAGGTGGCAGTGAAAGCCTCAACTGATATGCGCTTCATGGGTCGGATGACTGAGAAGGTGGGTGGCAGCGATGGAGGTGGCTTGGCCTGCGGGGTAGGAAGGGTGAGGTGGGAGGATAGGAGAAAGTGGTCACTCCAGGAGAGAGGAGTGGAGAGAGGGACAGAGAGGGGAAGGTCTGAAGAGATCAGAACATCAAGAGTGTGCCCTGCAGAATGAGTCGGGCCAGAGGGGAGAATGGTGAGTGTGAGAGAGTCGCAGAGGTCGTGAAAGAGTGCAGAGGGGGGACAGGAGGCATCCAGGTGGATGTTGAAGTCTCCAAGAAGGAGGAGTTGAGTGGTTGAGGCCAGGAGTGAGGAGGAGAGGTCCGCCCACTCAGAGAGGAAGGAAGAAATCTGACCGGGTGGCCTATAGATAGTAGCCACAGTAAGGGAATGGCTAGGCGAGAGAGAGATCCTGCAGACGAGGCATTCAAAAGAGGAGTAGGCCTGCGTAGGAATGACAGAGGCAGGAATCCACTCAGGGAAGATAAGGGCTACGCCCCCACCAGAGCGGTTGGGCCTGGGTGCGGAGAGTATCTTGTAGCCATCAGGTAGGACCATGTCAAAGCTGGTGACAGAGCTGGCCATAAACCATGTCTCAGTGAGACCGAGGACATCGAGATCAAGTTCTTCAAGAAGGCGGCAGATATCAGAAGAGTGTTTGCCAGCGGAGCGGGAGTTAAGTGTGGCAATGTGGAGAACGTTGCCCTCCTTGAAGGACTTCCGGGGAGGGGTACAGATCAGAGGTACGCCCTGCGGAAGTGTAGAAAGCACCCAAGAGGGGGCAGAGAGGGAGGGGGAAGGCAAGGTAGCCAAGGAAAGGGGGGAGGGAACAGCAGGAGAAGAATGGAAGTTGATGCGGCACAGAAAGCGTCTATCAAAGAGATGAAGGTTGACCTGAGGGCCTTGGTTTAAAACGGTCCCATTAGAGTAGACATTAATGATGACCTTAGAAAATAGGAAGGAGGCCAGGAGGGTGTCCCAACGGGTACCACCATTAATGGGAGAAGAGGAGAAAGGATAGAGAACAGAGACCATATGAGGGGTCCATAGATCTGGTGAAGGAACGACAAAGAGAATGTCGGTGAGAGTTTCCTTGGAGGAGGCACTGATGTAGGTGTCGGCGATAGGGAGGCCTGAGAGGAAGAGGTCGGTCAGTCCGGGGGGGCCTGTAGATGGTAGCGAGAGTAAGAGAGAAGGTAAGTAAAACAGAAAGCCTGCAGATTAGGCTTTCAAAGGAAGAATAGGTTTGAATGGGGGTGATGGAGGCAGGAGCCCACTCAGGGAAGATCAGAGCCACTTCATCACAAGGCTGGGAAGGTCTGGGATTGGACAGGATCTTGTAGCCCTCACGGAGAAGAGTGTCAGATGAGGGATGGAGGGGTGGCAGGAGAGGGGGAGTAGATGAATAGAGATGGAAGATGCCGGTCTAGAAGGAGGAGGTTGGGCTGAAAGTCCTGGACCATGATAGTGCCATTGTGATAGACATTAATGGTGCATTTGGAAAATGCGAAGTGAGCCAAAAGCACATCCAATCTGGTGCCACAAAGAGAATGTCAGTGATAGTCTGTCTGGGGGAAGCATTGATTTAGGTGTCTGCGATGGGCAGACCAGGGTTGGAAGTACGAAGTGCTTTTTTAAGTTTCTTCCTTACAGACTTCGTGAGAGAGTGAGGATAGGTGATGGAAAGCAGTTAGAAAAGATAGGGGAGACAGAGAGCACCGTGGGTCCAGAGACAAGAAAGCACTATGCAGCAATAGACACTCACCAGGTTGCCAGAAAGACAAAATCAGTGAGAATGCTGGAAATGCCCATATTTACAGATCACTTACAAATTGGACACCATACCTTAATTCGAATATTGCCAGAAAGCACTAAAAAGCAGTTCACTATGGTGGATACGCGGTTGGAAGCACACCTAGATTTGAATATTCCCAAAAAGCACTAAAAAGCAGTACAAAAGGGTGGATGCACAGTTGGAAGCACACATACATTTGAATATTGCCAGAAAGCACTAAAAGGCAGTACAAAATAGTGGATGCACAGTTGGAAACAAAATTCGAAAAAATGTAGGTGAGGCCAGCTAGGTCAGAATACAAATATTAGAATGACAGCATACAAAAGGAATGCCAGAGCAGGATACAAGTGTAAGTACATCCAGATTACGGGAAATGAGAAAGCAGCGAAAAGCAGCAGTTGGCTCAGGCATAGTTCTGCAAGCGGCTAGATTTGAATTGCACATATGTAGGACAGTGCGGTCAGTACAGTCACACACAAGTTGTACACTAGCAGTGTTTGAAAGATTCTTGTGTGGACATAGAGGAAGAAACTGACATGTTTATAGTCAAGTGTAGGTACAGAAGTGTTGGGCAGGTTGAAAAGTCTCTGGGGGAAAAAGGCTGACTTTGGACCAGGGCTAGCGGCATGGTGGTAAGAGGAGTGTGTGCTCGGAGAGAGTTTAATGAGGGCTTTAGACGGAGGCAAGGGCTCAGACTGAAGAGAAAGATGGGCCAGGAGTGCAGAGGAGTAAAAACAGCAAAAAGTGCTTGTCCACTTGAAAAGTAAAGCAAAAGCAGCAGGTAGATGGCTCATGAAGGCCAGCATGGCAGCCATGGCCATGGCGTCCGTGGCTGGTCAGGCCAGACAGGGGCCTTAGCATGGGCCTTTGAGGGGGCTGGCTCCTCCACAAGCCGGCTCCTGTGATTGGTAAATTGAGTCGAGGTAGAGCCAATAGGCATCTGTGCATGTGGGCTCAGATGGAGGCCGAGAACAAAGGAGAAACTGCGACGGCCATCTTTAAATAAATGGCAAAGTAATGGAGTAAGTAGAAAACCGCCCACAGCCCACCCTTGGCCTACCTTAAGAGGTGCTCGCCTGCATCAGGACGGTGGCCGGCTGGTGCAAGGCACGCAACTCCAACGAGCAGGCAGAGACCCCGGTCTCACAGAAAGAGTGAGCAGGAAGGCGTGTGGCCAAGTGTGGGCCTTGGAGGGGTCAGCTCCTTCGCCAGATGGCTCCCGTGATTGTCAAATTGAGGAGAGAGAGAGCCAATCGGTGTCTGTGCAGGAGGGCTCAGAAGGAGGCCGAGAACAAAGGAGAAACTGCACCGGCCATTTTATAATAAATGGCAAAAAATTGGAATAAGTAGAAAACAGCACAGAGCCCACCTTGAGCCTACCTTAAGAGGCGCTCGCTGGCGGCAGGGTGGTTCAAGGCCCGCAACTCCAACGAACAGGCAGAGACTCTGGTCTTGTGGAAAATGGGTTACAGCCAGAGAGGCAGAGGACCTGCCTCTACAGAAAGAACAGCCAAGAGATAAGTGTGAGCACACCTAAACACAAAGAATGTGAGTGCTTGAAAGATCTGCCAGGGCTGCAATAGCCCTCCTGTTTTAGGAATCAGAGCTACAAGAAAACTCAGAGACTTGGTTTAAACCAGAGACTTTGGGTTTCTCTAGAACATTTGTTGTTGAATCCAACTTCATTAAGTTCTTTTTCTATGTTGTCCAACCCCAGTTTAGGGAAGTCAGTAAAAACCTGGATAATCATTACTCAGTAAAAGGTTATTTGGTGATTCTGGCATTGTGATTGATTTGATATATGATATGATATTATAGGTTATTTATAACACGCTTAATACCCAGAGGTTTCTAAGTGTGGACCCAGGGATCGAACCTGTGTTGCTGCGTGTCGTCTTGCTTCTAGGGCGAGCATGTTGCCCCTAGGCTATCTTCCGAGAGATTGTGCCTTGGATTAAAAAAATAACTCCTTTCAAATATATAAACTAGGGGTTGATGGAAAGCTCCAAAGACAGGGAAAAGGGATTATATAAAGTGTGCAATTAGCATGACCCAAAGTTATAATTCCCTCGTAAACATGTAATGTTATCTCTGAGTCTGTCTGGTGTTGTCCCACTCAGCTTTGTGACATGACATTTAAGGCTGAGGGGGTTGAGGTCCTGGTTCTGATTCGGTGCCGTCATGCACCCATAGCCTCTCCAGAGGTTATGAAGGCTAATTGGTGCTATGGCAATGGCAAGCTGAGGTGACTATTAGTAGCGTGTGGTACAGGGGGCTAAATAGTGGGCTTTTCTCCCTGCCCATGAACGGGCCTGATCCCAGCTTCTGCAGTGGAAACGGAGTGAGGTGGAGTGGTAGACCCTCGGCTGGGACCGTGCTTGCCTTGCCTGACCTTGCCTTCCCTCGACCTGTTGCCTATCATTGATTTCTGATTTCAGAGAGTAGCAACAATGGGAGCCAAGTCCAAGTTACAGAGGGGCAAAAGTGTTGGCAAGGCTGTGTGCAAAGCCACAAGTTAGCATGCATCTCCTTGCTCAGAACGCTTGACTCAATCATCCAAGACAATGCAAAAATACTTAAAACACCATAAAGTGGGTGCTTAGAAGTCATATAGGTGAGGTCCTTCTTGGAGATCTTGGCATCCTGAACAAGGGAGCGATTGGGGAAAAGATGCAGAAGATGCAGGAGATGCAGGAGGGCAGCTGGATTCCCCACCTTTGATTACAACAGCGTCCCAGAGGCCCAGAACAACTGAAATGGGGACAATGCTTGATTCTCTGTGATTGCCCTGACTCCACTGACTCTACTTAACTTGTTTGAGAAGCCTAGTCCAGCTAAGGCACCAAGGGTTGCTGACGTCACCGATGGGACTTCAACCCCAGCCAGTGGAGCACTGGGATAAATGAGAAAAACCTGTGTAGGTAGCAGCTTATTTCCCCCTGTTCCAAGTGGTGAGGGGTGGTCGTGTCATTCTATATCCCCCGCAAGCAGCAGGCAGTACTCGCGCAGCCATCATGCAGAAGAACTGAGCCATCAGATAGATCTCTGCTGGAGACTTTGGAGAGGTCCATTGATCAATATTAAACAGTGAATTGCTTGACGTCTGTACCATCTACCATGGACTCTCATGAGGGGAATGCTGATTGTGCGGAAACTGAGCTGCAAGCTGCCCAGGGGAATCAAATGCTGCTCTTGAATATAGAACCCACTGTTCAACGCATCAACAGTGACGCTCTCTGTAGAAAGCCTAAATTAGTAAACCGTAATTTGGTAGTCCCACTGTTTAGAGAGGTGATTGTTGATCCAATAGACAAAGTGACAGTGGCAGATATAGGAGAGGCTGCAGAGGAGTGATAGGAAATCGGGGTCGGCTCGATTTCCCGGGAAAAGAAAACCACCTTCCCCATCATTCCAGCACCATCTGAGAGAGGGACCCTTTCAGTGATGGATGAGCAAATGGACTCCTCTAATGGTACAGATAGCATGCATGACACTGACTCTTATTCTCAGCAATCTAAAGTCTGTCGAATTCAGGGTGATGACGAAGGGGGAGATTATAGTATTAATAGAGGCCAGCATTCCTCAAGGGAATACTGGAGTCATGGATGAATGACATCAGTCTCTCTATAGATAATATTAAGGATGAGATTCATACATTGCAGGCCACACGAGCCAGGGATGAGTAGCACCTAGATAAATGCCTAGATGCCATTTTAAAGTTGACCATGGATAGTATCCCTCAAGAGGTCATGAATAATAAGAAATGTCCACAGGTGGACACTTGGACTCAGACTGAACATTCTTGTGGTCAAGTCCTTGAACAAGGACCTGCTACGCCCGACAATCACACTTCCACAGAGAACAGGCCCGTCCTTGTATTTGTATTTGTTTATTATTTGTATCGCACACCGAACCCTGAGGTAGCTGGGCGCTTGAAATACTTGAGGTTACATACAGTTAAGGCAGAACACATTTGCAATATACAATATTGTACAGGAATAGTTACAAGAAAGTTACAGAGAGGACCCTGGTTACAGATGGGTCAGTACAATTATATGGATATAAGACAGTTGTACAGGAGTCAAATGGTGGTAGTGCTGGTCTTTGGTGGGGAAGATTTGTTACTCAGCCATTCTTTTATTTTGGCTTTGAATGTGAGGAAGGAGGGTTCTTGTCTGAGGGGAATGGGGAGGGAGTTCCATTGTTTTGCCGCTTGGACAGGGAAACTGGTTCCACCAGCAGTTTTGAGCTCGAATTTTGGTACCACAAGGCTATGCGAGTGGGCTGACCTGGTGACTCGAGTGGGTTGGTGTTTATGTACCTTATCAGAGAGGTATTTGGGGGCTGATTTCGAGAGGCATTTGTGTGTGATAGCCAATGTCCATAGAGTAATTCTGTCATGGATGGGCAACCAGTTTGTATTGTCTCTGATAGAGGAAATGTGGCATGTTTACGGTCTTCACATTGTCTTTGGTAGCCACTAAAGGTCAACTTCGATGTTTTGGACAACCAAGAGCTTAAAGCTTCTGTGTGAGGGAACTCATTGAAAGTGAATAGTGGAGTGGCTAACGGGGCAAATCTGCCTTCGTTGGTTGAGTTATTATATCCTGATATGAGCAGACAGGAACCTACAGCCAACCTGGGATCGTCAAATGTCATCCAAGGCAGAGGGCACGTATCAAACCTGCTCCTGGCACACCCAAAGGTGTCTGAGAGTACAGATAGCCAAGGTCTGACAGAATGCCCCGTGGTGGATTCCCTAGCAGGTTGAAGAAAAGGAAACATCATCTGTTGCTTCAAAGGCCTGAATCATGGTAACAAGAATTCATATAAGAGATTACTGATCAAAGCAGTGACCGAAACTCTGGGGACTCATGATTTATCCTTTAAAAATTGTTCAGTAACGGGAATCCTTTCAGACTGCATTTACTCCTTGGCGGCAATATGAGATTCGAGACAGTAAATCATCATCTGCGAGCAGCCATATTGAATTGTGCGGATGCTATGGCACTCAGAGGTGTAGAAGTATATCAGGAGAAGCAGCATGTCATATGTCATTTACTTGATACTTGGCACACCGTGTGATTTCACGGCAAACTCGAAGGGCATGACATGCACACATGTGGGTCAACACAGCTAGAGCTCAATGGCCCCCTGGTTTTAGCGAATATGATGGGCTTGAACCAAGTAGTCTTGGAGGGTGCATTGGGCAGATTCTCTCTACCCATGTTAACGAGTAGAGCAAAGGACACTGTTTATGAATGTATTGCACATGTTCCCCTATCCAGGCTCTAACAATGACAAAAGCTGTCTGTGTTTCATAAATAATGTCTCATGGAATGTTGCTGGCCCTAGAACTAGACTCAACGATCCTGACTTTGTGCCATTTTCGGAAAAAGCAGACATTCTGTTATTACAGGAGATGTTGGCTGTGGACACGATTCACATGGATAATTGTGAGGCTTTTAGTGTGAAGGCATCACCAACGTAAGGGGTAGGAACCGTGCGGGTCTTGCCACATATGTGTTGTGTTCTCAGAAGGTCAGGAAGACTCAGCTATTCTCCACCTAGCCAACATCGTTAATTATGGATGTAGAATTGGCTGATGGCACTTTGTGGAGCATAGCCAATTTGTATAATGCACCCTATGATAATGGCAGCATTGGGCCTCTGGTGGGGTTGGTGGATGTAATGCACCTTGTAAGAAACTGTGAAGGACCCCCGCTGGATATTACATTCTTACTGGGTGGTGACTTTAACTTAAAAATGGGAAACTACGGCGGCACTTTTGATGGCACCGTAGAGGAGGACATGGCATTTGGTATTTATTCACCAGTCCCAACAGAGAACAGTGCGGATAGCAGGGGCATGCCATTTATGGATACTCTTATTGAACTGGGGCATTGGGCAGTAAATGGAATATTTCATCCGATGTTCCGGGCAAGCATACCTTTGTATATTCCAGATATTGTTCAATTATTGACTACTTTATAATGGCCATCGAAAATTGGTCTAGGATTAGAGATTTCCAGGTGGACCTGTGGCTTGAAAGCAATCACAACCCCCTTGTCTTGATGGTATGGACTAGGAATGCAACCCTCTTACTGGGGGACAGGAAGGTCGAAGTGGGTAGGTATAAAACATTGCGCTGGGGAAACCGTGATTCAGACCTGGTGTTTACTAGAGTAATGCATCCAATCGTAGATAATTTGGAGAAATATCTACACCCTGGTGTTGCTGACAAGGTCAAATGGCTGGTATGGCGTGATATAACACCAATTATCAGTCAGGCTGGTATGGGGTGATATAACACCAATTATCAGCCAGGCATTTAGGAAATTCCTACTGTATCAAAAACAGACCCAGAGAGTGCACAGTGGTTTAAGGCAAAATGTAGATTTGCAAAACAAACCCTTATCTGCACGTAGGAAGCGAAATAGAGATCAAGAGGAAATAGCCAGAGCCAGTGTACTTAACAAGAAGACCATAAAAACTAGGCACCTTGCATGCTGGCAGAGCTAGCATGGTTAAAATTAGAGAGGGCTGCGATGTCAGACAACCTAATGGATTACTGGAGAACCGTCTCTGATGGATTGCGCACTAATGATAAACCCACGGATGGTCATATTGATTTCGTGGGGGAAGTTAAATGAACAAACATTTCTCAACTTTGTACGGTAATTCATGTAATTAGAGGGGCAAGAGTACTTTACCTTCTGATTGACATCTGTAATACTTGGCAGATTATTAGTTCAAGCCTGGTGGTGTCAAAGTAGCTATGGCTCTCCCAGGGGATGGCCAATGGCAAATCAGCAAGACCTGACACAATCCTGATCGAGTTTTCTAAACAGGAGATGCTGATGTGGGTGCCAGTAGGTGCTCAGTTCTTTAACATAATCTGAAGGCCCTACCTGACTCTTGGAGGGAGGCGATTATGGTACCAATCTTTAAGAAGGGTGACAGAAGTGATCCAGCATGCTTCCATCCAACTTATCTAATTGGCACATCAGCAAAATGGTTTGGATGGGTGTTGCATGGAAGGAACATGGATTGGGTCAAAGAAAATCGAATTCTCTCAGAGTATCAGTCTGGATTTTGCAAGGGCATCGGCACAGTTGATCAAATACTGAACTTGAGCTTGGTCTTGGATAAGTATGTCCGTGGTTATAAAGAAACAATCTATCTGGGCTTCATGCACCTTCCAACTGCATTTGATTACATTAAGCATGGCAAGCTTTGGGAATTACTATGTGTACTAGGTATGCCAGAGGAGATCTTGCAAGTCATGGTTCAAACGCATTCAAATGTATGGCCAAGAGTCAGATGGGGACCTGAGGTAAAATAACTCAGGCAATTCCAATCACTCGAGGAGTGAGGAAGGGGTGCATATTAGCCCTGCTACTTTTCAATCTGTATATAAACGTATTGCTGAACACACCGCTTGACCTGACGAGTGATGTCCCCAGTATGCTGATGATGCAGTTTTGATAGACCGAACAAAGCAGTCTCTGAAAACATTGGTCAATGGGTTTAATAACTATATGCGGCAGAAAGACTTGAAAGTAAATGTGGGGAAGTCAAAGGTCATGTACGTGGGTAGTAGTAAACCTCTGGGAAATATAATGTCCTTAGAAGGTAAGAAATTGGATTGGGTTTCTAACTTTCGCCGCTTAGGCGTTACGATTTCCTGTGATCTGAGGTGGTCCCCACATATTAAGGAACAAACAACAATGTCTTTGCAAATCAATGGTTCAATTTTGAGATATGGTTTGAGACTGGGTGGGATGCTAATAAACCATATTGTCCGCATTTATTCAGCAAAATCAGCACAATTGTTGATTTATGGTGCAGCTGTGTGGGGTTACCATATCCCAAAGGCAGCCCAGATCAGTGATAATCACTTCCTGAGGAAAATGTGGGCGTGCCTCAAGGTTTTCCAGAGTACTTGCTACACGAAGAACTTGACTTTGTCTATAAAGAAGATCTCATACTATGACAAACTTTAACCCATTGGCTACGCCTATGGGGAAACTCTCATCTGCTGTTAACTATAACCTAGGTGAGAGACGTCATGACCTCAAATATGTATGGATTTTATCCTCGGTTAAATTACATTAAGTCATTCTTTCGCATGCTGGTTGCATGCATTTCTTCAGTGGGGGACCATTGGTTGGCAACGTCAGAAAAAGGGAGTTATTGGACAGCCTTATTTCCTATAGAGCAAATGCTAGGAAGAGAAATTATTTGTAAAAACAAAGTGTGCAATTTTACCATAGGAGCATCCCTGTTGCAGTTGCTAAGACTGGTTACACCCAGTGGTTTCGAAACTAAACCCAAGGTAAAGGGCAATTATTCTTAGTTTTATAGAAATTCTACTATTTATATAAACAATACTGTACCCTTTTCGCAGAACAATTGTACAACTGGGCGGTAGTACGTATGCTCTTGATTCAACACGCACGACTTGCAACAGTTTTTTGCCCTATATTTGCGGCTTTGAGAAAGAATTTCCTCCTCTCAATATTGAGGGTGTGAGGTGTTAGACACGTTCAACCAGCCCATAGGCTTCTTTTATCAGTTTCAGATTTGTTTACTGCACACTGGGCCTTATTAGGAGGATGGCGGTAGCCGTGTCTATAATACAGGCACGGCTGCCGCCGGTATTTTTTTTTCCTGCGCCCAAGAATGGGCAATTGCCGGGTTATTTCGGCCTTGCCGGACCCGGTATTTGCCTATTCCTGGGCACCGGAAATAATTCTTCCCCGGGCTGAAATGGGAATGGAGAAGCTGGATGCACCGGCACTGTTATAAACGGTGCCGGTGCATCAGACATGCTGTGCTTGCAGGTGCCGCTCTGCCTGCCAGGTCAAAACTGGCGGGCAGAGAGACACCCGCAAGCACAACTCGTAGTTTCACGGTCCGGGAACTATGGTACTTTTGTTGAATAGCAAATCATTGTGAATGAAATATCCTATGTGCTGCTTATTTTAATGTATTATGCGTATAGGTTGCTTTATCTTATTTTATGTCTTTTGTATATGCATTGTTGTTATATTATATTTAAATTGTATACTCTTTGAGGGAAAAGATTATTTTCCGAATAAAGTAAGAAACACAAAAAACAGGAGACATTTAAACCTCATGCTTTTTTATCACTACTTCTTAGGTCAAGTTGGATTTTTTGAGATGGAATGAACCATCCATATTGGTAGTACAAGGCAATGTGCTGGAGAAAATTGTGGGACTTTCTTTTTTTTTTGTTGTTTCCTCTGTGTTACTGAATGCTCCATCACAGATCTATGCATTATTCATGCATCTAAATGATTCGCAAGTACGAACAATCACGTGACCACGTTTAACCAATCGTTATGTTCACTTTCCTCCTCTGTGTTATGAACGTGCTGTATTGTATATTTAGATTTTTACGAGTGAGCAAGTTTTACGGCATGTGACAGGTTAAAGGCTGGCAGCTTGGTGTTTGCTACCACCAAGGTAGTGATTTGCTAGAGCACACGGATGGGACATGTTTTATTGCAATCATTATAGAGCGAGAGCTAGTTGAATGCTCTTTCAGGGAATTTACTTAGCTACAGAAAGTTCACAAATCTTTCGCCAGACAATTATTTTCCAGGAAAGCTAGTTTAAGAGGCTCTTTCATCTAAGATTTACACCTGCCAAAGCTATCAATAACCGTCCCATCAGCCCCGTCTTCACTATCTAATCAATGCCCTGAAGAATAATTAGAAACCGTCTTTTCCAAACAGATAGCGCTGACCATTATTGTACAAAGATGATGTCACCGAGCAGATCTGTCTCTGTTACAGCTGCACCCAACTGTCTCCAGCAAATGTGAGTGCAGTATTAGAGGTTATTTTCGTTGCCGGTCCGACTGCTATGTTAACTAAGAATATTGCCTATATGCATTTTCAGGACCTAATTTGGAGATCAGCTCGTTAATGAGGATGGGCAATGACGATTCTTCTCCAGTTAATTTCCCAAAGGAATACAACAGCGGCAACAGCCTGCCAGTTAATGAACAGCGTAATGTAGGTGAAAAGTGCTGCACTATCAGAATTTCCTTTGTTTGCTGTTTGCTCACTTGATGAATTTGATTAGTTCTTGCTAGAGAGACTTTGAGCTATCCCACAGCTAACGTATGAACAGTAGCAGAAACAACTTTTACAGCTCTTAAAGGTACAGAGATCTTCTGATTGACCGATTGAACCAGGTGTTTACATTTGTTTTGGTGTTAAACAAGTTTCGTTTTCAATTTTAGAGACATTATTTCAATATAATGTAATATTGTAATTAGTAGTGGCAATGTGCATTACATGAAATACAGTAAAGGCATGCTGGGAAAAGTGAGGGCTGGGGAGAGTGGAGACGCATAAATATAGTAGTACTATGGGCTGACAAATCCTTCCAAAACAGAACCAAAATAATACGAGCATTTTGTGGGCAATATATGACAAAGAAAAAGCAATACGCATGATATCTTGAGAGAATGATCAAACTCTATGCTGAAATTGATATCAAGGAAGGTTAAAGGGCCTCATTACGAGTCATGCCGGTAAGGGAAAAATGATGCTGGAATTTAAATGCCGGCATCATTTAACGTCCCGTAGCATTCTGACCCGCAAACCCGGCATTAACGGCACCGTTATCTACGGTGCCGTTAATAGCGGCATAGGCGCGTACACGCGCCTCTTCGGGTAGTAAATACCGGCATGCCGGTAACAGGGGCAATCACAACCCACGCAAACATGCAAATACCGGCATCGCGATCACGGAAATAAAGGGCTGCATGATGCCTGAAAATCAGGCATCGCGGACCACCCGCAAACAGCAGCCAAGATACAAGGCAGCTGCCACAGGTGCACACAATCCCCACAGGTGGAGTCAAAGGAGGCTGTGCCAGTATGAACTGAGCAAACCCACACACCACACCCCCCCCAGGTGTAGGCAATGCAGAGTGGGCCAGTACAAAAGGAGCACACCCACACACCACACCCCTTCCTACACCAAAATGCTACCACTAGCATTTGCAATCATGGCGCAGGAGGACATGCCTATACTGCTACAACTCCAGCAACAACAACAACAACAAAAACAACAGCAGCAAGAACAGGCAGCACAGAGGAGACCCAGGAGGAGAAGGAGGGTGAGACAGGCCCAGCAATTACCACCAGCGCAGCCACCAGTGCCTCGTAGGCAGCCACCAATCCCTTGCACCAGACCCAGCCCATTCAACCTAACCCCTGAGCAGATCCACACCCTGTACCGGTTGGACCGTGACACCATCACCACCATAGTGGACATGATACAGAATGACATGCCCAATTGTGTCGGTGCCATCGACTGCACCCATGTGGAATTGGTAGTCCCCCATGCCACAGAGGCGGTGTACCGCAATCGCAAGCAATACCACTCCATCAATGTGCAAATGGTATGTGACTCCAGCAAGATCATCACTCATTGCTGCGCCCGATTTCCTGGATCCACACATGATGCCATGGTACAGCGCAACTCCACGCTACCCGATCTCATGGAGCGACATGCTGGACCACGTGCCTGGCTGCTCGGTGAGTTGCACAACAGGCCCATGGCCATGCTGTGGGGTACTCATGTGTGCGGATGCAGAAGGGGGGGATAGTACACCTGGGTGGGAAAGGGGGGGATAGTACACCTGGGTGGGAAAAGGGAGGGGGGATAGTACACCTGGGTGGGAAAGGGGGGGGGTAGTACACCTGGGTGGCAATAGCCAGTGAGTGTAGAATGAATGCAGAGCTAAAAACTCCTCACCTGACACAGCCAAACTGAAAATGACACATCACTGGGCCACATATCACAAATGATGCAAATGGATGACAACAAGTAAGAGGCACAACCAGGCCACCATGGTGATGGCAAGCAATGCATGACTGAATAGGATGGCAACTGTGCCAATGCGGCCAGTGTGACCATGCATAGCAAAGAGTATACTGCATGATTTGGAGGCTAAACATTGTCGCACTGCCACAGCACATCTGCCTCAGCATGCATGCTTACACCCTGCATCATCTATTCAACCCCATCCAGTGTTCCACACCTCTTTACAGTATACATTCCATATAGGTGACTATTTGGTACACGTACAGGGACATGTGCATGCTCACACCTAATAGCTGCTGCCATGACCGTGCTCCCTGAAGGTGTCAGTTCAGAGTGACACACACCTATTTGTATCTGCTTGCAGGTGATGGAGGATATCCCTTGAGGCCGTGGCTACTTACCCCTGTGCGGAACCCACAGAACAGCCATGAAGCGGAGTACAATTGTGTGCACACTCGTACCCGTGTTGTGATTGAGCAGGCCTTTGGCCTGTTGAAGGCGCGGTTCCGCTGCCTAAACAGGTCTGGTGGGGCACTCCTATATAGGCCTGAGAAGGTGGCAAAGATCACCATGGCCTGTGTCATGCTGAACAACATGTGCGTCCGAAGGAATGTACCACTGCCACCTGACATTGACATGCATGGCCCGGGTGAGGATGAAGGGGATGGAGACAGAGGTGAAGGAGCCCCCCTGCCAGTACGTCATGCACGGGACGGCCATGCTGTACGCCAAGCACTAATTGACGAATACTTTTAAGATACAAGGACCATGAATGACTTTTGTCAGTCAGAAACTGGGACAATGTGAGCATGCACAAAGGGAATGTTGTAATTTGGACATTGAACACCGTAACACATTAAATGGATGCACACCAAAAATAACAATGTCCAGCCATGGATTGTTCTGCAGAAAACTTGTGTATTATATGAAAGCGCAAAATTGTGCCCACTCCCCCCTCCCACAATCCCCCAACAAAATCCCTCTCCCACCCCACAAACCCTCAAAACACCCCTGGTAACTCCCTCTCCCACCCCACAAACCCTCAAAACACCCCTGGTAACTCCCTCTCCCACCCCACAAACCCTCAAAACACCCCTGTTAACTCCCTCTCCCACCCCACAGATGCAAAGTGTCCCCATGTGTGCAACGGACAGTGCTCCCTTCCACAATGTGTTTTGCCACAATGTCATTGTCCGTGCATTCACTTCTTTTGGACTTTAGCGTCGGGTGGTGCCATGGCCGTCTGTCGTGCGCTCCTCCTTTTGTGATGCACCGGACTGGATTGCGCCAAGGTTGGTAGGGCTAGTAGTTGTGTAGGAGTCTATTGTCAATCGACTGTCTGTGTGAAGGTGTGGCCGCTGCATCGGAGCGTTACCTGCAAGGATGGCCTCGTGAGTGTCCCCATGCACTCCCGGAAGGCACGCGTGGATGCCTCCACTGCTGCAGTATTGGCTGTTATTGCCCTTTCGATGGCACTCCTGGCCTCATTGCCTGCTTCCACCTGCTGGCGCATGATCTGGAGCATGTACTCCTGCCGGGCCTCGACCCTTGTCAGGCGGGCATCAAATGAGGTGTCGTCCGCAGGTCTGCAGGTTACTGGCAGGGTGGAGGAAGGCAGAGTGGAGGAAGGCAGAGTGGAGGAAAACAGAGTGGAGGAAGGCAGAGTGGAGGAAGGCAGAGTGGAGGAAGGCAGAGTGGAGGAAGGTAGAGTGGAGGAAGGGGCCTATGCGGAGCCATCCTCCGGGCACTGTCCTCAAACAGCGCATTGTCTGATTCCCCGAGGTCGGAATCATGTAGACACGGATCATCGAGGCACTCAGACTCCACTAGAGGTTGGGGCTGGCAATGTGGCTTGGGGTGGGTGTGCCAGGCATCATGTCTGATTCTTCTTCCACCTCTGTGGACACAACGTCCCTGTTGGCTGGCGGCAGGGCTACCACTGTTGTGGTTCTTTGTTGTTGGGCAGTGGGTGCAGGTGTCCCCTGCAGGGTTGGTGCCTTGTGTGGCACACTGGCTTTGGCAGGTGTCTTTTCCTTGGCCGGTTGTGTTGGGGTGTCCCTGGTCCCCTTGCGTGCACTGGACATGCTCGCACCCCTGTCCAGTGGTCCACCTTCATCATCGGTGCCTGGGGGATAGAAGAGATGCAGGTCATCAGTGATGTTGTCAAATGGCAGCTATGTTGAATTGCGGTGGGATATGTTCATGCATTCAGCCATCATTTCATTTCTGGTTTGTTGCTTTAGGTGTACTGAGGGGGTATGTGGGGAATCAATGCATGGCTGGTGGGGTAGCATTAGTTTGGTCTCTGTGTGGTGGGTGCATGGGCATGGTTGGGTCATGTGGAACCTCTGTTGGGATTGGGGTTGTCACTCAGCGTCCATGTGGTGCAGGGAGTGACAATGATTATTCTATGGATATGTTGATGCATCACCTTGCCCACTCTAACTTCCCCAGTTGGGCCACGTCATGTGTCGTGATACGTGGTTGTGATAGTACACTCACCTTCCTCTGTGGTGATTGCTGCGCCGACCTCCTGATCTCTGATCCCCTCAATGGTTTCGGGGTCAATGAAGCCACTTGCCGTCTCCTCCCATGGCATCAATTGGACTGGGGAGTGTGGGCCACCGCCTGTCGCCATTGCGGCTCTCCGGTTCTCAGACATGATCCTCCGGACACGGAGGCGGAGGTCGTCCCACCGCTTCCGGCAGTCGCGCACACTCCTTGGGGCGCACCCCACTGCTGTCACCTTCTGAGCTACCTCAGGCCAGACCTTTTTTTTTTGCGGGTTTGGGCCGCATGCTTTAGGTCTGTGCTGCGTATTACATCTGCATGCTCTTCCAGGGTGTTGGCGAGAATGGTGAGCTCAGCGTCCGAGAAACGCTGCTTCCTCTTCCTCTGTAAGGATTTCCTGCTGTCCTTGGACATGATGATGCTCCTCTGACACACTACGACACGGGAGGAG
Organism: Ambystoma mexicanum; assembly: GCF_040938575.1. Taxonomy (NCBI): domain Eukaryota; kingdom Metazoa; phylum Chordata; class Amphibia; order Caudata; family Ambystomatidae; genus Ambystoma; species Ambystoma mexicanum. The sequence goes on from NC_090935.1 coordinate 1,410,569,715, forward strand.
TGTTGGTTGTGGAGGATTGCAATGGATTGTGTTTTTAAAGATGGCGCCGGCCCATTTCCAGTTCCAGCGCGATGACGTAATTTCCGGGTCCCGTTTTGCGAACACGGTTATTCCATGCCGGAGTTACCGTGCCGGTGTTTAGGGGTTCATTAAAGGCGGTTACGGAGTGGACGCAAACCACAATGCCGGTATAGGGGGGTTGGTGGGACGTTACCGGGATGGCGGTTTTTCCACTACCGGCATAGGGGGACGCGCGTGCTCGCGCACTCGTGATCGGCCGCTGGTAGCGGGTTCTCGAGGGCACGGACACGCACTTCCTGCCATGCCGGTAATTGTGCCGGATTTTCCGGCCGACTCGTAATGAGGCCCAAAGTGTTTGTTTACATAACAGCAAGTATTACAATGTGTATTTTCTTTTTTGCTTACGATTTAGGTAATATTGTCACTGAGGTATTTTTCCATTTACGGAAATAAAATATATACTTCTATATTTTAAATATATGAAAGTTCCATGAGAGTGACCTGCAGTCATGGCTAACTGGACTCCAGATAGGAAGAGCATTTTTTCAGGTGGCTTATAACTTTGTCTATAAAACACCTTCACAAAAAATATAGACATGGCTCTGAAATTTGATCGAAGGATTTGTGCAGCTTTATCAAGGGAAGTAAAATACATTTTCCCATCCATTCTTTTGTATTGAATTATTTATTTTGACATTTGTAAAGCACACCTCCCCATGAGGCAACTGGGTGCATTTCTTTTTTGTGAGCGTACGTACAGTTTAATAATGTGTCACTTAACAGTTAAAGTTCAGTTAGAACTACATCAAATATTAATGCATACATATGTAAGAAGGTGTAACTTTGCAGTTCAAATTCAACCAATAACCAATCTTGTGTGAATAGCAGAGTGTTCAGAGTTTTGCGGAAGAACCAGAAGGAGGATTCAGATCTTAATGAAGATGGTAGTGCATTACAGTGTTTGGCAGCTACCAGTGGGAAGATATTACCCCCTGCTTTCTGTAGTTTATACTTAGAAACGGTGAGTAAATGTGTGTTGGCTGAGCGCGTAGGTCTATTGGATTTGTTTTTTGCGAATTTGTTAGATAAGTACTTAGGGGCTGAGTTTGAGATGCATTTGTGTGTGTCAGGAAAAGTTTGAACAGAATTCGATAAAGGGCCGGCAGACAGTGGACTTCCCATCTTGCTATAGTAATGTGATTGTTTTTTGAGATGTTAAGCGCTACTCTTGGAGCGTTATTTTGAATCACCTGAAGATTTTTTTATATTGCGTCTATTAGTGCCAGTGTAGAGGGCACTACAGTAGTCTAATCTGGATAAGATGACAGCTCCAGCAAAAGTGATGCAGCTGACTGAGGACAAGAAGGGTATGCAAGCAATGATAAGCTTAGATATATAGGCTGCCACTAATGATGTGGTATTGACTTGTCTAGTTAAGGTGAGAGCAGAATCAAGGTAAATGTCCAAGGTTTATACTTCTCTGCAGACATTGATGGCGATGCCATCAATAGCAAAGGATTTGAAGGCAACATCAAGTTTGTTAAGGCTGTGTTGTGAGCCGATTCTGTCTTTTTTAATCGTTATGGCAGAGGCCACATTCGGCCATCCAAGCCTGGATGGTTTGGTAGATTTCATTTGGTGATTCAGTGTCTTGGTCATATGTGCCTTTTATGGGTGTGAGGATTTGGGTGTCGTACGTGCACTTAGTGTAATTGACACCCAAGTCATGAAGAAGGTCAAATAGTGGTTTTGTGAAAATATTGTAGACTGTAGGGGAGACACAGGATGCTTGTGGAACTCAGCAGGTGACAGGAGATGGCAATGTTGCTGCAGAGATATATGTGATTATTGCGACGGCCGACAAAAAACCTTTACACCACATATATATGCGGGGGAGACCCCCGCAGCTCCCCCATATTAATATTATACTCTAACCCCCCCCCACATATATATGTGGTGTAAGGGGGGTTAAAAAAAAGTCTGCATTTTCGGCCGTCGCAATTCCCAGGTTCTATTGGTTAAGAAGGACTGAATCCAATGTCTGGCATTAGTTGAGAAATGAGCCGCTGAGCTGAGGTGTTTGCACAGTATGTTGTGGTTGACTAAGTCAAAGGCAGCTGAAAGGTCTAGCAGGAGAAGGAGTGCTAGGTTGCTCTTGTCTCTGACATTGGTACACCTTGCTCTTGTCTTTAATCTCATCCGTTTTTATTTTTAGATCCAACAAGGCTGACTCAGTGCTGTGTCCTGGGTGGAAACCTGATGGGCAGAGGCCTAAGAAGTTGTTGGTTTCTAAACAATGTTGGATTTGCAGATAGGCTGCTCGGTGGAGTATTTTGAGGAGGAAGGGTACTGTTGTTATGGGACGGTCATTTGTGGGTATATTGGGGTCTAAGGTAGGTTTCTTCAGTAGGGGGAGAACCCATACATCTTTAAGGTTAGTGGGGTCTGTACTTGTTTGAAAGGAGGCGTGGATTAGTGTTGTAATAAAAGTGATGAGTTTGGCCGTGCATTCTTTAATGACTGAGGCTGGGCATATGTCTCCTTGGCACCTAGAGGGTTTGAGGCTTGTGAATTTTCCACACTTCTGTTGTTGAGACTGGGTCTAAATCAAAATGAGTATTGAGATTCTGACTGTGTATATAGGAATCTGCAGGTTGATAGTTTCAACCTTTTTTGTTTGATTTTTGATTGAAGTAGGGCAATTTTGTATAGAAGAGCTTTTTGTATATCTGTGCACCAGGCAATGTCTTTAAGACAAGATTCTTGAGGAGGCACTGGTGACTCAACTTCACGTAGCATAGTGAATAACTCTTAAGTGCCAGAGTTGGCTTTGGTGATTCTTTCATTGTATGTGGAGCTTTTGGTTTGGATAATGGCCTTTTTATAGTTTTTAGACGTGCAAGTGAAAATGGCTTTGTTGGGTTGAGTAGTGGATTTTGTCCAGTTGATCTCAGTGGTTCTCTTAGTGCTCCGTAGGAATTTGAGGTTTGGGGTGCACTATGAGTTTAGGTGAGCATTTGGTTTAGCTTTGCGCAAGCTCAGTTGTGCTACTTTGTCAATGGCAGCTAGGAGGCTTTGATTGTATAGCTCTACCATTGTGCATGGGTCGTTGTCAGGGTTATTCTGATGTTCTGTGATGAGAAGCATCAGGGGTAGTAGTTTCTCTGGCGTTCTGTTGTGAGAATTTCTGTATAGGGCAGCTGGAGCTTGGTGAGGAGGCATGTCTTTGTTCCTATATTTCAGTATGGTGAATGAGATGAGGTGATGGTCAGACCAGGGACATGGTGTGTTGGAGAGGATCTTAATATTGCAATTAAGATCTGCCAGCCAGTTGAGTGTTCGACCTTTGATATGTGTGGAGTAAGTGACCCAGTGTTTGAAGCCTAGCGCTTCAATAGTGTTGGTGAGGGCAAAGGCATTGTCATCATTTGGGTTAATGAGACACAGGTTTAAATCACCCATCAGAATGATTTGGGAGGATAGCATGGTGTTCACTGACAGAAGGTGAGCCATGTCTTCTTTTGAAGGAGAGAACTGGACCGGGTGTCTTTACATAAGGTGGAAGGTCAAGGTGAATGAATGGGTTAAGGACATATTGATGGAGAGTAATTCTCCTGAGTGGAATGGTTGGTTAGGGTTTTCCCTTATGAGGATTGATTTATAGCAACAAATGCTACTCCTCCTCCTTTAGCGCTGTGTCAATCCAGCCTGAAAATAGTTTAGCTTTCAGGAATGGCAAGGGATAGTGAGGGGCCGTCTGCTGCGGGAAGCTATGTTTCAGTAATAGCAATGAAGTCTAGATTATCATTCATGATGAGGTCGGCGATATCCAGAGCATGTGCTAGGAGTGACCGTGCATTAATGAGTGCACTCTTAAGTGTGGAGGCTTCTAGGTTGGCATTGTCTAAGGGGGTTGAACTGACCTCACTGCTTGAAGAAGGCATCGATGTAGGTAGGTGTGAGGTGCTCGAGGTTGCAGTGGATATTGGGGTAGTTGGTAGTAGTTGGTAGTAGTCTCCATAGACAAAAGCCTGCTTTCACTTACGCTGCAAGCAGCTGGAAAGATTTGCCTGAACCTCTTTGAGAGAGGCTGTTTAGTCCAAAAAGCAGGGCTTGCAAATGTGTCTCAAATCTGTCAGGCAGGTTTTTCTAAAGTGCCCATAAGTAGCCAAAACATGATAATCGAAATGTTGGTCTGCCCATTACAGTCTGTCTACTTTATTGGATACTTTGGTTTGGGTCTTGGATCTCTCTTGCTAAGGACACAAACTCAATTCTGTGGATCTTTGGCTGTGGTGGGCTGCAGACCTAGGGGGATCTGGGAGTCACCAGTGGTCCCCTTGCCCACTTGGTGCTTCACTGACTACCACTGGGGTCAATGTAGCCAGTGGGCATGGCGGCAGGCCTTGCCAGGTTACACAGCAGTTACTGTATATATATATCACTAAAAAACACAAGTTAAGCAGTTATGGTTTCTAAAGCAACCCTAACTGTGACAGAGACTTCATAAAACAACAATCATAGAACTTTGCATAATAGATCAAGCGGGCACCGCACATGTCACTGCCCATACAAAAACAAACAACATTCATTGAAATCTATTTCCAAAAGGTGTGCCAAGGTCAGTAAATGGACCCTGACATGAAGGAATGGGGGCAGCTCCCAGCCTTGGGTGTGAGCCCTAACAGGGTGGAAACCAGAGTCATTCCTACCTCCCCCCATTAAAGGAACATAACTGTTAGGATGGGCCCAATCCCTGTCCCTTCCCTTCATGATCACTGATGGCACCACTCTTGATCCCCCCCATACCTCTGTGTCATGTTTGTGGTCAGTCTCTTTCTCTAATTTTCAGAAAGCCACATGTACCTGAGTTCCTGGCAGATTGCCCCCAACGAAGAAGCACAAGAGAGCATCCAGGGAGATGCCTCTTAACAGCACTTTCTTAAAAGCACTTTTCAACCAGCAATGGACAAAGAGAGAACAGCTAGGTGATGCAGCATCAGCAATTATTACAAGCATCAGCACAGACCACTGCACGCGTCTAACAAACACAGACTCACTGACCTATAAATCATCCATGGAGCAGCCCCTTTTGGAACACTGGAATTCTAACATGGAGTTGGACATTTTTCAGAGTGGCTCGCATTTGACAAAAGCCAGAGGAACTGCACCAGGAAAAGGGATGGGGCTTAGCCCCCTTTTTATGTATTCACCTGATTGTAACACTTCCCAAGTGGGCTATGTAGGGACTGATTGGTGCAGGGAATCATCAATTGGAGAAGAAGGGGAAGAGTAAAAGCTGGAACCGGAAACAGGATGGTGTGAATTGTTTGAATGGGATCCGAGGAGGCAGAGGTAGCAGACCAAGAGGCTAGAGGAGGGAGGATGGTGTGGAGGAGTGTGTAGGCATTTTCTAGAAAATGTGTCCTGTTGGTTGGTGAGTGAATGTGGGTGCAAGTGGTGTCAGTTAGAATAGTAGTAGAGATAATAGAGAGGTTAGCGAGTGGTTGAAAGTTTGAATAAGATAGTGAAAGGAGGGTGACTGAGTAATAATGCGGAGGGAAGAGTGGTAGTTGTGTAGAGAAAGGAAGTAGTATTAGTGGATTTGCGAGGGGAGAGTAGCAGTGGAGTACCTAGGGGAGAGTAGTAGCGAAGTGGAAAGGGGAGAGTAGTAGTCGAGTGGATAGGGGAGAATAGTATTGGAGGGAGGAAATATTTAAGTATAAGATTGAATGGTGGAGGGAGATTGTAGAAATAGAAAACATTGGAGGGACAGAAGAGATAGATCCAGGGAGAAAGGGGAGGTACAGCGGGTTGAGTAGGATGGAGGAGAGTATATGTAAAAAGAGAAAGTGAGAGATCAAGGAATGGGTAATTCAAAGCATAGAAAAAACTGTGAGGGTGAAGACCAGATGTCTAATCAGCACAAACCTCAAGCCATCTCTTGTGGTAGTTCTGGACAGGAACCCTACATTGTTACCTGAGGGAGATTAAATAGATAATGCATTCACCTTTAGGCCATCACAAGAAGATAGAAAGATTAGATAGTAGGGGTTACCAATCATTAGAACTAACCCAGGTATTTAGGGAAATCTGGGTTAGGGTGGGGCTGCCAATCCCTAGGTTAGAAAGAGAGGGACGGTCATTAGGCTGAAGGAAAGAAAATAATAAAAAAAAGCTTTCATTTCATCTGGGAGTTGGTGTATTCTTGAGGCAATCTGTGACAGGTGGTGTCATTATGGGAACCATTAGCCCCCAATACCGAGATTTCCCACAGCAAAGGGAGATGTTGAGAATATTGAGGTTGACCAGGATGGCCCAAACCCCCACAAGGACAACTCCCAGAGCCACAGGATGTACCCATGGGGATGAGGAGGTAACCATTTCCCCCCAGGACAAGGCCCTAGTCAGGAATGGATTAAAACTGGAATTTCCAGAAGGCAAGTATAAAAGAATTGCACCTAACTCTAGAGTGGCTCACAAACGGTCCTTAGACATGATGTTAGGAGTTATTGACGTGGAATAAAAAGGAGAAGTAAAAGTGGTCCTCTTTTATCTGAGATGTCACACCCATATGAACAAACCGAGCCAAAACATAACATAGCCCAGTTGATTTGCTTGAAGATTATATTAGAAATTGAAAAAAATCAAAGTTATTGGTGAGAATGGGTAGCAGCTACATGTACAAGCTGATGGGAGATATGAAAGATTTGATAACCATCAAGACACTCAGGACATCTATCTATTACCCCAAGACAGACTGGTGGAGTTATTCCACAAGATCTTGAAGCAAACCTACAAAAAATGGTTGCAGAAGATTAACAAAACTGGGATGACATCATACCATGGACCCTGTTTCCCATTCAAAAGACACCTAATTTTGCAATGGGCTTCTGCACATTTGATCTAGTGTACGTACAGAACCCTATTTATTTCTTAGACAACACGAGAGAGGAGTGGGAGGGACAAGCCGACCAGCAAACCAGTGAACATCCGATGGTGCAGCATACCCGAGAATACATGGAAAAGGTGTGTAGTCTCATCAAGTCATATCTCAACACAGCACAGGCAATAAAAGAAAAAGCTTATAATAAAGATGCAAAACTATGCATCTTCTAGGTATGAGAGAAGGTAATGGTCCTGTTGCCCAGCAAACAAAACAAGTTATTGGCCAGATTACATGGGCCTTTTGTTGTCACATAAATAATCTCAAACATCAGGCATAAAGTCCAACAAGCCAATGGAGAGAAGCCATCACAACTGTACCACATAAATACATTTAATGTTTTGTTGGGAAAACAGTAAGCCAGAGCTCCAGACTTTCTAATTCAATAACACCTGGCAGACTCCCTAACCAATCCAAGTGCATTTGGTCACCATACAATCAGATCTCCCCACAACCAGAAACCAGGAACTAGGCAGATTGATAGGCAGATACCCAGATGTATTCTCTCTCTACAAAGCTAAGGAGATTAAAAGGCGTAGTGCGTACGGTATAGACACCCTTAGGCCAAGTGACCCAACTGAAACCTTTTTGTCTACAAGAGACCTAGATAAAACTACAAAAGAAAAACTAAAGAAGATGACAAAGCTCGGCTTCAATGACTTCCAATGGCTTAATGAGTTACTAAAGTTAATTGTATACCAGATGACCATGATCGAGGAGCTGGTGGAGATGCACTACAGAAGGCCTTTTTCACATCACTGCCCCCCTTTTCAGACTTCACAGTGCTCTTTCTACATTCCAGTGGCTGAAGGACCAATTTCTGACTCTTAGCGGAGGCATCATGGGAGTTAATCTTGAAGACAGCATTGTACATAGCACCACCTGGGAAGATAACTTGGCAGGGATATGTAAGCAACTCAGGAAAGCCAAACTCAGCATCAACCCTCCAAGGTTTCACTTAGATCAGATGTGAAGTACCTTGGATTGCATGTGGGAAATTAAAACTTGTTACCTCAAGTAACAGTGGAAGCAGTGCAAAAGGCACCTCTGCCCCTAATGAAGCAAAACATGCAAGCATTACTAGGACTTGTTGATTAGATAGCTCTGCTAACAGACACATTGATCAAATCCCACCCTCATGTCATTCAATGGAACTTCACACCCAGCAAGCTTCCAAAAGTATCAATAACTATCTCTGCCAAAGCCCAATCTTGTTGATGCCAGACTGTACTAAATAATTCATCCTAAATGGATGCTTCTACAATTGGCTTGGTGGGGGTCGGGGGGGATAATGCTAGCTCAGATTACCGAACAGCGAGAGAAACCCATCATGTATATCAGCCATAAACTCTTTCCAGGGAATGAAACTACTGTGTGCAAAATTAAATGAAATGAGCCATCCAGAGTTTGAAATAGTACCTCACACGGTGACCATTTAAAGTGATCATCAACCACACCTTGCTGTGGATGGTTCAACATAACAACGCCAACCCCAGTGCCTTAAGGTGGTTTTTGGCTTTGCAGTCCGACTCCTTCTGAGTGGAATATCCAGAAGGAAAAAGGAGGCCAATGTTGATTTATTGTCAATCAGTGAATCAGTCCATCAGAGTCTGCAGGATGATGCCTCTCGGCAGTGCTTTGCCAACGGTATCAGAGAGTGAGCAAACCTTAAGGTGACACTGCACTGACAATTACAACACGTGTCAGCATGGACCACTGCATGCCACTCATATAAATTGGCTTGCTCACCTGTAAATCAGCCGTGGAGTGCCTCCATATGAAACTCTAACATGAACTTGGACATTTTTCCAGAGCAGTCCACCATTGATAAAAGCTGACAGAACGGAGCAAAGAAAAGTGGTGGCCCCCTTTTTATGTATCCACATGATTGTTACACCTTAGACCAGAAGGAGAAAGGGCAGTGTGAAGGAGGCTGTAGCTTATTTCTAGAAAAGGTTAGGTATTGGTTGGTGAGATAAAGGTGTTTGAACATTTGGAGGAAAAACGCTTGCTATTTTCATAACAGCAATCTCTGCTGAAATACCTGTGTCAGCTGCAGCACTGCGAGCCTGCTAGCTCTTGCTGCCGTGCATATCGCTTCCTGGAGGAGGCGGTCTTGAGCTCGTCACGTGACCAATCACGTGGTTTTAGACATCTACTTCAAGGCAAGCAAGCCGCCCGAGCGGCGTGTTTGAACATTTGGAGGAAAAACGCTTGCTATTTTTATAACGGCAATCTCTGCTGAAATACCTGTGTCAGCTGCAGCACTGCGAGCCTGCTAGCTCTTGCTGCCGTGCATATCACTTCCTGGAGGAGGCGGTCTTGAGCTCGTCACGTGACCAATCACGTGGTTTTAGACATCTACTTCAAGGCAAGCAAGCCACCCTTGCGGCGGTAAGCCCGTTGGTGGAAAGGGCGCTGGCTGTTGTGCGGCTGTTAGGCGCCGGTGGCTTATTCGGATGGGAGACTGCAGAGGTATTTCCTCTTTGATCCCTTCCGGACATCTATCATTTATTAAGAGCCTTGAGTGATTGTTTTGTGCAGGACATTTAAACAGCACTTTGCTTCCTGTAAATTACTATGGTAGCTTGTAAATATACATTGAAAACCGGCATGCCTGAAAACATGGTGGACCAGGAGAGCATGGTAGCCGGTTCATCTTTAAAACAGTCAACTTTACATTTTGCAAGCTCCACTGGTCTTAAGCATCAACGTTCAAAATCTCTCTCATCTGGGGTCGGTTGTCATCGCATGCATGAAACCCTTCCAAGTGAGACAATGATTGTTGCGCCCCAAGTGGTACCAATGGTTCCCCCTATCACGACCACCTGCGGGGCACAAGAATCACCACTTGTAGTGGCCAATACTATTTCAAAAGTGCCTGATTCTAATATTCTAGTTCAATCAGAAGCTCCTCGCTCCCCCCCCAGGTGTGGAGATAAGCCATATTAATCCTGAAAGTTGCGCAAGTAAACATTCCACTGCAGAAGTCACTGACACAACATTAGAATCCGCCTGTCTTGCAGACGAATTACATGCTGATGCTCACCTGAAATTATCTAGCTCTGATTCGGTCAACCCAGCTATTGACATAAATAATAGTAGCAATTCACAGGGAACGCCAATTACAGCACTCCCTATGAAACCTGAGCTGTGCTCAGTGTCCGCCCAAGTGCAGTTACGCCAAGCTTATGGGCAACTCTGCCTCACGGGTGAGGTTCATGATGATGCCATATAGTTCATGAATTCGTCTAATAACTCCTCTTTCCCCGCATCTGACGTACTATATATATGTTCAAATACAGGGGATCTAATACAGCTACAAGAAGATCTTTCACATAATACTACCATTATACCTGCTAAAAATTCCCTTTCTTCCCAATCCACTTCCATTAATTCTCCAGCCTCAGTTATCTTGAACAAATCTCACACTGATATTGTAAACGAATCACTATCCTTTATAGCGCCTACTCCTCGTCGGACAAGATTTCGCGAAGTCGATAAGACCTCAGAATTCTTTATAGAACGAGCACAGGACAAGCACTTTTCATTCCCGGAGGCCCCAGCACTGAATATCACCTTGAGTGCAATGAACAACGCCTTATTAACTATTGCAAAATTGTATGAGGCCCTAGATAATAAGTTCACTCGCCAATCAATGCTCATAGAGCAATATTTCAACAAGGATCTTCTAGATGAAAACAAAAAATCCATATCTAATGCCTCAATAAATCCCATTACTCTAATGACTACAGATTTTGCAACTCAGACCCAGGCGACTAGGTGCCCCCAACCTGCACAAATACTAGTGGTTGAAAAAGATAAGCCCATTGTCTTGGCAGGTGTTGCTAATGCCTGTCTTTCCCTACCTCCCCAGATTAATATTGATGATACCATACAATCACCAAGTAAAATTGTCTCAACTTCGAATCCCAAATTGCCTCTTAAAGACTCTGCCAATATTTTTGAACTATTCGCCCCAGCTGTCACCAATTCCTCATCCAAATCTTCTACCTCTCGCCGTTCGAGAAAAGATTGGAAAAGAATGAAATAAGCTGTGCAAAAAACAAAATCTTGTACAAAAGCAAGTGAGAATTCCCGAAAATGTATTAAAATTCCATCTCGACTAGAAAAATCTGTAGTATCATCTACTCCTGAAGTTTTAACTAAGGTGGTTCCAGTAATAATACCACATCAACCACTTGACGATCTTATAGCCCTAGCAAAGCAGGCTATCACTACTTCTGTCACGCCTCCATCCATGTTTCAAAATAAACCTGGACCTGGCTCGCTTATGCCACCTGACTCAAGAGTTCCAACAGGCACCATTCCATCTATGCCAGTAGTCACTACACTCAATCCCAGTGTACATGTTGAATCAGTCATCGCCCAGTTAAGAGAAGAAATTAGAGCTTCGATCAATGCCTATACTCCTCATTCTAACTTGACTTCACAATTGGCTCTTCCATCATGTGCAGATCAAACACAAGGCATAAAGAATCCAACTATATGGTCACCCATGAGTCACAGTGAACAACTCCCGATCTCAAAGCTTGCTACTGCACACTTATCCAATTGCTCACATGCAGAATATGTGCAGCCTAATACATCTGAGTCTGTAAAATCTGTACAGATGCAAGTAACCTCTGTATCAAATCCTATACCAATTAAGGATTCGCATATAGAATCAGTTTCTCAATTGCCAACTTTAAAACAAGATCTAGGAGAATATATTAAATCCTCCATTGAGTCTTGTTTTGCAGAATTGAAGTCCACTGGTCAGGACTATAAATTAACTTCTGCAGCTCTCACCTCGAAAACAAATACGCTGCAACAAACTATTAAAACACCAAACGAACAGCTGACTCACGCTCTGACCAAACCCATGCCTTGTGATACAAGTATGCAAAAGTCAATTGTGAGTCCTCAAAATTTGTATTCCAATGCCAAACTGCAATTATACTCACTGAATATGAAATGTCGTGCAGCACCTTTTTCAATGTATGTACTTAATAGATCAAGTATATTGAACATCTGTGCTGATATTGCGATTCTTAAAGACTTATCTACCACCGATATTGAATACATAGAGTTTGTTAATCAAGATGACCTGTCGGAAGTTAAGATATATGTACGCTCAGGTCTAGTGTTTAACATGTTGTGGCAGGCGCTGATGTCATTATTTGACCTAGGATTTATTCTGTCTCAAGATATTAAACCAGTCAGTGACAAAATGGAGAAACTCCAAGTCCCGACGTACCAATCAAAACAACATGCCACATCTCAAAGTTTAAACTCTCATCAAGCTTCCGTAGTCATGGGACCCCAAGAGTATGTGAAGCAATCATAACTAACTCTCAATCAAGATGTTGTTTCCTTACTGTGCTGGAATACCAGAGGTCACGCTCACTTTATAAATTCAAACGTAAGTGACTTGCCTCGATTTGATATTATAGCCTTGCAAGAAACATGGCTTATGACTGTCCCGATTTGTGCTTCGCATACAATTGTTTCCTCATTTGCGGTCAAATAATCTATGGGATGCCCCTCTGGTGGCTTGTTGCTAGCAGTCAAGCATAATAGTGGTTTGAAAGTGATCCAGTATCCCTCCTCATCCCCATATTTCCAAGTAGTCAAATTAACTCGGGGCATGGCGAGCTTTGCCATTATTAATATATATTGGAGTAGGCAGAACATAACGGATGAGATGTTCTTCATGCACTTGACCCTACACTTGGACAAAATAATCGCTGACACTAGTATTGTGTGCTCTATTGTTCTTGGTGACTTAAACTTACATATTTTACCAACGATCAATAGCAGGTCTGGGCTCGATGAGCAAACCTGGTGCACTATTATGAAAGAAAGGGGGTATGTAATGTTAAACAACACTGTGGACGGTGATGTCCCTGCCTGTGTAACTTGGTCTTCCGGGTCTCGGCAGGCAATTTTAGACTATATCTATATAAACAAGAAATGCCTACCCCAGGTACAGTCTATGGATGTGATTCCTTCATTAGTGAGCGATCACAATAAACTCGTCATGCACTTTAATTTTTCAGTGGGGCATCATTTATTAGATCGAAACAGCTATCCATACTCTCTTAAAGTGAATAACAGCGGCACCCGTTTATGTTGGAATCCAACGACATTGAATCAGCTTAAATGGGTTTTGATCGACTCCCATAGACCTCTATCTTCCAAAGATTTGCAGTGCTATGTCACTACGATGCAAAGTTTCAGGCAAGTAAAAATGCCTGACTCTAGCATCAGACATAAGCTCACACACAGTTATGATGCTGAAATACAGCAAAGAAAGGCACAGCTAAGGCAAGCAATACGTAACCTAAGGGATGACCCAGCCATTAGCAGACCAGCTTCGAAGAGATTTCTGAAAGCCAGATATAGACAATGGCTGAAAGGTCATAAGTGCTTGCGATATCAAGAAGATGGAGAGAATATGTTGAGGCAAATGCTCACTAAATCCACCAGTGGCATTTGGAATTGCCTAAATACAGCCACCCATAGACTACAGTCTGCCGTGCTTACTTCTGCACTCCCAAGTGAAAAATGGTCTGAACACTTCTACACCATATATCGTTCTCCATTCCCAGATCTCCTATTGGAATTTCAGAATATACACTCACCTCATGCCTTCAGAATGGATCAGGTAGATATTTTAAGTTGCATCAAAAATCTCAGCCGATCCAGAGCGGTTGGCCCTGATGGCCTCCATAATGGCATGCTTAAAGATCACCCTCTCCAATGGGCTTCTATTCTCCATTACATTTTTCAACACATTTTTCATGTCGGGGAAATCCCCAAATCTTGGAAGCGCTCTATCATTCTGCCAATATTTAAAAAGGGTGATAGGGCCGATCCTACAGCTTATCATCCTATCGCCCTTCTCGATTGCCCAGGCAACATTTTTGCCCACCTAATTTTGAAGCAGTTCAATCTCTGGCTTGATTCAAATGATTCTCGTGATCCATTTCAAACAGGATTTCTACCTGGCTTGGCCACCGCCATTAATGTCATCACACTAAGTTCCGTCATCCATCAGGCGCGTCAACGATGTCAAGTGTTATACATGGCTTTCATTGACTTCCGCATGGCGTTTGACGCAATTCCACTGGAGCTAATATATAAAAAAACTTGTGGATAGAGGCTGTCCTTGGTTTATTCTGAAGTGGGTAATCCAGTTGCACTCGGGCACCTCTATCCAGGTTAGACTAAATAGTGAAGGCTTATTGTCGGAACCAATAGAGACTGCACGAGGCCTCAAACAGGGCTGCATTTTGGCATCAGCGATATTCAATTTTTTTATTTCTGATGTAAGACAAGTTTTTGCTTCACTTGTCACAGACTCCCCGAAACTTAACAACATCCAAATCAGGCATTTGTTGTATGCCAATGATATGGTTTTACTATCGAAGACTGCGAATGGCCTCCGTGTCCTATTGAAAGCTTTGGATCGCTATACTGTGGAAAATCGTGTAACTGTTAATATAGCGAAAACCAAGGTTATCCAATTCGGCACAAGAAAACAAAGATGTGTCAATCATCAATGGCCCTTACAATGCACAATACTGGAAACCGTACCATCCTATATATATCTAGGCACCTTTGTTACAAACACCATAAATCTTAACGCTCATGATCATCATGTAAAACAAAAGATTACGACAGCGGTCTCACAGGCACGCCTGATTAAAGGCAAATATTGCAAGTTCTCCTTAGTTCCGACAATTGTTTATTACAAGCAAAAGTTTGTTCCACTAATAACTTATGGAGTGGAGGCTTCTTTGAAAAAAACCTATATTTACTGGTCTGCCATAGAGGGATGTTATTGGAAACGAGTCTTGCCTATACCACTTTCCTATCCTATGTGTATCGTGAGACACGAGTTGGGCCTAGTGTCTTTATATGCCATTTGCAAATGGAAAATTTGTTCACTTTATAGGAAATGTGTTATGACAGATAATAAATCGGGTCTAATTAAAGTGATTGCAAAGTATCTCTTACCATCAATGGATGCATTTCCCTATGGTTGGAGGCAAAAAGCGCAGGAGATCATTAGTGAGACCGGGCTTACAATAACACTGTTGATAGAGAACCCGAACCGAGCAAAAATACGATTATGGGAGTACGATTGGATACAGACGCGACACGCGTGCACCCACTATCAGGTTTTTGCAGATACTCCATTCAATCTGAAACGCTATGGTGCAGTCGAAAGTTACTCAGCCTTGTTTCCTAGTCCTCGACTGCGTGATGATTTCCTTTGCTATCGATTGAATCTTTGGGCCACAAATGAGCTACTTTACAAATGCAAATTAATACCTGAGAATGAGCGCCTTTGTCGTTTTTGTAAGGTCTCCCCAGAAACTTTGAAACATCTGTGCTCAGTCTGCCCTGCATTACTTATACAAAGAATCAAGTATATGAAACCCTTGTTGATAGATCACATAATACTTACCAGTGACAGATTGTGGGAACTGCTATTTCATACTAATAATCAGCCATTGAGATATGCAATATTGAATTTCTTGCACAGTTTAAAATTGACAGACAAAAGATCGACTCAGAGCAAATTATGATCGTATGCATTTCTTTCCTGTGATATCTTATTGCTTGTCATTTTTACTGTTTAAAGAAGAGTTGTTGTTGCTTTACACTGCTAGTTTGATTGATAAAGTGGAGTTGTTATGTTTACCTTATATTTTTTTCTATTTTTTTCTTTTTTCTTTTTTTTTCATTTTTCTTTTGCTTGTTATCATTTTTGCGATTGTATTGTCTTAATGAATTTTGATAATATTATGTAATTGATTTGTTGAAAAATCAAGTTTACTTAATTAAAACAACTTTCTAATAAAAAAATAAAATAAAAATAAAGGAGTACTGTGTTGTGAATGTGCATGCAAGTTGTTTGAGTGAGAGTAGTAGTAGGAAGGTAGGGAGTGGATGAAAGGGTGATGGAGAGAGTGAAATGAGGTTGACTGAGAAGTAGTCCGGAGGGAGTAGTGATAGTCGTGTGGAGGATGGATGTATGAGTAGTGGCATGGGAAGAGTAGTAGTGGAGTAGGGAGGGATAGATGAAGTGGACAGGGGAGAGTAGTTTTGGAGGGAGTAAGTGGAAGAAGGTAAGAGATAAGAGAGGAAGTACATTGTAGAGAGAGAGAGAGAGATAATCAGAGTGACAGAAGAGAGCGAGATGAGAGGTGGAGGTTGGAGGAGCAGGGAGGAGAGCAGGAGTACAAAATTAAAGTGACAGAGAGATCAAGGAAATGGAAGTCAGAGCATAGAAGGAACAGAGAGGATCAAGACGGGGTGTATGAATGACATAATTCTTGAACCATCACCTGGGGATGTCCTGGATAGGAGCCGTAGGTTGCTCCAAGCGGGCAGTAGATACATAAGGAAGTTGCCATTAGGTCATCACAAGATGACACACAGATTTGAGATGTTTGGGCTTACAGAGCATTAGAAACAACCCAGGGATTGAGAGAAATTGAGTAAGGGTTGGATTTCCTATCCCTATGTTAGAAAAAGGAATGGCCATAAGGCCTGTTGGAAAGAGCATAATAAAAGCCCTTGAACCTCATCTGGGAGTTGGTGTGTTCTTGTCACCATCTGTGACACCGGACTTGAGCAATGAAACAAAATTAAACAAAAGGTGGAGTACCACAACTAGCTGTGATCAACAATTTGAAAAATACATCCCAACAAGCATTAAAATTAAATAGATTATCACATTTAGCAAAGGAATAACCACAAGGCTGTAGTGGTGGAGGCAGAGTTCGGTGCGGGAGTGCTAGAGGGGGGACCAGCTTTCCATGGTGCAAAGACGCTCAAAGGGAAGGCCTGAGATGAATGGTTAGCCATTAGCCTCTCACAGTATTCTGTCTTTGCATGGGATTCCTGGAATTAGTGGCTGATGAACATTCCAATTGGGGACAACTCAATATTTGCCTGCAATTGGTGAAAGAGCAGCAATCAAGATATATATGAAGATCAACAGCATCCACAACATCCTTCACCTCGAGATCTGCCTCATCATCCAAACCTAGATGTCATGTTCTAGGTTGAAGCCTGAAGTTCATAGTGACAAAGACAGAATTCATTTTCATAGAAAAAGCCATCAACCATGTCCAAGTCCAAAATTGGCTGATGGAAATTAAACTCAAAATATGAATACCTCAACTGTGACCATTTGCAGATCTCTTGTCTTTACTATAAACAATGACATTTAATTCTAAACATACATCACCAAGAAGACCAAAGCAGGAAGGTATCGGATTGCGCTCCTCTGCAAAGTCAGGAATTTCATCATTGTTACCGGTTTGAGAATAGTTACTGAAGCCCTGATTATTTTCCACCTGGACAGTGTCAATCCCTGGTGTGGAGGATTTCCAGATGCTCCCTCAGCCCCTCTGAAAGCCATCCAGTATGCTGCTGCATGCAGCATCATAGGACTAAGAAATTTCAACCACATCATGCCCATCCTCAAGGATCCTTACTGGCCATCCCTCAAAGTATGCATCATGTACAAGACAGCCTGCATCACCTACAAAGCAGTAGTGACCAACTCACCACTCAACCTGACTGAGAAATTCACCACCTTTGGAGGTCAGAACATCATCAGAAGCCACAACATTTTCAGACTGGGGAAAAAAGAACTTCAAGAAGGAAGCAATAAGAAACATGCCTTTTCCTGCTACACAATTGCTGTACACTGATGTCAACCCTAATATTCCCCGTCCAGAACTCCAACCTACCCCGCTACCCATTCTACCTGTAACCCCTTTGGTGCGACACATATCTACAGGGATCAGTTGCTTCCCAGTTAGGTTTATGTTTTATAAATCGTACATGTATAAGCAAGCACAAACAATTTAGGGTGGATTTGGGGGAGGGGGTGGAACAAGTTTAGAGCTCTCCTCACAGAAATGTTTAAAATAATGAGTTGAAATGGAGAATTTGACATACATTTCAGAAAATGTGGGTAAACAAGGCATTTCATTTCAAATTGATTCTGTGGAGAACACATGGAAATTCCAATAGATGCCAGGTCACCAACAGTATCCAGAAGAATATTTAAACATAATTTAAGGCTAGTTGAGTCCAAAGAAAAAACATGTGGTCTGTGTCAACAATACATACCGGCATAGTCTAGTAAAGGAAATGTATGGTGCCAGTGTACACTCCTAAACCTCAAATCCCTGCCACACATATACACACTCTCATTGACACACTCACCTGCACCCTCCAACGTTATTGCTCATTATGACCCAGTTCCTGTATAATGCTGGGTGGCATCTCTATGTTCACTTCCTCAGATGGTGGACATAAAGAGGTTTGTGTTGTCTTTTATCCATAATCCTTTTCCAATGAGTAAGGACAATTACTCAGAAAGTGTTAATGGGGGATAGCACTGTGATCTCAATTCCACTGAGGGACTTTTTTCATGGTTTGCCCTTCAAAGACAAATAATTAGTCACGGGACATTGACATTATAATTACATGGGATAAGATACAATACAAGTAGTGCATGGGGCACCTCTTTCATTCCCATCACAATTTGGCAGGTGGGAATGCTCCCTCAAACTTTTGATACTGATTTGATAGAAAGTGAATATACTTTTTATATAAAAATAATATAAAAAAATTATATTGATTTGAAATATAAAACGGCTATCAAAATATTTTGATATGATGTTGAGCTGATTTGATATGAAGTGAATATACATTTTATATAAAAAAAAGATGTAAACATTGAAGCAGCCGCCGGTGGTGGTGCCTGGACGACTATTAGGGCAAAGTGGGCTCTGAAGACAGTGACTTTGAACCTAGGGTTTTGTAAAGTCATGTGATGGTGACGCCGGAGTGGGCATCCGCCCCAATGTTATATGAAAGTGTACATACATTCTATATAAAGTATAGATGAAGTTGTGATTTTATAATATCAATGAGACAGGCTAGAGAGTTAGCTTCATCGGCTAGTAACATTAAACTTGGAGATAGATTTGATGTAGTGTGTAAAAAGAGGCTGGCACATTGGGACACCTGCTCCCGCTTTCCCCACTCACTTTGGCCAGCCACCCTTGGCCCTGCCCCTCACCAACTGTGAGGCCAAAAAACTTGGGGTTATCTTCGACTCCACTCTCTCCTTCTCCTCTCACATTTCTGACATCTCAAAAAAGGCTAACTATCAACTATACCTCCTCAGAGGCACTCTACCTTTTCTCACTTTCCCCCAGCATCTCACTGTCTCCAGAACCTGATTCTCTTTAGGCTAGACTACTGCAACAGCCTCTTCCTCAACCTCCCTGCTTCTGCCCTGTACCTTCTGCAACTCATCCAGGACAGAACCGTGAGACTTATCCTTGGCCTCAAGCACAGGGACTGCATCTCTTCGGCTCTGAAATCCCTTTACTGGTGCCCTGTGGCTGCAAGGATCAAATCCAAGACCCTCTGCATTGTCCACATGGCTTTCTGGGGCCTGGGACCTACTTACCTTCCACGTTGCCTAGCTATATACTGTCCCTCTCATGCCCTCCACTCATCTACCTCCAACCTTCTTCGAGTAATCCGGTTCTCCAAGCAGAGATTTGGAGGGAGATCCCTTTCCTCAGCAGGCACCTCCCTCTACAACAGCCTCCCTGCCACCCTCCATCTGGAGCCTGATATTCTTAAATTCTGGAAACTCCTCAAGACCTTCCTCTTCTCTTCCCGCTCTCTCACCCTACCCTGCTAACCTAGCTCTCTGCTCTTCCTTCTCTCCCGCCTTTACATACAGCTTACTGACTGATCGTCTGGTGTACCTCAGAGTCTCACGGGTCACAGTCACCCCTGCAAGTCCTTTTGCACTTGCCTTAGGGCCCGCTACCCCACCCCTCACTGCACTTGTAATAAATCCTAGCAAGCTTCTCTCTCTCTGCACTTCCTCAGTCTCTACTGACTGGGTGCACTTGGACCCCTGCCCCATCCTTGCACTGTCTGCAGTTGCATGATCTGTTAAAGCTCTTCATGAAGTTCATTCTCTCTGTTCTCCCTTGCCTTCAGCCCTTAATGTGCATTTGGAAAAAATGCAGAATCACTGTCAGGCATATTTACTGTATCTAAACTGTTAAATGTATCACATTCACTTATTCACTTAATCTGCCTGTGCAGACCGTTATCATCTCAGAAATTCAAAGGCTCTGAGCCACTGTTGTTTTTACTTGTGTTCCAACCCTCCTTGAGCACTTTGAAACACTTGCATGTGTATAGGCGTTTTTTAAATAAACATTACATTTACGTTTACATTTATGTGAATTCGCTTTTATAGGCAACGTGTGTTTTATAGCGCTAATATAAAAGACCCAAAACTACTGGCTTTGGACAATGGGAGTTTACCTTGTTTAAATGAAGAGTTAAAGTTTTACATAACACTATTGGCTGTTGGCAATGCTGGCTGCTTATTAAATTGCAAGGGCATTTTAACATAGAGATTTTCCACCAAGTTAATACAGCGTCACCAATATCATTACACTTTGAGTTTACCATGTCTATACACAAATACTGGCTATTGGCTTTGTCAATGATTGTTTCTTCATAATTTGCAAGGGTCTTTTAAGAACATGTTGAACCAAGTCGATACAGCATCACCACTACCAATAAACTTTGACTTTATCATACCTATACAAGAATACCGACTATTGTCTTTGCCCATGCTTGTTTCTTACTAATTTGCAAGCTAATTTTAATGCATATATGTTGAACCAAGTTGATACAGCATCACCACTACAATTAAACTTTGAATTTATCATACCTATACAAAAATACACACTATTTGCTTGGCCAATGCTTGGTTTCTTTCTAAATGAACACACAGTACAGTTATTTTAGAATCAATACTGTTCAAAAGGCCTGCATACTTCTGCAGCAGAGGGACACATGTCACCTGTGACAGGGAAATGACAGAGCAGATCAGCTGTGAAACAGCTCTGCAGTGGGGTGGGGGTTTTATCTGCCAAGCCCATTCATATGGCACAGGGGTTTTTAAGGTCTGTGGAATGCCAAGAATTTGGTGACTCACAACAAGACTTTTGTATTTTTGCCTAAAGCAGCAGAAAACACAGATGACAGGCCTGTTAAAGACTGGTGAGCTCGACAGAATATAGGTCAGGGTGTCTGTAATACACAATACTGTTATCTATGACGGGGTAGAGGAGGTAGGAAATTTCACATTTGTTACAAACCCCCTTTCTTTGCAAAGTAAGTAAACAAAAATATGGGTTCAAGAAACCTGGGTGTGTTGATAAGAAAACTGTCCAGGGAGGGTTCAAGGTCTTCACCCCTTAAAAGGGTGCTTCTGATTGCACCACTGGTCTCTCTTGTCTGGGCATCGGAATTCTGGCAGAGCTTTGACCAGGTGTTCCCACTACTGCGCAACTAATTGATTGAAATGTACTGAAGCCCTGCGAGGAAACCTTGCTATGTGGAGTTAATTGGATTTGATCGTGGCTCTGGGACAGATGAGATTCACTGCAAGGCTTTTGATTACAAACAAGGCCTGGTCTTTTATTCAGATTAACACCCAGAAAACTTTCAAATTAAACAGCTGTGTGCATTTTAATATGTTTTTTAAAAAGTACAGTGTTTGTGGGATTTCACTATTGAAGGATTAACCAAACCTTTGTTTAAAAGGTGTTTGAAGACTTGTGTGATACTGTGTTTACTGATATTTAGACCTTTTCTGAGGCAGGCTGAGTAAATATGTTTTAGTGTTTAGAAAGCTATGTGGATGTATATGTTAGCTAGGATAATGTGTAGAGGTGTTTGTAAGTGTGAAATATTTAGACCACACACAAATGTAAAGGACACAGACTTGTGTGATACTGGGTTTTACTGATACTATACACCCGTTTTGAGGCAGGCTGGTTAAATATGTTCGTAGTGTTTAGAAGGTGCTGTGGATTCAAATGCACACCAGCATGTGACCTTGTACGGTGACAGTTTTACTAAGGTTGGCAACCCCACACCTTATGCCAACCGTGTAATGTATATCAGTCAGAAAGAAAGTTGTGTTTACGTTTACCTTAAAAGATCAATTGAACTTCAGTGACAAAAATATGTCACCAGGATATTATGGTTGCAGTTCAAAATAACACAACTCCAGAAATGCATGGTTACCATTCCTAAAATAGTCCGAAAGTGCCAACACCATTGTAAAGCATCTCTAACTACCACGACCATAAGTTGCTCACAATGTCTCTGGTGGTAATCAGCTTGGGAAGTCAGGTCTTCGAAATAAGTTTGCAAATTCATTTTGGATTTATTTTGTGGTGGCCCAGATATCCAATTCAGGGTAACCATAGCTAGTTTGGCATACTGTTTTTTTGTTTTTCTTTAGCTCTTTTTGTTGTTGATTCCTCTAATAACTGTGGGTATGTGCATGCCATTTGTGTTGGCATGTGTGGTGTCATGAGTACTGATTCATTGAAAATTGTGCAAGCACCTCTGCCCATTCACTTATCTATTGACCTATAGTAGGTGTTCAAAACTACCACTTGCCAACTCTAAGGGAATCGTACAATCAGGATTGACTTGTCGTAACCATCTTTATCCAAAAAGTTGAAAAGGCAAGAATTTCCTTGATTCTCAGAGAAGGAAGGGGTGCCGTATGGAGTGCCAGCTGCGATCGATTGATCTGGATTGGAAAATACCTATCTTAGGTAATCAAGGAAATAATGCATATGTGTAAACCCCCGTTCCTTTGAGGTTTCAGTATATAAATGTCTCAGTGCCATATTCAGAAGCAGGCTGTGTATTGCATAGTCCTTTTTTGTGTCTGGCACTCTCCACACGCTTGTGGTTTTGGGTGCATAGTTTATGGACCCTTTTAATGTGGGCACTATCTGCAGGGTGAGTGGGGCCATGTATGAGGTAATTTCACCTCAGGTTCACAGGGAGCTCTCCTGCTGGGGAGCAATAATGGGAACGCCTGATGGGCATATCAGCCCGCCGGAGGATTGGGAGAGAAGAGGGAGAGAGGAATCCCGGCAGAAGCTGAGACTTCTTGAGAGGGTACTGAGGCCCTGAGGAGTAGGGGACTCCCACCGCATGCACCCCAGGCCGTCCACCAATCAGTGTGTTTGGCGGCTCTCCCCCTTCCCCACCCGGGCGGAGAGTGAGAGAAAGCCATACTAGGGACATTCATTACTCGGCTAACGCGGCTTTCAGGGCCGATTAGGTAGGAGACACCCGAAGATGCAATGGGAACAGCCGTTACTGCTAGGCAGTCAGCTGGGCTTTACCAGCGGGCCAGTGTTTTTTTCTTCGATAAGCCAAACGTTGGGCGGTTGTTGCTCAGCTTTCTGTGTTTTACATGCTCTTGCCTTGACCCGGTCGGTCGGGTGGCATATTCAGTCTGTGGTTATAGGCCTCCATTCATTCAAGAGAAAGATCTGAGACTGACCAAGTTGGTTGCCTGGAACCGGGGGAAGCGTTTCTCTCAGGGGAGGTCTGTGACCATTAAGTGTCAACGAGATACCAAGGATGATAGGGTTCTGGCTCGAAAGAGACTAGTGACAGGAGGAGATATTCATTTGTCACACAATAAAACATTTGCTTCCAGGGAGCACCTGTGGGCATTAGTGTTATGTATTATCAAAGGTAAAAGTGTTCTGTCACAAGAGAAACTAGTGACAGGAGGAGTTACTTATTTTGTCACATAGAAAAGGTTTGCTTCCAGGGATCACCTGTAGGCATTAATGTTATTTATTAATAAAAGTTAAAATGGTTCTGTCACAAGAGAAACTAGTGACAGGAGGAGCTATTCATTTGACACACTGAAAACAAACATTTGCTTCCAGGGAGCACCTGTGGGCATTAATGTTATGTATTTACCAAAGGTAAATGTGTTCTGTCACAAGAGGAACTAATGACAGGCAAAAGGCAAAAGTGTCATGTCAGCCCTGAGAGTGTTGACAGAAAAAGTTTGCTATATGTCACAGTAGTATCTTACATTACCATGGTGATATCTGTGACAAGCTATGTTAGGTATTTGAAGAAAAGGACAGTGTTCAGATAAAGAAGAGAAGTTTGACATACAATAGTATCAATTTAGCTCATGTACAAATATGTCATGCAAGTGTATGTGATGAGAACCACCCTGGTCAAAGAGCTATGGTTTGATGTAGGACCTAGGTATGTATTGTTTGATCATTACCAACTGTCTTCCTATAAAGATAAAGCGGACCCCCGCTCAAACAAAACAAAGAAGTCTGTGGTTGTTTATTGGTTTTTGACCCTCTACGAGTGTTGGTTTCCAGGTCAAAACCCTTTGTCTTGACCTGCAAACGCCTTCTTTGGGTAGCTCTTTCCTGGTGGCCAACGCAGCCCGTTGGGCTATAATGAACTTTGGCACATGTTGTGCCGTAAGGTGTTACCTCCCCCATACTCATGTCTCCTACAGGTAGCTATTCACTCATTTTCTTACAGGAAGAAATAAATGTAAACATCATCACAGAGAGAAACACCTTACACTTTTGGAGACACTGCTGAGCCCACCAGGGGAAAGGGATTGTTCCACCAGAGGAAAAAATATATATTTGCCCTCCCCTGGTGAGCTATTTACCCCATTAGTCAAAATGGCTCAAGACTACGTGATACAGTGGATTCGGGCTCAGGGACTTCGTGTCATGGTCATGAAGTCAGGAGCAGAGGCATGCAGGGGTCGCATGCACATGAGACCTGGGTGGACACTGTCCTGGCGCCTTTGGCACCAGGCTCATGAACAAAAGTAAACAAGAACATCCATTTAACACCAAAAGGCTTTTATTATGGACATAGCATGTCAGATGCATTAACCTTGAACATTCCATCCGTTAAGCAGAATGCATTCACCTAGAACATTCCATCCATTAAGCAGCCCCAAGTGTATTCTTGGGTGTGGCTGCTAATGGATTGCCTTCGCACATGCTCACTCTCTAGGAGTGGCAGGGTGTGGCTGGTAAGCCGGCCCTAATGGGCGTGCCCACGATCTCAGCTATATAAGCTGCCCCGATCCTCAAGGCAGATGCTTCGTGTTATTCTGCACTTGCAAGCAGCGTAACGCTCACCGTCGCCTGAGGTCAGACTTAGCTTTGAAGATCCTGCTTCCTGGACATCCTGCTTCCTGTCAGCATACTTACCAACTGGGGGAAACTGTTCTTACCTGTACATCTCTTCGGCGAACCAAGTATTCATTTTTACACTTTCCTGGTACGCCGATATCTTCATCTTGGCACCCAGCACGACACGCTCCATCGTCGACAGCAGCGCCTGCAAGGAAAAACAAATGACAAGGTTAGACATTGAAAAAACAGTCAGTTTAAGGTTGCACTTCGACATACTTCGCGCTTTCCTTAAACCATCACTGCTGTCGAACATTGCTCTAGCATTCATCTTACATCCGGGCGCGTCTTGAGTCTCACAGCTGCATTGAGGCCGCATTTCCATCCAAGGGAAGAAAACAGAAGAGAGACATTACTGCGGGCATAAATAGGAGCAACATATAAAGACATTAAAAAGAACAAACAGCATCACAAGAGCTCAAGAAAGAGTTACCAATCATAAGGAGAAGCATAGTCGCAGCTGGACTGGACTAATCCTTATCAGGGATCAGTGAAGAAACTAGATCCCATTCGACCCGACCCTGCCAGAAGTAGCAGGACAGAGAGCTTATTTTCCATAATTCACAGGTGAGCTTTATGGGCTGGCGTATGCTCACAGAAACCGTACTTTAGGGTGAAGGGTTCAAGAGGTACAACAATCACAGATTGGAACACTCACACACTCTTATCTCCATGTAGGAGCAGTATCACCACGTACCACTGCTCACAGCTTTTCTACTCAGGGAGAGGCCTGAAGGGGGTGATTCAAGTTCTCGGAGGGCTGCAACCGTGCCCCAACGTCTCTGCAGAGACCAGGTGAGTGTAACACTTAGCCCTGAGGCCTGTTTCATCATAGAAGAGGTTCCCTTACACATAACCACAGATTAAATATTAGCCATGACGGGTCCTTTAGTATCTCTCACTGGAAAAGTGAAAAGTGTGGGCCGCCTACCAGGGCATGATAATAAATGTTATATGTTATGTTATGGTGGAGTTTCTATTACAGGAAAAGTTTTGCCTACCCAAATTCATGGCAGGGAACCAGTGTTTACCTGCCCTGTGTGACAGCTGGACATGTGGCCTGGACTACCTACGTGCCCTGAAGCTGCCAGCCCAACTAAGGGTGCCATTGTCATTGCTGCAGCGATGGCAGAAGCCGTCCGGGTGACTATGAACTGGCAACCCACAATGCCGCTGATTAACAAACATGGAGCCTACACCCGGTTGCACCCCTTTTCAGGTGATAAACCCATACCCAAAGGAGAGGAAGGATATGAGGTGTGGGCCGATCTAGCTCAACTTATGCTTCAGGATTGGAAAGTGTCAGACCAGGAGAAAAGGAGGCGTGTGATAGAGGCCTTGCGAGGGCCAGCACTACAGACGGTACAGTCCTTGCGCACCCTGAATTCAGATCCCAATTCCCTACAAGTGATGGCTGCGCTGGGAGGAGCATTTGATACTACCGAGCCCGGAGAAGATTTGATGATGAGGTTCCCCTCCACCTCCCTGAAATCTGGGGAGAAGTTATCTGGATTCCTCATGAGGATTGAGCAATTGTTGCATTTAGCACATCAAAGGGGAGGAGTAGAGACGTCCCAACTGAACCTGTGCCGCTTGAAACAGATACTTAGAGGGGCCAAAGATGCTGCCATACCCATCCTCCAATTGAGGCTGCGAGAAAAGCTGGACTCCCCTCCCCCATACGAGGAGCTACTGAGGTTGATAAGGGCACTGGAGCAAGAAACCGACAATGTCGAGGCTCAGAGTCATCCAGCCCAATACAAGATACCCAATCATGACTATGCCCTGGTTCAGCAGAAACAGATTGAGGATTTGCAACAGTTAGTCAAGAAATTACAGACACAGGTAAAACCCAAAGAAAATCAGAGTGTAGCCCCCTCACCGGGTTGAAACTTTTTCCCCTCAGCCTGTGACAGAGAACATCAGGTATTCAGACGTGCTCAAGAGCCCAGAGAATATGTTACATCTGCACCCGCTCCATTACCACCCTGGAGATTCTGCCTTCGGTGTGGGGATGATCGCCACCCCACTTGGTTGTGCGGCCAAGAACAAGACTATGCTCGAGTAGCTGCCTGATTTACTGCTCTTAAACCAACTCCCGCCCGAGCAGTGTCGGGAAATGCACAGAAGCTTGTAGCAGAGGAGCAGCTAGAACCTCGAGAACAGGAGTAAGCTCTGTTGACCCTAATCCCTACATATCTGTTTGAACACAGGACTCCAATGTGCCAACCGCCAAACACGAAGTCAAGGCTCATGAGGGTCTCACAGCTGACCATTTCAAGTTAGTCCGTGAGCTCTGCAACAGCTGACACCCGGCGTCTGCGTTATCTAACAGACTACAAACTCAGACAAGTTTGTTCAGAGGTATCCCAGAGGGCTTGATTGGGCCACCACTAACCATCCCCATTGAGCTTGAAGTACGGCGGACTACCGCACTATTGGAAAGTGGCTCCCAGGTCACTATTGTCTATGAGCCTTACTATCGGAAGCATTTGTCACATCTGCCTTTGGAACACCTGGAGGGGTTAAACTTGATGGGAGTCAGCAATGTCACTTACCGCTATCTGGAATATGTGGGCGTAAAGGTCTGACTTGACCAAGAAGTGGCTGGAGTAAACACTGCGTTGACTGCCCTGGAATTAGTGTGCACCACAGGAAACCTGTATCCTGAAGTACCTGGTCATGGGCACCAACTCCGCCATATTTGGTACCTTAGCACAGATGTGTAGTGAGATGGCCGGTCCCCAGTTTGCACATTCTCTGTCAATGCACCCTGCCTGCAAACAAGCCTACCTTAAACATAGCAGGGAGAAGGTGGAGCATTTCAACGACCCTGCTGGTCTAAGTGAGCACTACCAACCACAGTCAACTTGATAGGCCACCGGATCAAACAATTATGGTGCCTGGCCATGTACGACTTCAAGGTTGCAGCTGTTACTGTAGATTGGTAATGGAGGCGCCAGAGAGTGAAGACTTGCCAGGAGGTTTGATGGTACAACGCACGTTGACAAAAGAGACTGGAGCGGCAGTGACACACATAAAAGTTCCCATCACGAATGATACCGATAAAACTGTGCATCTGCCAGGAGGTCAAACCATAGCACAGTTATATATTGCTGACTCAGTGGCATAGATGGCTGAAACCAGAAATTCCTATCCTACGTTCAACGTGAAAAAAATGGACTTTTGGAATTCCCCATTGTCAGAACATGAACAAACCCACTTACGAGACCAGCTGGCCATGAGGGCGGATGCATTTTCAACCAGTACCTGGGATTTAGGTGAAGCCAAGGGAGTGCACCATCACATCCTTCTGAGTGATACCACTCCATTTCATGAAAGGTCACAAGTCTGGTCCCCGTAGATGTAGAGGACGTGAGGCGACACCTCGAAGAACTGCTACATGCAGGTATAATCCAAGAGTCACAGAGCCCTTATGCCTCCCCAATAGTGGTGGCGAGAAAAAAGAATGAAGATGTGCACCTATGCATCAACTGTCGATGGCCGAATTGCCGAACCTAGCCAGACCAATATACAACCCCTCGAGTGGATGGGATGAAGCCCTCTACTGCCTAGTGGGGAGCAAGTGGTTCTCTGTACTGGATCTTCGGAGTGGGTGTTACCAGATTCCTATACTGCCCGCAGATAAGGAGAAGACAGCTTTGATCTGCCCTCTAGGATTCTACCAGTTTACCAGAATGCCCCTGGGGATATTGGGTGCACCAGCCACATTTAAGCGTCTGATGGAGCGAACCGTGGGAGACATGCATTTGTCTGAAGTGTTGGTGTATTATATGATGTGATAGTGTTTGGGAGGACATTAGCAGAACATCACCAAAGATTGCTAAAAGTGTTGGACCGCCTTCAACAACAAGGTTTGAAAGTCTCCCTGAAAAATGCCAGTTTTGCCACACCAGTGTAAAATATATTCGTCATGTAGTGTCTGCTGATGGAGTGAAAGTAGACCCCACTAAAAATGAAGCCCTTAAGAATTGGCCACGGCTGCAGAACTTGTGAGAGATGAGAAGCTTCTTGGGGCTCTGTAGTTATTACAGACGGTTCGTGCCTCGGTTCGCTAAGATAGCACGTCCACTTAAGGATTTGACCAAAGGTTACCCTGGCACACAGAAGAAGACGACGCTGCAGGGAGCTCAGTCCACCGCTCAGTGTCATCCTAAGGTAATATTCGGCCTGCGCTGGAATCAAAATTGTGAACAGGCTTTTGCCCAGTTAAAAAAAACTCCTCCTGAGGCACCAGTACTGGCCTACGCGGATCCGAAGCACCCCTACATATTACATGTGGATGCCAGTTGTGATGGACTGGGGGCTGTCCTCTATTAAGGGCAACAAGTAGGCATTAGATCGGTGGAATTTGCTAGTCGCTGCCTGGACCCAGCTGAAGCCAACTATCCTACACATAAACTAGAATCTTTGGCACTGAAGTGGACCGTGTCTGAGAAATCACATGATAACCTGTATGGAGCTGCTTTCATTGTGAGAACAGACAATAATCCTCTGACATGTTCTTAAGTCAACCAAGTTGGAGGCCACCGGACACCCATGGTTAGCAGCCTTGTCCACATAAATTTTCAGCTTGATTATCTCCTTGGATTCGACAACGATGGTGCGGATGCATTGTCCCGAAGGCCCCACACTGATGATAGCCACAAGGCCCACGTTGGGGTAGAAGAATCCTCTGTGGTTGCCATGAAAGCTCTCTTGCAAATGGGAACAAGTCACAAAACTGAGCCAGCGCGGTGTATCAACTGCCTGGGAGGGTCTGCGGAAGATGTTACTGCGAGCTACTGTGACATCACCAACACAATGGTGTCCGAACTGCCACACCTCAACATGACGGACCTAAGGCAGAAGCAGTTGCAAGATGAAGCACTGAAGGAAGTCTTGCTGAGCAAAGAGAACAGTGCTATGGGTCCTCCGGAAAGCCGCCACATGCCCAGCTATTCTATATATCGCAAATAATGGAAATCATTGGTAGTGAAGGGAGGACTGCTACACAAGGAGAGCCAAATTCAAGGGTGACTGATACATAGACTCCTCTTTATGGCCTCTGGTTTTGCAGGCTCTGCATGACCAACACAGCACCTGTGGAGAGAACGGAGATTAGATTTGCTACAAAATCAATTGTACTGTCCTCGCCTAGGGCCCGAGGTGAAGGAATATTGCCACACCTTTGCAAGGTACATCGCCCGAAAAACCCTTTGTCATCCTGCTGCAGATCTTCACCACTTACAGATCTCGAGTGCTTTAATAGAACACTGGTGAGTATGCTCGGGACGCTAAGTGCCACTGAAAAATTGAAATGGAGCCAACATGTATCCTCTCTTGTTCACACCTACAATTGCATCAAGGACAACAGCACGGGATACACGCCGTACCTTCTGATGTTCGCCAGGGATGCCAGACTCTCCATAGATCAGAGCTTTGGGGTCTCTTGTGATGGCACCGGGATAGAAAGCTACAGAAAATATGTGAAGGATCTTCAAGAACAATAGTCAAAAGCTTTCAGATTCGTACAAGCCTCTGCCGAACGTAATGCCCAGCAGAACAAACAGCGGTATAATGAGAAAGTTCAGTTCCACCACTTGCAACCAGGAGATCAGGTGCTCATCAGGAATTTTGGAAAGAGAGGGCGAAATAAGCTGGGTGATCGCTGGGACTCACAGGCCTACCTGGTTGAACGACAGCTGACAAGGTTGTCCATATTCAGACTGAGACGGGATGGCCCCCAAGGGACGTGAATACTCTCCACCAAAATCATCTGCTGCCTATAGCGGATGGTGTTCTAATGGACCCTACTGTTATGGAAATCCTTTTACCCCCAGTAAACTGGACAGCAGAGGTCTTCACCAGGAGCCTCTCTGGGGAGAAATAACACTGCCCACTAGCACGCCTACTGTACCGTCTGTAGCATCCAAGACAGAAAGGAAAAACAATATGGAATATATAGGGTCTGCCACAAGTGAAGTAGAGCCAAGGCCCTCGGTCAATACCAATAACACAGAGGAAAATTAAGAAGATGGCGGTGATGAGGGCCTAATGGTGGGCTACTGGAATGGAAGCCAAGATCCATACCCAGGAGACTCTGAACAGTACGAAGCGAGAAGAGAACTGTCAGGATTGGGGGACTCCGATGTGGTCGTTCCCATTCAACAGAGAAGCCCACCAAAGCCAGATTCACCCAGTATGAATCAATCACCTGCCTACACAGCCTCACAAGAAGCACCGCCTGCATACCTTTCAGAAGTTCTGCAAGAATTGCGACATTCTCAGTGAGAAATTAGACCAGTCAGAATTTTGAGCTATGATGCCCCTGGAGCTCAAATTGAAGATGTCCGTCAAAGATTGCCTATCCACACAAGTACCGGCACAGTAATGTATGTTAATGAACCAATGAGGGGGTCCAGGCAATGGTGCACTGTGCCATTGTCATGGAGTGAGGAATGTCATGTTGTAATGTATGTACTACGAGACTAGTGAAACCCTTAGGGATAAGGGTTTTGGTGGAGCATGGAGTGAGTGTAAACCCCCGTTCCTTTGAGGTTTCAGTATAGAAAGGGCTCAGTGCCGTATTCAGAAGCAGGCTGTGTATTGCTTAGTCCTTTTTTGTGTCCACCACTCTCCACAAGGTTGTGGTTTTGGGCGCATAGTTTACGGGACCCTTTTAATGTGGGCACTACCCGCAGGGGGAATGTAGCCATGTATGAAGTAATTTCACTTCAGGTTCAAAGGGAGCTCTCCTGCTTTTGAGCGAAAATGGGAACACCGGCTTGGCATATCAGCCTGATGGCAGATCGGGAGAGGAGAGAAGAGGGAGAGAGGAATCGAGGCAGAGGCTGAGACTTCTTGAGAGGGCACTGAGGCCCCCTGTCGAGTTGGGGTTTCCCAGCCCATGCACCCCAGGCCGTCAGCCTATCAGTGTGGTTGGCGGCTCTCCCCCTTCCCCACACGGGATGGAGAATTAGAGCAAGCCATACTAGGGACATTCATTACTCGGCTCATGCGGCTGTCGAGCCGATCAGGTCGGAGACACCCGAAGAGGCAACAGGAACACCCATTATTACTAGGCAGTCAGCTGGGCTTTTCCAACGGGCCGGGTGTTTTTTTCTTCCATAAGCCAAACATTACTTGGGTAATACTAGTTGTGTTCCCCTCCGGGGGGTGCAGAGGTTGGAGGTTGTTTTTTACATGCTCTCGTCTCGACTCAGTCGGTCAGGTGGCATATTCAGTCGGTGGTTATAGGCCTCCGTTCATTCAAGAGAAAGAACTGTGACTGACTAAGTTGGTTGCCTTGCACTGGGGGAAGCATTTCTCTCAGGGGAGGTCCGTGACCATTAAGTTTCAACTAGATACCAAGGGTGATAGGGTTCTGGCCCGAAAGAGACTAATGACAGGAGGAGATATTTAATTGTCACCCAGAAAACATACGCTTCCAGGGAGCACCTGTGGGCATTCATGTTATCTATTATCAAAGGTAAAAGTGTTCTGTCACAAGAGAAACTAGTGACAGGAGGAGTTCCTTATTTTGCCACACAGAAAACATTTGCTGTCCAGGGAGCACTTGTGGGCATTAATGTTATGAAATTATCAAAGGTAGAAGTTTTCTGTCACAAGAGAAATTAGTGACAGGAGGAGCTATTTATTTGTCACAGAGAAAACATTTGCTACCAGGGAGCACCTGTGCGCATTAATGTTATGTATTTATCAAAGGTAAATGTGTTCTGTTACAAAAGAAACTAATGACAGGAGGAGTTACATATATGTCACATGAGAACGTTTGCTTCCAGGAAGCATCTGTGGGCATTAATGTTTCGTATGTATCAAAGGCAAAAGTGTCCTTTCAGCCCCGAGACTGTCGACAGGAAAAGTTAGTTATGTATCACAGTAGTATCTGACATTACCATGGTGATATCTATCTGTGAACAGCTATGTTAGGTATTTGAAGAAAAGGACAGTGTTCAGATAAAGAAGAGAAGTTTGACATAAGATGGTATCTATTTAGCTCATGTACTAATATGTCATACAAGTGTATGTGAGGAGAACTACCCTGTTCAAAGAGTGATGGTTTGATGTAGGACCTATGTATGTATTATTTGATCATTTCCAACTGTCTCCCTATAAATATAAAGCGGACCCCCACTCAAACTAAACAAAGAAGTCTGTGGTGTGAGTGTTGATTAACGGGTGAAAACCCTTTGTCTTGACATGCAAGCGCCCTCTTTGGGTAGCTCTTGTCTGGTGGCCAATGCACCCCCTTGGGCTATAATGAACTTTGGCACATGTTGTGCCATAAGGTGTTACCGCCCCCCATACTCAGGTCTCCTACAGGTAGCTATTCACTCATTTTCTTACAGGAAGAAATAAATGTAAACAACATCACAGGGAGAAACACCTTAAATATGGATTAAACCAGTTGTTTTAAAACTCATTATGGGCATAATCACATCAGAAAAAGTCCTAGATGTTATCCTAGATTGAATGCAGTTAAATATATTAATCCAAAGGTAGTACTAAACAGTTTGAATGCCGAGAAGCCTATGATAACATTTAATGGAATATCCTTCAGGCCAAACACAAAATGTTTGAATATTGGAGATCATTACGAGTCCGGCGGTAACCCTGTCGGTAAAACTGTTGGTTTGCCGCTGGACCCAAAAATAATTACTAGTGCCTGACTTCCCGGTGGCACCGGGCTATTCCGAGTCTGGTGGACGGAAAGTCAGGAGCCGATAATTTTGTTAGTCCCCATT
This sequence comes from Ambystoma mexicanum, assembly GCF_040938575.1. Taxonomy (NCBI): domain Eukaryota; kingdom Metazoa; phylum Chordata; class Amphibia; order Caudata; family Ambystomatidae; genus Ambystoma; species Ambystoma mexicanum. The sequence goes on from NC_090935.1 coordinate 1,410,603,611, forward strand.
CCCATGGAGTCCAAAAGGACTCCATGGGAATGGGGACACGGGAGAACTCTGTGAGCAGGTGCCATCCCGCCCGGCAGGTCTGACCCTGGTGGGCGGGACGGTACCCGCCCGCATAGTTGTACTGTGCCGGTCCAGAAACAATGGTGCCGGTAGGCTTACCGGCACACCAGTACTTTTGTTTCTGGACCGGCACAGTTGTAATGAGGCCCACTGTTTTAGAGGTCTTTGTTGTACTACAGCTCAAGGGCAGTTGTCTTGTCAAATGGTCTGCAGCTGAACATTTTGAACCGAAAAAGACTACTAAGCAACGGGGTCCACTTTGCTCTATGAAATGTCCTTAAATCACCTGGCCGAGGCCGTTAGGCAAAATGGAGGGATGCGAGGACTCAGTTTAGAAGGTAATGAATGCCATAACATGGAAGAGCCACATTGAATAATTGATATTTGTGCATAGTTTTGTGATCAATTCATGCTAGACATCCCTTCCATGGGGATTGGAAGGATCAGAAATGTCAACCTGCTACATGAAGATCTACCTAGATGAAGTAAATGGGGGATTTCCCAGAGCCCCTGCTATGCATTTTTTCATTTCATGTGTTATGGTATCCAGAATAAATACTGGTTGCTCCACCAGCCCACACATTCATCGTGGGGAGAGATTGAGCATTTTCCCCTTTTTTTCCTTATACCCAAGCACATTTGTCCGTCTCTGTTTCTTCATGTAAATACTGCACCTCAGATGGAACCCAGTTCAGGAGCCACCCCTCTTAAGGCAGACACCAGAGCTCCCACACTTATAGTACAGCATTGTGCCCGACTTGCAATTAAAAGATACTTGTGATTACATTTCGCATCAGTGGCTGTGGTCTTCAGCAGAGAGACCCATAAATGCGCCGTGCAGCTATGACACCATCATTACCATTCCGTCTGACTTCAAAATGATGGATAAGGAATGTAAGGCCTCAATCCTAGTTTAAATTAACACCAGCCACCAAAAGGATAAAAATTATCAGGGTCACTGAAAATGCCTCTGTGCACCTGAGAGGGAGCCGGGGAAAAATAGATTCACCAATCACGATGTAGGTAAAGGGAAAAGCTATGGAAGTCTTAGTACTGGACATGCACATTATTCAAGCATAATACAAAAGAGCAAATGGTTTTGCATTGGGTGTGGTAGATGGGAGCATAGATTTGATAGTAAAAGAGTGTCTAATGGAGTGCATCAGCCAAGAGGAGGAGGAGACAATGGCAGAAATACATGCTTCTGTGGAAGCCCCATCCAGGTCCCTCCACCACTTAGCTAGTAGCTGAAAAACGGTTGGAGCCAAACCTTGGGAAAGAAAACCTAGATAGATGGCCCAGGAGGGTGACACAACCAAAGGGCAAGCATATATTTTACTTGATGGAGCAAGGGGGGTAACCTGTGGAAGGGGAGTAGCAATATTATAGCCTGGCAAAACCATAAGCAGGGTGGAAGGGATACTTGGTGGTGGGAGTGTGTTAACAGGCATTGATGCTGGTATGTGAGCTTGTTCAAGTCTGCCCTTGACCCCAAGGAAGGACTACTTGTTGGTATGAGTACTGAGTTTGAAAAAAAGGTGGTTGGGCACTATATCCATGAGTTTGTATGTGAACTTATGGAGCATGGTAAACAACAGTATCTCAAAAAGGGGTTTAGAAGAGTGCTTACAGATGGGGAGCAGGTGCAAGTGGATTTATGTCACCTGGCCTTAGCCCTGCCCACCTGGTGCCTTCCTGTTTGCCGCTCTTTTTCCCTACTTAAGGAGCCCTCCAGCCTCTTTTCCTTTGCAGATGGGGACCAGGTGCAAGTGGATCTAGGTCACCTGGCCTAAACCATACCCACCTGGTGCCTTTCTGGTTGCCGCTCTTTTTCCCTACTTAAGGAGCCCTCCAGCCTCACCTGGCCTAAGCCCCACCCACCTGGTGCCTTCCTGGTTACCACTCTTTTTACCTACTTAAGGAGCCCTCCAGCCTCTTTTCCTTTGCAGATGGGGAGCAGGTGCAACTGGATTTAGGTCACCTGGCCTTATCCCCACCCACCTGGTGCCTTCCTGGTTGCCGCTCTTTTTCCCTTCTTAAGGAGCCCTCTGGCCTAAGCCCCACCCACCTGGTGCCTTCCTGGTTGACGCTCTTTTTGCCTACTTAAGGAGCCCTCCATCCTCTTTTCCTTTGCAGATGGGGAGACGGTGCAATTTGATTAGGGTCACCTGGCCTAAGCCCCGCCCACCTGGTGCCTTCCTGGTTGTTGCTTTTTTCCCTACTTAAGGAGCCCTCCAGCCTCACATGGCCTAAGCCCTACCAACCTTCTTAGTCCTGCCTCTTCCTTTCTGCTCTTAACTCTTAGACCAAGGGTGTCTCTCGCCCGGGCGTCCAAAGTGAAGGGCAGACGAAGAAAATGGTAATTCCTGTTTGAACCAGGAGAACCTAGGGCACAAACACCTGCTCAGACAGCAGGTAAGCATGCACCAACATGTGTTTTCTCTCTCTGGCCCCGTAGGCCATCCCCACCATCATCAGGAAACAACAAGATTAACTTCTGCGGTGTTGGGGTGAGGACAGGTGCTCCGTAGCACAGTAAGTTGTGCATTTGTTAAATTGTTATTCTTGCGCTGCAGCGTGTGTGTGAGGTTCACTTGCATTGCGTGTCCCTGACGCGTGGTCCCTCGCAACTCTCTATTGTGTTCCTCGTGCCCCCTTTCTCCAGCCTCCTGCACCCAGACACTCCCTTTGCTCTTCCTCATTGACTGCCCTGTTTTGCATTCTATTGCTTTGTGTTCTGTTGCATTCTTCATTCTTCGAGGTTTACATTTGTCGACTGCTTTGTTATTTTGTATATTGTTCTGTGTCCTGCTGTGCTCTACCCTCCTCTAGGTTCTCTTTTTAATGACTACTCTGTTCCTGATGCCCTGGTAACCTGATGTGCTTACTGGACTGCCTTGTTCTTCAATCTAAGCTCTTGTATACTTAATCAATCGTCCACTATTGTCTTGTCCCTTTCTGTCTCGTCTGCTTGCACCCCTCCTTGCGTCCTCCCCAAGTGTCTCCTCCTACCTTTCCCCTCCACCCCTCTTGCTCTCTCCTCTTCCCCCACCTACTCTATGGTGCTCTCTGTTTCTCCTATCTTTTCAAACTGCTTCTCTATCGCCTATCCTGCTCGCCTCACAAAGTCTGGTAGGAAGAAGTTCAAAAAGGATATCATGCTCTCCAGCCCAAGACTACCTATCGCTGACACTTGTTCCAGTGCTTCCTCCAGACAGACCCTCACCGACATCCTCTTTGTCGTACCCTCACCAGACCTATGGGCTCTTCATTTGGTCTCTGTGCTATCTCCTTTATCTTCTTCTCCCATTAATAGTGTCACCCGGTCAGAGGTCCTCATGGCCCCCTTCCACCTTCCATGGTCATCATTAATGTTTACCTGAATCGCACCATCTTGGTCCAAGGCCCTCAGACCAACCTTCTCCTCTTTGATAGATGCTTCCCGTGCCTTATCAATTTCCTTTCTTCTCCTGCTGTCCCTTCTCTCACTTCTTCGGCTTCCTTGTCTCCCCCCTCTGCCTCCTCCTTGGCTACCTTGCCCTCTTCTCCTTCCTCTTCTGCCTCCCTCAGACTCCTTGACACCTATGCAGGGCATACCTCTGATTTGTACACCTCCCCAAAAGTCTTTCAAGGTTGGCAAGCTGCACCACATTGCCACTCTCAACTCTAGCTCATCTGTGAAACACTCCTCTGACATCTGCCGCCTCCTGGAAGGACTTGACCTCGATGTCCTCGTTCTCACCGAGACATGGTTCTCGGTCAGCTCTGTCACAAGCTTTGCCACTCTCCTTGTTGATGGCTACAAGATCCTTGCTGCACCCAGATCCAACCGTTCCAGAGGGGGTGTAGCCTTGATCTTCTCTGAGTGGATTCCTGCCTCTGTCATTCCGATGCAGGCCTACTCCTCATTTGAATACCTTGTCTGCAGGCTCCCTCTCTCTCCTGGCCACTCTCTTACCATGGCTACTATCTATCGGCCACCTGGTCAGATCACCTCCTTCCTCGCTGAGTGGGCAGAGCTTTCCTCCTCCCTCCTGGCCTCGACCACTCAACTCCTCCTTCTTGAAGACTTTAACAAGCACCTGGATGCTTCCTGTCCCTCCGCTGGACTCTTTTGCGACCTCTGAGATTCTCTCTCTTTCTATTCTCCCCTCTGGCCTGACTCACTCTGCAGGGCACACTCTGGATGCTCTGATCTCATCAGACCTCCCCCTCTATATCCTCCTCATCACTCCTCTCTCCTGGAGTGATCACGTTCTCCTTTCCTCCCATCTCTTCCTGTCTACCCCCTCAAGCCAAGCCAACTCCAACACTGCCACCTACCTTCTCAGTCATCCGTCCCATTGAAGTGTGTGTCAGTTGAGGCTTTCGCCGCCACTTTCTCTCCCGCCCCATCTCCTCTGGCTGACTCACATCCTGACCCAGCCCTTTCCATGCTCCACTCTTCTATATCTGTTACTCTTGATGTTCTTGACCCTGTCATGAGGATCCGCTTGAAGCCCAAAGCAAAGTGCAACTCCTGGTATGACTCTCATCGCCCTTAAACGCAAGTGCAGGGTGTCTGAGAGGAAATGGCTAGCTTCTTGCACATCCTCTAACAAGGCCTACCGCCTGCTCCAAAAGCAATACCGGCTCTCTGTCCGCACTAAGAAGAGAGCCCACATCCAAGACCGGGTCTCTGCAGCATCTAACAATTCGGCTGAACTCACTACCTCTCCTGTCCCCTCCCAGTACTTCTGCACGGCCCTGGATTCTCATTTCATCTGTAAAACCAGGCCATCCTGTCCACCCTCTCATCCTCTTCTCCTCCTCGCACTACTCTCTCCACTACCTCTGGCCCCCTGTGGCCACTTCTCCTCCCTCTTACTCTTCCTTTCCTCTGTTCTCCCCAGACAAGGTTTCTGGACAAGTCCAATCTATGAAAGTCTTGTCAAAACAGGTTCTTCCCTTGTTCTTCCAAAACCATCCAGGCCCACATTGACACCCTCGCTCCTGCCCTGGCTGACTTCTGCAACCACTCCTTCACCACTGGAGCCTTCCCTTCCCCCCCTTAAGCACTCTCTTGTGCACCCTCTTCTCAAGAAAATCTCAGCCAACCCCTCCTGCCTGGGTAACTACCTCCCGATCTCCATCACTCCTTTCCTGGGCAAACTCCTGGAAAAGCTGCCCATCTCCCAGCTTAATCTTCATACTGAGTCTATTGGTTGTCTCCATGACCATCAGTCTAGCTTCAGAGCAGCCAGAAGCAGGGGAACTGCTCTCCTGAACATCCGTGAAGGCCTGTTCTCTAACTTTAATTCTAATCTCCCCTCTGTCCTCATCTTACTCAATCTCTCTTCTGCCTTTGACACGGTCAACCATGCCATCCTGCTCAATAGTCTCTGTGATAACCTGGGTATCACCGATCAGGTCCTGGCCTGGCTAACCTTGTTCCTCTCTGATCGACCCTCCCATGTTCAACTTGGGTCCTTGCTTTCCTCTTTCTCCCTCTCTACCTGTTGTGTTTACCCTCTCTCCATGGCTGTTCAGCCAATACATGTCACCCCTCTGCCACCGCATTGCCGCTCTTTGCTCCAACTTTCAGTGCTATGTGGATGACACTCAGCTCGTTTTCAGGCTCGCGTGCGCTACCTTTTCTCCTTCTCTAATCTCTGACTGTCTGTCTGCTATCCAGGAGTGGTGTGCCGCCAATAATCTCTGCCTTAATGCCAGTAAGAAGGAGATTCTCCTCATCAGCACACCTGCACCCTCCATTCCTGTCACTCTCTAGCGTACCTCCCTTGGCCCTCTTCCTGCTCCCACCTGTGAGGCTAAGAACCTCAGGTCATCTTCAACTCCATACTCTCCTTTTCGCCTCACATCTCTGACTTCTATAACAAGTCAAACAACCAACTGCACAGCCTCAGAGGAATTCTTCCTTTCCTTTCCTTCCCTCAGAAGCTCACTGCCTCTAGAGCTCTGGTTCTCTCTAGACTGGACTACTGCAACAGCCCCTTTCTAAATCTTCCTACTTTTGCTCTCCGCCCTCTGCAACTCATCCAGAACAGGACTGCGAGACTTATACTTGGCCGCAAGCTCAGGGTTCGAATCTCTCCAGCAATGAAATCTCTGCATTGACTCCCAGTGGCTGCAAGGATTAAGTTCAAGACCCTCTGCATTGTCCACAAGGCCTTCTGGGGCCTAGGTCCTCAATACCTCAAACTCTCTCTTTGTAGATACCTTCCTACTCGAGCTCTTCGCTCCTCCACCTCCAACTCCCTCAGGGTCAGTCGCTTCTCCAAGAAACAAGTTGGTGGTCGATCTCTTTCTTTGTCTGGGGACTCTCTCTGGAACAGCCTCCCTGGCTCTCTGAAACTTGAGGAGCACCATCTCCAGTTCCGGAAGCACCTCAAGACCATCCTGTTTGCTTCTGCCTTCTCTTTTCCTCTCCCATGCTGATTTCCTGACTGATACTGTACTGGTCAACTGGCTACCCTCTGATTTTGGGCCCAGGTCCCTGCCCGTCCAGTTGCACACCTGCACTGCCTCCCGGCAACCCTTGCACTTGGGCCTGTATCTGTAACCCTACAGTCCCCCTATCTGCACTTTTGGACACCTGCTGTCTGCACTTACCCTTGCACCTGTCACCTACTAGCCTCACTTCTTGTTAATGTTTTGATCCCATGTACAGCACTGCCCCGCCCCTTTCCCCTGGCACTTTACCCTCCTCCCTCCCCTGCAATTGCATGATCTCAATGTCACTTGGCCTAGTGAAATCATTGTCTCTGTCCTCCCTCTGTTCCCCCTTCTTTTCCTCATCGCGCCTTGTAACACTTGTGTACAGACACGTTACAAAGGCCTTTATCATATCATATCATGTCATATCATATCATATGAGGTGCAAACCCAGATATCTTGTTTTCAAAAGGTTTGGTTACCTTCTTGATTTCTTTCATCACATGATTTAACTGTAAAACTGGGTCTTTGGGGCTTTTTGGTGGTATCTAATATTCCTGCAACAATATACACTTAATTGAACCATATTCAGTGAAATAATAGTTTGTACTACACTGAGAAAAAAAAACAATTTATAAAGGCAGCTCAGAGACCGGCAGTTCAAATCTGCAGGCCATACATTTCTGGGTTCCCTAATCCTTCTCTCCTTTTCTTCCTTGTCTGATTCTATTCACTCCTCTCTTTCTGCTTGTTTGCGTTCCATTTAATTGTGGATGTCGAATCACTACCTACACTTAAATCCTTCCAAGACAGAGGTTCTTTTCTTTCCTGCTTCTACTATTTCTCCTCCCTTATCTCCCATAGCTATTTATTTTCCCCCTTCTGCCATTCCTATCTCCTTTGCAGCTCGTAACCTGGAAGTAATCTTCGATTCTCCTCTTTCCTTTTCAACTCATATCTCAGCTACCTCTTGTTGCTGCAGGCTCCTAAGGACTGGAATCTTCTCCCTATTTCTTTACGTTCCATGCCCTCTCTGTCTCTCTTTAAATTTCCCTTGAAACTCTATCTTCTATGCATTAGATTCATTTTGTTCAATGTTTTACTTTATTGTACTGTAATGTTTTTTTGTAAAATGCACATAGGCATGAAGCACTATAAAAGTTCAATAAAAAATACAAATACAAAACAAATACAAAATGAAGATTTCTTAGCGCATAGACTTTCAAAATTCTTTGCACATTTTAGAAATCACCTGAACATTTTGGAAGGTTTGGACACTTTGATAAGATTTCCTTTCTAAAGAAATATGAAAATATTTCTCAAGATTTTCACAAAGTTTTGCATAGATTGGCACTGACTCTACAATTTGCTACACATGCATGAGCTTGTGGCTTCTTCACAGTTATGACCTATGCTTCTATTTGACAAGACATGCATGATTTTTGGGAGCTATTCTACTTTCTACATTGTCTTCTCTGAACCATTGCACTTGATCTGGGGTGTCTTTGACTATTCTAGAATTGAAAAACAAAAGTGTATTCGTTTTTTATAAAGCTGCACCATTTGCAGCCAGTTACTTTTACCCCTGGCCTCCATAATTCCATATGTCAGGTTGACAATTTTAAAATTATTTGCAGATATTTGGGGGTTTTCTCATGTCCACATATGAATAAACAGGGTCATGACTTTCTTCTGTAGAGCTTTGAGTAGCTCAATACTGACAATCATGAAATGTCTCCTGTGATGTATTAGTGCGTACATTTTCTTATCAGTTACATTTTCTAGATCATATTTTGTCATCAGACCAATTGCCACTTGGAGTGACTGCTCTCTGTTCTTGACTGCCTAGCCTTCCTTCTTGGACACATTTTTGTACCTCTGTACCTCTATAGTGGAATTCTATTTATGTCTGGTAGGCGCTGATCAACATCGTCTTCTGATTTGCTGTTGACATTGAGGATGCTAAGTGGATTTGTGAGCATTTTCGACCTTAACTTTGTGTCATGCGCATCTGCTAGCATCCCAAGGATTGTATCGCTATTGTCTTGATAGTCAAGAGAAAATGTCTTATTCATAACAAAATGTAATTGTTAATAAAATACATTTATAAAAAAAAAAACATTATTCCATTATATGTAACATTAAAACTGAGTGATACATTAGAAAAATGTTTTAATTATTACAAAGATCATTGAAAAGCTTTCCCAAGCATGAAACAATGTTTCAAACATAAGTTCTGGTATTTATTTCTGGTAAGTGATAATTGAATAGCTACAGTTTCTCAAGGAGTAGGTGTTCAACCTACAAAAAAAGAAATCTCCTAAAACAATGAAGTGCTTCATCATCCATCCAAGCTTTGCTGATATCACATGTGATTTCATGGTATACAATTTAAGTGGCATTACATGTTCTTCCAGCAGTCTTCCAAAACGTGTTTGTGCTACAGAAAACTGATGTGCACAAACATCTAAACCCTGGGAAGAGATCTTTAGGATATATAGGTTAACATTGTCATAGTTTCATTTGGCCTCAATGTACTGTTTTTCCTTTTTATTATATGAGGTGATTGTAAAAGGAAAATTGATAATGTTAGGTTTTAGAAGCAAAGCCCTTTTCATGGGTTTTGGACACAAATTCATGTATTCCTGCACACAACTAGAACTTTTTATGAGACAAACCGATCCATGGTACTTAGTAGACTTTGTCTTCACCCTATAGTTCTCTCAACAGGGAACTATTTAAAATCCTTAGAGAACAGGAAGTTCCAACGGGAGCAAGCAAGGAACCACTGCTAAAAAATGAGGCCTAGTGTACCTATATCCAGGATGCAATGTTGAGTAAACTTGAATTAATCAAGAGAGCCATTGAGGTTAAAAAACTCACCCTTACTGAGCAATCAGAGATAGATCTAACGCAGATTACAGCCAAGGTGTGTACCCTGCAACAAAACCAATTTCTCGTCAATCACAGGAGGATGAGTTGGCTAAGGTCATCAGTATGCTTAAAACCACCAGCCGTAAGGGGATCCCTGTTCCGCTATGATTATCAAAGAGTGTTCAGATATGATAATACCTGCTCTTACCAAATTTGTGAACTCATCATTTACTGAAAGTCACGTCCCTCAAGGACTAAAACAGGCCTGGATTACACCTCTTTTAAAGAAACCAGGTCTTTGTCCAGTTATGCCAACTAATTATAGGCCAATTACCAATACACCTTTCCTACTTAAGATCTTAGACAGGGTGGTGTATAATCAAATCTCTCTGCATCTTAACAGGCATCGAATCCTGAATAAGTTTCAATCAGGGTTCAGACAATACCACACGACTCAGAAGGCCCTCCTCGACTTAAAGTCCAAGCTACTGGAAGGAATAGATGTTGGGCAGGACTCTCTGCTCATGATTCTTGATCTCTCTGCGGCCTTTGACCTTGTGGATCACTCCATCTTGTCCACCAGGTTAAAGGATGTCGCCTTATTTTCAGATCAGGTGGCACAGTGGATTATGCTCTTCCTGAGCGAAAGGCAGTGTAGAGTAGCTAGTGGGGAAGCTGAGTCCAAAACAGTATCGCTAGTATAGGGCATGCCTCAAGGGGCATGCATTTCTCTGTCCCTGTGCAACCTCTTAATTGTTCCCTTCTTCGATCTCCTAACTCAGAATGGCATTACTTTTACAAACTATGGTGATGACACGCAATGTGTCCTCCCATTAACAGGGTCACACAGCACCGATGAAAGTAACATCAATAAGGTCTATGACCTCATCCATTCTTGGATGGTACAAAATGGCCTTGCTCTCAATAATGACAAAACCAAACCCATGTTGGCCGGCACGGAAAACAAGCTGGCTAAATTAGTCCCTATATTTAACAGCTTCGCCCTAGCCAATTGTAAGCTAGAGGTGCATAAGAAAGTAAAAACAATAGGTATGATATTGGATCAGAATCTAAACATGAAGTCAAAAGTGATAAAATTCAGTAGTATCTGCATCAGTTTACTACATAAAACTACTCGGATACCTGCGCCCGTTTATCATGCTAAACAATGCTGAGACGATATCCAGAGCCATAATAGGCTCAAAAATAGACTACTGTTGTAGTCTCCTTGTTGGCATCGCTCAATCCGAAATTAACCTCCTGCAAGTCATTTACAATGGTGCAGTTAGGGTGATCAAGGATTTCAAATGGAGAGACCACATGTCAGAGGCAAAGCGTAGTCTACATTGGCTGCCAGTAAAGGCAAAAGTCAAATTCGGAATGCTCGTGATTACCCCTAAATGTTCTGTGGGTTGGATGACAGCCAACCGTAGGGAATGCATAGTGGAGACACAAAACTCAAGGTCTCTTAGATCAAATAACACCTATCAATTGGAAACACGCCGCTGTAAAACCAGTAAAGCCCTTAGTATAGCCGCCCCAATTGCATGGAACCTGTTCCCACTAGATTTAAGAGAGGCCAAATCAACCGACATTTTCAAGAAGAAACTGGAAACATTAATAATCTGTTAATCTCCCAGTTATGCCTGCTCACCCAATCCTTTGCTCGTTCTGAGAATTATCTTTCCCCCTGTTCGTATTGTTGCTGTCCAACCCGTTACATGTGTGCCCTTAAGCCTCTGAGTATCTGGTTGTGCGATATAAATGTGAATGTAAAGTAAACAATGAAACAAAGGTAATCTAAACCCTTTTAACACATGCATGTTTTACGCTTCTGGGGATAACCACTTGTTACACATGTGGACATCTGTAGACATGAGGTTAGCAATTATATATTGTGTTGACCACATATTGTGATTGTTTTAAAAGCTCAGCCACAATAATAGTGGACACAATTTAATGATGTTGGGTATATAATTTAAATAAGAGCAAGAATGCGGCATGTAAGAAGATGCACAGTTGGGCAGAACATGAGGTGGGAAAGGAACTGATGTTCTTTACTAGACTATACATGGCTCACATCACCTCGTGCCCCTGCAGTATTTGGAGAAAAAAGCCTATAGGCTAGCCACCTAGTCTTATACCATATTCTTAGGCTGTTCCAATTTAGTGGCTTGCCATCTACATTTGTGTGTCAGGCAAGACTTTTATTAATATTTTCACCCAAGTAACGGATCTCTTCAAAGCACTGAAGCGTTTTAACGCACACAAAAAGAGGTGTAAGGCCTGAGTACACCTGCCAACACATATGGCATTCGATTTCTTACAACTGGCATAACGATCACATTGTGTCATTTAGCTAGCATAGCTGTCATGAATATTTGGAAAGCCCTGTAGTTTTAACATGCGTTTATTGCACAAAACAAGACATAGTATGTCTAGGTGCATGCTCTGCCAACACAAAAAAGGCAGAATGAAATGTTGACAAAAAACAATCTCTACAAGCCACAAAGCATATATCAATGCATTCCAGAAATTGTGTTTGTTATTGCGGACGTGGTTCCTGCATTGCTCACAAAAGATGCTTAAAGGATAAGGAGGAAACTCATCATCTAGCCTAAGTGCTCTTGATGGATAGTCCTACCTGCTATACAGTATGATAAGGCTTATAACCAGGGACCTATCCATGGATTGATGTTTGCACTAAGTGTACAATTCTGGAACAAAACCTAAATTGCAATGCTGGAAAATAAATGGAGTAAATGGAAAAGAGTTGGAAAACAGGAACATTAATTTTCCTGACCACAGGCCATTCTCCTAGCCACGTTATTTATGTATTTATTATTTGAAAACATAGTTTATATAATGGACTTTTGGTAGCCCACAATGGAATGGGGAGGATAATCATTGCATACTGATGGCATGTATTCCTTCACTGACTGAACTTTTAATGGAGCTCAACACTACTGTTCTTTCAGCTGTGATTCCGGAACTGGGTGGTTTGTGTGGATGGCACCTGGACTCCCTTACCGCTAGTCCCCACCTCAGCTCTTAGCAGGTTCTATATCAATTAGCATTCATGATGCGGCAAAAGAGTTAGCACGGCAACTCCTGCGAAGACCTGCACGGCAAAAGAAAGATGGAGATGAAGGGGCGACCCAAAGGCATCTGATGCTGAGAAGGATAGGCGCAGGAGTCTCTGTGTGATGGTTCTCCAACTCACACGAGCTATGGTGGTAATAAAGGAATCAATGTCCCCACTACAGGTGGCTCAGTTGCGAAGGACAATAACACAAATGTTGAACTGAAGCAGATGCAAGTTAAGGGTGTGAAACAGCACACAAGGGTGAATGCTAGGAGCAGATTGAGCTGCTCTCACAATCACCAGACTTGACTAAGGCTACTGTCAGGCACTCAGAAGAGGAACATAATACCCAGAGCAAAAGCCTGTGAATATTGGGCTTCCCAAAAGATGGTGACTATAAACTATAGTGCCTGGCCTATTAAAGCATCCCTGGAGATAAACCTAACCATGGTATTGGCTCACTGATATCAGAAACCAAACAGTAAAACAAGAATGTTAAACCTATACTATTTGATTTCCTTCATGTTTATCTTTAAAGTCAAATTTGAAGATACAGTCCCTTGACATATTAATGATAGTTTTTCTTGAAAGACTATTTTAATGACAGTATATAGTGTGACTTTTGCCATGCATTCTGTAGTAGTTATGTAGGGATTACAGACTCCGAATTTTAACTAGGGTTGCATTTTATCAAAAAGAGGTAAGATTGTGTGGGAGACTCTGGTGTGAGACAGTGCTGGGAATTCATACAAAACAAAACAAAACAGAAAGGGGTTGGATTCTGCATTTCATAGTAGCAGATACCATGGCACAATGGACCATACCATGGTATACCATGGACTGAGTTGCAATGAAAAGTAGGAATAACAATTACTTGCTATCAACACCTTTAACCTGCTAATGTCTAACACATTAACAATATTAGAGGCAACTCAATCAATAGCTCATTGGTGCAAATCATTGGTGCAAACTGGACTTCTTCATGGTGCTGTAAGCACAGGCTCGGCGATGTTTCTTGGAAAATAAATTAATAAAAAACGCTTTTCTGATGGAGACGTGAGTGAGGAATTTGTGAAGTCATTCTATTTGAAACAGGCCATTATTCAAACCTTTCTATGCAGGAAGATGAATGGAAAGTTGTTTCAATTAAGCCATCCTCTTGTTGAGCTGAATTATGTGAAAAAGGTGAAAGGAAAGGTCCACGTGGTAGCACTCTGGAAGCTTCCAGGAAGTTTGACTATCCAGAGGGGTTGGCTGATTGATGGGATGACATCACTGTGAGAGGCAGGGATATTGTATGCCTTTTGTAGGGGGATATACCTTTAAAGGAGGAGAGTTGGGAGAGTTTAAAAAGGTGCAATGAGAGAAAGGCTGGGGCTGGTTAGCTGTTTGCTGGGGTTTGTCCTGCCAAAAGGGAATGAAGAAAGATCACAGAAAAAAAATGTTTTTTCTTGTGCAAGCGCAAACCAGGCTGACCGTGGTTGAGAGGACTTCCATAGCAGAGAAGGAGGGAGCTCTAGGAGGGAATCCGACTCCAGCTGCCCAGGAAACACAGAAACTGTCCATCACTGACTTTGCAAACCCTTCAGGCATTTTTAGGTGTGCATTACAGTAACAAGTGAGGACTGTGGACATACGATTGTACCAGTGTGAACATTTTCTCCATATGGGCAATCTGTTACAAGCTGGAGAAACTTTGTTCACTGATTTTTCCCATGTTAATTAGCTGTCTGGGAAAAGAAATAAGCTGCCACGCTAAAAAATAAGAACATCTATATCAAGGCTCTATATAAGAAAAGAAAGCATGTTATGCCAAGTTTAGAGGAGGAGAGGGCTGCAATATTTTCACTGGGCAGAAGAAGGGAAATTTCACCTGGGGTGAGAGAGCAGTAAGTGTTCTCAAATTGCAATTAGTTTAAATGCATTCCATTTTTTGGACAGTTTATCAAACTAGTGAACTGAGGTTACTACTCAGCCCTTTAAGAAAGGTTAGCAATACATTAGAGATAGATGGAGGATGTACAGTTTACTAAGACATCAATAATAGACACAACTCAGGTAGTTGGCAAAAGAACATTTTTTAATTACAATTATCTAAAACAGGGAGTACAACGGTCATCAATTGACATGCTTCATGGTCTCTACTGAGACTTCTCAAAGCCATTGATAAGAAATGACATTCTTATAGTAAAAAATCATCATAGGTGACGTCTAACCTATGTATCACAAACGTTACCCTACGTGGCAAACTACAAAAACCTAATGGTGAGTGTGATAGGTTCTACAAGGATCAGTAATCTAGGTATATGATCCATGTTCATCAAGGGCAGTGAAATTATGTGATCGGTCTCTTAACATCAGGTGGGGCAGCTTAGCCCGTCCCTAAATTGTGTCACTACAAACGTCTCTAAATATATGATGTCTAATTGGTTACACATCTATAGGACCCTTGATCATGCAGTCCTCTGTCATTGGTTACATTTTAACCTCCGTCAGTGCCCTCTCAACCAACGTTGGCAGTACGCAGGCTGAACATCTAGGTGCAGATGAGCTTGTCTTAACCATAGCTTCCCACCAATTAACATATCCATCATCATCACCTCAGTGGTCTACTGTCAATTAGGTCTTTTGAACTCGGCCCTGAATACGTTCTTTGCTCCGGGAAATTCAGGGGAGTGAAGACACGCTATGCCCTCATGCATAGGTGTGAACACCATGCTCATCCAGCTTCTTCTCCCCACGTGACTAAAGACCACGAAATCAAGCTTTTCAGTGTATTATAATACCATTAGTTAATAGACCTCTGACGTCTTCTTATTTTTGTCCATGCCTTCTGAACAGAAGCTTCATTCTTTCTCACGATTTGTATCCAATGTCAGCTCACCCCAGTCTGCTATGGCCTTGGCTTCTTGGCTCATCCAACTTCGCCTTTCCAAGTTTCACTCCTGTAATTCACTTGTTTTCTGACTGCACCATGCTTGGAAAATGGAAAAAACAACTTCCATTCTCTTGCTCAGTACTGCCATTGTTCGTAGTGGGAGCATCCATCCTTTACTGACTTCAATATATATATATATATATATATATATATATATATATATATATATATATATATATATATTATATATCCGTTTCCCACATGGAATGTGTTAATGTATTAGTGTAAACAGACGAAAAAGCCGGGAGACGCACACCACCACTATTCTTCCTCCAAGGGATTCCAAACATGGCCAACTCCCAAATTAATAAAGAAGCAACACGACTGGCCCAAGCCCTCACACTTTTCAATGAAACATTGCAGATTACTAAGAAGGCTGTACCCATTGCAGCCATGCCTAAAAGTGATAGTGAGATTGGTCTCCTGAAAGAACTTGAAAAATTACAATGTAAGGAAGTCAGCAAATGGTGGGAAGAACATTGACTGAAAAATTGCATAGAGGTTGGCAGAATAGCACAAGGTCTGAGGATTTTAACAATTCCATCCTTTGAGGAGCAGGACCCATTGATGTTGAAAGAGTGGAGCGATGCCACCAATGGATGTTCAAAAACCTTCCTACTCTTGTTGATAAAATATGCAGGCAGTGATCGCACAACACTGTTAGAAAAAATAACAGAAGTGGAGGACAAACTTAAATCTATACCAGAAACCGAAGAGGGAAGGAAACTAAAGAAGACAATGGAGAAAAACCTGCCTGAACACGAGGAAGAAATCAAACAAAGGAAACAAAGAAAATGTCTTCGGGACAAGGAAGACTATGAGACAGGGAGAGTCTACACCTTTGCAAGGAGGTTTGACCAACTACGACAAGCATCTTTGAATAAACCATCCCAACCCCAGATGAAACAACAGCAAGCACCAATTAAACTTCATCAATATCAGTGTCAGATCTAACCAGAAGTGACACTGAAGAACCCAGCATTCATTTACATTTTTTAGACAAAATACGCTTGCTACGCCAAGATGGCAAAAAAAACAAACAGAAAAGAGGTGGAAATTTGAATCGGGGCAGAGGGAGAGGTGGCCCAAATAAACGAGGAGGGAACAAAGGAGCAGGAAGCTCCATGAACAATACCGCGGCCATATCTCTGCGCTCTGGCAAATGAGTGGACCATGTGAACAAAATTAGGGCAGTTACAAGATAATAAATCTATCTGATCACATTCTGACTGCCAACCAACACAAAATATTAAGTTTGGGTCTCAACTTCTATCCCAATGCAAAAAATGACTATGTTCAGACTAGGATAGATCTTGACCATTTTATCCGTAAAGTTCGCTTAAAATAATTCTTTGCCACCAACACTTGGAAGCAACGTAAAAAAGTAGTACAAACAGGAAGAACAGAAATTGCCATAAACGAACTTGACATACTAACTGATCTAATGGAACTTGAAAAGGGCACAGATGTGGGTGTTGAACAAGGACCTACGAATCTTACAGAATTGGGCATCAGTACAGATTGGATGGTGAAAAGCAGTCTAAAACCAAAGTCCAGATTCAACCCAACCACCAACGTTGGAAGCAATATTGAGGTATTGCAATGTTTGGTGATAGAGGACTTAAAAAATCTCTGCAAGAAAATTAAGAATAAAATCCATAAAGACAATATGACATCCGGTGATAGACAAGCACTGAAAGAACTACAAGAGTTAAAAATAACTGTGTGATAAAACCCTCCGATAAGGGGCGGAACATAGTTCTACAAAATAAAGATGAATCCATTGGGAAAGCGTATAAACAACTCAATGATAAAAGCTGCTGCACAAGGATAAAGACTAACCCTTGCAAAGCAATGGAATACAAGGTTAAATTGTTCCTTTCAAAATGGGAACAGAAGGGAATTATATCGGAAGAGACCTGTACATTTTTGACGACAAGCCATTCCATAAAACCGACCATATACTTTCTCCCGAAAGTGCATAAAAATCTAAAGGAACCACCCAGGAGACCAATTGTTTGCCTAATAGGC
The DNA here is from genome assembly GCF_040938575.1 of Ambystoma mexicanum. Lineage (NCBI taxonomy): Eukaryota > Metazoa > Chordata > Amphibia > Caudata > Ambystomatidae > Ambystoma > Ambystoma mexicanum. Next base: position 1,410,621,034 of record NC_090935.1, read on the forward strand.
TCGGCCCTTGGCAATATGTCGAAGTACATAGATGAGGTGTTGTTCCCGTTTGTTTCTGTACCCCTTTCATATGTAAGAGACACTACTGACTTTCTGTGCAGAACTGAAGATATTCCATGGGAAACAGAATACCTTATGGCGACGATGGACGTTGTCTCCTTGTACACTTCTATTGGACACGATTACGGCAAAAAGGCATGTCTACATTATTTGAACAGCCAATCTTTGAACTATCTTGAACACATGGGAATGATGATGGAAATGATCGATCTATGCCTGACAACAATGTCTTTCTTTTTAATGATGAATATTTCAAACAGCTACAGTGGACCGCGATGGGCACGGCGTTCGTGCCCTCATATGCCAATCTCACAATGGATGCATGGGAAGAACTAGAGGTATGGTCGGATAGCAATCAGGAACAAACACAGAATGTTGTGCTATGGCTTAGATACATTGACAATCTATTAATAATTTGGAAGGGGACTGAAAAAGGCTGGTTGCAGTTTGTTAAAAAGCTTAACTGTAACTCCAACAATCTAAGATTTACCAAAACCCACAGCCGAACATTAATTACCTTCCTAAATGTGAATATAAGAATCGCTAATGAGACTAAAACCTGCAAATTGCATAGGAAAAATACTGGTTCCAACACACCCTTACATGCGACCAGTGGACACCCCAAAAATCTGATTTGGAGTGTCCCATATGGTGAATTTTTGAGATTAAGAAGAAAAATAGCACCCTAGAAACCTATGATGAAGAGAGCAAAATCACGGCAGCAGGCTTTCATAGACAGATGTATCCTAAAAGGGTAATCAAATGGGCTTATTTAAAGACAAGATAATTGGAAAGACAGAGCCTTCTAGTTGGATGTCGAAAGAAGGAAAAATCAGAAGCAGAAAAAAACAGCACATGCCTTATCCTAACCTTTGACAGCCAGGCAACGACGATTAGACATATTTTTAAAAAACATTGGAATATTTTGTGGCAGATCCTGATTTAGCGAATTATCTCTAAAGTAACCCAGAGATCAGTTTTAGAAGAAACAGATCTCTGAAAGATACGTTGGTTAAAAGTTTTATGCCCAAAGATGAAGAGAAGAATCAATCAAATTGGCCGACTACCAAAAAGAGGGGTTTTCATAAATGCATACGTTGTAACATCTGCAAATTTGCAATTAATTGTGGGACATTCAAACACCCCGTTACAGGACACACAGTTTCGATACTAGAAAAGATCACTTGCGAAACAGACTATGTGGTCTATGTCTTTACTTGTGCTTGCCTGAAATGGTATGTTGGCAGCACAAAGTGCAAACTGAAAATCTGCATACAACAACATGTGCGAGCCATTGAACACAACGATGCAAACTACCCCATGGCCAAACATTTTACCGACTACCATAATAACAATATAGACAGTTTTAGATTTGTCTGTATTCACAAAGTAGAAATTGGCCCTAGGGGAGGTGACAAAGAGTTATTGCTACGACAAAAAGAAACTTGTTGCATTCTTGATTTCAAGAGCAAACAACCAAATGGGCACAACATTGATGAAGAACTTATACATTTTGGGGATGTTGAACTACCAATGTATATAGAGACAATGGACTCAAGATAAAAAGCGAAAAGTGTGAACTATGTGTGTTACCTGAGGCTAATATTGGCTAATAGATCTGGTGTATTTGATAACAGATACACCATTTTTTTCCTTTGACCACTTCCAGTTTCCATTGACCCCTGATCTACATGACCTAGCACAGAACCAATGATCATGTTGTACTTTTAATGATTGTTTTTTCTATTATCTCTCCACTGTTTTTCTACTTTTTCTACTGTTCTAATTTGGATTTTAATTGTTCTTAGTGGTGGTTGTTTCTAATGCACTTTGATCAATGAGAAAATTGAACAACATTCTGAATACAGAGAATTAGAAGGTTTTACGGTTGGAAGGTAGACATTTGTAAAGCATGTTTGCAATATCTATGCATCCGAACTTAACAATATGTAAAGCTGATGTATATAGCATTAGACAAGTTCACACAGTAGCATTACCTCAAATGCAGCAACGGTACCCGTTGGGTACGAGATAAGAATGCAATCATGATGGTTGCAAATGCAGACATTTTCTGTAGAACAAAAGAGTATGAACTTTGTCCAGATGCGATATTGCACTATGCCGTTTTGCACATTGTTGATATTTATATTTACATTGGTTTTATTGCTTATCTGGACACATTTTATGAGCATAAATTGCATTGTTCTTCAGTATGGGTTGCATTATGCACTTTATATATACTCTGATATTCTGCTATTGCACTTTGCTCTTTTATGTATCCATTGGCAAAGATATAAATGTCATATTGTGGGTGTATGTATCGACATAACCAATAAGTAGGCAAATATGAACACTCTCTGTGGATAAGACAGTAGTGACTCTGTTCTGAGCGTGGTTTGCACTATGCACTTTACTTACATCATTATATGCTGCTAGCTGCACTATGCACTTTATTTTCACATCCCCAGAAACAGCAAGGGCAGCCTTTGGGTGTAATGCACTTATGGAGATACATTCTGTGATGTAAACAGCATGTATCTGGGTTTGCTGCAAGTTTTGCACTATGCGTTTTTGCACATTACCAGCATTGGCAGCTTTGCCAATGTGGATACGTCGGAGGAGTAAAAATATGCACTTTAAGTTAACATGTATTTGCACTACGCACCTTATGGCACCCAGATATGCTGCTATGTGCATATTGCACTCAGCATTGACACGCAAAACATCTGTGATGTTGGGTTTGATTATTGTGAGCAAAGTGGTTAGGCCAAATGTGTACTCCAGTTAAATGCTGGATATCATCAACACATGATGTGTCCAGTTGTACTCAGATGATCAGGGGCACTGCCAACTCTAACTCACCCAACCAAGTGAGGCAGAGAATGAACCACTATGCGATTGATATTAACAAGCTTACAACACCTAAGCAATACAAACCACGCTCCACCATACACGCAACAGTGAAAAACACTATGCAAAGATGGCTAACATGTGGAGTGGATTCTGTTCCTAACATGCTAACCCAGTCCTCTTTTGACTCCTAAGCTTCTTTTCTCTCTCCTTTTTAAATGTGTTGCCAAAAAGAGGCTAGTTGTTGTGAGCAAGCGGCGAGTTGGCCGTGAAACGCGTGAATGCCTCAGCAATATTTATTGCTATACTTTGGGAGGACCTAAATCTATTGGTCTCACTTTTTATGGTTTTTTGTTTAAATATTTTGTGATTTTCCCTGTGTTTTATTCAATAAAAGAAGAACAATTTTGTACGTGCTTCTGTGGATCCAGATCTTTTATTTTCTGATCGCTGTTGAGAGTGCTACTCAATATTTGACTGAACGCAAAAAAATCAGCTAACCTCAAACATATACATATGTACATGTAGGTGCATGTTGCAATCTATTCACTATAAAGCTAGCCTTTTAAGAATACTTCATCTGCTTGTGTTTCTTTGCATGTATACATGTATAAAATAGCTTGCTCTCTCCCTTATGACTGCAACATAAGTTTCATCATCTTGATCCCAAGATGTCTTCAGGCTCAATACTTTCTTGATGCCTTATAGACCTGTCTGCAGTCTCTTAGCTTCTGCATCTCTTCTCTATTCGTCAGCATTACTTTGTTATGACATCATTGGTGATGACGTCTTCACCATTCTTCTTCATCATTCAGTTTCTCTGCTTCTTCAAGGATTTCATTCAGACGACAATCATATTTTATCATATGCAGGTATGGTTTCCTCAATGAGAACCTTGCCTCCCAGATTTTCCTAGGTATCACTACCTTTACTGGAACTGCACATGTTTCCTACTCTTGGATCCAACATACAGGTGCTGCAGGTGAGATGAATGAGGTGGGGGTACTTAGCTCCTTCTCTACACTCCCCCCTCTGGGCGATTCATCGGTCACTCTCCCCTCAGTCTTCATATCTGGACATCCTTTCCGGACGAACTGTTTCTTTGGGACCCATATTTTTATGACTCCCTTCAGGCATCCAGCCGATTTCACATGCTTATCCCTGTTCCAATTCATGAGCATGCATTGTCCATTTGGACTGCAAGAAATCCATCTTCTCACATACTTCTTATGGTTCTTTGGGTACAGGAATTTCATCCACTAAGGTGCATGGATACTGTTCTTCACAAAGTCTCTGATGTCTTCATCTGTCAAATCTTTGGCTTTCCATCTGCTTCACCACCAATCATGATTTTCACCCCTATGGCTTTCTTCGCTGTCTTCTTGCATTGTGTGATAATTATCTTGATCACACAGAATCCAAGCAACACTAACACAATCAGGGCTCCAAGGAACTTGAACATATCTGCCATCCATTGTGGAATCCAACAGAACAGTGCTGCAAACCAGCTATCATCAGCAATGTCTTGTACTTCGTCTGTCATCTGGACGTGTAGCTTCGTCAGCATTTCCATGCCTCAGTCAAGGTGCCATTCTCGTGATCATGAAAAGGTATGAATGTGCAACATGACTCTCCAAATTTGCACAAAACCACAAACACCTCCATCCATAGCTGTGAACATGTCCAAGACATATCTATTCTGAATTGTCATCAGTCGTATGGTTCTCAGCTCTTCTCTGATAGCATGCTACCCCTTTATGGTTGTGTTAATCATCTACAGCAATTTCCATCTGGTTATCTGTAACCATTTAGTATTTGCTCCAACCTGAATTCTTGGCATGAAGATCATCGTCAATATGGACGACGTCTGGCTCAACAGTCTGTGTTTATACGGGATGGAGTCAAAGGCCTCTATTGACTTGGCAGAGAAATAGTTCTCCCTCTTTATTCGTTTTATCAGCTCCACAGATCTCCTCTTCCTCAGATGAGCATCTGCTTTCGGGAAACTGCCAATGTCAGTGCATATTCCTCCCCAGTCTTTAGGCAATTTCATATATGCTCTGGGTCCACAAGCCCAATAGTGATCCATTATCACTGCTGTTCCAATTTTCATTCCTGGGACATCAAAGATTCACCCACAATTTTGATTTTCTCCTCCTCTGTCAGTAGTTTAGCAAGTCTTGGCCACAATGGTTTGTATCCATTCTGCACTATGTCAATGGTTGTTTGATAACAAACAATAACCACCCAGGCTCTGCAGATCACCACTCCTTCCCATCAATCTGGAGATAATACTGATCCCCAAATCTGTATCTGGCCTCTGTTCTTCCATCTACGAGTTTCTTCTGCAGATTTCCCTGAAACCTCAAGTTTTCTATTTGTTTCTCATCTAATTTCTGCTCCTTTCACTCCAAATTCTCCATATCTGATCACCAATGTTCTTCATCTGTGCTTTATCTCTTGTCTTTGTGTCTTGCACATACTCATCTTCATCTGGATCTGTCCATTGTGTAGCCCATTTGAGATAGGCATCTCCGCCCATGAACTAACCTGTTGTTATGCAGAGCGCTACATATGATAGACAATGTGCTGTCTGGACACCTATTTCGATAGCTATGAAAATCTTAGACTTCTCCATACTATACGGCAGGAGTGCAAATACAAAGCATTCCTCCTTTGACGTCTTCCTCCCACTTCTTACTTCTTTCATATGCTAGTACCAAAGATTATTCCCCAAATGTGCTGTACTGTTCAGATAGTTGTTTAACTCAGGATCATTTTCTCTAGCATGTCTTCTGGTCCTCATCTTTCTTTTATGAGCCTCTGTAACCATGTCATTGAGTGTATCAGCATAGGATCTTCTCACTGGATCAGTCATAGAAACATTCATCGGTGGACCAATGTATTCACATGTGCTACCTGTGTAAGAGCAAGCTACAGGGACCGTATCCTATCCCAATGCTTTTTTCTAGCAGCAGCATGAGAGGGCCATATAGAGTCTCCTATAATCTCCATATGTGACTTCTCTTTAACAGATAACTTAGGTTTATCTATCACAGAGATGGGTGCTTTTCCAAGTACCTTTTTTGTAGGGAAAATAACCCTAGGTCTCATTCAGTATGTCCTTAGTTCACCTCAGTTGTCTAGGATCAGTTCAATAACATACATCAGTTCCCAGTCGATGCCTAGAATCTGTCTTAGACCAGGTGACATGAAGAATTCTCTTTCAGCATGAAACAAAAGTTCCTTAATTGGTGAACTTCTTTGATTTCTCTTCTCCACCAATTTTCAGTCAATCCTCACGATTCTCTCAGAATACTCATTTACTTGATGTATAATGTCTCTCAATATTCGATTGAGCTCTGAATTATTTCTCGGGTCCCTTAGAAAGGTGCCCGACATCTGTTTGTCTCCCTACAAGATGTGGACATTCTTCGACCAAGAAATAAAAGACGAGGCTAACCAATCTATGTGCATTAGGGGCATCTGTGTTTTCCCCACTGTATTCATGAAGTTGAAGGATTTGTTCAGTGATAACTATAAGCAATTTTCTCACAACTGTGCTATTCTTAGGATCTTGCAGGAAAATAGGAATGCTAGTAGTTCTCCCAACAATCGCAGGGTATGCGTGTAATTCGAACTCAAGAAATGTTAGAATAACCTGCGAAATGTTGTCATTGGGCACCAACATAGGTACCTCCAAACAGAAAGTCAGTAAGAAAGGAATCAGGATACTACTCTCTTTTCCAATTAGCAAACAAGAATTCCAAATCTGGCATACTCTTCTGTTTAATCAAGGCTTACGTGTGCCTCAGTTCAATATGAACAAGCTCTTGTGGCTCTTGTGGCTCCAGAATCAATCATTTTCTCTCACCCCTTTTCAGTGACTTAAAGGAGTGTCTTTGAAATAAGCCACAGTTCAAATGAACACTTTGTCTTTGCTCGACAGCTTCTGCATAGTTCCTCCTCGTCATAGACCTAGTCTGCACATGCTGTGGTTCTTCCCAGATGCTTTTCTGATGCTTGCTTCCAATAGGGTGTGGGTGCTGTGTATTCTCCAGCCTGGATCTTTTCATTTATCAAGGTATGTCTAAACACATCTGCCTTACACCGTGCCTGCAGACGGTATGATGTCTTTCACTCTTAAGGGGCTACTGCAACAAAAGTGCCACCTTTCTTCTTTGTGACAAAGTTTGTGAGTCTTTTGATCTGATTTCCGGGGAGAAATGTGGAAACACAAAGCTCTGCATCTCAGGTTGTTGTCACATCTCCGTCCACGTTCTGCTCTGGCCCACACCCTTTTTGCTGGAGTGGAACTGAAATGACAGAGGTACTTGAAGTAATATACATAAAAAGACACACGTAGCTCCTCCCCTAGCAATTCTTTTGCTAGGCATCACTTCTAATTATATATGGAGGTGTGAGAAATATCCCCATCTGCCTCCTTGTCACTCTTGTGTTCAACAAGATAATCTTTTTAAATCTATCCATTTTCCTAAAGCATGTAAAACCAGTGATAGGCCATGCAATCATCCTCTCTTCAGGATCTGTTCACTTTCTCTATTCTCCCCTTTAAACAAGCTTTTAAGCCTTCTTACAGACCTCAGTAGTCTGCTGATAATATGTCTCTGAACCATGATTTTTTTAAGCAACAATCTCATTTGTCCACAGACTTTTTTTCTTGACATAAAATAAGGTTAAGCTATGATCCCTTCTTAGTTCTCATATTCTCCATCTAGGGAACACGTTTGTGCTACAAGTTCTTTACTATAGTATCTTAATTCACCTTTACAAAAGGAAAAGGATATGGCCTTATGATTATATATCTGAATCTGTATACAAGCGCTACAAGGCATCATCAAGTCTCGTTAGAACTCCTTAATCGTGTGTAACATGTGCCCAATAATCATCTTTTTACTCACGAAACATTTTCCTATACAAAATGTGACGTATTCTACTATATGCAGAACCAAACCACTTATTCATATTCATTGTGGTAAGGTTTTTCCTAATGATGTGCACAGGATAGTGTAGCTATTCCAACGCCACCCTTCATAATGTTACAAGCATCACTCATTTACCACTACTGTTTTGTCATTACAATGACTTAGAGGTGTTTAAAGAACACCCACTCTGCGTCCACAAGCCTTTCTTATCTTGAGGCGCTTCTTTTTAAACTCTTCTTAATTGAAATCTACACATGTTTATCACAATACTTTAAACATAATCGTCATCATCATACTTCCATCCACCTTTAAACATTACAACTAACAAATACACCTCAATCGCATACAACACATTTCTATTTTCTACTCTTACTTATTTTAATTTCCACATTAACTAAAATCTACCCGTTTAACATAAGATGCGTATTTTACAACCGCAATGGTTACTGGGAGTCATAGTGCTCCTAGCTGTTTGTTTAATAAGACTGCGTTTCGTATTAGAGAGCCGCCCTCTTCGAGGTGGGCCTTCCCCCTTCCCAATGTGCTATCCTTGCGTGCATCATTGACATCACAAACGCAGAGTCATTGTGCACCGTTACTTCCTGGTCTGCATAATTTTCGATTGTGACAATCAGCGCCACTGATTCTGCAGCCTGTGCCGAAAAGTGAGACGATAGTCATACACTTGTTATTATTTCAAAACTCTTAATTGACCCTATGCTTTGCCATAGCGGATCCTTTTTATCCTTACTCATTGCATGATTCTAACAGCTCTTCAATATAAGGATTTCCTCGATTATCAGTGCATTTCCATTCTTGGGATATCGGCATAGAACTCGTCGTAGTTCAAACAATCATGTGCATGTTCACCCTCTGCCAGTGGTTTCAATACAAACATGGCATGGTTCATTACTCTACACCCGAACCTTACAATAGCTAAATTCAATGGGATTACCCCATAGCCGAAGCTTTCTGAAGCATTCGTTAAGGTTCTTCCTTTATGGTAGATAATACCTATTTGTCAATTAACATCATAGAACATCCTATTTGCTATATTAGCAGCCTTCCTTCCTTAATAACAAAGGCAACAGTCGTCAACGCCTGTTCATACTGAACATAACCCCGTACTGCTGAATCTAAATTTTTCTTTAAAATATACAAAAATAACACGCCCCCTTTATAATAAACCTTTTTAATTTTACCAATGCTCCTCATGCCGTCATCCTTTTTACATATGCCATAATACATTCATTCTCATTTAACCAATACATTCTTAATACAAACATTCTGTGCCTTTATTCACTAAAAATAAAATTCATCAACTTTATTTTGTCAATCTTACCCCAATATGTGAACTTATATCTAATTAAAATACAACAAAATTACACAGACATATCTCTTCTTTATACATGGGCATGTTAAACCCGTGTTTTATGCTCTTTTATATTTTCACAAGTGGCTACTGCATCTAAGGTTTTACTACACTCTTGGCGCTTGTCTGCTGCACCTTCTGATTCTGAATAACTCATCTTTGTCCTACTGCTAACATGCAGGCGAGTTTCACCAATCCCCTTTTCTTAAAAGCTGACTATTCTATATGAATCCTGAATCTCTTCATATACTAATGAAGTGTTCTATCATACTGCATGTCCAACCTTCAATCGAATGTCTGTAAAAAAATCCCAAAGCTCACATTTGTCACATATCGCTTTTTACTCATGGTAGAGACAATAGTCCTGCATTGCCTTCTACCTGGCAATGGCCTTAACCTGCTCACATACAATGGCACGTCCCTCCTATGACTGTAGGACTGCCTATTATAACGTTGATTTAGCCGCGTCACCAAGGTCTAAATCCAGCCGTTTTTACTTTTTTACTCCTTTAAAGCTTTCTATAAGGCTACATATCTCATCATAAATGTGTTCTATCTTCCCTTTTTGCCATATTCTATTTCCATTATGTACAAACCTTCATTTCATCATTTCTATTCAGAGTCAGTTTATTGAAAAGACAACTCCTTGGGTCCTACACTGCACAAGGCTTTCCTCATACTGTTTAACCATGTTCTGTTGACTCGGTAATTTTTTAACCTTCCCCTGCGGGACTTCCTTCGGTCTTGTATCATGATAGACTTCTATTATTCTCGTTCAATGATTTTCGAGTCTGCCTCATCCTCCAAATGTATTCTAAATAGATCTACTATCAATTCATGTGTCGAGAAGAGCTTCTTCTATATCTTCTCTCTTGTCACTGCTGGATTTTAAGGTTTTCATTGCTTCTTTATCCAGACAATCAGTGTTGTGTATTCTCGTGTCCACAATGCTCTTACCATTGAGTCTGTGCAAACTCCAACCACCCATTCATTAGTTCTATATGTGTGCTAACCCATCAGTTACTGCTACTTCCCTTCTTGCGTCTCTCCTTGTCCCTTGGGACTTTTAGAGATTTCATCTCTTTCAATATATTTCTCAGGACCTTCGTCGCTGTGTTACACAGGCAACTGATGTTCCAGGGTGCTATATCCTATTACTGCCTTGTGCTCCCATAACGGGTACAGCTCTTCACCTGTGTCACTTATCACTGTCTGCTTCAGATGCAGTGGGTGGAGCTAAAGGCTCCTCACCCCCCTCTTGTGCATACATTTAACTGTGTAATCGCTAAGAGGTGACTCATCTTTCTCCTCCTGATCTTTATTTTAAAGAGCTCTGGCTCAAGAGCCGCTCGTCTAACTTTTTTCTTGCACATGCATCATGCAAATATGTCATCATATACTGCGGAACTGCCTTTAATAACGATCCCAATTGCAGCTGTGATATGCATTTTTCATCTTTGATTCTTTCACTTTATTCCTTATTATCTTCTCTAAGCTTGGGTGTGTGTTCTTTCAGCAAATTTATCAGCGGAGTAATATCCTCCAATTTTGACACGTCACTCTTTGATTGTCTATACTCACTGTTTACTCTTTATAAAAAATTCAATGTTACTTATTCAATGAAAAACAACATAATATGAGCGACCACCATCGTTGCAGGCTCTAAACCCTCTATTTACTAAATGTTTTACTTTAATCTGCTAAAAAACATCATTAACATAATTTTCAAATATATGCTTATTTCCTCAAACTCTTGCGTTTTCCTCTTTACATTTATCAACATTATTCACTATTTCATCATCTTTACACAATCACATAAAACAAACAGACAAACAGACATACTCAGCCGGCCACATGTATTCTGTCTTCTGTTCATAAGACTTACTTCTCACCCCTAAAAATACTCCATACAGAGTGTGAACAGACCTCCTTAAGTTTGTCTTTAATCAAACTCGTTTTGTCAGAATCCGAGTCTTCGGACTCGTGACTCACCTCTTTATTGCTTGTGGTTCTCTTCTTGGAGTTCGTTAGTTTCTTTTTCCTGGACGAGCGAGCCTTGTAGAGGTAAGATCTAGAATCCTCTGAATACAGTCTGCTGGGAGGCGACGGGCGCACTGGTGCCTAACTCCCAGCTGGGGCAGCTCCGGGACTTTGGAGGCGTTCAATGTTCCTGGAAGGACAGAACAGGGACTGGAAAGGAATAAGGTAAGCGAGACTCCGAATTCGGAGGTCGCGGAAGAGAGCGGACAGAAAGACCAGGAAGGATAATGAGGGCGGGCACCAGGAATCATGAAGGGAACAGGGTGAGGAAGATCAGAACACAACTTGCCGGGACGAAGGTGCAGGCAAGCAGAGCATTGAGACGCACCGAAGTGCGGGGGCGTGTCAGTTTTCAAGGAAGCATGAGTACGAATACAGGAAGACTAGACTGCACCGTTCCTTGGCATAGGCCATGTTGGAAGGGTTTGGAGTAAATGGTTATTGACTGAGAGACCAGGCTGACCAGAAGGGTCAATATCACCGATTCATGACAGAATGCCTCTTCCTAAATCCCAGTCCAGATGAAAACGCTGCAACAGGCAGGGTGCATTCATTTTGGAGACTGGTTCCCATGTCCGTTCACTTGGTGGATAGCCCTTCCATTCCACCAAATATTGGAGACAACCTCTTCTGTATCTGGAATCGCAGATCCTAGTAACCTCGAATTCGACTTGGTTGTCGACAATGAGCGGGGGAGGTTGAGGTGTTGACTTGGTTGAGTGGTGGAAAGGTTTCAACATTGACGTATGAAAAACAGGGTGGATTCTGTTCCAGGAGGCTGGTAATTGGAGTCGGAAGGCAACCGGATTGATGATTTTAGTCACAGTGAAAGGTCTGTAAAAACGAGGTACCAGCTTGTTGGGTCTCAGATGCCTGGGTAGATATCGAGATGAGAGCCAAACTTTATCTCCAACAGCATAGGAAGGCCCTGGTTGCCTTTTGGTATCCACAAATTGTTTTATGTCCATTCTGGCCTTTTCTAGGTGTTCCTTCACTTGCTTGTGAATGGGGACCAGCTGTGCAATCCAAGCATCCACTGAAGGAGTTAATGTGGTTTGCGGTAAGAGTGCGGGTAGCCCTGATGGATGTAACCCTTGAGTACACAAAAAAGGACTGGTTTTATTCGTGGAATTGTCTGAATTGTTGTAAGCAAATTCAGCCACAGGAATCAGTAGTGACCAATCATCCTGGACTTTCTAAGCAAAACACAGCAGATACTGCTTAAGGGTTTGGTTTACTCTCTCAGTGATGCCATTTGTTTGTGGGTGATAACCTGATGACAAGGCACTTTGAATGCCTAATTGCTGGAAGAGATGTTTCCAAAACCTGGAGATGTATTGTGGCCCGCGGTCGGAGATGATCTTAGAGGGTAGCCCATGCAACCGAAAGATGTGGGTAACAAAGATCCCTGCCATTTTAAGTAAAATGGGCCATGTCAGAAAAGAGGTCTAGAGTGACCATTATGGTGGTAAATCCTTTGGAGGGAGGAAGGTCCACAATGAAATCAGTGGCAATAGTTTCCCAGGGTCGAGATGGTAAGTCAGGTTGATGAAGCAGACCCACTGGCTTTCTGTTGTCGGTCTTGTTCTGGTTGCAAACTGAGCAGGCTTGTATATAGGCACGTATGTCAGAGCGCATTTTAGGCCACCAGAAGTTCCTTCTAATTGTCTGATAGGTGGCCTTGATTCCACGGTGCCCGGAATGAAATGTGTCATGGCAAAGACTCATCACCTTAGTCTGAGTATTCTGGGTAGGGATCACCAAACTCTTGTCCCTAAAAATGTATCCATCCTTGGTAGAAAGAGCCCAGAGATTATCCTTAGTGTTTCCTTCCAAATGTCCGAAGTTGCAGTCTCCTGGCGTATCATTTCTAAGAGCGAGTTGGCCTGGGCTATAAACACCTTGTCAGGAAACATCTTGGGAAACGTTAGTGTTTCTTCTTTCATGTAATCCGGTCTCCTGGAGAGAGCATCCGCTATTACATTAGAAGGACCAGGAACAGGTTGAATGCTGAACTGATATTGAGTGAAAAAATAGGCCCATCATGCTTGGCGACTGTTTCGGCATTCCATAGACTGTAAAACCTGAAGGTTCAGGTGATCAGTCCTTACCAGAACCGGATATCTTGCACCCAAAAGGAGATGACGCCATTCTGTGAAGGCTTGTCTGATGGCGAGCAGTTCGTTCTCCAGGACCGAATAAAGAGTTTCGCTAGGATGTAGTGTTCGTGACAGATAGGCAATGGGGTGCTCCTATCCGTCTTTAGCTTTCTGTTTGAGGACTACCCCGATTGCGTATTCTGAAGCATCAGTTTCTACCAGGAAGGGTTTAGTGGTGTCCGGTTGAGCCAGGATGTGTTCACTAATGAATTGGTGTTTAAGTTTCTGAAAGGCGGCTTCCTGGATTGCTGTCCATGGAAAGGGTGTGTCTTTCGTTAGCAGACGGACAAGGGGTTGTACAATAGCTGAGAACATAGAATTTCCTGTAAAAATTAGGATGTCCCAGGAATGACTGCACTTGTTTCACTGAGGTTGGAGCCAGCCATGAGAGGATAGCTTCGACCTTGGTTGGATCCATGGCCACCCCTTGAGGGCTCAGAACGAATCCTAAGGGCCTCATTACGACCCCGGCGCTAAACCATGGTGCTATTAGCACCATGGTCCATGCCGGGGTCCGCCATGGTGAATGGCGGAATTACCGCCCCATTCCAAGGTTGGCGGGGCGGTAATTCCCCATTCACCATGGGCCCTTCCCCATTCCCATTTTTGCCCCGTAGGGCTCAATGGGAATGGGGAAGGCGCTAAGTACGGTGCCGCAAATTGTGGCACCGTACTTAGCTCCAAGGTCCCTTTGCGGCACCCTACTTTAACGGCTGGTAAAACCAGCCATTAAGGTCGGGTCCGCGAAGGGACCTCGTAATTAGGCACTAAGTGTTTAACGGCGCCGCAGCCTTTTAAGGCGCCGTTAAACACTTAGCGCCTGGGTCATAATGAGGCCCTAAGTATTTAACCATGGATACGTGGAAGATACACTTCTCAGGTTTGGCCAACAGATGGTATTCACGTAACTGTTGTAAGACCAAAGAGACGTGTTTCTGATGCAGGGTCGGGTCTTGTGAGTAAATCAATATGTCATCTAGGTAGACAATAACAAAAAGAAACAGCATGTCGGAAAAAAACTCGGTCCATAAAACGTTGGAATATAGCAGGAGCATTTGCTAACCCAAATGGCATCACCAGATATTCGTAGTGGCCAAAGGGGGTCCAAAAAGCTGTCTTCCATTCATCGCCTTCCTTGATGCGAATCAGGTGGTAAGCTCCTCTCAAATCTAGCTTAGTGAAGATCACTGCTCCACGTAACGCCTCCAGGATATCCGAAATGATATCTGTCTTTTAAGGTACATTTGTTCAGGCCCCTGTAGTCCAGGCATGGACGGAGTTCCTTTGTATCCTTTTTAGGTACGAAAAAGAGAGAAGCCCCAGCAGGGGATTTGGAGGGACGAATTGTCCCATTGGACAGGTTGGTGTCTATATAATCACATAGGGCAGCTTTCTCGGGCTCTGACAGAATGAACATCCTTCCAAAAGCAATGACTGCATTCTCTTATGTGTCAATAGCACAGTCTTCAGGGCGATGAGGAGGGAGTGACTGGACAATGGCAGAAGAAAATACATCTGAAAATTGATGGTACACCTCGGGTGCCTGTGTAATGGTAGAAACAGTGATGTGTTGAGGGTTAGGAAGCTTGTCTCCTGAGGACTGTTTGGGTTTCCCAGATAGACAATGAGTGAGACAAAACTCGGAACCCAAGAACAAAGATCCTGCCGCCCAGTTGATATAAGGATTGTGTTTCTGCAACCCAGGTATGCCAAGCACTATGGGGTAGTGAGCTGCCTTGATGCCCAAAATGCAGCAACTCTTGATGGTTGTGAATAGTGAGCAAGAGCTAGGAGGTTTGTTGTGTTATCAGTCCGCAAGATAGGGGTCTTCCGTCGATTCCTTCCACTCCTTGGAAGACATCCTTGGCTTCTCGAGGAATATGATGTCTCTGTGCCCATTCGTCATCAAGGAAAAGACCCTTGGCCCCGCAATCCGTCAAGGCCAGGATGGAAGATATTTCCTTGTTGAGTGTTGAAAGGGTCACTTGGAGTAGCACTAAGGAATTCTTTAGAGAACAGTCCAGAGTAAGAGGAATGTAGGAGCATGATTCTTACTCCCGAAACTAGGCTCCGTTCAGCATCAGGAGCTGGTGTTTCCCGAGCATCGTGGAGGGGCTATCAGGCAATTATGCACTAAATGTTTGTCTGAAGCACAATACATACAGAGAGCGCTATTGATCCGTCGAGTCCTTTCCTGGGAAGTAATGGGGCCTCTCAAGGAACCAAGCTGCATGGGTTCTGGCTCAGTCGGACCTTGGGTTGGTGTTTCTTTTCCCTGGGGCTGATGTATTCAGGTAGAGTTTTGGGTGGCGGGTTCCGTGTCTTCCTCTTCTCGGCCTTTCTTTCTTGTATCCTGAAATCGATCTGTAAGGACAGGTCTAGGAGGGCCTGGAAGGATCCGGGACAGGCTACCCTGGCCAATTCATCCTTAACCTCTTCACTTAATCCGTGTCTAAACAAGGTAAATCAGGCTTCAGGGGTCCAATTAGCGTCTTTAGCCAGTTGTTTGAAGCGGTGACATATGTCAACATGTCCTGGTTGCCCTGGTGGAATTCCAGCAGTTTTTCCTGGGCCGAATACACCTGTTCAGGACGGTCGAACATGGCCTTGAGGGCAGAAACAAATTCATCGTAATTGTCGAGTAACAAATCCCCTGCAGACACTAAAGGGGTAGCCCAGGCCAGCGCATTGCCGGATAGATGAGAGATCATAAACCCCACCTTAGCTCTGGGGGTGGAGAAGTAGTATGGTTTAAAGGTAAAATGAACCTGGCATGAGTCCAGGAAGGAGCGTAAGGTCTTTGGGTTACCATCGAATTTATCCACAATGCCACCTACCGATGCACTTTCTTGATATGGCGAGTCCCTGGACAAAACAAGCTGTTTTAAGGCTGCATTTTCAGCTTTAAGGTTCTGTACTTCTGTAGTAAGTTCCTGCTTACCTCTCATTAGGTTTTGTATGGATGCCTCCATTGTGGAAACGGTATTAGTTGGGTGGCGTCTCAAACTGTCAGAATATGAGTCTTCGGACTCGTGACTCACCTGTTTATTGCTTGTGGTTCTCTTCTTGGAGTTTGTTAGTTCCTTTTTCCTGTACGAGCGAGCCTTGTAGCGGTAAGGTGTAGAATCCTCTGAATCCAGTCTGCTGCGAGGCGATGGGCGCACTGGTTCATGACTCCCAGCTGTGGCAGCTCCGGGACTTAGGAGGCGTTCATTGTTCCTGAAAGGATCCGGGACAGAACAGGGGCTGGAAAGGAATAAGGTAAGCGAGGCTCTGGATATGGAGGTCTCCGAAGAGAGCGGACAGAGATACCAGGAAGGATAATGAGGGCGGGCACCAGGAATCACAAAGGGAACAGGGCTAGGAAGATTGGAACACAACTTGCCGGGACAAAGGTGCAGGCAAGCAGAGCATTGAGACGCGCCAAAGCACGGGGGCATGTCAGTTTCCAAGGAAGCATGAGTACGAAAACAGGAACACTAGACCGCACCGTTCCTTGGCATCGGCCATGTTGGAAGGGATCTGAGTAAATGGTTATTGACTGAGAGAACAGGCTGACCAGAAGGGTTGATATTGCCGATTCATTAAACGTTTCCTACGGCTTCCTCTATGGGATTTTAGGTTCTGTTCCTTCTGTTACACTCTTTAAAGCGCAGGCTCTGGGTATACTTTTATCGCGGCTCCTCCTCATGATACTCATTAAATTGCTTGGCTCCTCCTCAAGCTAATTCTCACTTATTTTTAACGCTTATTGTTTCTTAAGTTACATTATCATTATCCCTACCTCCCTCCTTTACATATTTTCCCCTTATCATTCTCTTTCACCACTACCCATTCATGCTTTTGCCACCTTTCTCAATGTTTACTCACCATTCGTATTTTTTCGACTTCCGACTCTCGGGATCGCACGCCTCCTCGCAGCCTCTTCCAACTTTCCGTCCGTTCAGCTCCCTGAAGACGCAGGGAGGGGTTTTCGTGGAAACTGGGGAACCCATCTTACCCTAGCTTGTACAAGTCTGACCTTACTTTAAAAAAACGCTATCTACAGGGAGCTTCTCATCCTTTCAGCCGAAAGGCAGACGTCGTGTGATTTTTCCGGGACCTCAAAAGCTTACTTATCTCGATGGGTATAACCATCAATCTCTGCTACCACATCAACTGAGGTTCCTACTCAGCCTTTTAAGATATCTTAGCAATACATTAGATATAGATGGAGGATGTAGAGTTTACTCAGACATCAATAATAGATGCAACTCAGGTAGTTGCCAAAAGATACTGTTTTAATCGC
This sequence comes from Ambystoma mexicanum, assembly GCF_040938575.1. Taxonomy (NCBI): domain Eukaryota; kingdom Metazoa; phylum Chordata; class Amphibia; order Caudata; family Ambystomatidae; genus Ambystoma; species Ambystoma mexicanum. The sequence goes on from NC_090935.1 coordinate 1,410,638,749, forward strand.
AATTATCTAAAACATTCAGTACAACGGATATCAATAGAGATCCCTCATGGTCTCTCTCGTGACTTCTCAAAGCAATTCATAAAAAATTACATTCTTATAGTAAAAAATTGTCATAGGTGACGTTTATCCTACGTGGCAAACTACAAAAACCTAATGGTGAGTGTGATACGTTCTACAAGGATCATCTAGGTATACAATCCATACTCGTCTAGGGCAGTGGAATTATGTGATAGGTCTCTTAACATCAGGTGGGGCAACTAAGCCCTTCCTTAAAATGTGTCACTACAAACGTCACCAAATATACAACATCAAATTGTTTACACAACTATAGGACCTTTGATCATGCTGATCATGCAGTCCTCTATCATTGATTACATTCTAAATAAATAAAATATCAATCAAATTCTAACCTCCGTCATTGTCCTCTCAACCTACATTGGCAGTACACAGGCTGAACATCCAGATGCAGGTGAGCTAGTCTTAATCATGGCTTCCCACCAATTAACATATCAATCCATCATCACCTCTGTGGTCATGTTCTTTGCTCTGGGAAATTCAGGGGAGTGAAGGCAAGCTCTACCCTCATACGTAGGTGTGACCATCATGCTCGTCCAACTTCTTATCCCCACGTGACTAAAGATCATAAAATCAAGCCTTTCAGTGTATTAAAATAGTATTCTTTAATAGACCTCTGACGTCTTCTTGTTTTTGTCCATGCCTTCTGAACAGAAGCTTCATTCTTTCTCACGGTTTGTATCCAATGTCAGCTCACCCCAGTCTGAAATGGCCTTGGCTTCTTGGCTCATCCAATTTCGCCTTTCCGAGTTTCACTCCTGTAATTCACTTGTTTTGTGACTGCGCCATGCTTGTAAATTTGGGAAAAAAACAACTTCCCTTCTCTTGCTCAGTACTGCCATTGCTCATAGTGGGAGCATCCATTCTTTACTGACTGCAATATTACACGGCCCGCGGTAGCGGTCGTGTAGTTATGGTTAAGTTGGTAAACCCATGAGAAGAGCACTTTTTGGGCAGCTTATAACTTCGCTCCCCCTCGACGAATCCTCACCAAACTTTGCAAAACAAGGATATGGGCCACTCTAAATTTCTTTGCAACGTTTGGTGAGGGTTCATCAAGGAGGGGCAAAGTTATAGGGGGTCCCAATTTTTTTTTCCATAGACTGATTGAAGAGAAACGTTGCTCACGCCTACAGCCCGAACCGCTGGACGGATTTTCACCAAACTTCCAGCAGGAGCGGCAGCCTGGTCCCAAAAACGTGCTTTTGTAAATTTCTTTCTAAAACGACCAAAAAGTAGGTCCAAAAAATCTCTACGGACAGGACTCCGATTGGCTAGTGGGTCTGCGTCATGTTGTATGCGGACAAGCAACGTGTTCACTGATTGGTTGGAGTGAAGCGTGAGGTACGTCACATGTTCTTGATGGTGTGTTGGTGTGGAAGAGTGGCTGGAGAGGGTGGGGAAGTGAGAGATGGGTCAATTTCTGTGTTTGTTTAGGTGGAAGAAGGCCCTGATGTGATTGCGATGTCTAAACACTGGCAACACTACTGGGTATTTTACTATGCTTGATGTATTGGTTTTGGGTAGTTAGTAGAGTATTGGGTGAAGAGGGTATTTATTGAAGAGTTTATGCATTGGCTGTAATTATTGTTTCAGGATGTTAATTGAAATGGATAGGTCTTGAGGTGGTTGTGTTATGTGTTTGGGTTGTGGCCAGTGGGCAGGTGTTTGCTTGCATGGGTGTGTTATGCTGCGGTGGTTGTGGCCAGCACCTACAGTCTTGGGTGCATGGCCAAAGCCTCTAGGCCGGAGGCCATGCACCCAAGACTCTACCCCTGGCCACAACCACTGCAGCATAACACACCCATGCAAGCAAACATTTTGGGTTGTGGTCAGTGGTCAGATGTTTGCTTGCATGGGTGTGTTATGTTGCGGTGATTGTGACTCAAATCATTGTACACTTACTGTTTGCTTTGTTGAGGTTGTATACAGTTTTTTGGCCAGGCCATGCACCCAAGACTCTAGGTGCTGGTCACAACCACCACAGCATAACACACACATGCAAGCAAACATTTTGGGTTGTGGTCAGGCGTTTCTTGCATGGGTGTGTTATGCTACGGTGGTTGTGGCCAGGGCTTAGAGTCTTAGGTGCATGGCCAAAGGCTATAGGCCAGAGGCCATGCACCCAAGACTCTAAGCCCTGGCCACAACCACTGCAGCATAACACACCCATGCAAGCAAACATTTTGGGTTGTGGTCAGGTGTTTGCTTGCATGGGTGTGTTATGTTGCGGTGGTTGTGACTGCAATCATTGTATACTTACTTTTTGCTTTGTTGAGGCTGTATGCAGTTTTTGCATGGTATGGGTAAATGGAACACACATTGTTTTATCATTCTCTGTGATAAAAGAAAAGATCACATGTTTGTTTAGGTAGTTTGTAATGAATTATTGCATTGCATAGCAGACTTTTCTGTACTTTGTCGACCCTCATAGTTAGTACTTTACAAGCACTATGCTTCAAACCAGTGTACTGTGCAATTTGCTCAGTTCCTGTGTTTGTTCGTATAATCATTGGGTCTGTGAAAATGAAAATCCATGCAGGATTAAAAAAAAACCTTCTACATTATGGTACAATCTTTTTCGGTGGTTGATTTCAGTAGGAGGAATTAAATAGGTGTATGGTTTTTGGTTTGGAAGTAGTGGTACTATTGTTGCATTTCGATACCTGTTGCTGTATTCTAACTGTTGATAATTTTGAAGTTCATTAGGGTATTTTTAAACATAGGATGAAAAATAAATTCTACTTTATGGTACAATCTTTTTCGGTGGTTGATTTCAGTAGGAGGAATGGAATAGGTCTATGGCTTCTGGTTTGGAAGTAGTGGTACTATTGTTGTAGTTAGATACCTGTTGGCATATTCAAACTGTTGATAGTTATGAAGTTGTTGAGGGTATTTTTATGCGTAATAAGTGTTGCAGGGTTTCCTTAGAAAAATGTATATTGCAGTTTTTTGGTTGCAATTAGATACCAGTTGGCATATTCTGTTTATAGTTTTTTTCTGTTAGATAGCTGTTGCCTTATTCTATTAGTTTATGGATTTAAAGTTTATTGTGGACATTTTGTAGATTTCATACTCAGATTAGTGAATACATTTTGGTTTTAAGAATATTAAGTAAGCGTTTACAAGATTTGCTGGTAATCTCTGGTTTAGAGTAATGGAGGTATCATTACATTCGAACCACCCATATTTCTTTTTGATGTATGCAATTTAGTGACCGGCATTGGTCGTGGCTCCTGCGTGGTAGATTATGCCTACTGTTGTGAAGGTTTTCTTGCCAAGTGACACTTGTCCATGTGTGAATCCAGTCAGCTTGCAGTTGTTTTTTTGGTACCTCTGCATTGTAACGCAAAAGCATTACTATTACGTATTCACTATGTGACTGTATTTGTAAGGTGGAACGATTATCGGAATTGCAAGTAGTACATAATCTGATAATCTGTCATGATTTGCATTTTGTACAAGCTGCTCAAATGCAACGGATTCACAGTTAGGTATGGATACCTACACAAAAGCGTTCATTACGGACTTGTTCATGTGCCACATGGTTGCAGAGAGTGCATGTATGTTTCCACATGTATGAAATCTGGAAGATTTCATTTATAGGTATGTTTTTGTTTCCCAGTACTTGTAGTAAGTACTTAAGAAATTCTTGTCGATCTTCAGCACAGTAGTCCATTTTCTGCCTTATTCCAGAAACGCTGTAAATGTCGTCAGGATTGTTGGTTGCATTTCTGTGAAGGACTAACATTTGCAAACATAACTGGTCTGTCCCGTTTAAGTAAATGTTTTCAACAATTGGTGGCAATTGGAATAGAATATTGATTGCTACATTTGCATGGAAATTTGCACCAGTTGTATTGAAAAATTTGAATGGACCTGACAGTTCTGTGGCTAAGTCATTTGATGGAAGTGCACATTGTTTCTTTGAAGAGGTAGTTGCCTTTGTTTGTGCAGTATATCCTTCTTTGGCTGTGGTCATTGATGAAGTATTAGCTTCTTTTCTTTTCTTTGGAGGTATTGTTGTGAGATCTGTATAATTTAAGTCTGAACTAGTTTTCTTTTACAAACTTTTGCTTTTTAGGGAACAGGGTAGATTTTGAGATGGGATGCATAGAGTGTGCATAGTCTATTGTATTCTACAATGCAAGGAATATCAGCGTTTACTTCATTTGCATTAAAGTTGACTGGAAATGGTCCTTCCAGTGTATGTAGGTGTGACAGTGCTACATAGCGCATGCCTTCTTTAAACACTGTGCTGCCTATATCTATCAATGCTTGATCTAGGGTAAGACCTTGTGATTTATGAATGGTGACTGCGTATGCTATAGATAGAGAAAACATTTTCTGCCTACATACATGTCTTTGATAAGAAGGAATCGGGCTGTTGAGTGTCCTATCATTTTAACATCTGACAGTTTGGCAAAGTTAATATTGACAAACTGAATGTTGTTGTCACGTGGGTATGTTTGAAAGCCAGCAACTGTACCAAGTGCTCCATTAACTAGTCCTTGCACCACGTCGAGGTTACGTTTGAGCATTACTCTACAGTTTAAAGAAAATGTTAATATTTTCTCTAAACCAGCTGTGCTAGAGATAGAGTTTTCGTGCAGTGGCTTGTTCACACATAGGTAGTGTCATACCGTGCACATCCTGTTTGTCTGTGGAGTAAATTTGAACTATTTATTGCATTTCTTTTTTCAACATTGTTTCATTGAATTGTGTGCTAATTGTTCCATGACATGAGTAGCACATAACTTATGCCCGTAGGGTGCATGGATGTGTCTGGTATTTAATAAAAATGGTGCTTCTTTAGATAGTACATCAACTCTAATATTTTTCAAAATGTTGGCGTAGGTGAGGTCTGCAGACTGACGCATGTTTTCTGTTAATTCTTTGTATTGGAAATGTTGCCAAATATTAAAATTTCCTATGCTGCCCAGAGTTTTATGCATTGTTTGTGCCCAAAGGTTTTAAAAATAGGTTCACCTTTAACTGGTGTTAATTGAAGAAGATGTCCAAAAACAATAATGTGTTTTCCTCCAAAGAGTTCTTCATAGTCTCTTATGAGGACCTCTTATAATCTGAGGTGAATTAAAGCCAACATTAGGTTGTAGACCATGCTCACCTCATCTTTTAGAAGCATTTTCATTTGTTTCAAAACTCTGAGTAGTTCTATTGCAGCTTCTGGTGAAAGTTTGTAGTAGTCTAATTTGTTGTGGTGTTCTAATGGAAGGAGTAGCTATCAGTGTAAAGTGACACCGCCTATGTTGTAGGCAGCTAAACCTGTGCAGGCAATTACAACAGCTGACAGTTTGTTGTTTGTCAATTGTTGGAAGAACTTGCTGATGATTTTTATTAAGAATGTTTTCCCTGAACCAGCTTGATCACTCACATATAGCAGTATAGGTTTGTACTCTTGACAGGTACAGGTTTTAGTTTCATGCTGCATACCATGTTCAATTTGTTTAGTTATTTCTAGGAAAATGCTACGCTGTTAATTGTTTAACTGTGATTTGAGTATACCAAAGTCTTCTGTAGACCCTTCATACTGCCACATGGTGTTTTCTACTTCAGTCCTGGCTAATTCTGCCTCGTTTGCTGTGAGTGGCTGTCCAAGTGGCTCTTGTCTTCCTGTTAGAGAAGGTTGACTGCTGTCAGGAGTGTCTACATTTAGTTGTACCTGGAGTTCTTCTTCTTGTTGCTGTTCATTGTCTAACATGGTTTTGTACTGCTTAAAATGTATATTTGTTATAGTGCTTTCATTTGCTTTGAAAGCATCTTCGTAAGAGACATGGGTATGTAATAAATATTCTTTTCTCCATGGTTTTAGTTGTAGTAGGGCCATCTAATACAGTTCTTTATGTCGAGGAGTTTTTAATGACAATTTCATATGATTAATTAGGCTGTGTTTGGTAATTTTCACGAGGCTGCCTTCACAGTATTCGACTCTGTATCTACCTTTGTTCGCATCTGGTTTAGTATTATTTATGTATGTGAAGTTTTGGGCTATGTGGTATAGACACGTGGGGCCTCATTACAAGTACATCGGTCCGGACTTAATGCCGCCGGTATAACCATAGCAGCACTGTTTCCGCGTCCGCCCAATATTGACCTGCGTACCCGGAAATAGCGCCACCTCCAACCGCCACCGCAGAGTTTAGGCTCCCCTTAACTCCGCCTGCACGGAAACCCCTCCATTACCGGCAATACTAAACGCCGCGAGCATCACAACTAGCACGGACATGGAAACACCGCCTCAAAAATGGCGTTAAAACCGTGATCACGGTGGCGGTACCGCTGCCACCGCGAACATGATGTTAAACAGTGCCCGCTGACCTGAATCAGCAATCACCAAATCAGCCCAGCTGGACCCAGCAGGCCACTGGGAGCATACAAAAGGGCCACACCCAGCCCAACACAAAACAGAACCATGCAGGCAGCAGCTCTAGTAGCATTGGGACTGGGCCTACTCAACCAACAGGCAGCACTGCACATGATGGCAGTATTGTTGCAGAGGAGGAGGCGGAGCCGTAGGAGGCGCAGGCTGCAACCAGCTAACCCTGCACCCATGGCAAACCCCATTGTCCAGCTGGCACTACCCCGCAGGCAGCCTGCAATACCACGCATTAGGGCCTTACCCTGGAACCTTAGCCCAGGACAGATCCACACACTATACCGGCTGGACCGTCCAACAATCCTGTACATCACCGCCATGATAGAGGATGACATCAGCAGCCACATAGACACCCCCACTGCCACCCCCCCTCCTGAAGGTTGTGTCTGTTCTGCATTTCCTTGGCACCTATCAACACACAGTTGGTGAGCTGCATGGCCTATCACAACCCTGTTTCTCCAAAATCCTGGTACAGGTACTGGATGCCCTGTTGCGCCATGTGTCAGAACAGATAGCCCTACCCCGTACCCTCCCCGAGGTTATTGCCACAAAGTTGGCCTTCCATGCCATAGCAAGCATGCCAAATTGCATAGGTGCAGTCGCCTGCACCCACATTGAGCTGACAGTACCACGTGCAATTGAGATGGTGTTCCGTAATACGAAACAGTACCACTCACTGAATGTACAGATGGTATGTGATGCCACGCAAGTGATAACACATTGCTGCGCACATTTCCCGGGCTCAGCCTATGACTCAATGGTACTGCGGAAATCCACATTGCCACGGTACATGGAACGCTATGCTGGACAAAGCACATGGCTATTGGGTGAGTGCAGCTGCTAATGCACAGACCCTGTGGAAGTGGTGTGTGTGTGTCCAGGGCAATGAGCAATGTGAGTGTGCTGCTGTGACTGCACATGCATCACTCCCCGCCCATCAACTGAATAGACAGTGGAACCCAAACATCACAAAGCAACACATGACAGGTTACCACAGTGTCCCGTACACACCCTGCCACATGACACACACAGCCGATACTATCACTGGCCCATACACCTGCAGCCACTGCAAACACCCACCCACAATATGCAACACTGCCCTCCCAATGCACATGATGCCTGTACATGAGACGTCCTGCATCGACTACTTCGTCACGGTGGACTGACTCTGCCATGTGTGCACATCACTGCACAATGGCATACGCACAAGCCAATGTCACCCGCAGGGCAGAGTACACATGCACACCAATACATTGGTCAATGTACAGTTGCCAACATCCTCTACGATGGCCAAAGAACAGTACCACCCACCGATCCAACCACTGCATGCCACATATGCATGAATGAACAATGACACAAGATTGCACTGCATCTGATGAAGACATGATACCACAAACACTGACATGTCCCCCCCATCTACATCTCATGTAGGTGATGCTGGATATGCACTCACACCATGGCTGATAACGCCTGTACGGAGGCCAAGGAACAGGCATGAAGAGGCATACAACAGGGCACATGTCCGCACACGTGGCATGATTGAGAGGACATTTGGACTGCTGAAGGCCTGGTTCCGCTGTTTGAGCAGATATGGCGGATCACTGCTGTACAGCCCAGTGACGACGTGTAAAATCAAGCTTGTTTGTGCCATGCTGCACAATCTGTGCCTACCCAGGAACATTCCAATGCCCCCAGACGCAGATGATGAAGATGGGGATGGAGATGGAGACGGAGATGGGGATGTGGATTGGGATGGGATGGCACCACCTCTTCCTGGGGGTCCACTAGATGGACAACGAGCATGGGATGCACTGATTCGTATTACTTTTGAGAGACAGCGCATTCACAGCATTGCATGGATATGGTGATGGCAAAAAATGAATTGTTGTACTGCAAATGAAATGATGGATGTCCACTCATGTATGTTTTTTTAAATGATGATATATTGATGAATCAACAACAGGGAAGGAGGTGCAATGGTTAGGAAAGCTGTACACCCATGCCCACCCACCACCCAAATGTGTCCACCCACCACCCAAACGTGCCCACCCCAACCAGGCCCCAATATTCAAACCCCCTAATGGACCTCCCCCACCACCCAAACGTGCCCACCCACAACCAGGCCCCAATATTCAAACCCCCTTATGGACCTCCCCCACCACCCAAACGTGCCCACCCGCACACACCCTTCTAGTCCACATGTGTCCTGCAGTGCCCGACACACATGCCATCATTTCCGTGTGCGCTTATGTGCTTGTGCATCCTTGCCCGAGAGCCGAGAGCCCTGTTAGACGACTCAAGCGCCTCCGTGGACTGGCAGTGGTGGAGCTGGATGGGGTGGTGGTATTGGATGGCACAGAATCTGAAATAGGTGGCATATGTGCAAGATTTGCCTGTTGGCCAATCAACATGGACTCAATCATCCTTGAGGTGTTGTCATTGCCCTCCCGCACATGGCGTGCCAGGGTGACTATAGTGCTGGCAAAGCATCCAATGGACCTTGAGAGGCGACGTACCGAGGTGCTGTAGCACTCCCTCTGCAGCCTAGTTTCCTCAAGCTGCCTCTCCACCAGCTGGGTGAGGTTAGCCTGCTGCTCCTCCATCCACTGAATGTTGGAATTTAGCTCTGCCATTGTGGGGTAGGTGGCCTCATAGGACTGTGGAGTGTTGTGGGGCTGAACTCCAGCTGATGGAATGATTCCAAGTCATCCAGGGTGGGCACCTCCCCCTGTGGCCCTGTATCAGACTGCACTGCCGGGGCACTGTTGTCACTACATGCTGCCTCCTCTGCACTACAGATGCTCTCTCTGGTGGGTTGCATTGGTATGATGGGTGCCTGTGGCACCTGTGTTGCATCAGGCAACATGGACATGGTGGAGATGTTGGTGATGGTGGCCCGCACATGTGTTGTAGTTGCTACTGGGGGCAGAGATGTCGAACTGCTGGCAGCATCCTCCTGGGCAGGGGCGCTGGCTTGCACATGTGCGGGAGCTGATTGCCTGGCTGTTGTGCAGTATCACTGTCACTCGCTGTGGGGACACAGAGGGCATGCATTTAGTTATGTGGTGGTGCCTGATGGGTGCATCACATGCATCATACAGGTTGATCATTTAATTGTGACATTTACATGCATCTGCTTGTTGCCGGTAATGCATTGTAGTGATATGGGTCACCATCTGGATCATGATGGGTCCTTTGGCCGAGTCATGCACTGCCTGGGGGGGTTGTTAATGGGTCCTTTGGCCCAGTCATGCACTGCCGGGGGGGTTGTTAATGGGTCCTTTGGCCCAGTAATGCACTGCCTGGGGGTGGGGGGGGGTTGTTAATGGGTCCTTTGTGCCACTCCTGGCCTCAATATCATATGGCATTCGAAACTGCACATTTACCAGCATCTGCAGGTGGACTCACTCTGCCTCAGCATCCCTGATCCCATGGATGCCCTCAAGGTGGAGGACACTGCTGCAGCGCTCCTCCCATGTTTGCAGCCTCAGTGGGGAAGGGGGTCCTCCACCTGTCCAACTGCTGTGTTGGCGGTGTGTGGAGATCAGGTTCTGCACCCTCAACCTGAGGTCATCCCACCGTTTGTGGCAGTCCTTTACTCTCCTCACAGTCAGGCCCACAGCGGTGCACTTGCGTGCTACTTCCGCCCACACTTCCTTCCTCCGCTGCTGTATAGCACACCGTTGATCGGCACTGAACAGCATCTCAGCATGCTCCACAATGTGGTCAACCAGAAGAGTTAGCTCTGCCTCGCTAAAGCGCTGTTTGCGCTGCCTCTGGGCTGGAATCCTGGCAGACATGCTGGTGGTCCCTTTTGGCTTCTCAAAGTGTGGATTTTGCTTGTGCTGACTGTGGATGGCAGTGGATTGTGCTTTATATGATGGCCGCCTCTCTGTTTCCTGTTTTGGCGATCATGGTATTTCCGGTTCCGTGTCCATGGCGACGGTGGCGGAAACGTGTTTTGCGCTACTTGTGGCGCCGTAATGTCCATTTCCATGGGTTTTTCTGTGGTGGTGGTTACACCGTTTCCGCATCTGTGTGGTGCGCGCGACCGACAGCACGTAATCGGCCGGTCTTTCCGCAACCTTGCGGACGCAGAAACTTTGTTACTGCCGCCGCGGAATCACCGCAGTCTGGACCAGGGAAGTTGTAATGAGGCCCGTGGTTTCCAAAGTGGTTTCCAAAGTGGTAAGTTGTTTTTCAAAATGTCTTGGCTGTTGGGATCATTTTTGGCTATTGTTTTTATGTCTTCATGTGATTTAAGAACTCTTTTTCTGGATTTAGCAGGACCAAGGTTTAGCCATACTATGTTTTCATATTTCCCATACAAGGAAGTACTGGTTAAATGGTCTGCAGCTTTGTAGCAGCCACATTCTCTATGGGAGAGCATGTTTATGCCAAAGCTGTACAATTACTGTCACAGTGTTTGTCAGATGATATGTCATCCCAGAGGTCTTTCAGCTCTGTTTTATCTGCTTTGATTAAGTAGGCTGTGACATATCGTGCAACTGCAGTGGAATTGTCTACAATGTATTGCACATCTATATTTGCATTCCATAGGAGGGCAATGATTGCATTGTAATCATTGATGTACTTTGATCCTTCTGTTCTTTTTATGCAGTATGTGTTCTTAGGTGATTTACCTTTGACACTATGTATAACTGAAGACATGAAGTTGTGCACTTTTCCTGTTGTTGAAACTGGTCTAGGGAAACCAAAGCGGCATTTGGTGTAGTATTTCCCTTTGTTTTTATATTTGTGCCAACAATACTTGCCACACTTGTGTCTTTGAAATTGTAAAATGTGTGCATGTAGGTCACTATGTGTAGTTTGTGAAGGGATATCACAAGTGACATATTTCTGAATGAACTGCAAAACAGTGGCATCACTGTCCTGACCAAATCTAGGAGTATCTTTAATCCACAAAAGCATGTGGATGTGTGTTGCTCCTCTGGCTTGGTATTCCTTTCTCCAAAAGAAGCGTTGCACTTCTCCGAGGGGAGGAACTGTTTTATTACAAATTAAGTGTAGCATGGCAATAAAATAATGATGGAAGTATCTTGATACATTTACAGGATCAAGAGAGCAGAGTTGTCCTGGTATTTTTATGTCTATATTTTTTTTTTTTTTTTTGTTATGCGTAGGAAATCGTGCAAATCTTCCGATGCATACTCTGCACACATTAATGTCACAAACCATGTGGGTAGGACAATGTTTCTTATCATACAGCGTACTTCTGTGTGTTGTCGGAACCGGTATTCTTTTGTACCACGCATGTTTGCTAAAAGATTTGTACTGCTTGACTGTAAAACTTCATCTTTTTCTTGCACTTTTTGTAGTAATTGCGTAGAAGACATATTTTGAAAATTGGTACCTGATTTCAATGTGTGTGCAACTCTGTAGCATAGAGTCGCTAGTTTACTTTCAAAGAGAAGGTGGAATATGTATTCCATGTTTTGTCTGAATCTGTGGTCTTCAGAATACATTTGTAAAGAGCGGTATGCTGATGCTGTTATCTGTGTGGGTCTTTCATTGTACCTTCCTCCTTTTCCAGTAGGAAAGAGTAGAGGAAAGGCTTGTGCTTCTACACTTTTTTCCCATATGCTGGTAAGTTTCCAGTGCATTATCTATGGTATCTTTAGAGTGGAATGGGTGAATTATATAATGATCTAAAATATTGGATTCTGTAGTAGGATCTAGAAGTTGAAATTGCTGACGAGTCTTGTATTATTTCAGTGGTTTCCCTCAGGTTTTCTTCAATGTTTATTTCTTTTTAGCATTCATTCTTGTTTTTTAGATATTGCAGGGCATCTCTAACTTTATGTAAGTCCACTAGTTGCTGCCAATTTTTTTTGTCTTTTGTAGGTACGCCATTTACTAGGATAATCAAAGATTGATCTATTGGAAGTTGCACTCCCAGAGTGTGTACATTTTCTTTGAGTTCTAATGGAAAATAAACTACTTTGCCACAAATGCCTTTCAGTAATTCAGGGGGAGGTAGTTTTGCTGTTTTTGGTTGAATGTGTATTATTGCTTGAAATGGGTGTACTGTTTGAATTATAATGCTCTCATACAAGTTAAGTTGTTGCAGTGGTTTTGGCAGTGGGACTATTTCCAAGTTATTAGTGATAGCACATAAAGGTATTTGGTTGTTGTCAAGTTTTGCAGTGTATTAACTGCAAAGTATTGAAGTGTCAGTAATTTTGTATTTGTTTTCTGCTATAAGATAGACAGCTAATTGGAACCACTTGGATTCTTCATTGTCTTCTATTTTGTACATTATGTCTACAGTTTTTGTGCGATTTTCATAAAAATTCCTGCGGCAATACACACACACATGGTTTGGTACTTCAGCAGATATGCCTCTAAACTTTAATATTTCTTTTTTGCATGTGTGTAGTAGAAGGTTGGGATCTGTATAAATGTTGCTAATCTATTCTAAAGATATTGAATTTTGTAAGTGGGTTTGACTTCCAAAATATTTTCTCTGGATGTGCTCTAGTAGTTCTTTGGCTGTACCATGTAGAAACATATTATCTAAATTGGCCAGTGCTAAAGTAGGACTTTTGCAATAGTACAGTTTATGAATGAGATTTCTTACAGTTGAATGGTGTATTCCTATCATTTTGATATGGTGGAAGGTGCTTTTGCAAGTAGGTCCAGAAATGAAGGCTAATGAATGTCCTTGTAGTCCTGTGTATTTGCGCACTGGACAGGAGTCCATAGTTTGTAATAGTTTTATTTTTAATTTGTCTTTGCCTTTCACATACTGATTGAGGAACTGGTGTAAAGATGTGAAATATTTTTGCGTACGTTACACATTGATGTGCACAGCCATTTGACTGGACTTATTGGTTCAGTGGAATGGAGAGCTGATGCTACGTTTGCTGGGGATATTTTTGTAAGCATCATTTCTTGTTCCATGATGTTATTATTAACCTTTTCATACCCTCTTCTATTGTTATGTATGGCAATTGGGTTTGTGTGCTTTTGTTTGTATGCTTCTTCATTGAAATATGGTTCTGTGCTGGTGATGTGACTCCACTCACCTGCGCAGATGTTTGTGAAGCTATCTTTGTTGATATTCCATTTGTTGAGAAGTCCTTGTTGTAGTTTAGTAATTCGTTTTGTTAGTGGTTTAATTTTAAAACTAATCTAAATAATTTCCTTTTGAGAAGGATTGCACTGTCTATGAGAGCTTCCAGGATCAGTTTTCTGTGGTAGGTTTTAAGGGTTGAGGATGATCTGTCCCCTGTTTTTATAAGGTTCTGAAGGACTCTGTGGCGGAATTTTGTTTGCAAAATAATTTTTTTGGTATGCTTACTTGTGGCTACATGAAGATTTATAGGTGCAGTGTTAGCACTAGTGGTATCTGCAGTCTTTTTAATACCTTTCTGTTTAGTTTTACATTTTGAAAGAGGAGTCAAAGTTTCTTTACTGCAAGCTGCTTTAGTTTCGCTTAGTGACTGTATTAGCTATTTTGTTTGAACTTTTTGTATACATTCTGCTAGAGGTGAATGCTTATTTTGTACACTTTTATTTTGATTTGCTCTATTTCTGCATTGCTTTCTATGGAGTTGCTTTTTGGTAGGTGGTCTTTGGTGTCTGTTAGAGAAAAAAATAAAGTGTGGGTTGGGATGTTGTGCAATGTATGTGTGCATTGTTCATGAGTGACTGAGTATGATGGTAGACATGTATGTAGAGGTGTGTGATTGCGGAATAGGCTGTTACTTCAGGTTGGGAAGGCTATTCTCTTATTTGTGTTTTACTATACTGGTGTTCAGATGAAAATACAAAGTGCGCACCTGCCGAGGTGCAATCAGTAATACTGAATCTAATGCTGTAGGGTTGATACAATTGTTTGTTCTACAATACTAGTATACTACAGTGTTTGAGTAATAGTTAGAACACTACGACAGTATTGAACTTACTTTGTTGGATGCAAAGAGTAGGTTTCTTCTGGGTTCTGTCTTATACGTCAGACGCTACTGGTTTTCAGGAGTGTGGTCTTCACTGCATTTGTGAAAGAAGGAAGTTAGTACATATATGTGTTAATGGCACAGTAATTTCACTTGAAGAATAGATTAGTTACATTTGCAAAAGGTTTTCTTTCTAGGAAGAGGTACTGTGTGTTAAATTGCATAGCTTTATATATTAACGGGGATTTTCGAGCATCAATATTATTGTTAAGGGGGTTAGTGGAGTATTTGTAGGTGTGTCCTATGAGGTGCACTTTTGAAAGTGTGTGTTCCTGGCGCACTCTTTAGTGTGGTAACGGATTAGTGGAAGTTGTAGTAGGGTGAGAGAAAAAGCTTGGAAAGATGTACAGATTGAAAAGGAGAATGTTTTTGTATGTGGAATTCCATTTATTTTTTTGTGCATACATGGTTGCTACATGAGTGCTGGAAACCTTTCAGTTCTTTGACTATTTTATCCACATTTCTATTAGCACTGTTCTGAATGGACACTTATATTTGTTTGCTTTTGCAAGAATCGCAAGTGTCTGGCACTCTGTTTAAATAAATGCATGTTGTGTACTTGCAATGCTTTGGTAAGATACAATCTGGTTTCCAGTTGTGTGTGCATTCTAGGAATTTCATAACAGTGTGTTAAGGGATAAGTGTTTGTGAAAATGAAAGAAGGAAATAAGAGAATAATAGTTTGGACCTTGCAATAATATGTGTAATATGGGTAAATACAAATTTGGAAAGCAGACAGATTTGAAAGTGAAATTGATTAAAGGAGATGGGAGAAATTTCAGTATGCTTTTTTTGCAGATTATGCAGGGTCAATGGCAGGTACCCTGTTCAGATGCATTTATAAATGAGTTGCAAATGTTCTGTAAACAAAATGTGAATACCTGTAGTTTGTATTGATGTACGTAGATGTGGATGAATCTGGAAGGAGAAATCTTGGAGAGTTTTAAAGTAGTTTTAGCTGTAGGTGCTTTGCAATCACAGGACACTTGTACTCAGAGTGATGAACTGTTCATCTAAAGTGCTGAATTGTGATGACAGAGTTAGATGTAGAGTTCTTGGATGTGTTTGGTGGATGCTTGTCTGACTGCTTATGTGTAGCCCATGAGAGAGTGGTGCAGACAGTGATGTGGAAAGGGAAAAAGGGCTTCCCCTGTGTTGTGGTGTCTGTGGACACCGCAGTAGTTTGCGGACAGGGCGTGCCACATACAGAGCTTCTCAGCATGTCTAGCATGGAAAGGGGACTGTGGGGATTAGCCAATCAGGTGTTTATGTTGTTCTTTGCAGGAAGAGAGGCTGTGTGTGTAGTGAAGATGGCAGAGCTGAAGAAAGTGAGGGTGTTGGTAGTTGGAGATCTGTTTGTAAATGTTTTAGAGAGGTATGCTATGTCTAAACATGTGGCTGCCAGTTTTGGTTTTGAAGAAGTGGAGGTTTTGTGGTTAACTGTGCCTGGTTCCAATATGCAGGCAGTGGTTGGAGTTTATAAGAGTTTTTCCACGTGGAACAGTCCAGATGGAGTGGTACTGGATTGGGGTGCTGTCCATTTGGGATACATCAGTGCTCCTAGTTTGTTGAGTGCTCTTGAAAACTTGTTTCAGGCAGTGATGGTGGTTCTTCCAAGTGTCAAGGTGATTTTTTTCTGAAATGTTGCATAGGGTAATATGGGACAATTCTAATGTTTTCTGTCCCCAGAAAAATGGTGCAAGGTGGTTGGTTAACAAAGGCATGTCTGTTTTCCTGTTTGGAGCTGGGATGTTGTCTTGTAATAATGACAATGTTGATTCGGCTAGTGGTCATTATTTCAAATCAGATGGCATTTCTTTATCCATATTGGGAAATGCCATGTTATTTGAAAATATAAGGAATTCTTTACAGAGGATAATGTGAAGACATCTGGAGGAATATAAGTGAAAAATATAACAAAATGAAAGGTGTTTCTTCAGAAGCACAGTTAAAGAAATGAAAAAAGACTCTTTTCAGAGGCACCATCAAAGAGGAAATGGAGTACTCTGCCTACATTTTCTTTCCCCACTCCGCAAGTGTTACATCCAGAGATTTTGAGGCTGGCAGGCATGCAAATGAGACTGTGCAGGCCAAGGGATTGGTCAACAGAGTTTACTGGGTGTGGTGTGATGTGTAAGGAGAGACTTTGGCAGAAAGTCTGTTTCCTGAGAGGAGAGCAGATAGCTATGGCTGTGTCTTTCAGAAGGTGGAGTGTCTGGATTTTGGGAGACTCGTGGATACATTGTTTGGAGATGCATGCAGAGTGCTGTGGAGTGGCTGCACATCTTGGATTCCCTCATGTGCATGTGCACTGGCATGGCGTGCATGGATTTGAAGGGTATTACCCAAATTGTTCGAACACAATTGTTCGAATGACCCAATTGATCGAAAGTCAAGGGTCCGAAATGACCTTTGCACAATTGACCGCATATATATATATAAATATATATATATATATATATATATATATATATATATTGCTTTGGTTATATATATATATATATATATATATATATAACCAAAGCAATATATATATATATATATATATATAAAAAGGGGGGTTGCGGGGGGTTTCCCCTTCACAAAAATTGACCTTCACAATTCGGTCAATTGTGCAAAGGTCAACTGTGATTCGAACAATTGTAGTTCGAACAATTCGTATACATCCATTTGAAGTGGCAGTATTTGGTTCCTCTTTGTGCCACTTTGATGACACACCATCATCCAGACATTATTGTTATTCATTGTCGAGGGAACAGTTTAGGACATGTGTCTGGAATCTCCTTGCAGTTTCCAATGAAAGAAGGACTTGGGAAAGTCATGGACATGTTTCCAAACTCCCGAGTAATTCTTTCTCGTATTGCGCAGAGACAAATGTGGCTGCATTGTTCTTCATATGGTCCACAAATGGAGAAAGCGAGGCGCAATGTCAGCAAGGCAGTTTGCGCTTTTTTGAAAATGTTGGCATGTCCTCTGTTCACAATGAAAATATTATGTTTCGTAGCACAAGCATTTTTTGCAGAGATGGAGTTCATCTTACTGATGCTGGGAATAAGATTTTTCTGCAAAATATACTAAATGCATTGCAACCCTTTTTGGAAGTATAACAATCCTTTTTCCAGTAGGTGCTGACCACTAGAAGTTTTTGAAACACAAATAAACACCACAAAAAGGCTCTTTTCAGAGACACCACTTCGTCCCGGAGAAGAGTGCAATGGTTTTGACCCCAAAAATGTTAATGTCCACGGACTGTGCACAGACTTCTAAAATTGCACAGTGCCCTGTGGCCTTTCATTGGCACTTCTATTTTTAAACTGTGAAAGGTGGCTCTGAAAATAAACTTTTATTTGGTTTTTGTTGTTTTGTATTTTTCTGGGTGTTTTTTAACAAGACACACAATGAAAGGAAGGGAATGGAGGGTAAGGAAGGGGCACCAACCACCGGGATAAGAAAGGGGACGTTGAGAGAGGAAGATGTTGGGTGGGCCTCACTTAGGTAGGTGGCAGTCTTTCTCATGCTCCCAGACCGTAGCCTCGAATGCACTTTGAAGTGTCTCCCCCCTGCAGAGTACCGCGTCACAGTACATACACAATACAGTGACCTTCGAAAGGTAAGGGTCTACTGCGTCGCGTATATCCTGCGAGGCTGGTTCAGAGATGCTCTGCCCGACAGGAGTGTCTCTTGTGGTGGCAGGAGTAGATATGGAGGATGTTGTAGAGGAACTCGACCTACTACTTTGATCGAAGGGGACAACCCATCGAACTGCTGCCCTGTGGAATGACCTTAGGTGTCACCGCATGGAAGTGGTCCTCTAGCTGTACAGACCTGGCTTGCCACGACTGAACACAATGTTGCACTCAGTGCAGCGCACCTTGTCTGCACGTGCCTTAGGTACCCTTCCAACGGTGGTAAACAGCCTCCACACCCAAGACTCACATTGGCTGGTAGTAGTAAAGACTTCCACTACCTCATCCTCGTCTTCTTCTTCATCCCTCTCTAAATCTCCACGCCTGTTCCCCTCTCCAGGCCCTTGAGAAGGTGGTGGTGGTGGAGGGGGTGGTGGTGATGCTGAAGGAAATTGGTCAATAATTGATCCATGTTCTCTTCTCAGTGCACTAGATGACTGTCCACAGTGTCTGTGTGTTGTTCCATTACTACATTATGCACTGTTTTTGGAGTATTATTCTTATTTTCTGTATGTATTGTTAAAGGAAAAAAATGTGTTAGGTACATGTGAAATAATGTGTATTACTTGGCTTACTTTGAAAACTGCAGTGTCTACCAGTAGGATCACTATCTTCATTCAGTTCATCCCGGGGAAAATGTTCTTCAAGCCACTCCAGGGTGCTAGACATCTGTGTAAAAAAAGATACATTATTTCAGGGGTGTTTTGGTTTTACTTGTAACCATAACCATAACGTCCCTTTAACAACATTTTTTTCACAGAATTTGATAGGTTTTTATTAGCGCAACTTAACCATAACGTCCCTTTAATAAAGGTTTTTCACTGAATTTGATAGGTTTTTAGTAGCGCAACTTAAACATAATGTCCCTTTAACAATGTTCTTTATATATACATATTACATGGCCACGCTAGTGGCCATGTAGTTATGGTTAATTTGCTGTTTCCATAGGAAGAGCACTTTTTGGGCAGCTTATAGGGGGAGGTCCCAAAACTTTTTTTTTTTCCC
This sequence comes from Ambystoma mexicanum, assembly GCF_040938575.1. Lineage (NCBI taxonomy): Eukaryota > Metazoa > Chordata > Amphibia > Caudata > Ambystomatidae > Ambystoma > Ambystoma mexicanum. Next base: position 1,410,657,891 of record NC_090935.1, read on the forward strand.
CATAGACTGAATGGCGGAAAAACTTTACTTGCACCTACAGCCCATACCGCTTGATGGATTTTCACGAAATTTGGACCCGGAGTAGCAGCTTGGTCCCGAAAGCATGCTTTTGCAGATTTGGTGAAAATCCGCCCAGTAGTTTTTTTTAAAATGACCAAAAAGTAGGTCATAAAAAATTAGTGATATCTGTGTTCGGTCCACGGACACACTTCCCTGTTCGCTCCGCGGACAGTGTCCTGATTGGCCAATCGGCTTGCGTGATGACCGCGGACATACAACATGTTCGCGGATTGGACGGCGTGGTGCGTGAAGCGCGTCAGATTTTCGGTATCGCCCGCCATTTTGGACAGCGCCATGAAACTTGGTTTCAAATTTGTATTTAGTAGAGTGTGTTGGTGTATAAGAGTGTGTGGGGAGGGTGGAAGAGTATGAGATAGGTTAAATGTTGTGTTTTTTTATGTGGTGGATGCTCTTGTTGTGTTCGATTTGTCTGCGGACAACACGACTGTTCTAAAATGTTCTAAATAAACTAAATGGGGGGGTGTTGTGAGGACGCAACATGTGTCCGTTTTGTTCGCAAGCAAGCTGAAACTGTTCTAAGAACACTCGCGGTGTCATGAAATGTTCGTAAATAAACAAAATGGGGGTGTCCTGAGGACGGTGTCCGTATTGTTCTCTGGTAAGTTGAATGTGTTCTAAGAACACTTGTGGTGTCCTGAAATGTTCATAAATAAACAAAATGTGGGTGATCTGAGGACGCTGTCCGTATTGTTCGATGTGAAATTGAATGTGTTCTAAGAACACTCGCGGTGTCCTGAAATGTCTGCAAATAAACAAAATGGGGGTGTCCTGAGGACGCTGTCCATATTGTTCGTTGACAAGTTGAAAGTGTTCTAAGAACACTCGCAGTGTCCTGAAATGTTCGTAGGGGGGTGTCCTGAAGACGCTGTCCGTATTGTTCGCTGGCAAGTTGAATGTGTTCTAAGAACACTCGCAGTGTCCTGAAATGTTTACAAATAAAAAAATAGGGGTGTTCTGAAGACGCTGTCCGTATTGTTCTCTTGCAAGTTGAATGTGTTCTAAGAACACTTGTGGTGTCCTGAAATGTTCGTAAAAAAACAAAATGGGGGTGTTCTGAGGACGCTGTCCGTATTGTTCGTTGTCAAGTTTAAAGTGTTCTAAGAACACTCACGGTGTCCTGAAATGTTCGTAGGGGGTGTCCTGAAGACGCTGTACGTATTGTTCTCTGGCAAGTTGAATGTGTTCTAAGAACACTCGTGGTGTCCTGAAATGTTCATAAATAAACAAAATGGGGGTGTCATGAGGACACTGTCCGTATTGTTCGATGGGAAGTTGAATGTGTTCTAAAAACACTCGCTGTGTCCTGAAATGTCTGCAAATAAACAAAATGGGGGTGTCCTGAGGACGCTGTCCGTATTGTTCGTTGACAAGTTGAAAGTGTTCTAAGAACACTCGCGGTGTCCTGAAATGTTCGTAGGGGGGTGTCCTGAAGACGGTGTCCGTATTGTTCTCCGGTAAGTTGAATGTGTTCTAAGAAAACTCGTGGTGTCCTGAAATGTTCGTAAATAAACAAAATGGGGATGTCCTGAGGACGCTGTCCGTATTGTTCGATGGGAAGTTGAATGTGTTCTAAGAACACTCGTGGTGTCCTGAAATGTTCGTAAATGAACAAAATGGGGGTGTCCTGAGGAGGCTGTCCGTATTGTTCGATGGGAAGTTGAATATGTTCTAAGAGCACTCGCGGTGTCCTGAAATGTCTGCAAATAAACAAAATGGGGGTGTCCTGAGGACGCTGTCCGTATTGTTCGTTGTGAAGTTTAAAGTGTTCTAAGAACACTTGCGGTGTCCTGAAATGTTCGTGTGGGGGTGTCCTGAAGATGCTGTGCATATTGTTCTCCGGTAAGTTGAATGTGTTCTAAGTACACTTGCGGTGTCCTGAAATGTTCGTAAATAAACAAAATGGGGGTGTCCTGAGGACGCTGTCCGTATTGTTCGATGGGAAGTTGAATGTGTTCTAAGAACACTTACGGTGTCCTGAAATGTCTGCATATAAACAGAATGGGGGTGTCCTGAGGACGCTGTCCATATTGTTCATTGACAAGTTGAAAGTGTTCTAAGAACAGTCGCGGTGTCCTGAAATGTTCGTAGGGGGGTGTCCTGAAGACGCTGTCCGTATTGTTCGCTGGCAAGTTGAATGTGTTCTAAGAACACTCGTGGTGTCCTGAAATGTTCGTAAATAAACAAAATGGGGGTGTCCTGAGGACGCTGTCCGTATTGTTCGATGGGAAGTTGAATGTGTTCTAAGAACACTCGTGGTGTCCTGAAATGTTCATAAATAAACAAAATGGGGGTGTCCTGAGGACGCTGTCCATATTGTTCGATGGGAAGTTGAATGTGTTCTAAGAACACTCGCGGTGTCCTGAATTGTTCGTAGGGGGGTGTCCTGAAGACGCTGTCCGTATTGTTCGCTGGCAAGTTGAATGTGTTCTAAGAACACTTGCGGTGTCCTGAAATGTTTGCAAATTAAAAAATGGGGGTCTTCTGAGGACGCTGTCCGTATTGTTCTCTTGCAAGCTGAATGTGTTCTAAGAACACTTGTGGTGTCCTGAAATGTTCGTAAAAAAACAAAATGGGGGTGTTCTGAGGACACTGTCCGTATTGTTCGATGGGAAGTTGAATGTGTTCTAAGAACACTTACGGTGTCCTGAAATGTCTGCATATAAACAGAATGGGGGTGTCCTGAGGACGCTGTCCATATTGTTCATTGACAAGTTGAAAGTGTTCTAAGAACAGTTGCGGTGTCCTGAAATGTTCGTAGGGGGGTGTCCTGAAGACGCTGTCCGTATTGTTCGCTGGCAAGTTGAATGTGTTCTATGAACACTCGTGGTGTCCTGAAATGTTCGTAAATAAACAAAATGGGGGTGTCCTGAGGACGCTGTCCGTATTGTTCGATGGGAAGTTGAATGTGTTCTAAGAACACTCGTGGTGTCCTGAAATGTTCATAAATAAACAAAATGGGGGTGTCCTGAGGACGCTGTCCATATTGTTCGATGGGAAGTTGAATGTGTTCTAAGAACACTCGCGGTGTCCTGAATTGTTCGTAGGGGGGTGTCCTGAAGACGCTGTCCGTATTGTTCGCTGGCAAGTTGAATGTGTTCTAAGAACACTTGCGGTGTCCTGAAATGTTTGCAAATAAAAAAATGGGGGTCTTCTGAGGACGCTATCCGTATTGTTCTCTTGCAAGTTGAATGTGTTCTAAGAACACTTGTGGTGTCCTGAAATGTTCGTAAAAAAACAAAATGGGGGTGTTCTGAGGACACTGTCCGTATTGTTCGTTGTCAAGTTTAAAGTGTTCTAAGAACACTTGCGGAGTCCTGAAATGTTCGTAGGGGGTGTCCTGAAGACGCTGTACGTATTGTTCTCTGGCAAGTTGAATGTGTTCTAAGAACACTCGTGGTGTCCTGAAATGTTCATAAATAAACAAAATGGGGGTGTCATGAGGACGCTGTCCATATTGTTCGATGGGAAGTTGAATGTGTTCTAAGAACACTCGCAGTGTTCTGAAATGTTCGTAAATAAACAAAATGGGGGTGTCCTGAGGACGCTGTCCGTATTGTTCGATGGGAAGTTGAATGTGTTCTAAGAACACTTGCGGTGTCATGAAATGTCTGCAAATAAACAAAATCGGGGTGTCCTGAGGATGCTGTCCGTATTGTTCGTTGACAAGTTGAAAGTGTTCTAAGAACACTCGCGGTGTCCTGAAATGTTCGTAGGGGGGTGTCCTGAAGACGGTGTCCGTATTTTTCTCTGGTAAATTGAATGTGTTCTAAGAACACTCGTGGTGTCCTGAAATGTTTGTAAATAAACAAAATGGGGGTGTCCTGAGGACGCTGTCCGTATTGTTCGATGGGAAGTTGAATGTGTTCTAAGAACACTCGCGGTGTCCTGAAATGTTCACAAATAAACAAAATGGGGGTGTCCTGAGGACGCTGTCCGTATTGTTTGATGGGAAGTTGAATCTGTTCTAAGAACACTCGCAGTGTCCTGAAATGTCTGCAAATAAACAAAATGGGGGTGTCCTGAGGACGCTGTCCATATTGTTCGTTGACAAGTTGAAAGTGTTCTAAGAACACTTGCGGTGTCCTGAAATGTTCGTAGGGAGGTGTCCTGAAGACGCTGTCCGTATTGTTCACTGGCAAGTTGAATGTGTTCTAAGAACGCTCGTGGTGCACTGAAATGTTTGCAAATAAAAAAATGGGGGTGTTCTGAGGACGCTGTCCGTATTGTTCTCTTGCAAGTTGAATGTGTTCTAAGAACACTTGTGGTGTCCTGAAATGTTCGTAAATAAACGAAATGGGGGTGTTCTGAGGACGCTGTCCATTTTGTTGATTGTCAAGTTTAAAGTGTTCTAAGAACACTCGCGGTGTCCTGAAATGTTCGTAGGGGGTGTCCTGAAGACGATGTCCGTATTGTTCTCTGGCAAGTTGAATGTGTTCTAAGAACACTCGTGGTGTCCTGAAATGTCTGCAAATAAACAAAATGGGGGTGTCCTGAGGACGCTGTCCGTATTGTTAATTGACAAGTTGAAAGTGTTCTAAGAACACTCGCGGTGTCCTGAAATGTTCGAAGGGGGGTGTCCTGAAGACGGTGTCCGTATTTTTCTCCGGTAAGTTGAATGTGTTCTAAGAACACTTGTGGTGTCCTGAAATGTTTGTAAATAAACAAAATGGGGGTGTCCTGAGGACGCTGTCCGTATTGTTCGATGGGAAGTTGAATGTGTTCTAAGAACACTCGCGGTGTCCTGAAATGTTCACAAATAAACAAAATGGGGGTGTCCTGAGGACTCTGTCTGTATTGTTCTGTGGCAATTTGAATGTGTTCTAAGAATACTCGTGATGTCCTGAAATGTTCGTAAATAAACAAAATGGGGGTTTCCTGAGGACGCTGTCCGTATTGTTCGATGGGAAGTTAAATGTGTTCTAAGAACACTCGCGGTGTCCTGAAATGTCTGCAAATAAACAAAATGGGGGTGTCCTGAGGACGCTGTCCGTATTGTTTCTTGTGAAGTTTAAAGTGTTTTAAGAACACTTGCGGTGTCCCGAAATGTTTGTGAATAAACAAAATGGGGGTGTCCTGAGGACGCTGTCCGTATTGTTTGTTGGGAAGTTGAATGTGTTCTAAGAACACTCGTGGTGTCCTGAAATGTTCGTATATAAACAAAATGGGGGTGTCCTGAGGACGCTGTCCGTATCGTTCGATGGGAAGTTGAATGTGTTCTAAGAACACTCGCAGTGTCCTGAAATGTCTGCAAATAAACAAAATGGGGGTGTCCTGATGACGCTGTCCATATTGTTCATTGACAAGTTGAAAGTTTTCTAAGAACACTCGCGGTGTCCTGAAATGTTCGTAGGGGGTGTCCTGAATACGCTGTCCGTATTGTTCTCTGGCAAGTTGAATGTGTTCTAAGAACACTCGTGGTGTCCTGAAATGTTCGTAAATAAACAAAATGGGGGTGTCCTGAGGACGCTGTCCGTATTGTTCGATGGGAAGTTGAATGTGTTCTAAGAACACTCGCAGTGTCCTGAAATGTTCGCAAATAAACAAAATGGGGGTGTCCTGAGGACGCTGTCTGTATTGTTCTGTGGCAATTTGAATGTGTTCTAAGAACACTCGCGGTGTCCTGAAATGTTCGCAAAAAAAAATGGGGGTGTCCTGAGGACGCTGTCCGTATTGTTCGATGGGAAGTTGAATGTGTTCTAAGAACACTCGCGGTGTCCTGAAATGTTCACAAATAAACAAAATGGGGGTGTCCTGAGGACTCTGTCTGTATTGTTCTGTGGCAATTTGAATGTGTTCTAAGAATACTCGTGGTGTCCTGAAATGTTCGTAAATAAACAAAATGGGGGTGTCCTGAGGACGCTGTCCGTATTGTTCGATGGGAAGTTGAATGTGTTCTAAGAACACTCGCAGTGTCCTGAAATGTTCGCAAATAAACAAAATGGGGGTGTCCTGAGGACGCTGTCTGTATTGTTCTGTGGCAATTTGAATGTGTTCTAAGAACACTCGTGGTGTCCTGAAATGTTTGTAAATAAACAAAATGGGGGTGTCCTGAGGACGCTGTCCGTATTGATCGATGGGAAGTTGAATGTGTTCTAAGAACACTCGCGGTGTCCTGAAATGTTCACAAATAAACAAAATGGGGGTGTCCTGAGGACTCTGTCTGTATTGTTCTGTGGCAATTTGAATGTGTTCTAAGAATACTCGTGGTGTCCTGAAATGTTCGTAAATAAACAAAATGGGGGTTTCCTGAGGACGCTGTCCGTATTGTTCGATGGGAAGTTGAATGTGTTCTAAGAACACTCGCGGTGTCCTGAAATGTCTGCAAATAAACAAAATGGGGGTGTCCTGAGGACGCTGTCCGTATTGTTTCTTGTGAAGTTTAAAGTGTTTTAAGAACACTTGCGGTGTCCCGAAATGTTTGTGAATAAACAAAATGGGGGTGTCCTGAGGACGCTGTCCGTATTGTTTGATGGGAAGTTGAATGTGTTCTAAGAACACTCGTGGTGTCCTGAAATGTTCGTATATAAACAAAATGGGGGTGTCCTGAGGACGCTGTCCGTATCGTTCGATGGGAAGTTGAATGTGTTCTAAGAACACTCGCAGTGTCCTGAAATGTCTGCAAATAAACAAAATGGGGGTGTCCTGATGACGCTGTCCATATTGTTCATTGACAAGTTCAAAGTTTTCTAAGAACACTCGCGGTGTCCTGAAATGTTCGTAGGGGGTGTCCTGAAGACGCTGTCCGTATTGTTCTCTGGCAAGTTGAATGTGTTCTAAGAACACTTGTGGTGTCCTGAAATGTTCGTAAATAAACAAAATGGGGGTGTCCTGAGGACGCTGTCCGTATTGTTCGATGGGAAGTTGAATGTGTTCTAAGAACACTCGCAGTGTCCTGAAATGTTCGCAAATAAACAAAATGGGGGTGTCCTGAGGACGCTGTCTGTATTGTTCTGTGGCAATTTGAATGTGTTCTAAGAACACTCGCGGTGTCCTGAAATGTTCGCAAAAAAAAAATGGGGGTGTCCTGAGGACGCTGTCCGTATTGTTCGATGGGAAGTTGAATGTGTTCTAAGAACACTCGCAGTGTCCTGAAATGTTCACAAATAAACAAAATGGGGGTGTCCTGAGGACTCTGTCTGTATTGTTCTGTGGCAATTTGAATGTGTTCTAAGAACACTCGTGGTGTCCTGAAATGTTCGTTAATAAACAAAATGGGGGTGTCCTGAGGACGCTGTCCGTATTGTTCGATGGGAAGTTGAATGTGTTCTAAGAATACTCGCAGTGTCCTGAAATGTCTGCAAATAAACAAAATGGGGATGTCTTGAGGACGCTGTCCGTATTGTTCGTTGACAAGTTGAAAGTGTTCTACAAACACTCGTGGTGTCCTGAAATGTTCGTAGGGGGGTGTCCTGAAGACGGTGTCCGTATTGTTCTGCGGTAAGTTGAATGTGTTCTAAGAACACTCGTGGTGTCCTGAAATGTTCGTAAATAAACAAAATGGGGTTGTCCTGAGGGCACTGTCCATATTGTACTCTGGCAAGTTGAATGTGTTCTAAGCACACTTGTCGTGTCCTGAAATGTTTGTAAATAAACAAAATGGGGGTGTCCTGAGGACGCTGTCTGTATTGTACTCTGGCAAGTTGAATGTGTTCTAAGCACACTCGTCGTGTCCTGAAATGTTTGTAAATAAACAAAATGGGGGTGTCCTGAGGACGCTGTCCGTATTGTTTCTTGTGAAGTTTAAAGTGTTCTAAGAACACTTGCGGTGTCCCGAAATGTTCGTGAATAAACAAAATGGGGGTGTCCTGAGGACGCTGTCCGTATTGTTTGATGGGAAGTTGAATGTGTTCTAAGAACACTCGTGGTGTCCTGAAATGTTTGTAAATAAACAAAATGGGGGTGTCCTGAGGACGCTGTCCGTATTGTTCGATGGGAAGTTGAATGTGTTCTAAGAACACTCGCAGTGTCCTGAAATGTCTGCAAATAAACAAAATGGGGGTGTCCTGATGACGCTGTCCATATTGTTCGTTGACAAGTTGAAAGTGTTCTAAGAACACTCGCGGTGTCCTGAAATGTTCGTAGGGGGTGTCCTGAAGACGCTGTCCGTATTGTTCTCTGGCAAGTTGAATGTGTTCTAAGAACACTCGTGGTGTCCTGAAATGTTCGTAAATAAACAAAATGGGGGTGTCCTGAGGACGCTGTCCGTATTGTTCGATGGGAAGTTGAATGTGTTCTAAGAACACTCGCGGTGTCCTGAAATGTTCGCAAATAAACAAAATGGGGGTGTCCTGAGGACGCTGTCTGTATTGTTCTGTGGAAATTTGAATGTGTTCTAAGAACACTCGCGGTGTCCTGAAATGTTCGCAAAAAAAAAAAAATGGGGGTGTCCTGAGGACGCTGTCCGTATTGTTCGATGGGAAGTTGAATGTGTTCTAAGAACACTCGCGGTGTCCTGAAATGTTCACAAATAAACAAAATGGGGGTGTCCTGAGGACTCTGTCTGTATTGTTCTGTGGCAATTTGAATGTGTTCTAAGAACACTCGTGGTGTCCTGAAATGTTCGTAAATAAACAAAATGGGGGTGTCCTGAGGATACTGTCCGTATTGTTCGATGGGAAGTTGAATGTGTTCTAAGAATACTCATGGTGTCCTGAAATGTTCGTAAATAAACAAAATGGGGGTGTCCTGAGGACGCTGTCCATATTGTTCAATGGGAAGTTGAATGTGTTCTAAGAACACTCGCAGTGTCCTGAAATGTCTGCAAATAAACAAAATGGGGATGTCTTGAGGACGCTGTCCGTATTGTTCGTTGACAAGTTGAAAGTGTTCTACAAACACTCGTGGTGTCCTGAAATGTTCGTAGGGGGGTGTCCTGAAGACGGTGTCCGTATTGTTCCGCGGTAAGTTGAATGTGTTCTAAGAACACTTGTGGTGTCCTGAAATGTTCGTAAATAAACAAAATGGGGTTGTCCTGAGGGCACTGTCCATATTGTACTCTGGCAAGTTGAATGTGTTCTAAGAACACTCATGGTGTCCTGAAATGTCTGCAAATAAACAAAATGGGGGTGTCCTGAGGAGGCTGTCCGTATTGTTAGTTGACAAGTTGAAAGTGTTCTAAGAACACTCGCGGTGTCCTGAAATGTTCGTAGGGGGGTGTCCTGAAGACGGTGTCTGTATTTTTCTCGGGTAAGTTGAATGTGTTCTAAGAACACTCGTGGTGTCCTGAAATGTTTGTAAATAAACAAAATGGGGGTGTCCTGAGGACGCTGTCCGTATTGTTCGATGGGAAGTTGAATGTGTTCTAAGAACACTTGCGGTGTCCTGAAATGTTCACAAATAAACAAAATGGGGGTGTCCTGAGAACTCTGTCTGTATTGTTCTGTGGCAATTTGAATGTGTTCTAAGAACACTTGTGGTGTCCTGAAATGTTTGTAAATAAACAAAATGCGGGTTTCCTGGGGACGCTGTCCGTATTGTTCGATGGGAAGTTGAATGTGTTCTAAGAACACTCGCTGTGTCCTGAAATGTCTGCAAATAAACAAAATGGGGGTGTCCTGAGGACGCTGTCCGTATTGTTTCTTGTGAAGTTTAAAGTGTTCTAAGAACACTTGCGGTGTCCTGAAATGTTCGTAAATAAACAAAATGGGGGTGTCCTGAGGACGCTGTCCGTATTGTTTGATGGGAAGTTGAATGTGTTCTAAGAACACTCGTGGTGTCCTGAAATGTTCGTAAATAAACAAAATGTGGGTGTCCTGAGGAAGCTGTCCGTATTGTTCGATGGGAAGTTGAATCTGTTCTAAGAACACTCGCAGTGTCCTGAAATGTTTGCAAATAAAAAAATGGGGGTGTTCTGAGGACGCTGTCCGTATTGTTCTCTTGCAAGTTGAATGTGTTCTAAGAACACTTGTGGTGTCCTGAAATGTTCGTAAATAAACAAAATGGGGGTGTTCTGAGGACGCTGTCCATTTTGTTGATTGTCAAGTTTAAAGTGTTCTAAGAACACTCGCGGTGTCCTGAAATGTTCGTAGGGGGTGTCCTGAAGACGCTGTCCGTATTGTTCTCTGGCAAGTTGAACGTGTTCTAAGAACACTCGTGGTGTCCTGAAATGTCTGCAAATAAACAAAATGGGGGTGTCCTGAGGACGCTGTCCGTATTGTTAGTTGACAAGTTGAAAGTGTTCTAAGAACACTCGCGGTGTCCTGAAATGTTCGTAGGGGGGTGTCCTGAAGACGGTGTCCGGATTTTTCTCCGGTAAGTTGAATGTGTTCTAAGAACACTTGTGGTGTCCTGAAATGTTTGTAAATAAACAAAATGGGGGTGTCCTGAGGACGCTGTCCGTATTGTTCGATGGGAAGTTGAATGTGTTCTATGAACACTCGTGGTGTCCTGAAATGTTCGTAAATAAACAAAATGGGGGTGTCCTTAGGACGCTGTCCGTATTGTTCGATGGGAAGTTGAATGTGTTCTAAGAACACTCGTGGTGTCCTGAAATGTTCATAAATAAACAAAATGGGGGTGTCCTGAGGACGCTGTCCATATTGTTCGATGGGAAGTTGAATGTGTTCTAAGAACACTCGCGGTGTCCTGAATTGTTCGTAGGGGGGTGTCCTGAAGACGCTGTCCGTATTGTTCGCTGGCAAGTTGAATGTGTTCTAAGAACACTTGTGGTGTCCTGAAATGTTCGTAAAAAAACAAAATGGGGGTGTTCTGAGGACACTGTCCGTATTGTTCGTTGTCAAGTTTAAAGTGTTCTAAGAACACTTGCGGAGTCCTGAAATGTTCGTAGGGGGTGTCCTGAAGACGCTGTACGTATTGTTCTCTGGCAAGTTGAATGTGTTCTAAGAACACTCGTGGTGTCCTGAAATGTTCATAAATAAACAAAATGGGGGTGTCATGAGGACGCTGTCCATATTGTTCGATGGGAAGTTGAATGTGTTCTAAGAACACTCGCAGTGTTCTGAAATGTTCGTAAATAAACAAAATGGGGGTGTCCTGAGGACGCTGTCCGTATTGTTCGATGGGAAGTTGAATGTGTTCTAAGAACACTTGCGGTGTCATGAAATGTCTGCAAATAAACAAAATCGGGGTGTCCTGAGGATGCTGTCCGTATTGTTCGTTGACAAGTTGAAAGTGTTCTAAGAACACTCGCGGTGTCCTGAAATGTTCGTAGGGGGGTGTCCTGAAGACGGTGTCCGTATTTTTCTCGGGTAAATTGAATGTGTTCTAAGAACACTCGTGGTGTCCTGAAATGTTTGTAAATAAACAAAATGGGGGTGTCCTGAGGACGCTGTCCGTATTGTTCGATGGGAAGTTGAATGTGTTCTAAGAACACTCGCGGTGTCCTGAAATGTTCACAAATAAACAAAATGGGGGTGTCCTGAGGACGCTGTCCGTATTGTTTGATGGGAAGTTGAATCTGTTCTAAGAACACTCGCAGTGTCCTGAAATGTCTGCAAATAAACAAAATGGGGGTGTCCTGAGGACGCTGTCCATATTGTTCGTTGACAAGTTGAAAGTGTTCTAAGAACACTTGCGGTGTCCTGAAATGTTCGTAGGGAGGTGTCCTGAAGACGCTGTCCGTATTGTTCACTGGCAAGTTGAATGTGTTCTAAGAACGCTCGTGGTGCACTGAAATGTTTGCAAATAAAAAAATGGGGGTGTTCTGAGGACGCTGTCCGTATTGTTCTCTTGCAAGTTGAATGTGTTCTAAGAACACTTGTGGTGTCCTGAAATGTTCGTAAATAAACGAAATGGGGGTGTTCTGAGGACGCTGTCCATTTTGTTGATTGTCAAGTTTAAAGTGTTCTAAGAACACTCGCGGTGTCCTGAAATGTTCGTAGGGGGTGTCCTGAAGACGATGTCCGTATTGTTCTCTGGCAAGTTGAATGTGTTCTAAGAACACTCGTGGTGTCCTGAAATGTCTGCAAATAAACAAAATGGGGGTGTCCTGAGGACGCTGTCCGTATTGTTAATTGACAAGTTGAAAGTGTTCTAAGAACACTCGCGGTGTCCTGAAATGTTCGAAGGGGGGTGTCCTGAAGACGGTGTCCGTATTTTTCTCCGGTAAGTTGAATGTGTTCTAAGAACACTTGTGGTGTCCTGAAATGTTTGTAAATAAACAAAATGGGGGTGTCCTGAGGACGCTGTCCGTATTGTTCGATGGGAAGTTGAATGTGTTCTAAGAACACTCGCGGTGTCCTGAAATGTTCACAAATAAACAAAATGGGGGTGTCCTGAGGACTCTGTCTGTATTGTTCTGTGGCAATTTGAATGTGTTCTAAGAATACTCGTGGTGTCCTGAAATGTTCGTAAATAAACAAAATGGGGGTTTCCTGAGGACGCTGTCCGTATTGTTCGATGGGAAGTTGAATGTGTTCTAAGAACACTCGCGGTGTCCTGAAATGTCTGCAAATAAACAAAATGGGGGTGTCCTGAGGACGCTGTCCGTATTGTTTCTTGTGAAGTTTAAAGTGTTTTAAGAACACTTGCGGTGTCCCGAAATGTTTGTGAATAAACAAAATGGGGGTGTCCTGAGGACGCTGTCCGTATTGTTTGATGGGAAGTTGAATGTGTTCTAAGAACACTCGTGGTGTCCTGAAATGTTCGTATATAAACAAAATGGGGGTGTCCTGAGGACGCTGTCCGTATCGTTCGATGGGAAGTTGAATGTGTTCTAAGAACACTCGCAGTGTCCTGAAATGTCTGCAAATAAACAAAATGGTGGTGTCCTGATGACGCTGTCCATATTGTTCATTGACAAGTTGAAAGTTTTCTAAGAACACTCGCGGTGTCCTGAAATGTTCGTAGGGGGTGTCCTGAAGACGCTGTCCGTATTGTTCTCTGGCAAGTTGAATGTGTTCTAAGAACACTCGTGGTGTCCTGAAATGTTCGTAAATAAACAAAATGGGGGTGTCCTGAGGACGCTGTCCGTATTGTTCGATGGGAAGTTGAATGTGTTCTAAGAACACTCGCAGTGTCCTGAAATGTTCGCAAATAAACAAAATGGGGGTGTCCTGAGGACGCTGTCTGTATTGTTCTGTGGCAATTTGAATGTGTTCTAAGAACACTCGCGGTGTCCTGAAATGTTCGCCAAAAAAAAATGGGGGTGTCCTGAGGACGCTGTCCGTATTGTTCGATGGGAAGTTGAATGTGTTCTAAGAACACTCGCGGTGTCCTGAAATGTTCACAAATAAACAAAATGGGGGTGTCCTGAGGACTCTGTCTGTATTGTTCTGTGGCAATTTGAATGTGTTCTAAGAATACTCGTGGTGTCCTGAAATGTTCGTAAATAAACAAAATGGGGGTGTCCTGAGGACGCTGTCCGTATTGTTCGATGGGAAGTTGAATGTGTTCTAAGAACACTCGCAGTGTCCTGAAATGTTCGCAAATAAACAAAATGGGGGTGTCCTGAGGACGCTGTCTGTATTGTTCTGTGGCAATTTGAATGTGTTCTAAGAACACTCGCGGTGTCCTGAAATGTTTGTAAATAAACAAAATGGGGGTGTCCTGAGGACGCTGTCCGTATTGTTCGATGGGAAGTTGAATGTGTTCTAAGAACACTCGCGTGTCCTGAAATGTTCACAAATAAACAAAATGGGGGTGTCCTGAGGACTCTGTCTGTATTGTTCTGTGGCAATTTGAATGTGTTCTAAGAATACTCGTGGTGTCCTGAAATGTTCGTAAATAAACAAAATGGGGGTTTCCTGAGGACGCTGTCCGTATTGTTCGATGGGAAGTTGAATGTGTTCTAAGAACACTCGCGGTGTCCTGAAATGTCTGCAAATAAACAAAATGGGGGTGTCCTGAGGACGCTGTCCGTATTGTTTCTTGTGAAGTTTAAAGTGTTTTAAGAACACTTGCGGTGTCCCGAAATGTTTGTGAATAAACAAAATGGGGGTGTCCTGAGGACGCTGTCCGTATTGTTTGATGGGAAGTTGAATGTGTTCTAAGAACACTCGTGGTGTCCTGAAATGTTCGTATATAAACAAAATGGGGGTGTCCTGAGGACGCTGTCCGTATCGTTCGATGGGAAGTTGAATGTGTTCTAAGAACACTCGCAGTGTCCTGAAATGTCTGCAAATAAACAAAATGGGGGTGTCCTGATGACGCTGTCCATATTGTTCATTGACAAGTTGAAAGTTTTCTAAGAACACTCGCGGTGTCCTGAAATGTTCGTAGGGGGTGTCCTGAAGACGCTGTCCGTATTGTTCTCTGGCAAGTTGAATGTGTTCTAAGAACACTCGTGGTGTCCTGAAATGTTCGTAAATAAACAAAATGGGGGTGTCCTGAGGACGCTGTCCGTATTGTTCGATGGGAAGTTGAATGTGTTCTAAGAACACTCGCAGTGTCCTGAAATGTTCGCAAATAAACAAAATGGGGGTGTCCTGAGGACGCTGTCTGTATTGTTCTGTGGCAATTTGAATGTGTTCTAAGAACACTCGCGGTGTCCTGAAATGTTCGCAAAAAAAAAATGGGGGTGTCCTGAGGACGCTGTCCGTATTGTTCGATGGGAAGTTGAATGTGTTCTAAGAACACTCGCAGTGTCCTGAAATGTTCACAAATAAACAAAATGGGGGTGTCCTGAGGACTCTGTCTGTATTGTTCTGTGGCAATTTGAATGTGTTCTAAGAACACTCGTGGTGTCCTGAAATGTTCGTTAATAAACAAAATGGGGGTGTCCTGAGGACGCTGTCCGTATTGTTCGATGGGAAGTTGAATGTGTTCTAAGAATACTCGCAGTGTCCTGAAATGTCTGCAAATAAACAAAATGGGGATGTCTTGAGGACGCTGTCCGTATTGTTCGTTGACAAGTTGAAAGTGTTCTACAAACACTCGTGGTGTCCTGAAATGTTCGTAGGGGGGTGTCCTGAAGACGGTGTCCGTATTGTTCTGCGGTAAGTTGAATGTGTTCTAAGAACACTCGTGGTGTCCTGAAATGTTCGTAAATAAACAAAATGGGGTTGTCCTGAGGGCACTGTCCATATTGTACTCTGGCAAGTTGAATGTGTTCTAAGCACACTCGTCGTGTCCTGAAATGTTTGTAAATAAACAAAATGGGGGTGTCCTGAGGACGCTGTCTGTATTGTACTCTGGCAAGTTGAATGTGTTCTAAGCACACTCGTCGTGTCCTGAAATGTTTGTAAATAAACAAAATGGGGGTGTCCTGAGGACGCTGTCCGTATTGTTTCTTGTGAAGTTTAAAGTGTTCTAAGAACACTTGCGGTGTCCCGAAATGTTCGTGAATAAACAAAATGGGGGTGTCCTGAGGACGCTGTCCGTATTGTTTGATGGGAAGTTGAATGTGTTCTAAGAACACTCGTGGTGTCCTGAAATGTTTGTAAATAAACAAAATGGGGGTGTCCTGAGGACGCTGTCCGTATTGTTCGATGGGAAGTTGAATGTGTTCTAAGAACACTCGCAGTGTCCTGAAATGTCTGCAAATAAACAAAATGGGGGTGTCCTGATGACGCTGTCCATATTGTTCGTTGACAAGTTGAAAGTGTTCTAAGAACACTCGCGGTGTCCTGAAATGTTAGTAGGGGGTGTCCTGAAGACGCTGTCCGTATTGTTCTCTGGCAAGTTGAATGTGTTCTAAGAACACTCGTGGTGTCCTGAAATGTTCGTAAATAAACAAAATGGGGGTGTCCTGAGGACGCTGTCCGTATTGTTCGATGGGAAGTTGAATGTGTTCTAAGAACACTCGCGGTGTCCTGAAATGTTCGCAAATAAACAAAATGGGGGTGTCCTGAGGACGCTGTCTGTATTGTTCTGTGGCAATTTGAATGTGTTCTAAGAACACTCGCGGTGTCCTGAAATGTTCGCAAAAAAAAAAATGGGGGTGTCCTGAGGACGCTGTCCGTATTGTTCGATGGGAAGTTGAATGTGTTCTAAGAACACTCGCGGTGTCCTGAAATGTTCACAAATAAACAAAATGGGGGTGTCCTGAGGACTCTGTCTGTATTGTTCTGTGGCAATTTGAATGTGTTCTAAGAACACTCGTGGTGTCCTGAAATGTTCGTAAATGAACAAAATGGGGGTGTCCTGAGGATACTGTCCGTATTGTTCGATGGGAAGTTGAATGTGTTCTAAGAATACTCATGGTGTCCTGAAATGTTCGTAAATAAACAAAATGGGGGTGTCCTGAGGACGCTGTCCATATTGTTCAATGGGAAGTTGAATGTGTTCTAAGAACACTCGCAGTGTCCTGAAATGTCTGCAAATAAACAAAATGGGGATGTCTTGAGGACGCTGTCCGTATTGTTCGTTGACAAGTTGAAAGTGTTCTACAAACACTCGTGGTGTCCTGAAATGTTCGTAGGGGGGTGTCCTGAAGACGGTGTCCGTATTGTTCCGCGGTAAGTTGAATGTGTTCTAAGAACACTTGTGGTGTCCTGAAATGTTCGTAAATAAACAAAATGGGGTTGTCCTGAGGGCACTGTCCATATTGTTCTGTGGCAATTTGAATGTGTTCTAAGAACACTCGTGGTGTCCTGAAATGTTCGTAAATAAACAAAATGGGGGTGTCCTGAGGATACTGTCCGTATTGTTCGATGGGAAGTTGAATGTGTTCTAAGAATACTCATGGTGTCCTGAAATGTTCGTAAATAAACAAAATGGGGATGTCCTGAGGACGCTGTCCGTATTGTTCGATGGGAAGTTGAATGTGTTCTAAGAACACTCGTGGTGTCCTGAAATGTTCGTAAATGAACAAAATGGGGGTGTCCTGAGGAGGCTGTCCGTATTGTTCGATGGGAAGTTGAATATGTTCTAAGAGCACTCGCGGTGTCCTGAAATGTCTGCAAATAAACAAAATGGGGGTGTCCTGAGGACGCTGTCCGTATTGTTCGTTGTGAAGTTTAAAGTGTTCTAAGAACACTTGCGGTGTCCTGAAATGTTCGTGTGGGGGTGTCCTGAAGATGCTGTGCATATTGTTCTCCGGTAAGTTGAATGTGTTCTAAGTACACTTGCGGTGTCCTGAAATGTTCGTAAATAAACAAAATGGGGGTGTCCTGAGGACGCTGTCCGTATTGTTCGATGGGAAGTTGAATGTGTTCTAAGAACACTTACGGTGTCCTGAAATGTCTGCATATAAACAGAATGGGGGTGTCCTGAGGACGCTGTCCATATTGTTCATTGACAAGTTGAAAGTGTTCTAAGAACAGTCGCGGTGTCCTGAAATGTTCGTAGGGGGGTGTCCTGAAGACGCTGTCCGTATTGTTCGCTGGCAAGTTGAATGTGTTCTAAGAACACTCGTGGTGTCCTGAAATGTTCGTAAATAAACAAAATGGGGGTGTCCTGAGGACGCTGTCCGTATTGTTCGATGGGAAGTTGAATGTGTTCTAAGAACACTCGTGGTGTCCTGAAATGTTCATAAATAAACAAAATGGGGGTGTCCTGAGGACGCTGTCCATATTGTTCGATGGGAAGTTGAATGTGTTCTAAGAACACTCGCGGTGTCCTGAATTGTTCGTAGGGGGGTGTCCTGAAGACGCTGTCCGTATTGTTCGCTGGCAAGTTGAATGTGTTCTAAGAACACTTGCGGTGTCCTGAAATGTTTGCAAATTAAAAAATGGGGGTCTTCTGAGGACGCTGTCCGTATTGTTCTCTTGCAAGCTGAATGTGTTCTAAGAACACTTGTGGTGTCCTGAAATGTTCGTAAAAAAACAAAATGGGGGTGTTCTGAGGACACTGTCCGTATTGTTCGATGGGAAGTTGAATGTGTTCTAAGAACACTTACGGTGTCCTGAAATGTCTGCATATAAACAGAATGGGGGTGTCCTGAGGACGCTGTCCATATTGTTCATTGACAAGTTGAAAGTGTTCTAAGAACAGTTGCGGTGTCCTGAAATGTTCGTAGGGGGGTGTCCTGAAGACGCTGTCCGTATTGTTCGCTGGCAAGTTGAATGTGTTCTATGAACACTCGTGGTGTCCTGAAATGTTCGTAAATAAACAAAATGGGGGTGTCCTGAGGACGCTGTCCGTATTGTTCGATGGGAAGTTGAATGTGTTCTAAGAACACTCGTGGTGTCCTGAAATGTTCATAAATAAACAAAATGGGGGTGTCCTGAGGACGCTGTCCATATTGTTCGATGGGAAGTTGAATGTGTTCTAAGAACACTCGCGGTGTCCTGAATTGTTCGTAGGGGGGTGTCCTGAAGACGCTGTCCGTATTGTTCGCTGGCAAGTTGAATGTGTTCTAAGAACACTTGCGGTGTCCTGAAATGTTTGCAAATAAAAAAATGGGGGTCTTCTGAGGACGCTATCCGTATTGTTCTCTTGCAAGTTGAATGTGTTCTAAGAACACTTGTGGTGTCCTGAAATGTTCGTAAAAAAACAAAATGGGGGTGTTCTGAGGACACTGTCCGTATTGTTCGTTGTCAAGTTTAAAGTGTTCTAAGAACACTTGCGGAGTCCTGAAATGTTCGTAGGGGGTGTCCTGAAGACGCTGTACGTATTGTTCTCTGGCAAGTTGAATGTGTTCTAAGAACACTCGTGGTGTCCTGAAATGTTCATAAATAAACAAAATGGGGGTGTCATGAGGACGCTGTCCATATTGTTCGATGGGAAGTTGAATGTGTTCTAAGAACACTCGCAGTGTTCTGAAATGTTCGTAAATAAACAAAATGGGGGTGTCCTGAGGACGCTGTCCGTATTGTTCGATGGGAAGTTGAATGTGTTCTAAGAACACTTGCGGTGTCATGAAATGTCTGCAAATAAACAAAATCGGGGTGTCCTGAGGATGCTGTCCGTATTGTTCGTTGACAAGTTGAAAGTGTTCTAAGAACACTCGCGGTGTCCTGAAATGTTCGTAGGGGGGTGTCCTGAAGACGGTGTCCGTATTTTTCTCTGGTAAATTGAATGTGTTCTAAGAACACTCGTGGTGTCCTGAAATGTTTGTAAATAAACAAAATGGGGGTGTCCTGAGGACGCTGTCCGTATTGTTCGATGGGAAGTTGAATGTGTTCTAAGAACACTCGCGGTGTCCTGAAATGTTCACAAATAAACAAAATGGGGGTGTCCTGAGGACGCTGTCCGTATTGTTTGATGGGAAGTTGAATCTGTTCTAAGAACACTCGCAGTGTCCTGAAATGTCTGCAAATAAACAAAATGGGGGTGTCCTGAGGACGCTGTCCATATTGTTCGTTGACAAGTTGAAAGTGTTCTAAGAACACTTGCGGTGTCCTGAAATGTTCGTAGGGAGGTGTCCTGAAGACGCTGTCCGTATTGTTCACTGGCAAGTTGAATGTGTTCTAAGAACGCTCGTGGTGCACTGAAATGTTTGCAAATAAAAAAATGGGGGTGTTCTGAGGACGCTGTCCGTATTGTTCTCTTGCAAGTTGAATGTGTTCTAAGAACACTTGTGGTGTCCTGAAATGTTCGTAAATAAACGAAATGGGGGTGTTCTGAGGACGCTGTCCATTTTGTTGATTGTCAAGTTTAAAGTGTTCTAAGAACACTCGCGGTGTCCTGAAATGTTCGTAGGGGGTGTCCTGAAGACGATGTCCGTATTGTTCTCTGGCAAGTTGAATGTGTTCTAAGAACACTCGTGGTGTCCTGAAATGTCTGCAAATAAACAAAATGGGGGTGTCCTGAGGACGCTGTCCGTATTGTTAATTGACAAGTTGAAAGTGTTCTAAGAACACTCGCGGTGTCCTGAAATGTTCGAAGGGGGGTGTCCTGAAGACGGTGTCCGTATTTTTCTCCGGTAAGTTGAATGTGTTCTAAGAACACTTGTGGTGTCCTGAAATGTTTGTAAATAAACAAAATGGGGGTGTCCTGAGGACGCTGTCCGTATTGTTCGATGGGAAGTTGAATGTGTTCTAAGAACACTCGCGGTGTCCTGAAATGTTCACAAATAAACAAAATGGGGGTGTCCTGAGGACTCTGTCTGTATTGTTCTGTGGCAATTTGAATGTGTTCTAAGAATACTCGTGATGTCCTGAAATGTTCGTAAATAAACAAAATGGGGGTTTCCTGAGGACGCTGTCCGTATTGTTCGATGGGAAGTTAAATGTGTTCTAAGAACACTCGCGGTGTCCTGAAATGTCTGCAAATAAACAAAATGGGGGTGTCCTGAGGACGCTGTCCGTATTGTTTCTTGTGAAGTTTAAAGTGTTTTAAGAACACTTGCGGTGTCCCGAAATGTTTGTGAATAAACAAAATGGGGGTGTCCTGAGGACGCTGTCCGTATTGTTTGTTGGGAAGTTGAATGTGTTCTAAGAACACTCGTGGTGTCCTGAAATGTTCGTATATAAACAAAATGGGGGTGTCCTGAGGACGCTGTCCGTATCGTTCGATGGGAAGTTGAATGTGTTCTAAGAACACTCGCAGTGTCCTGAAATGTCTGCAAATAAACAAAATGGGGGTGTCCTGATGACGCTGTCCATATTGTTCATTGACAAGTTGAAAGTTTTCTAAGAACACTCGCGGTGTCCTGAAATGTTCGTAGGGGGTGTCCTGAATACGCTGTCCGTATTGTTCTCTGGCAAGTTGAATGTGTTCTAAGAACACTCGTGGTGTCCTGAAATGTTCGTAAATAAACAAAATGGGGGTGTCCTGAGGACGCTGTCCGTATTGTTCGATGGGAAGTTGAATGTGTTCTAAGAACACTCGCAGTGTCCTGAAATGTTCGCAAATAAACAAAATGGGGGTGTCCTGAGGACGCTGTCTGTATTGTTCTGTGGCAATTTGAATGTGTTCTAAGAACACTCGCGGTGTCCTGAAATGTTCGCAAAAAAAAATGGGGGTGTCCTGAGGACGCTGTCCGTATTGTTCGATGGGAAGTTGAATGTGTTCTAAGAACACTCGCGGTGTCCTGAAATGTTCACAAATAAACAAAATGGGGGTGTCCTGAGGACTCTGTCTGTATTGTTCTGTGGCAATTTGAATGTGTTCTAAGAATACTCGTGGTGTCCTGAAATGTTCGTAAATAAACAAAATGGGGGTGTCCTGAGGACGCTGTCCGTATTGTTCGATGGGAAGTTGAATGTGTTCTAAGAACACTCGCAGTGTCCTGAAATGTTCGCAAATAAACAAAATGGGGGTGTCCTGAGGACGCTGTCTGTATTGTTCTGTGGCAATTTGAATGTGTTCTAAGAACACTCGTGGTGTCCTGAAATGTTTGTAAATAAACAAAATGGGGGTGTCCTGAGGACGCTGTCCGTATTGATCGATGGGAAGTTGAATGTGTTCTAAGAACACTCGCGGTGTCCTGAAATGTTCACAAATAAACAAAATGGGGGTGTCCTGAGGACTCTGTCTGTATTGTTCTGTGGCAATTTGAATGTGTTCTAAGAATACTCGTGGTGTCCTGAAATGTTCGTAAATAAACAAAATGGGGGTTTCCTGAGGACGCTGTCCGTATTGTTCGATGGGAAGTTGAATGTGTTCTAAGAACACTCGCGGTGTCCTGAAATGTCTGCAAATAAACAAAATGGGGGTGTCCTGAGGACGCTGTCCGTATTGTTTCTTGTGAAGTTTAAAGTGTTTTAAGAACACTTGCGGTGTCCCGAAATGTTTGTGAATAAACAAAATGGGGGTGTCCTGAGGACGCTGTCCGTATTGTTTGATGGGAAGTTGAATGTGTTCTAAGAACACTCGTGGTGTCCTGAAATGTTCGTATATAAACAAAATGGGGGTGTCCTGAGGACGCTGTCCGTATCGTTCGATGGGAAGTTGAATGTGTTCTAAGAACACTCGCAGTGTCCTGAAATGTCTGCAAATAAACAAAATGGGGGTGTCCTGATGACGCTGTCCATATTGTTCATTGACAAGTTCAAAGTTTTCTAAGAACACTCGCGGTGTCCTGAAATGTTCGTAGGGGGTGTCCTGAAGACGCTGTCCGTATTGTTCTCTGGCAAGTTGAATGTGTTCTAAGAACACTTGTGGTGTCCTGAAATGTTCGTAAATAAACAAAATGGGGGTGTCCTGAGGACGCTGTCCGTATTGTTCGATGGGAAGTTGAATGTGTTCTAAGAACACTCGCAGTGTCCTGAAATGTTCGCAAATAAACAAAATGGGGGTGTCCTGAGGACGCTGTCTGTATTGTTCTGTGGCAATTTGAATGTGTTCTAAGAACACTCGCGGTGTCCTGAAATGTTCGCAAAAAAAAAATGGGGGTGTCCTGAGGACGCTGTCCGTATTGTTCGATGGGAAGTTGAATGTGTTCTAAGAACACTCGCAGTGTCCTGAAATGTTCACAAATAAACAAAATGGGGGTGTCCTGAGGACTCTGTCTGTATTGTTCTGTGGCAATTTGAATGTGTTCTAAGAACACTCGTGGTGTCCTGAAATGTTCGTTAATAAACAAAATGGGGGTGTCCTGAGGACGCTGTCCGTATTGTTCGATGGGAAGTTGAATGTGTTCTAAGAATACTCGCAGTGTCCTGAAATGTCTGCAAATAAACAAAATGGGGATGTCTTGAGGACGCTGTCCGTATTGTTCGTTGACAAGTTGAAAGTGTTCTACAAACACTCGTGGTGTCCTGAAATGTTCGTAGGGGGGTGTCCTGAAGACGGTGTCCGTATTGTTCTGCGGTAAGTTGAATGTGTTCTAAGAACACTCGTGGTGTCCTGAAATGTTCGTAAATAAACAAAATGGGGTTGTCCTGAGGGCACTGTCCATATTGTACTCTGGCAAGTTGAATGTGTTCTAAGCACACTTGTCGTGTCCTGAAATGTTTGTAAATAAACAAAATGGGGGTGTCCTGAGGACGCTGTCTGTATTGTACTCTGGCAAGTTGAATGTGTTCTAAGCACACTCGTCGTGTCCTGAAATGTTTGTAAATAAACAAAATGGGGGTGTCCTGAGGACGCTGTCCGTATTGTTTCTTGTGAAGTTTAAAGTGTTCTAAGAACACTTGCGGTGTCCCGAAATGTTCGTGAATAAACAAAATGGGGGTGTCCTGAGGACGCTGTCCGTATTGTTTGATGGGAAGTTGAATGTGTTCTAAGAACACTCGTGGTGTCCTGAAATGTTTGTAAATAAACAAAATGGGGGTGTCCTGAGGACGCTGTCCGTATTGTTCGATGGGAAGTTGAATGTGTTCTAAGAACACTCGCAGTGTCCTGAAATGTCTGCAAATAAACAAAATGGGGGTGTCCTGATGACGCTGTCCATATTGTTCGTTGACAAGTTGAAAGTGTTCTAAGAACACTCGCGGTGTCCTGAAATGTTCGTAGGGGGTGTCCTGAAGACGCTGTCCGTATTGTTCTCTGGCAAGTTGAATGTGTTCTAAGAACACTCGTGGTGTCCTGAAATGTTCGTAAATAAACAAAATGGGGGTGTCCTGAGGACGCTGTCCGTATTGTTCGATGGGAAGTTGAATGTGTTCTAAGAACACTCGCGGTGTCCTGAAATGTTCGCAAATAAACAAAATGGGGGTGTCCTGAGGACGCTGTCTGTATTGTTCTGTGGAAATTTGAATGTGTTCTAAGAACACTCGCGGTGTCCTGAAATGTTCGCAAAAAAAAAAAAATGGGGGTGTCCTGAGGACGCTGTCCGTATTGTTCGATGGGAAGTTGAATGTGTTCTAAGAACACTCGCGGTGTCCTGAAATGTTCACAAATAAACAAAATGGGGGTGTCCTGAGGACTCTGTCTGTATTGTTCTGTGGCAATTTGAATGTGTTCTAAGAACACTCGTGGTGTCCTGAAATGTTCGTAAATAAACAAAATGGGGGTGTCCTGAGGATACTGTCCGTATTGTTCGATGGGAAGTTGAATGTGTTCTAAGAATACTCATGGTGTCCTGAAATGTTCGTAAATAAACAAAATGGGGGTGTCCTGAGGACGCTGTCCATATTGTTCAATGGGAAGTTGAATGTGTTCTAAGAACACTCGCAGTGTCCTGAAATGTCTGCAAATAAACAAAATGGGGATGTCTTGAGGACGCTGTCCGTATTGTTCGTTGACAAGTTGAAAGTGTTCTACAAACACTCGTGGTGTCCTGAAATGTTCGTAGGGGGGTGTCCTGAAGACGGTGTCCGTATTGTTCCGCGGTAAGTTGAATGTGTTCTAAGAACACTTGTGGTGTCCTGAAATGTTCGTAAATAAACAAAATGGGGTTGTCCTGAGGGCACTGTCCATATTGTACTCTGGCAAGTTGAATGTGTTCTAAGAACACTCATGGTGTCCTGAAATGTCTGCAAATAAACAAAATGGGGGTGTCCTGAGGAGGCTGTCCGTATTGTTAGTTGACAAGTTGAAAGTGTTCTAAGAACACTCGCGGTGTCCTGAAATGTTCGTAGGGGGGTGTCCTGAAGACGGTGTCTGTATTTTTCTCGGGTAAGTTGAATGTGTTCTAAGAACACTCGTGGTGTCCTGAAATGTTTGTAAATAAACAAAATGGGGGTGTCCTGAGGACGCTGTCCGTATTGTTCGATGGGAAGTTGAATGTGTTCTAAGAACACTTGCGGTGTCCTGAAATGTTCACAAATAAACAAAATGGGGGTGTCCTGAGAACTCTGTCTGTATTGTTCTGTGGCAATTTGAATGTGTTCTAAGAACACTTGTGGTGTCCTGAAATGTTTGTAAATAAACAAAATGCGGGTTTCCTGGGGACGCTGTCCGTATTGTTCGATGGGAAGTTGAATGTGTTCTAAGAACACTCGCTGTGTCCTGAAATGTCTGCAAATAAACAAAATGGGGGTGTCCTGAGGACGCTGTCCGTATTGTTTCTTGTGAAGTTTAAAGTGTTCTAAGAACACTTGCGGTGTCCTGAAATGTTCGTAAATAAACAAAATGGGGGTGTCCTGAGGACGCTGTCCGTATTGTTTGATGGGAAGTTGAATGTGTTCTAAGAACACTCGTGGTGTCCTGAAATGTTCGTAAATAAACAAAATGTGGGTGTCCTGAGGAAGCTGTCCGTATTGTTCGATGGGAAGTTGAATCTGTTCTAAGAACACTCGCAGTGTCCTGAAATGTTTGCAAATAAAAAAATGGGGGTGTTCTGAGGACGCTGTCCGTATTGTTCTCTTGCAAGTTGAATGTGTTCTAAGAACACTTGTGGTGTCCTGAAATGTTCGTAAATAAACAAAATGGGGGTGTTCTGAGGACGCTGTCCATTTTGTTGATTGTCAAGTTTAAAGTGTTCTAAGAACACTCGCGGTGTCCTGAAATGTTCGTAGGGGGTGTCCTGAAGACGCTGTCCGTATTGTTCTCTGGCAAGTTGAACGTGTTCTAAGAACACTCGTGGTGTCCTGAAATGTCTGCAAATAAACAAAATGGGGGTGTCCTGAGGACGCTGTCCGTATTGTTAGTTGACAAGTTGAAAGTGTTCTAAGAACACTCGCGGTGTCCTGAAATGTTCGTAGGGGGGTGTCCTGAAGACGGTGTCCGGATTTTTCTCCGGTAAGTTGAATGTGTTCTAAGAACACTTGTGGTGTCCTGAAATGTTTGTAAATAAACAAAATGGGGGTGTCCTGAGGACGCTGTCCGTATTGTTCGATGGGAAGTTGAATGTGTTCTATGAACACTCGTGGTGTCCTGAAATGTTCGTAAATAAACAAAATGGGGGTGTCCTTAGGACGCTGTCCGTATTGTTCGATGGGAAGTTGAATGTGTTCTAAGAACACTCGTGGTGTCCTGAAATGTTCATAAATAAACAAAATGGGGGTGTCCTGAGGACGCTGTCCATATTGTTCGATGGGAAGTTGAATGTGTTCTAAGAACACTCGCGGTGTCCTGAATTGTTCGTAGGGGGGTGTCCTGAAGACGCTGTCCGTATTGTTCGCTGGCAAGTTGAATGTGTTCTAAGAACACTTGTGGTGTCCTGAAATGTTCGTAAAAAAACAAAATGGGGGTGTTCTGAGGACACTGTCCGTATTGTTCGTTGTCAAGTTTAAAGTGTTCTAAGAACACTTGCGGAGTCCTGAAATGTTCGTAGGGGGTGTCCTGAAGACGCTGTACGTATTGTTCTCTGGCAAGTTGAATGTGTTCTAAGAACACTCGTGGTGTCCTGAAATGTTCATAAATAAACAAAATGGGGGTGTCATGAGGACGCTGTCCATATTGTTCGATGGGAAGTTGAATGTGTTCTAAGAACACTCGCAGTGTTCTGAAATGTTCGTAAATAAACAAAATGGGGGTGTCCTGAGGACGCTGTCCGTATTGTTCGATGGGAAGTTGAATGTGTTCTAAGAACACTTGCGGTGTCATGAAATGTCTGCAAATAAACAAAATCGGGGTGTCCTGAGGATGCTGTCCGTATTGTTCGTTGACAAGTTGAAAGTGTTCTAAGAACACTCGCGGTGTCCTGAAATGTTCGTAGGGGGGTGTCCTGAAGACGGTGTCCGTATTTTTCTCGGGTAAATTGAATGTGTTCTAAGAACACTCGTGGTGTCCTGAAATGTTTGTAAATAAACAAAATGGGGGTGTCCTGAGGACGCTGTCCGTATTGTTCGATGGGAAGTTGAATGTGTTCTAAGAACACTCGCGGTGTCCTGAAATGTTCACAAATAAACAAAATGGGGGTGTCCTGAGGACGCTGTCCGTATTGTTTGATGGGAAGTTGAATCTGTTCTAAGAACACTCGCAGTGTCCTGAAATGTCTGCAAATAAACAAAATGGGGGTGTCCTGAGGACGCTGTCCATATTGTTCGTTGACAAGTTGAAAGTGTTCTAAGAACACTTGCGGTGTCCTGAAATGTTCGTAGGGAGGTGTCCTGAAGACGCTGTCCGTATTGTTCACTGGCAAGTTGAATGTGTTCTAAGAACGCTCGTGGTGCACTGAAATGTTTGCAAATAAAAAAATGGGGGTGTTCTGAGGACGCTGTCCGTATTGTTCTCTTGCAAGTTGAATGTGTTCTAAGAACACTTGTGGTGTCCTGAAATGTTCGTAAATAAACGAAATGGGGGTGTTCTGAGGACGCTGTCCATTTTGTTGATTGTCAAGTTTAAAGTGTTCTAAGAACACTCGCGGTGTCCTGAAATGTTCGTAGGGGGTGTCCTGAAGACGATGTCCGTATTGTTCTCTGGCAAGTTGAATGTGTTCTAAGAACACTCGTGGTGTCCTGAAATGTCTGCAAATAAACAAAATGGGGGTGTCCTGAGGACGCTGTCCGTATTGTTAATTGACAAGTTGAAAGTGTTCTAAGAACACTCGCGGTGTCCTGAAATGTTCGAAGGGGGGTGTCCTGAAGACGGTGTCCGTATTTTTCTCCGGTAAGTTGAATGTGTTCTAAGAACACTTGTGGTGTCCTGAAATGTTTGTAAATAAACAAAATGGGGGTGTCCTGAGGACGCTGTCCGTATTGTTCGATGGGAAGTTGAATGTGTTCTAAGAACACTCGCGGTGTCCTGAAATGTTCACAAATAAACAAAATGGGGGTGTCCTGAGGACTCTGTCTGTATTGTTCTGTGGCAATTTGAATGTGTTCTAAGAATACTCGTGGTGTCCTGAAATGTTCGTAAATAAACAAAATGGGGGTTTCCTGAGGACGCTGTCCGTATTGTTCGATGGGAAGTTGAATGTGTTCTAAGAACACTCGCGGTGTCCTGAAATGTCTGCAAATAAACAAAATGGGGGTGTCCTGAGGACGCTGTCCGTATTGTTTCTTGTGAAGTTTAAAGTGTTTTAAGAACACTTGCGGTGTCCCGAAATGTTTGTGAATAAACAAAATGGGGGTGTCCTGAGGACGCTGTCCGTATTGTTTGATGGGAAGTTGAATGTGTTCTAAGAACACTCGTGGTGTCCTGAAATGTTCGTATATAAACAAAATGGGGGTGTCCTGAGGACGCTGTCCGTATCGTTCGATGGGAAGTTGAATGTGTTCTAAGAACACTCGCAGTGTCCTGAAATGTCTGCAAATAAACAAAATGGTGGTGTCCTGATGACGCTGTCCATATTGTTCATTGACAAGTTGAAAGTTTTCTAAGAACACTCGCGGTGTCCTGAAATGTTCGTAGGGGGTGTCCTGAAGACGCTGTCCGTATTGTTCTCTGGCAAGTTGAATGTGTTCTAAGAACACTCGTGGTGTCCTGAAATGTTCGTAAATAAACAAAATGGGGGTGTCCTGAGGACGCTGTCCGTATTGTTCGATGGGAAGTTGAATGTGTTCTAAGAACACTCGCAGTGTCCTGAAATGTTCGCAAATAAACAAAATGGGGGTGTCCTGAGGACGCTGTCTGTATTGTTCTGTGGCAATTTGAATGTGTTCTAAGAACACTCGCGGTGTCCTGAAATGTTCGCCAAAAAAAAATGGGGGTGTCCTGAGGACGCTGTCCGTATTGTTCGATGGGAAGTTGAATGTGTTCTAAGAACACTCGCGGTGTCCTGAAATGTTCACAAATAAACAAAATGGGGGTGTCCTGAGGACTCTGTCTGTATTGTTCTGTGGCAATTTGAATGTGTTCTAAGAATACTCGTGGTGTCCTGAAATGTTCGTAAATAAACAAAATGGGGGTGTCCTGAGGACGCTGTCCGTATTGTTCGATGGGAAGTTGAATGTGTTCTAAGAACACTCGCAGTGTCCTGAAATGTTCGCAAATAAACAAAATGGGGGTGTCCTGAGGACGCTGTCTGTATTGTTCTGTGGCAATTTGAATGTGTTCTAAGAACACTCGCGGTGTCCTGAAATGTTTGTAAATAAACAAAATGGGGGTGTCCTGAGGACGCTGTCCGTATTGTTCGATGGGAAGTTGAATGTGTTCTAAGAACACTCGCGTGTCCTGAAATGTTCACAAATAAACAAAATGGGGGTGTCCTGAGGACTCTGTCTGTATTGTTCTGTGGCAATTTGAATGTGTTCTAAGAATACTCGTGGTGTCCTGAAATGTTCGTAAATAAACAAAATGGGGGTTTCCTGAGGACGCTGTCCGTATTGTTCGATGGGAAGTTGAATGTGTTCTAAGAACACTCGCGGTGTCCTGAAATGTCTGCAAATAAACAAAATGGGGGTGTCCTGAGGACGCTGTCCGTATTGTTTCTTGTGAAGTTTAAAGTGTTTTAAGAACACTTGCGGTGTCCCGAAATGTTTGTGAATAAACAAAATGGGGGTGTCCTGAGGACGCTGTCCGTATTGTTTGATGGGAAGTTGAATGTGTTCTAAGAACACTCGTGGTGTCCTGAAATGTTCGTATATAAACAAAATGGGGGTGTCCTGAGGACGCTGTCCGTATCGTTCGATGGGAAGTTGAATGTGTTCTAAGAACACTCGCAGTGTCCTGAAATGTCTGCAAATAAACAAAATGGGGGTGTCCTGATGACGCTGTCCATATTGTTCATTGACAAGTTGAAAGTTTTCTAAGAACACTCGCGGTGTCCTGAAATGTTCGTAGGGGGTGTCCTGAAGACGCTGTCCGTATTGTTCTCTGGCAAGTTGAATGTGTTCTAAGAACACTCGTGGTGTCCTGAAATGTTCGTAAATAAACAAAATGGGGGTGTCCTGAGGACGCTGTCCGTATTGTTCGATGGGAAGTTGAATGTGTTCTAAGAACACTCGCAGTGTCCTGAAATGTTCGCAAATAAACAAAATGGGGGTGTCCTGAGGACGCTGTCTGTATTGTTCTGTGGCAATTTGAATGTGTTCTAAGAACACTCGCGGTGTCCTGAAATGTTCGCAAAAAAAAAATGGGGGTGTCCTGAGGACGCTGTCCGTATTGTTCGATGGGAAGTTGAATGTGTTCTAAGAACACTCGCAGTGTCCTGAAATGTTCACAAATAAACAAAATGGGGGTGTCCTGAGGACTCTGTCTGTATTGTTCTGTGGCAATTTGAATGTGTTCTAAGAACACTCGTGGTGTCCTGAAATGTTCGTTAATAAACAAAATGGGGGTGTCCTGAGGACGCTGTCCGTATTGTTCGATGGGAAGTTGAATGTGTTCTAAGAATACTCGCAGTGTCCTGAAATGTCTGCAAATAAACAAAATGGGGATGTCTTGAGGACGCTGTCCGTATTGTTCGTTGACAAGTTGAAAGTGTTCTACAAACACTCGTGGTGTCCTGAAATGTTCGTAGGGGGGTGTCCTGAAGACGGTGTCCGTATTGTTCTGCGGTAAGTTGAATGTGTTCTAAGAACACTCGTGGTGTCCTGAAATGTTCGTAAATAAACAAAATGGGGTTGTCCTGAGGGCACTGTCCATATTGTACTCTGGCAAGTTGAATGTGTTCTAAGCACACTCGTCGTGTCCTGAAATGTTTGTAAATAAACAAAATGGGGGTGTCCTGAGGACGCTGTCTGTATTGTACTCTGGCAAGTTGAATGTGTTCTAAGCACACTCGTCGTGTCCTGAAATGTTTGTAAATAAACAAAATGGGGGTGTCCTGAGGACGCTGTCCGTATTGTTTCTTGTGAAGTTTAAAGTGTTCTAAGAACACTTGCGGTGTCCCGAAATGTTCGTGAATAAACAAAATGGGGGTGTCCTGAGGACGCTGTCCGTATTGTTTGATGGGAAGTTGAATGTGTTCTAAGAACACTCGTGGTGTCCTGAAATGTTTGTAAATAAACAAAATGGGGGTGTCCTGAGGACGCTGTCCGTATTGTTCGATGGGAAGTTGAATGTGTTCTAAGAACACTCGCAGTGTCCTGAAATGTCTGCAAATAAACAAAATGGGGGTGTCCTGATGACGCTGTCCATATTGTTCGTTGACAAGTTGAAAGTGTTCTAAGAACACTCGCGGTGTCCTGAAATGTTAGTAGGGGGTGTCCTGAAGACGCTGTCCGTATTGTTCTCTGGCAAGTTGAATGTGTTCTAAGAACACTCGTGGTGTCCTGAAATGTTCGTAAATAAACAAAATGGGGGTGTCCTGAGGACGCTGTCCGTATTGTTCGATGGGAAGTTGAATGTGTTCTAAGAACACTCGCGGTGTCCTGAAATGTTCGCAAATAAACAAAATGGGGGTGTCCTGAGGACGCTGTCTGTATTGTTCTGTGGCAATTTGAATGTGTTCTAAGAACACTCGCGGTGTCCTGAAATGTTCGCAAAAAAAAAAATGGGGGTGT
This sequence comes from Ambystoma mexicanum, assembly GCF_040938575.1. Taxonomy (NCBI): domain Eukaryota; kingdom Metazoa; phylum Chordata; class Amphibia; order Caudata; family Ambystomatidae; genus Ambystoma; species Ambystoma mexicanum. The sequence goes on from NC_090935.1 coordinate 1,410,688,913, forward strand.
CCTGAGGACGCTGTCCGTATTGTTCGATGGGAAGTTGAATGTGTTCTAAGAACACTCGCGGTGTCCTGAAATGTTCACAAATAAACAAAATGGGGGTGTCCTGAGGACTCTGTCTGTATTGTTCTGTGGCAATTTGAATGTGTTCTAAGAACACTCGTGGTGTCCTGAAATGTTCGTAAATGAACAAAATGGGGGTGTCCTGAGGATACTGTCCGTATTGTTCGATGGGAAGTTGAATGTGTTCTAAGAATACTCATGGTGTCCTGAAATGTTCGTAAATAAACAAAATGGGGGTGTCCTGAGGACGCTGTCCATATTGTTCAATGGGAAGTTGAATGTGTTCTAAGAACACTCGCAGTGTCCTGAAATGTCTGCAAATAAACAAAATGGGGATGTCTTGAGGACGCTGTCCGTATTGTTCGTTGACAAGTTGAAAGTGTTCTACAAACACTCGTGGTGTCCTGAAATGTTCGTAGGGGGGTGTCCTGAAGACGGTGTCCGTATTGTTCCGCGGTAAGTTGAATGTGTTCTAAGAACACTTGTGGTGTCCTGAAATGTTCGTAAATAAACAAAATGGGGTTGTCCTGAGGGCACTGTCCATATTGTTCTGTGGCAATTTGAATGTGTTCTAAGAACACTCGTGGTGTCCTGAAATGTTCGTAAATAAACAAAATGGGGGTGTCCTGAGGATACTGTCCGTATTGTTCGATGGGAAGTTGAATGTGTTCTAAGAATACTCATGGTGTCCTGAAATGTTCGTAAATAAACAAAATGGGGGTGTCCTGAGGACGCTGTCCATATTGTTCAATGGGAAGTTGAATGTGTTCTAAGAACACTCGCAGTGTCCTGAAATGTCTGCAAATAAACAAAATGGGGATGTCTTGAGGACGCTGTCCGTATTGTTAGTTGACAAGTTGAAAGTGTTCTAAGAACACTCGCGGTGTCCTGAAATGTTCGTAGGGGGGTGTCCTGAAGACGGTGTCCGTATTTTTCTCGGGTAAGTTGAATGTGTTCTAAGAACACTCGTGGTGTCCTGAAATGTTTGTAAATAAACAAAATGGGGGTGTCCTGAGGACGCTGTCCGTATTGTTCGATGGGAAGTTGAATGTGTTCTAAGAACACTTGCGGTGTCCTGAAATGTTCACAAATAAACAAAATGGGGGTGTCCTGAGAACTCTGTCTGTATTGTTCTGTGGCAATTTGAATGTGTTCTAAGAACACTTGTGGTGTCCTGAAATGTTTGTAAATAAACAAAATGCGGGTTTCCTGAGGACGCTGTCCGTATTGTTCGATGGGAAGTTGAATGTGTTCTAAGAACACTCGCTGTGTCCTGAAATGTCTGCAAATAAAAAAAATGGGGGTGTCCTGAGGACGCTGTCCATATTGTTTCTTGTGAAGTTTAAAGTGTTCTAAGAACACTTGCGGTGTCCTGAAATGTTCGTAAATAAACAAAATGGGGGTGTCCTGAGGACGCTGTCCGTATTGTTTGATGGGAAGTTGAATGTGTTCTAAGAACACTCGTGGTGTCCTGAAATGTTCGTAAATAAACAAAATGGGGGTGTCCTGAGGAAGCTGTCCGTATTGTTCGATGGGAAGTTGAATCTGTTCTAAGAACACTCGCAGTGTCCTGAAATGTTTGCAAATAAAAAAATGGGGGTGTTCTGAGGACGCTGTCCGTATTGTTCTCTTGCAAGTTGAATGTGTTCTAAGAACACTTGTGGTGTCCTGAAATGTTCGTAAATAAACAAAATGGGGGTGTTCTGAGGACGCTGTCCATTTTGTTGATTGTCAAGTTTAAAGTGTTCTAAGAACACTCGCGGTGTCCTGAAATGTTCGTAGGGGGTGTCCTGAAGACGCTGTCCGTATTGTTCTCTGGCAAGTTGAACGTGTTCTAAGAACACTCGTGGTGTCCTGAAATGTCTGCAAATAAACAAAATGGGGGTGTCCTGAGGACGCTGTCCGTATTGTTAGTTGACACGTTGAGAGTGTTCTAAGAACACTCGCGGTGTCCTGAAATGTTCGTAGGGGGGTGTCCTGAAGACGGTGTCCGTATTTTTCTCCGGTAAGTTGAATGTGTTCTAAGAACACTTGTGGTGTCCTGAAATGTTTGTAAATAAACAAAATGGGGGTGTCCTGAGGACGCTGTCCGTATTGTTCGATGGGAAGTTGAATGTGTTCTAAGAACACTCGCGGTGTCCTGAAATGTTCGCAAATAAACAAAATGGGGGTGTCCTGAGGACGCTGTCTGTATTGTTCTGTGGCAATTTGAATGTGTTCTAAGAACACTCGCGGTGTCCTGAAATGTTCGCAAAAAAAAAAATGGGGGTGTCCTGAGGACGCTGTCCGTATTGTTCGATGGGAAGTTGAATGTGTTCTAAGAACACTCGCGGTGTCCTGAAATGTTCACAAATAAACAAAATGGGGGTGTCCTGAGGACTCTGTCTGTATTGTTCTGTGGCAATTTGAATGTGTTCTAAGAACACTCGTGGTGTCCTGAAATGTTCGTAAATAAACAAAATGGGGGTGTCCTGAGGACTCTGTCTGTATTGTTCTGTGGCAATTTGAATGTGTTCTAAGAATACTCGTGGTGTCCTGAAATGTTCGTAAATAAACAAAATGGGGGTTTCCTGAGGACGCTGTCCGTATTGTTCGATGGGAAGTTGAATGTGTTCTAAGAACACTCGCGGTGTCCTGAAATGTCTGCAAATAAACAAAATGGGGGTGTCCTGAGGACGCTGTCCGTATTGTTTCTTGTGAAGTTTAAAGTGTTCTAAGAACACTTGCGGTGTCCCGAAATGTTCGTGAATAAACAAAATGGGGGTGTCCTGGGGACGCTGTCCGTATTGTTTGATGGGAAGTTGAATGTGTTCTAAGAACACTCGTGGTGTCCTGAAATGTTCGTAAATAAACAAAATGGGGGTGTCCTGAGGACGCTGTCCGTATTGTTCGATGGGAAGTTGAATGTGTTCTAAGAACACTCGCAGTGTCCTGAAATGTCTGCAAATAAACAAAATGGGGGTGTCCTGATGACGCTGTCCATATTGTTCGTTGACAAGTTGAAAGTGTTCTAAGAACACTCGCAGTGTCCTGAAATGTTCGTAGGGGGTGTCCTGAAGACGCTGTCCGTATTGTTCTCTGGCAAGTTGAATGTGTTCTAAGAACACTCGTGGTGTCCTGAAATGTTCGTAAATAAACAAAATGGGGGTGTCCTGAGGACGCTGTCCGTATTGTTCGATGGGAAGTTGAATGTGTTCTAAGAACACTCGCGGTGTCCTGAAATGTTCGCAAATAAACAAAATGGGGGTGTCCTGAGGACGCTGTCTGTATTGTTCTGTGGCAATTTGAATGTGTTCTAAGAACACTCGCGGTGTCCTGAAATGTTCGCAAAAAAAAAATGGGGGTGTCCTGAGGACGCTGTCCGTATTGTTCGATGGGAAGTTGAATGTGTTCTAAGAACACTCGCGGTGTCCTGAAATGTTCACAAATAAACAAAATGGGGGTGTCCTGAGGACTCTTTCTGTATTGTTCTGTGGCAATTTGAATGTGTTCTAAGAACACTCGTGGTGTCCTGAAATGTTCGTAAATAAACAAAATGGGGGTGTCCTGAGAACGCTGTCCGTATTGTTCGATGGGAAGTTGAATGTGTTCTAAGAATACTCGTGGTGTCCTGAAATGTTCGTAAATAAACAAAATGGGGGTGTCCTGAGGACGCTGTCCATATTGTTCAATGGGAAGTTGAATGTGTTCTAAGAACACTCGCAGTGTCCTGAAATGTCTGCAAATAAACAAAATGGGGATGTCTTGAGGACGCTGTCCGTATTGTTCGTTGACAAGTTGAAAGTGTTCTACAAACACTCGTGGTGTCCTGAAATGTTCGTAGGGGGGTGTCCTGAAGACGGTGTCCGTATTGTTCTGCGGTAAATTGAATGTGTTCTAAGAACACTTGTGGTGTCCTGAAATGTTCGTAAATAAACAAAATGGGGTTGTCCTGTGGGCACTGTCCATATTGTACTCTGGCAAGTTGAATGTGTTCTAAGCACACTCGTCGTGTCCTGAAATGTTTGTAAATAAATAAAATGGGGGTGTCCTGAGGACGCTGTCTGTATTGTACTCTGGCAAGTTGAATGTGTTCTAAGCACACTCGTCGTGTCCTGAAATGTTTGTAAATAAACAAAATGGGGGTGTCCTGAGGACGCTGTCCGTATTGTTCGATGGCAAGTTGAATGTGTTCTAAGAACACTCGCGGTGTCCTGAAATGTTTGTAAATAAACAAAATGGGGGTGTCCTGAGGACGCTGTCCGTATTGTTCGTTGTCAAGTTGAAAGTGTTCTAAGAACCCTCGTGGTGTCCTGAAATGTTCGTAGGGGATGTCCTGAAGACGCTGTCCGTATTGTTCGCTGGCAAGTTGAATGTGTTCTAAGAACACTCGGGGTGTCCTGAAATGTTCACAAATAAAAAAATGGGGGTATTCTGAGGACGCTATCCGTATTGTTCTCATGCAAGTTGAATGTGTTCTAAGAACACTTGCGGTGTCCTGAAATGCTCGCAAATAAACGAATTGGGGGTCTTCTGAGGACGCTGTCTGTATTGTTCGTTGTCAAGTTGAAAGTGTTCTAAGAACTGTTGCGGTGTTCTGAAATGTTCGTAGGGGGTGTCCTGAATGTTAGGCGGAAACCTGTGCAGTTGCCTCTGGGACCACTGCAAAAGATTTAGGACTACAGGTGTTTGGCAGTAAACCCACTTGGTAGCAGTCTGTGCCACACAGATTCACTTGGTAGCTGTGGCTGAGCAGTCAGACTTCCCTCAAGAAGAGTTAGGCAGTATGTGGAGTATACAAAATAGGGCAATTTACACAATAGAACAAGCAAACACGGAACAGAGTTTCAGTGTAAAGATATATAGTTATTTATTTATAAAAACACATCTATGAGAAACACACTGGCAGTAATACGGCAAACAACTTCAATTACAATTACTACAAGTAAATCAATCCCCCTAACAATAGTTCGACAAGTCTGGGTTCAACGGCACCACTTATTTTCAGACAGAGGTGAATGCTTAAACCTAGCTGGCACTCTAGTATTCGTTAGAACGGGAGAGAAAAGTCAGGGTATGAAATCAACTCGGTACCAACACTTTTATGACCAAATGCAAGGCAAGTAAGGCAGGGTCTACTGTAGATCGCAAAGTTCAGAGGCCAGGCCCACTCGGAGAGAGGCAAGGCGATATGTCCCAAAAAGTATCACAGTGGAAATGCACTTCAAGTCTTTGTCGCAAATTGTTATCGAAAGATTGGACCAGTTCAGAACAGAAAGTTAAGAAAGCTTGGAGGCGACCCAATGGAGAGGCGAGGATTAAGACACCTCACGCTAACCATCAAAAAAGGGAAGCCAGGCAGACACGGTACCTTGTATGTGGAGAGACAGCTCCGGCGGGGGCAGTTGTTCCTGCTGGTGGATGCAAGTCGGGGCTTTGCCAAGAGAAGAGATGCTCTCGTCGTCGAAGGAAAGTTGAAGATCGTTGCACCACCAGGGAAGAGACCAGCCGCGGAGTGCTCCGTCACAAGGCACCACCTTTTGGTCGTGGTACGGGTTAGTGGCTATCCGGTTGCCAGGGTGCTCAGCACGGGCAATTCGACCACTACGCCCTGGAAGCAAAAAATAAGCAAAGGGGGACTGGTTGTTCCCACCAGTTAGGGGAAGAAGACTCTCCAGCCAGGAGATCTCCTCTGTCGTTGGGAAGTGGTGAGTCGGTTCAGCAGGGCTCCACCGGAGGTGTCGTCGTTGCAGGTCTGCTCAGCTTTACCCTCGTCGGATTCTTAGGTCCTGTGGCGACATCTGAAGATCCAGTCCCGAAAGGCCTGCTTTTATGCAGAAAACCCCCATTCATTCAGCCTAGCTGTCAATCAAAACACTTTAAGTGGTGAGCGGGGTGGCTCACCACTTGGGCCAATCACACCAGAGTGCGACTTGAGTTGGCAAGGCAACTCAGTCCAGGGTGCCTAAACCCCCTCCCACACCCTCTGTGGTACCCAGACAGAATGGCACCACTTTGGAGGGCCTCTGTGTAGAAGCCCACCAAAAGTGGAACAAAGGGCTCAACCTTTGGTTTAGGAGTCACAGAGACGAACACAGATGCCATTTTAAAAACCAAGTTCTGGCAGAAAATACCAACCGATAGATTTATTTAAGATAAATAAACCGGTGGTATGTTAGAGATTAACGAGAAAAAGTATTAACCTCCAACAATTGGAAGAATCCCATAGAGTTATATTTGGGGTTGAATATAACAAGTAGTTTCCACTGCCACCAGCCAAAACTCGACGAGGGGGGATGGGACAGTGCCCCCTCGAATAACAGACTCAGGTGTAATCGAATTACCCCTACCAGTACGTCCACAATAGGATGGTTTGTACTAGTTCTGTTAGTAAATTTAGGTCTAGTAAAGCCATAATATGTGTTTAGATGGGGGGGTGTATAGTGAGCGAAGTCTATTGTATTTTAAAATGCAAGGAATATCAGCGTTTACTTTACTTGCATCAAAGTTGATTAGAAATAGACTGTCAAGTGTACGTAAACCTGATAGTGCTACGTAGCTCATGCCTTCTTTAAAGACTGTTTTAACAATGTCTATCATTGCTTTGTCTAGGGTAAGACCTTGTGATTTATGAATGGTGACTGCGTATGCAAGAGTTGGAGAAAATTGTTCTCTGCGTACATACATGTCTTTGAAGAGAAGGAATCGAGCTGTTGAGCGTCATATCCTTTTTACTTCTGAAAGTTTGTCAAAGAGTATATTGACAAACTAAATTTTGTTGTCATGTGGGTATGTTTGAAAGCCAACAACTGTACCCAGTGCTCCATTAACTAGTCCTTGGTCCACGTCAAGGTTACGTTTAAGCATTACTCTGCAATTTAAGGATAATTTTAATATCTTTTCCAATCCTGCTGTGTTTGAGATTGATTTTTCTAAACTATTTAGTCTTGTTGTGGCTTGGTCACACATGGGTAGTGTCATACCATGTACATCTAGTTTGTCTGTGGGCCTAATTTCCATTATTGGTTGCATTTCTTTACTTAACATTATTTCAATGGCCCTCATTACAAGTCAGGCGGTGGACCATGGTGCTATTAGCACCATGGTCCATGCCGGATTCCGCCATGGTGGATGGCGGAATTATCGCCCCATTCCAAGGTGAGTGGGGCGGTAATTCCCCATTCACCATTTGCCCTTCCCCATTCCCATTTTTGCCCCATAGGGCATAATGGGGATGGGGAAGGCGCTAATTACGGCACCGTAAATTACGGTGCCGTAATTAGCACCAAGGTCGCTTAGCGCCTTGGACTTTACGCTTGCAAAAAGCAGGCATTAAAATGTGAATCAGGCGTTAAGGGTTAACGGCGCCGACGGCGCCGTTAAACCCTTAACGCCTGACTTATAATGAGGGCCATTGAATTTGAAACAGCTTGCAAGAGTTGGCATTAAGGCCATACAATTGACATTTTTATGGGCTAATTGTTCCATAACATCTGTAGCACATGCATTATCACCATAAAGTGCATGAATGTGCCGAGTCTTCAATATTGCTTCTGCTTCTTTAGAAAGTATACCAACTCTGATACTTTTTAAGATATTGGCATAAGTGAGATCTGCAGATTGCTGCATGTTTTCTGTTAATTCTCTGTATTGGAAATTTTGCCAAAGGTTGACATTTCCAATGCTGCCAACAGTTTTACGGCAGAGTTTGTGTCCTAATGTTTTAAAAATAGGCTCACCTTTTACTGGTGTCAATTGAAGAAGATCTCCGAAAACAATAATGTGTTTTCCTGCAAAGAGCTCTTCATAGTTTGTTTTGAGTACTTCTTCTAATCTGAGGTGAATCAAAGCCAACATTAGGTTGGACACCATGCTCACTAAATCTATAAGAAGCATTTTCATTTGTTTCAATACTCTGCGTAGTTCCATTGCAGCTCCTGTAGAAAGTTTGTAATAGTCTAATTTGTTTTGGTGTTCTACTGGCAGGAGTAGTAATCGGTGTAAAGTGACACCACCTATGTTGTAGACAGCTAAACCTGTGGGGGCAGTGACAACAGCTGACAGTTTGTTGTTTGTCAATTGTTGAAGGAACTTACTGATGATTTTGATTAGGAATGTTTTGCCAGATCCAGCTTCACCACTGACGTACAATAGTATAGGTTTGTAATTTTGGCAGGTGCATTCTTTGTTTTCATGTGTTACACCATGTGCAATTTCTTTTGTTACTTCTTGAAAAATGCTACGTTGCTCATTGTTTAGTTTTGATTGTAGTATAGTTAAGTCTTCTTTATCTTCTTACTGACACATGGTGTTTTCTAATTCTATCATAGCTAATTCTGCCTCATTTGTTATTAGTGGCTCTTCCAGTGGTTCTTGGCTTCCTGTTACAGAAGGTTGACTACTGTCAGGAGTGTCCTTATCTAGTTGGGCCTGGAGTTCTTCTTCGTGTTGCTGTTCATTGTGCAGCATTGTTTTGTACTGTGTAAAGTTTACATCAGTTATAGTGCTTTCATTTGCTTTGAAAGCGTCTTCATATGAGTCATAGTTATCTAGTATTTCTTTTTCTTTTCTCCATGGTTTAAAGAGTTGTGGCAGGGACATGTAATATACTTCTTTATGTTGAGGAGTCTTAAATGACAATTTGACATGATTAATTAAATTTGGTTTGGTGAGTTTTAGTAAGCTGCCTTCACAGTTTGTCACTCTGTATTTACCGTTTTTTTCATCAGGTTTTATATTATTTTTGTATGTGTAGTTTTGGGCTATGTGGTATAGACACATGGTTTCCAAAGTGGTACTCCTGTTTGGGTAGTATGTGTCCAATAAATTGTTTTTTAAAATGTCTTGGCTGTTGGGATCATGTTTGGCTATTGTTTCTATATCTTCGTATGATCTTAGAACTCTTTTTCGAGATTTAGCTGGACCAAGACTTAGCCATACTATATTTTCAGGTTTACCATACAGTGCAGTACAAGTTAAACAATCAGCTGCTTCATAGGATCCACATTCTCTATGGGACAGCATTTTTATGCCCAAGCTGTATAATTTTTGAGACACTGTTTTATCTGATGACAGGTCATTCCAGAGGTCTTGCAGCTCTGTCTTTTCTGCTTTGGTTAAGTATGCTGTGACATATCGTGCAACTGCAGTAGAATTATCTGCAATGTACTGCACATCTATGTTTGCATTCCATAAGTGGGCAATGATTGCATTGTAATAATTGATATATTTTTCTTCTTCTTTTCTTTTTATGTAATATGTATTTTTAGGTGACTTACCTTTAACACTATGTCTAACTGAAGACATGAGGTTGTTCACTGGACCTGTATTTGTAACTGGTCTAGGGAAACCAAATCAGCATTTGGTGTAGTATTTCCCTTTGTTTTTCTATTTGCGACGACAATATTTGCCACATTTGTGTCTTTGAAATTGTAAAATTTGTGCATGAAGATCACTATTTTTGGATTCCGATGGAATTTCACAACTGACATATTTCTCAATAAACTGTAAAACAGTGGCATCACTGTCTTGACCAAATTTAGGAGCATCTTTAATCCATAAAAGCATGTGGATATGTGGTGCTCCTCTGGCTTGGTATTCTTTTTCCAAAAGAAGTGTTGCACTTCTCCAAGAGGAGGAACTGTTTTATTACAAATAAAATGTAGCATAGCAATAAAGCGATGGTGAAAATATTTTGAAACATTAACAGGATCCAGAGAACAAAGTTCTCCAGGTGTTAGTATATCTATGTTTGTTTTGTTTTTGTTTGATATGCGTAGGAAATCATGTAAATCTTCCCATGCATATTCTGCACAACTTAATGTAACAAACCAAGTGGGTGGGCCAAGGTTTCTGATCATACAACGTACCTCTCTGTGACATCAAAACCAGTACTCTTTAGTACCATGCATATTTGCTAATAGATTTGTAATATTTGATTGTAAAACCTCATCTTTTTGTTGCACTTTTTGTAATAATTGTGTAGCTGTCATATTTTGAAAGTGTGATCCTGATTTTAATATGTGTGCAACTCCGTAACATAAAGTTGCTAGTTCACTTTCAAAGAGTAGATGGAATATGTATTCCACATTTTGTCTAAATCTGGGATCTTCAGAATACATCCGTAATGAGCGTATTCTGATGCTGATATTTGAATAGGTCTATCATCGTACCTTCCTCCTTTGCCAGTAGGAAAGAGGAGAGGAAAAGCACGTGCTTCTGTACTTTTTTCCCATATGCTGATTGGTGATCCTTTTGTTTGACGCATTTGGTACGTTTCCAGTGCATCTTCTATGGTGTCATTAGAGTGCAATGGATGAATTGTGTAATGGTCTAAAATGTTTGATATTGTAGTAGGATCTAGGAGCTCAAATTGACCAGCTTCTTGTGTCTCTTGAATTTTTTCCGTTGTAACCTTCAGGTTTTCTTCAATATTAATTTCTTTGTAATATTCATTATTCTCTTTAAGATATTGCAAGGCTTCTCTAACTTTATGTAAATCTACCAGCTGTTGCCAAATTTTTTTGTCTTTTGTAGGTACTCCGTTTACCAAGATAATTAAAGATTGTTGCATTGGACGTTGCACTCCTAGAGTGTGCACATTTTCTTTTAGATCTAATTGTAAATACACTACTTTCCCACGAATACCTTTCACTAATTCAGAGGGAGGTAATTTTGCAGTTTTTGGTTGAAGGCGTATTATTGCTTGAAATGGGTGCACTGTTTGAATTATGATGCTCTCATATAAATTAAGTTGTTGAAGGGGTTTTGGTAGTGGATATAATTCCAAATTATTTGTGATAGCACGTGAAGGAGTTTGGTTGTTGTCAAGTTTTGTAGTGCAGTAACTACAAAGTATTACAGGGTCAGTTATTTTGTATTTGTTTTCTGCTATAACGTAGAGAGCTAATTCAAACCATTTAAAATCTTCATTGTATTCTATTTTGTATGATTCGTCTACAGTTTTTGTATTACTTTTATAAAAAAGTTCTGCGGCAACATACACACACATGGTTTGGTACTTCAGCTGATGTACTTTAAAATTTTAGTATTTCTTTTTTGTATGTGTGTAGTAAAAGGTTGCCATGTGTAGAATTGTTACTAATTTTGTTTACAGCTATTTCATTCTGTAAGTGGGTTTCACTTCCAAAATATTTTTTCTGGATATAGTCCATTTCTTCTAGTAGGTCTTTTGCTGTACCATGTAGAAGAATGTTATTTAAATTGGCTAGTGCTAAAGCAGGACTTTTAGCATAGTACAGTTTATAAACTAGATTTCTTATAGTTGAATGATGTGTTGATATCTTTTTGATATCATGGAAGGTGGTTTTGCAAGTAGGTCATGTAATGCAGGCCAATGAATGTCCGTGTAGTCCTGTGTACTTGTGTACTGGACAGGTATCCATATGTTGCAGTAGTTTCATTTTGATTTTGTCATTGCTTTTCATATATTGATTGAGGAATTGGCGTAAAGACTTGAAAAATTGTTTGGGAATGTTACACATTGACATGCATGGCCATTTGTACACTGGACGTTCTGATTCAGTTGAATGGAGGGGTAATTCTAAGTTTTCAGGACATATTTTTGTAAGGAGCACCTCTTGTTCCATTATGGTATTATTAACTTGTGCATAACCTCGACCACCGCTGTATGGCAATTGTATTTGTTTGCTTTTGTTTGTACACTTCTTCATTAAAATATGGTTCTGTGCACGTAGTGTGACTCCATTCACCTCCGCAGATACTTAAGAAGTTCTTTCTGTTGACATTTCGTTTATTGAGAAGTCTTTTTTGTAATTTAGTTATTAGTTTTGTTAGTGGTTTCATTTTTTTTAACACTAAAATAAATAACTTTCTTAGGGGAAGAATTGCATTGTCTATCAACGCTTCTAAGATTAATTTCCTACGATAGGTTTTAAGCGTTGAACCTGGTTTCTCTCCTGTTTTTATAAGATTTTGAAGGACTTTGTGACAGAAAATTTTGGCTAAAATACTTTTCTTGGTATGCTTACTTTGAACTATATCAAGATTTAAAGAAGCAGTTTTATCTGTAGTGATAGCTGATTTTCTACTAATTGTTTTTTGGTTTGGTTTACATTTTGATAGAGGAGGCAAAGTTTTTGTACTTGAAACTTCTTATGTTTCACTAAATGACTGTATTAGCTGTTTTGTTTCAACTTTTTTTACAAATTGTGCTAGAGATGGATGCTTTTCTTGGACACTTTTATTTTCATTTGCTCTACTTCTGCGTTGCTTTCTACACACTTGATTTTTGGTAGGCATTCTTTAGGGTCTGTTGAAAAAAATAAAGAAGGTATGGGTTGTGGTGTTCTGCAATGTATGTGTGCTGTGTGCATGAGTGTTTGAGTAAGATGATAAAGATGTATGTAATGGTGTGTGATTGTGCATTGGGAACTACGACTAGTAGGGATGGGTATTCTTGAATTAATGTGTTACTAAACTGGGGTTCAGATGACAGAAAAAAATAAGCTAGTGGTGTGGAGAAGTATAAATAGTATATCTAATGCTATACAATTAAAACAGTTGTTTGTTCTATAACATCTAAATTCTAGCGGTTGAGTTGGGTAATTTGTGTGTCGAAAAATAGGAATTTGTGGGCCATTCTGGCTGTAAATCGCTGTTTAAGACATGGGGATTTTTGGACAGAATGGTCTCTATTTTTAGGCACAGAAATAGCATGAATTAACCTTACAGTGTGTTTGATTAATAATACAAATATTATGGTGATATTCTACTTACTTTTTTTCTAAAATGAACAGGTTACTTCTTAGTTGTTCTTTGTACTTCAAATTCAGTTGCTTCTTTTCAGGAGAATGGTCTTCACTGCAATTGTAAAAGAAACAAATTAGTAATTTTGTTTGTATATAGCAGTGTTTTAAATGTAGACATTGATTTTTTTAATTGAAATCCTCAGTGCCTTCCGAATCAGGGCTTCGGCGGATTTCGATTTCCCCCCAGCTCTGAGCTGGGGGGAAATCCGCTGAAAATTCACGCTATTACCGCCGGCTGGAAATCCGCCGGCGGTAAGAGTGCGAAAATTCCCCATTGAGCCCAATGGGGAATGGGGCATTCCCGAATGGGCTCAATGGGGAATGGGGAATTACTTTACCGCCGAACTCGTGATCCGGCGCTATTAGCGCCGGGGAGTTCGGCGGTAGGGCTATTACCGCTGGCGGTAATACCACCGGCGGTAACGCCCAAGTCATGATCAGGCCCTATGTCTTGTGAAATTCATAATGTACCACTATATACCATTATTCCTGTAACTAAGCTCTTCCAAGTAATAGTGCCTAAATGTCATCGGCTGCTTGTTCTATATAAATGTAAGTAATTAAATAAATAAAGACATACAAAAAAAATTATGTAATTGTACAAGTATTATTGTTTGAGATTTGAACATAGAGTGTGCATGCAATTTTGTTTGACTATATGTAGTCTATATATTTCATTTCAAAAATGTTAGTTTAACATGATTTGAGTGTATGTGTGTATAAAGAAATTAAATAGTATAAAGATTTGTAAGTGACAGTTGATTTTAGGAGATTGAAAAAAAGACAGTAAATTCATTTTACAGATTATACAAGCTAAAAGTCATTTAGAAAATGTGTTCATATACTGTACAGAAAATATGCATACTTGTAGTTTGTGTTCATGCATATGGATATGCATGGAGCTGCAAGTAGAAATCTTGGAGACTTGTACAGTATTTCTTGTAGATGGTGCTTGCCAATGATATGACACTTGTACTCAGAGAGATTCACAGTACATTTGCAGTGCTGATCTATGATGATGCAGTTAGATGTAGAGGTCTTGAATGTGATTGGTGGATGGTCGTGTGACTTCTTAGCTACATCCAATGAGGGAATGGCACAGAGAGTGAACTGGAAATGGTAGAAGGGCTGTTCATGTTACGATATGTCCGCGGACATGGCGGTAGTTCGCGGACATCGGGTGTTACATCCGGGGATTTTTGGGTTCAGAAGTCATGCAAATGAGAATGAGCACTGAAAGGGATTGGTCAGGAAAGTTTAGTGGGTGTGTTGTGCCAGGAGAGAGTTTCTCAGATACTCTTTTTGCTGAGAGAAGAACAGATAGCTATGGCTGTGTGTTTCAGAAAACAGATTGTTTGGATTTTGGGAGACTCGTGGATACATTGGTTGAAGGTGCATGCAGAAACCTGTGGAGTAGCTGTAGATCTTGGATTCCCACATGTGGAAGTACACTGGCATGGAGTATGTGGAATGAAGTGGTTGGACTTGTTACCTCTCTGTGCTACTTTGGAGACAGAGCAACATCCAGATATAATTATAATTCATTGTGGAGGGAACAGTTTAGGACATGTGTCTGGAATTTCTTTGCAATTTGCAATGAAAGAAGGACTTGGGAAGGTCATGGACAGGTTTCCAAATTCTCAAGTAATTTTTTTAACGGATTGCGCAGAGACAAATGTGGCTTTGTTCTTCTTCATTTGGTGCACAAATGGAGAAAGCAAGGCGCAATGTCAATAAGGCTGTTTGTGCCTTTCTAAGAGATTTTGCCATGTCCTCTTTTCACAATGAAAATATTATGTTTCGTAGTACATACATTTTTCGCAGAGATGGAGTACACTAACTTATGCTGGCAATCAGATTTTTCTAAGAAACATACAAAATGCATTGCGACCTTTTTTAGAATGACAGCATCCATTTTGAAGTAGGTGTTGAGTATTTATAATTTTTGAAACACAAACACCCCCCAAAGGCTCTTTTCAGAGCCACCACTTCCTCCCAGAGAAAATTGCTATGGTTTTTATAGGGTAGCACCCCAAAACTTTAGATGTCCGCGGACTGTCCGCGGATTGTCCGCAGACTTCTAAAAAATACAAAGGACCCTGCTTCATTTATTTTCACTTCTATTTTTTATCTGTGAAAGGCGGCTCTGAAAAGAGCCTTATTTTTTTTTAATTTTTGTTATTTTATATTTCTTTTTGTTTTTTTATACATGACACACTAGGAGAGGAGGGGAAAGAAGAGTAAAGGGGGGGACACCAGCCACAGGGATAAGAAAGGGCAAGCTGAGAGAGGAAGATGCAGAGTGGGTTTTATTTGGGTAGTGAGCAGGTCTTCTCGTGCTCTGAGACGATAGTCTCAAAAGCACTACGAAGCCGCTCCCCCCTGCAGAGTACTGTGTCGCAGTACATACACACAACTGTGACCCTCGAAAGGTAAGGGTCATCAGCATTATGTATGGCATGTGAGGCAGCTTGAGGAAGACGTTGTCCCACAGAGGTGTTCCTTGTGGTGACAGGATCAGAAACGGAGGATGAAGTAGAGGAAATCAACCTACTACGCTCCTCGCAATGTACAACCTTGCAAATGGCCCCAGAGTGAAATAACGTTAGGTGTTGTTTCATGGTAGTGGTCCCAAAGCAGTACGAACCATGCCTCCCGCGACTGAGTACCATTTTGCACTCATTGCAGGTGACTCGGTTTGCACGAGCCTTAGGACCATCCCCATGAATGGTAAAAACCGCCACACCCAAGACTCATTCCGAGTGCGGGTAGTAGGGATTTCCACTACCTCATTCTCGTCATCCTCTTCTTCCTCCTCTGCATCCTCACTCCTGTTCCCCTCTTCAGGTCCTTGGGGAGGTGGTGGTGGTGGAGGGGATGGGGGTGGTGCTGAAGCAGGTACAGCACCAGGTGGCAGTAGTGCAGCCATGGATGCCATCTCGATGATGGTGTAATCTGCAAGTTGCAGGAAAAATAGCTGTGCTCTGATGAATAGCCAGAAACACAATGAGAATAAGCTCTAGGGCGTGGTCTTTTATAGGGGTGCTTGTACACGGTTCGTGGACATGCGCGCTGTACGCGGACAGATCGAACACAAAAAGGGTTCAAAAACCTTCAAAAAGTATGTAGAAACTCAGGATTAGTGTGTGGGACTTATGCTATGGTGAGTTTTTATTGACAAATATTGTGGATTACTTGAAAATGTACTTTTTAATTGTTCGGGGACACGAACAGTGTCCGCATTCAGAACACGCGATCAGCATGGGCGCGGTCACATGATCGCTTCGCGAACATGTTCGCGAAGGAAGCGGCTGTCTGCAGGACACCAAATGCACGGACATTGGTTTGCGCATGCGCGTTGATGCTCTACAGACACTGTTCGGGTCCTGAAGTAATTAAAAGTGCGTCACACGTCAAGCGAACAGTTACGGACAACCGTTTGTTCTTAGAACAGTTTAACGTCCTTGC
The DNA here is from genome assembly GCF_040938575.1 of Ambystoma mexicanum. Lineage (NCBI taxonomy): Eukaryota > Metazoa > Chordata > Amphibia > Caudata > Ambystomatidae > Ambystoma > Ambystoma mexicanum. The sequence continues at coordinate 1,410,705,208 of NC_090935.1, forward strand.
GAACAATATGGACAGACATGGCGTCCTCAGGACACCTCCATTTTAGTTTATTTACGAAAATTTCAGAGCACCGCATGTGTTCTTAGAACAGTTTCAACTTGCGAGCGAACAGTACGGACAGGTATACTGTTCTTCAGGACACCTCCATTTTCGTTTATTTACGAAAATTTCAGGACACCACTTGTGTTCTTAGAACAGTTTCAACTTGGTAGCGAACATTATGGAAAGGTATAGTGTTCTTCAGAACACCTCCATTTTCGTTTATTTACGAACATTTCAGGACACCACTTGTGTTCTTAGAACAGTTTCAACTTGCTAGCGAACAATACGGAAAGGTATAGTGTTCTTCAGGGCACCCCCATTTTTTTTATTTATGAACATTTCAGGACATCGCGTGTGTTCTAGAACAGTTTCAACTTGCTAGCGAACAGTATGGACAGGTATAGTGTTCTTCAGGACACCTCCATTTTCGTTTATTTACGAACATTTCAGAACAACGCGTGTGTTCTTAGAACAGTTTCAACTTGCTAGCGAACACTACGGACAGGTATAGTGTTCTTCAGGACACTTCCATTTTCGTTTCTTTACGAACATTTAAGGACACCGTGTGTGTTCTAGAACAGTTTCAACTTGCTAGCGAACAGTACGGACAGGTATAGGTTTCTTCAGGACACCTCCATTTGTCGTTTATTAACGAACATTTCAGGACACCACGTGTGTTCTAGAAAAGTTTCAACAAGCTAGCGAACAGTACGGACAGGTATAGTGTTCTTCAGGACACCTCCATTTTCATTTATTTACAAACATTTCAGAACAACCGCGCTGTCCGCGGACAACTAAATTGTTATTTTTTTTAAAAAAATTGAAACTAATTACAACACAATATAAAAATTTAACTTTATTTAACATATATTAACAATTCATGACAGAGAAGGTGAGGTGAGAAGCGGAAACAAATACAGGAGAATTAGGGGTTTCAACATGATTGGTATCAGGTGAAGAAGGGATGGAAGTCTCATCAAAACGTTTTGGGTTATGGAGAGGGTTTGGGGATAATTGACTGGGATACGGTGAGGGGGGACAAGTACATGTGGGACAATGGTATGAGGTTTTTGTTTTAAAATGCTCCTCAACAAAAGTTTTCAAATGATTAAAATTGGTCAACAATATATCCATTTTTTCTTTTATGCTGTCAAGAGTGTTATCCGTAACAGTTTTTTCAGAGGTATTTTCTATTTTGGTATGCTCGATACAAAAAAATATATATATGTTAAATGTATATAAAATAATAATAATTAAATGGTTTATATTGTAAAGTGTGTACCATTAGTTTCACTATCTTCTGACATTTCCTCATGTGGGAAATGCTCCTCTAGCCATTTCAGAGTACTAGACATTTCTGTGAGAAAAAAAAGATAATATATTTTTTTTTATCTAATACAGAAAGTTTATAAATATATGAGTAAAATGAAGTACACTTACTATTTCAGGTAAGATATGTTCTGAGTACTCTGTAGGTCTGGCCTTGCTCTTAGTTGTGGAGTGTCTGTGAGGTAATTTTGTTGGAAGCCAATTTATCTTCTTTTTGGTATATTCCATTTTAGAACATGTTGTATTTAAATGAATGGTTAGTGTGTTACATATATGGGTTAAATTTCTTATGTATTACTACATATAATATGTATGTGTGCTGCTTTGTGAATTTTTCAAATGTTACTATGTTATGATATAACAATTAAACCCTCCCAGAGTTTTTAGGTAGTGGTACTGTTGTCCGAACATGTCCGCGGACATCAAAAAAGTTTGCGGACATCAAATTCAGACGAAGGGGTTCAGTATGTTCCATATTACATGTACATAAAGTCAAAGCTATTATTGTTAAGTTGTGCTACTAAAAACCTATGAAATTCAGTGAAAAAACTTTGTTAAAGCGACGTTATGGTTAAGTTGCGCTACTAAAAACCTATGAAATTCATTGAAAATATGTTGTTAAAGTTACGTTATGGTTCCAAGTAAAACCGAAAACCCCTTGAAATTCGCCAGTTATGGTAAGCTAAGCAACCATAACTCACGCCACCACTGTGCACTGCTAAGCCTAACACCCAGGATATCAAAGATGACATCACAAATGTCACTGATGACATCACTTTCATGAAAAGTCTGTACAAGGGATTCTTAGTGTAATGTTAATAAAAAAAGTGTCAAAGATTATAGGAATAAATATCAAGTGCTAATCAGTGCATTACGCTATGCATTGATATAAATAGCATTCTATTATTAACTTCAATCCAGTATACTAAGGTACTCATGTAGAAACATAGGCATTGTGTGCAGCATACATGATGGAGGTGCAATATTCATAAGCTTGCCATGTTGAATAGTGAAATGATAACTGTTTTCATATTAGAGTTTTGCGTACAGTGAAACTTGTGATAAGTAGGTAATAAAACCCACTTACTACATGAATGCATTATTATAGACAAATCACAAAGAGACAACACCACATACAAATATGAATATATACAAGGGAATTGAAGTAAGAAAAAAAAACAGCAGTAGTAGCAGAAAGTGTTCATAACCTAACTGATTACCTTTCTGCAGAGAAATGATTGCTCTGTTTCAAAGCTGTTACTTACCCCATCTATATATATCACATCATGTGTCTGGACCCGAAGGAAAATAGTGTGAGTACAACATATACAAATATGAGCATATACAGGGAAAGTACAGTAATAAAAAAACATCAAAACTATCAGAAAGTGCTGATAACTCTACTGATAATTTTAATGCACAAAAAGCATTGCTGTCTTTCAAGGTTGTGTCTTCCCCTATGTATATGTTTCATATGATATGACTGGACCATAAGGGAATTATTGTAAGAACATACTTGAAGGATAAGTGTACAAATATAGTACATTTACAATTTTTAGTTCCTGACTGTTACTGAAGAAAATCATGTGGCCTAGATATGTCAGGAAAGGAAAAAAGGGGGCGTCAGACATGTGATGTCATCAGTGATGTCATCAATGACATTTGTGATGTCATCTTTGATGTCCTGGGTGTTAGGCTTAGCAGTGCACGGTGGTGGCGCGAGTTATGGTTGCTTAGCTTACCATAACTGGCGAATTTCAAGGGTTTTTCGGTTTTACTTGGAACCATAACGTCCCTTTAACAAAGTTTTTTCACTGAATTTCATAGGTTTTTAGAAGTGCAACTTAACCATAACGTCCCTAGTTTTTTCACTGATATATATATATGTATATATATATGTATGTGTGTACATGTTGGCGCATGCCGCAATCTATTCACTATATTGCTAGCCTTTTAAGAATACTTCATCTGCTTGCGTTTCTTTGCATGTATACATGTATAAAATAGCTTGATCTCTCCCTTATGACTGCAGCATAAGTTTCATCATCTTGATCCCAAGATGTCTTCAGGCTCGCTACTTTCTTGATGCCTTATGGACCTGTCTGCATTCTCTTAGTTTCTGCATCTCTTCTCTATTCGTCAGCATTACTTTGTTATGGTGTCACTGGTGATGACGACATCACCATTCTTCTTCATCATTCATTTTCTCAGCTTCTTCAGGGATTTCATTCAGACGACCATCATATTGTCTCATATGCTGGCATGGTTTCCTCAATGGGAACCTTGCCTCCCAGATTTTCCTAGGTATCGGTACCTTTACTGGAACTACACATGTTTCCCACTCTGGGATCCAACATACAGGTGCTGCAGGGTGAGATGATTGAGGTGGGAGAACTTAGCTCCTTCGCTACACTAGCATGTGCCGATAAACAAGTGTACATTTCTTTGCTCCCAACTCGCCTACAATGTTCAATGTACAATGATGGTATGTCGTGTTTTCCTGTGTGCATTTTTGTTCTGATCTGCAGACATTTTTAAAGTATCATATGAGATAATGAAGGCTGCATATGGCTATTTTCTGCGTGATACATTATTTCTTTAAGCACAATCATGCTTTTAACCTTGTTATCCATGTATTTCTTCTCAGGTAACCTGGTAGGTTTATTCTAAGTAATTACACTGAACCACCAAAACAATAAAAACAAGTTAAAAAATGGTGCCCCCAGTGAAACCCTAAATCTTGTTTTTGCTCCAGCAAGTGATCCCAAAGTGAGTCTAGCATCACAAAAATACCCTAAAATTCACTCAAACCAATTCTCCAGAGCACTGCACAGCACACATAAATTGGGCGGAGTTGTTAGCACCTGATTGTGTCTTTTTACAATTTTATTGTATTTAATGTGTTACAGTTCACAAGGAACTTTTCACATAATAACTCGTTAAAACATCAGGATACAAAGAAATATGTTAAAACTTTAACCTCCAATTAGCATTCGCATTACACAGCATTTCATCTTACACATCACATTTCATAAATAATAAAAACAAGTGCACCAATTCATTAAGCTTAATAGCTTAATGATAAAGTTCCCCTGGGTTAGCATCTGAGGGTCTAATCCTTACTTAACCTTCCTACAGCTAGTGCAAAGATGTATTTTATTAAACATATAACACCCAATGACCATTTAAAAGATGTATCCATAAAAATGCATTGCCATAACCATCCTGGGTGTACCTCCTTAAAATCCTTAAACAGATAAGAAGTATGGCATTGAAAGCTCAGTTTATGGCAATTAACTGTCAGATGTTGTATAGTTTCTATCGTATTTTCCATTTTACAGAATCTACAGCACCTTAAAATGTGGCATACGCCGCATTGTGCCCCCAAAATGTAATTAGTAGGAAACAAGTTAAGGCGAAAAGAAATGCAACTCCTGGCTGCACCAGAATTCCCCCGGGCATTTCCTCAGATAATATGGCAATAGGTTATAGGGTCTAAAATTGAACAGTATCTGCTTTAATAAATGGTATTTCCTAACGCAATCAATAGTATAAATCCACTCAGTCTGCCAGACTATGTTTTGTTACTTTCAATGGATTGGTTAGTAAATACTCCACTGCGGAATCAATGGCCCTCATATTTCAAGGCACTGTCGGTGCCATTCTAAGAGGGAGGCCGGGGCCTTAATCTCTAGCCCCACTTTAGCAGCACGCAGCTTGATCCCTCTTCCGCCAGGTAGATCTTCCGTAGGATGTTTAGGTTTTTCCACTTAACCAGAGCTTCCAGAGATAATAGACCCAATTTGTACCTTAAAACCGGGGCCGGAACACTAGTTGGTAACTTTAGAATTCTCCTCCAGAAAGCTCCTTCAAGCTTGCCCCATTGCCCATTAAGAGAGAATAGTGTTGCCTTGACCCCTTACGTCACCACACAAACTACCTTTTTACAGTAAAACTCTCTTACAGGGATTATCGAGAAATGGCCACATTTCTTGTTTAGGAAAGCTGCCTGTGCGGGGAGTGTAATCATTTATTGTTTCTTTACAGCAAACTGTTAGGCTCTGTTTTCTTTTGGGAGGTTTGGACAACCGAAGTATAACAAGTAGTCCAGTCTCTCTAAGGGTTTCCCACCAACGGACCACTTGAATTGCCTTAATGCCTTTCCTGGTCCCTTTTGCATAATAAGGATTTTGGATTTGGGCACACTAATCATTTGGTTATTCTTTTTTGTGTTAGCCTCCAAAGCATTTAACTGGCGCTTGAACCCATGGGCGTATAGTCCATTACAATCAGGTTGTCGGTGTGGGGTATTTTGACCCATTCCAATGTGCCCCACTGCATCACTTTACAAATGGGGAAAGAAACAGCCCAAAACGGATGCACTGACTTCTGTACACCCCAAAATCTGCAAAACTGTGTTTGGGTCACAACCATAAAAAGCTGCACACCCTGCCACACACAGTCAAGTGGGGTGAAAACAGAGTCATCACTGCAGGAGCATGCCAGTGTGTTCTGTTACATTCAACATGGAACAACGCAGCAGAATTGTGCTGAAACTGTGGAGATTCACGGGTGCCGTTCTCTTTTTTTTTAGCCATTAATCTAGTTTAAATAAAATCAGCCTGTCATTTTTAAACCGATTTCTGCTTTTCTCAGTTTTATTTCTAAAAAAACTTCTCATTCAAACTTACATAACTTTCTCAGTTTTATAGCTAGAGACTTCATTTCAACTTTGACTTAAATCTAAGACTGGTAGCTACATCCCTACCCTAAAACTGCATCAGTGTCTCTGACCCATTTTTCTTAAAAATTGCATAGGGAAAATTAGGCAGGAATTCGCAATTTTGCTAAAGTTTTACACTTGTGTTTTCCCATTCAAAGTATTTCCATACTTCCATTCTGATTTAAAGTGTGTATTGTTGCTCATATTATAGCTTATGTTTGTTAGGATCTTTTTAGTATTGCACCCATAGGAATTTATATCAATTTAAGTATTTTTGCACACTTTTCATTGTTTCACACAGCCATTTTCAACTGTCATTTTAAAAGTGTCAAATTTACAAAAAAGGTTTTTCTCTCTTGTTTGGGGAGGGAAGATTATATTCAAACATTGTACTCTGTTCTATATTCCTGAATACCTGCTGCTTACTTACATCTGTGTAGAATCGCTTCTTTGTGAGTTGAGAATTTGCGGGGGAGACACCTTAACTTAAATGCTATCTTTTCAAAAAAGCCAAAACTGTTCTTTTCCATGTGTTTTATCTTCTGTATTGCTATCAGTGAATTCAACTGCTTTACCTACTTTCTGATTTTTACTGTCACTACATTGGCGATTGCGGCCCCATATATTAAAACTTGTGTTTAATTAGAATTTTAAATAATAAATAAATATTTACCTTTACCAACCAGCCTGATTCCTGGGCCATTGTGACCTGGAGGTATTTTGAGAAGGGTGTTATATGAGTGGTATATCACTCAGAATATTGAACCTATAAATAAGTATTTCATTTGTGCACTACATAGTAGGCTGAGACCCGGTTGTATTGCCTGATTGAAATCCTTAACAGATTTGGGGGCTCGTCCGGGATTTTGAGTTCAAGTTACCACCCGTGACAGTCTAACATAGCAGTCTAACCTGCAGGGTACAGACCCCTTGTGTGGTTGGTGTACTGTGCTACACTGTACAAACACCTCTCAAAATAAATACTCCAAAATCAGGCATGTTGGTAAAAGTAAAAGTAAATTAACCCTGAAATAATTCATAAAGAAATTGATATTTCCAAAATGGCAATCATAGTAGAAATTAATATGGCTAGGGAGCACCTCATGCACAAGTTTTTTGTCAGGGGTGAGTGGCCAGAACAGAATGAACAGATCTGGCTGCAGGAAATCAAAGAACAGGTCAGTGCCATGGACCTGGATATAGGGCAGGACAAGGGCCCATTACACCAAGCTCTTAGTGAACTGTACATGGCCCCAAAAGTGAAAGAGGATCAGACTAAAATTTTGCAAAATAGCAGCCTACCTAGACCTCCCCATAGGAGTAATGCAGGGAAAGCATGCAGAAAACATAGTTCTGGCAAAGAATCAAGTGGAAACACAAGAAAAATCCAAACTGATCTAGACTCTGCAGAACAAAGAGCCAAGAATTAGAGACAGAAGCTAGACAGTATGTTACAAAATTAAAAGAGGATATGGCTCTCCTACAGCAAGAGAAGGCAGAGCAAGATACCCAATTACAGGCACTGAAAGAGGAGTGTCAGGAAAGGGTGAACTCTTTACAACAGAGTCAACAGAAACTGGCACAACAATTACATTTTAATAGAGCCTGCGCAGAACAGATGGTTGCCCTAAAAGACCAGATAGACAAATTACAAGAGGAAAATAATGAATTAATTATTAAAGACCTCCACTCTCAAGAGGAGTTTGAGGAGGAGCGCCAGAAATCCAGTGTATTTAAAAAACAAAGGGACGACCTGGCTGAACAGAGGCCCACCCTAAATCAGGAGAGGGACGCATTAGGACAGGAATTCAGCCAATTAAAAACCAAGCTAGAGAAAAGAAAGCTGGCCCTCCAGGAGCTCAATGAAGTAAAAACAGAATATGAGAAGCTACTAGAGCACACCAGGTGGGTGGGGGATGCTCTGGAAAAGAACACTCAGACCAATGATGATAAAACTCAGGAGTTGAGTCTCCTGCCGCAGAAATTGGCCCAGTATCTCCAAACCAGGCAGGAAGCACAGAGAGACAATGAGGCTCTCTGTGAAAAGAATGATGTGCTCCACCAACAGATAGCAATGCAAGAGCGAATTATTGAGACCAGTAAGGCCCTGATAGAGGAACAAAAGATTCAGATTTTGGCATATTACCAAGGAATAGGGGCTGAAAGAGAAGAGGTAGGGAGGGACAGAGAAACCCTTGTAATCAGGGACTGTAACCCCTTCAGTGCCATGGACTTTGCCAGCTTCATGTCCACTGGCTCATATGAACCAAGGGCCATGGGGATGGTAGACTTCAGCAGAATTGGCAAAATGGGACTGACAGATCAGCGCCTCCCAGAAATTGATGGACAGGCATCTCTGTACAGATCCCGAAATGTTAGGGCTAACCTCTCTGATCATTAAGACTCCTGTGATGGGAGAGTCAGTGAATTGGATCCTCATAAATACCGCCTACCAAAAGATCAGTTTGCTAAATTTGGTCGGGAACTCCAGGAAATAAAACCCAAAACGAGTATCCTCAAGACCTCCTCCCAGGTAGGGCAGTGGGGGGGTAATCCACCAATCCTGGGAGCAGGGGAGAGTCAGAGGACTCTTCTGAGCACCACAGGAATAGGGGAACTAGGCCCCCACATTTTGCAAGCCCTTCTCAAGCTCGCAGAATCAGGGAGTGCCTAGAGGATTAGATAGCCACCTCCAGTAATAGTGCCTCTGAGTCAGAGGATAAGTGGATGAGGGTGACTAAGACCAAAAAGGCCAACAAAATCAAGAAGGCTATACAAAATGATCCCCTGAAGCAGATCCAGGCCGTAAGGAGTGTTATAACTCCCTATCACAGAAATGCTAAGTATTCAGTCTAGGAACACCTGGAATTATACGAACAGATGATGGATACTTTTCATTTGAGAGATAGTCAGAGTTGCATCCAATATGTGAAATGGACATTCTCCCCTGAGTACTTCAGCTTCTTTGCGGGGCTAGGGATCAGAACCACTCAAGATGGTCCACCTACAGGGTGGCCATCTTAAAACACTTCTCTGTCCATAGAAATCCCTAAGAGGCCCGCAAGGTGGCCTACAATCTGCAGTGTGGGCAAGATCAGGCCCCACAAGAATTTGTGCAGGAACTCAAACGTGCCTTTGCGCAGACCACCAGGAGGGTGCGTACAGATAGCAGGGAGTTCATTAACACCTTTTTCCATGCACTCCCCAAATACATCATGACTCAGCTGGTAAGGAACTTCCACAAGAAGAGATCACTGGACTGGGTCATAGAACAGGCAACCCGTATTTATGAGGTGCAGAAACCTGTAGATAGTAAGAACACCAATAAAAACCCCAAACCAGTCAACACCCCTGCTGCTGCTAAGGTGGCAAAGGTGAATTTTGCCCCCATTTTAGATATGGAGGCGGGCCTAAAAATATACTGGTACAGAATCGTTCCAGCCAAAGAACCAGGAGGCCCTCGGGCCAATCACAGACAGGCAGTCAGGGAGTTAATCTCACAAATGGGACCCCTAAACCCCTGATTACATTAGCCCCCGATACAAGGGCAACAAACCCATCGTGGGGTATGTGTGAACTCCCCCAGCCCAAGGGGGGATCCAACCAGGTTGGTACCACCCGGGAAACGTCCCTCCTAACTTTCGCCAGGAGGGCAGTAATTCCCCAAATGCCGGGTTGAGTTTCTTTCCCCGGTACCCTCAAAACTTCAACCCACAAAACAACCCTCCTTTCTTTCCCCACTTTCCTAAGACCATACAGCCCAATCCGGGAGAGGGGAGGCCAAGGGTGGAGGGTTACCAGAACTATCCCAACCCCGGGTATTATAGGAGAAGGGAAAGTTACCCTTCCTGTGATCCACCTGGGATGGATCAGAGACCCCCGTACCAGCCAGAGAGGGTGTCCCAACTGGAGCGCCAGGTCCAGAACTTGTCCTAGGATCTGGGTCACATGTTGAGGGCTCAGCAGAACTCTCAGATAAACATGACGGCTCAGAACTCCACAAACCAAGGGTCGGGTACTCCAGAGCAATGACAGGGAGAGAACCCCAACAATTCATCGGTTTCAAAGGAAGAGGCACAGGGGGAAGAGGTGTGTAAAGCCTTAGAGGAAGCTTCCTTCCCCACTTGTGAAAACCCCCTGGAAACCCAGGAACCGGAACCAAAATCTCCTGCCCCCGAAAGTCTGCAACCTAAGGAACAGAGGGCGGGTAGGAGCAATAAAGGACCTAAAAAGACCCATTTTGTGGAGGAGGTTAGCATCCTCCAATTTGAAGGAGAGGGGCCCTCAGAGGACTCTGGGAAAAATATCTTCTCCTTCAGGGATGAGGGAACTCCTCCCAAAGAAAAATGGGTCTCGAGAGATCCTAATAAAGACTGGGTAAATGTGGGGACTGAGTTAGTATCGCCCATCATTGAACCCCAGAATGATAAGCCAAAGAACCACCTTGCCCAAAAATATTCTGGGGACTGCCTCCAAAAAGGGGGTGCGGCCCAGAATTAGAACCAGGTGAGCCCAAAACTCCCCCAATATCCAACTGCCACAATTATTTTGCAATCCCCAAGCTCCCACACAGGATCATGCCCAAACCTATTCTCGTGACTGCCACCAGAAAGGGGGGGATGGCCCAGAATCAGAGAAAGAAGATTCCCCAGCTCCCCAAAGCCATTCTGTTTACTGTCACCATAAAGGGGGGGGGACAGCTCTGAATCAGAAAAGGAGGAGCCCGAGACTCCTAGAATCACTGAGTGCGAAATTTCCTGCTCAGACTCCCAAACTACCCAACCCCATTCTGGGGACTGCCTACTAGAAGGGAGGCAGCCCAGAACCAGCACAAGAGGAACCCCAAACCTCACCGACCACTTCTGTTGACTGCCTCCAGAAAGGGGGGGGCAGCCCAGAATCAGAAAAAGGGGAGCATGAAACTGCCCAAATTGCGGTGTGTCACAATTCTTTGTCAGATTCCCCAACCCCAACACCGACTCTTGACCCAACTATCCCGGTGTCGGAGTCAGAAATAAGGAAATTGACTACCCAGCTCACCAAGAATGCCCATTAACTTTGCCCATTGGAGGAGAAAGAAGGTAGATTCTATGACTCCATCCAAGTGCAAGGGCAATGTGCAATCCCAGCACTGGTGGACACTGGATCCCAAGTAACTCTGCTGTCAAAGAGGATCTTTGAGCAGATAAATTGAGGAAGGGGGGAGAGATACCAGATCCCTCTCACCCCTCTTCCTGGACAACTCCACGTGAAGGAAATTCCTGTCGAGGGGTCTGCAGAGCTGGAAATTCAAATTGGGCGGCACAAGATGAAGCATTCAGTCATAGTGGAGTGTCAACCATGTTAGTCTAAATGGCACATGCCACATGGTTGAACAAAAACCAGACCAAATAAATTTGTATCTTCAAAATAATGAAATACCCGACGTTACCATCATAGCTGTGGGACAACCAGTTGGTGATGGGAACTCCTCTCTATTTCTGAAAATCAACCTTCCTTCCGATTTCAAGTGACATTCTACACTGGAAGGAAATACTCTGAAATTCTATACTAATTCACAATCAGAAAATCCCAATTCCATGGCCAAAATTGATATCAAACCAGCACCAAGTGTGGTTGGCATTCTGAAGAGGTGCGAACAGCTCTTCATTTCGATTCAGTTAAATGACGGGAAGGAGTCTGTCCTCACCCGAGTTGACTTGAATAGCGAAGAAAGCTTCATCAGCGAAGAATTATTCAAGAAACTCCCAAAAGACCAGACCCTGCCCGCCATTGAGTCAATTGGTCCATGGATATGGGGCCTGGAAACCCCTGTTCCAAATATCTTGTGCTTAGCAGTTGCTTAGCAGGCGCGCACCGAGCGAAGTGCCAGAAAGTGCCTCTTCGCCTCGTCTCACTGCTACTCTGCATTGGAGCTCCTGCACGGCCTCTGCTTGTTGGAGCATTCCATTGAAGGACTATTTACGTGCGAACTTTCGCTAAACCACGCCCACTTGGGGCGTTTACTACATATTGGGCGGCGCGCGCGCGCACCGAGCGAAGTGCCAGAAAGTGCCTCTTCGCCTCTTCTCGCTGCTACTCTGCGTTGGAGCTCCTGCACGGACTCTGCTTGTTGGAGCATTCCATTGAAAGACTATTTACATGCGAACTTTCGGTAATTCACCGAGCAGGCTAATGAGTTAGCTTGTACTTTGCTAAGCATTAGCATATATTTACAACGTTCCTTTTCTTCTTCTACAGCTAAACCATGCCCACTTGGGGCGTTTACTACATATTGGATGGTGCGCGCGCACCTGCGCGCACGCACCGAGCGAAGTGCCAGGAAGTGCCTCTTCGCCTCTTCGCCTTGTCGGCGCGGAGGTGGGGCTGCACTTCCTGGTTTCTTCGTCTCGTGTGATAGCTTCGGCGTTGGCGTGGCTGAGAAGTTTTCCCTCCCTAAGCCACGTGCCCTGGTAGTGGGCGAAGCTTGGAACTATGCGCAGTATTTCATTGAAAGCAGGCATGCCCGCATTTTTAGCTGATCGGTTAGAGGGGGAGCTGAAATCTCCCTCATCAGCGGGCTGCACACCGGTAAGGAGCAAAGGTGCCGAGGGGGGTTCTCACAGCATGGACATATGGATGTTCTGCAATGGGTCCCTCTCTGCGCATAGAGCCAGAACCAGGTTAGTCAAGGAGCGGACTTTGCCTTCATCTGACAACCTAGTAGGTATGCTGGCGCATCCTTTTCCCCAAGAATCGTTGAGTGACTTGGTACATTCTAAAGAAAGTGCGAACTTGGGGCAGGCTGTGAAAGCAACAACATGTAATGATTCAATCACGGACACTGCATTGCGTGATTTCATATCTATTTCCACACAGACCATGGAGTGTACTAATATAGATTTAACATCGAAGGATGTTGTTGTGATTGATCGTGATCTTGATCTTAATGATTCTGTATTTTCTAAGCAAATGTTATCTGAGAATCTGTCTCAATCCCCTATGATGTTTACTGAAGAATCACATTCTACAATCCAAACTGTGTCCCCCATGACAGGTCAAGATAGGAATAGAACACAAATTGACACACATGGCACAAAGTCTTTGGCTGGTTCACAACGCATAGATACCTCGATAGATGTTGCTATGCATGCAATGAATTTGGCCATACAAACATTGGGGAGTTTATACCAAACAGTGGAGAAAAGAATGACGGCCCAGGAATCAGTATTAAGGCAGGTGTTGGCGGTTTGTGACACATTGAGGTCGGAAGTACAACAAGTACATGGATCCATTAAGCAATCTAACATTAGCGTGTGCACTGTTTCCTGTCAAACTGACCAAAGCATAAGACACAAAGTGAATGATGTAATTGGGTCAAGTCAAATAGAACAAAACGAGAGGTGGAAGGTTTTGCCATGTATTGATTCTATAATTTATGATCCCTTTTTAAACTGCTCAACAGATCCTAAGAAGCTGAATGGGGAATCCCGAGTAGATATATGTGTGGACTCACAAAAAAAATATTATCCCTTGTTTTCATCTGTTTCTGCACATCGCTGCAATAAGGAAAAGTTGTTGGATAAAGATACTTCCCAACAACTAAAGGGTAGGTCAAATACTGAGAAATTGATCCCAAAAAAAAGCAGTGGAGAGCAACATTGGTAAACTATCAAAAAACATAGCAAGTACAAAGCACCCGGGAAGTGCGGCAACAAAACGTTTTATAAAATCGATTACATTGCCTAAAAACAAAAGCACCTCCAATATTAATGTAATGGCTTCCAAGGCAATCAAAGATAAATATGAGAAGCAAAGGCTAGAGAAAAAGAGAATGGGGTCTTTGAATTTTCAGGCCAAACATGCGTTGAGCTATCCTCCACTAGATGAACTAATTAACATAGTCTCACAGTCAGAGGAGACACCAACCGTAATTAGGGCTGGTGTAAACACTGAATGTGTGCCGAACGGAAAAGCTGTAAGCAAAAGCTCATACAAAATGCCTGTAAATTCCCTGAGTAAAGAGGCAATAAGGCAGGCGGTTGATGCATACATGTCAGGTAGAGCACAAACCCCTTTAGAGACCTTAAAATCAGTAGGTACTTCAGCCTCAAAATCGTCTGGGATTAGTAGTGCGCTAAAAGAGAATACGATTAGTGAGACGACGGTGGCTGATGATGCCCATTCAAAAAGAGACTCAGCAATAAGAGAAGTGTTACACATGCCCGAAACGGATTCTGCTCAATTGAGTTGTAAAACACCTTCCCAGGATGACATTAGAAACCCGATAGTAGAGGACTCGCTCTTAGCAAGTGATCTATCTGGAGTGGTCATGCGCCTAATTGAGAGTGCCTTGGGAAAATGTAAGGCTGATATCAGCCCCAATTTGAAATCGGGTAATCCTGAAAATTCTCGAATAGGGACAACAACAAAAAACTCCATTAGTCAAACATAAACCAGACCCTGCCCCACTCTCCTTAGTTTTAGCTTGTAGGCCAGCGCTGTGCACACAATATGATTTAAAACGCAGAGCGGTGATGGGAACTTTTTCAGATGTGCAGCAGTTGGAAGATATTGTGTCATCAGATCTGACACTAGTTGAATTTGTCAATAAGGACAATTTAAATGCAGTAAAAATTTGGATGCATTCTAGGGTTGTCCAGAACCTTATATGGAAGGCGAAGGATTCCCTATTTCAACTGGGGTTTGTTTTAATCATTGACCAAGTATCTAGGCAAGAGACCTCAACACGTCACAAGAACACTGAATTAAATACCAAAATGTCTCGGAATGTTAGTAAATCGGCATCTACAAATAAGCCCTGCTGTTGCTATGGGAATGCACAGCAGGGATAACTAGACCCAGTACCCTCGAATTGTACCCTGTCCTTGATTAGTTGGAACTCGAGAGGCCACATGCATCTGTTAAATAATAATCAACATCACTTAGATAGGTTTGATGTGGTCCTCTTGCAAGAGACATGGTTGTCAGTGAGACCGATTTGGGAAGGATATGATGTGCATATAAACTCAGCTATTGAGACAGCTGCAGGAAGACCTATGGTAGGGCTCTTAGTAGCTGTCAAAAAACAGCGGGGTTTAATTTCCACGTTATGGGCAACACCGAACAAATTCATGATGTTAGTTAAAGTCATTTCTCAATCTGTCGGCCATGCTATTTTAAACATTTATTGGAATCCTGTTGCTCTCAGTGATTAATGTTTCTTTAAAGATATAAACACTTTACTTGATATGGTGGCGGAAGACCAACTGATAACATTTTTCACATTGGCTGGTGATTTAAATCTGAAATGTATGGACGAGAATAGTGATTCGAATAATCAAAGAATGATACAATGGAATAGTCTGATGCATTTCAGAGGGTTTATCCGGCTTAATGGGGCCTTTTCTTCAGACATTCCTCCCCGCCCAACTTGGCACAAAGGCAGATTGACCTCTATCATTGATTATATATATGTGAATCAGGCCTTGTGGCCATTGGTTCAAGAATTTAAGGTAATTGCCTCTGAGGCCAGTGATCACAATATGTTGGCAATGGAATGGGCTGTGCAAGAGACTTTCTGTCCTATTGCGAAGCCACCTGGAAAAGGATCCTTAGTGGTGATTACAAGTGGTAATCGGCTCTGATGGACGGAGGATGCACTCATACACTTTAGGGAACTATTGAGTGAACCAAATGCGCAGGATCATAACAAATTAGGCAGTGTTGGCATTTTTTATAGCAATGCTATACAAGCCTTTTGTCAGAGTAAGAAGACCTGGGCCAATAACAAAGGGATACAGCACTTACATGTTTTCGATAATACAATGCGGTTGAAGAAAGTTATGCATCACGCTGAATTAAGAAAACTCAGTAGGCTTCCCCCCCACCCCCTTAGAGCTGCTGAAAGTAAAAAACTATGTAACATCTACACCAATTGGGTTAAACGCATAGAATGAAATTGTACCATCGTGATGGAGTCAAAATGTTGGGGATCATGGCCAATAAAAATATATCCAAAATGTGGGTTGTGATGAATCAAGCATTGGGTCGGCAGCAGTTCAGTCTACAGAATTCCGCTGTTGAACCGCATCTGTGGGTGGCCCATTTTAACAATCTTTACGCTGTTACCGTGAACAGTACAGCTATAGAGCCAACCATAACAGATACGTTCAACTTAGCCTTTCATGAAGACGATATATTACACCTTATAAAAACTGCTAGTAAATCGAAGGCAGTTGGACCCGATGGAATATCAAATTATACTATGCAGCAACACCCAGAGCTATGGGCAACTATTCTGTATCATATATTCACTTCGATCAATAATGAACAGAAATTGCCTCGGACATGGACTCAAGCAATAACTGTGCCGATTTATAAGAAGGGCGACAGGCAACTGCCGGCCAGTTATCGCCCTATATCATTACTTGATGCTCCGGGCAAAATGTATTGCAGGCTGATTCTGAATGAATTGAAGATTTGGTCAGAAAGGATGAATTTGTTAGATTGTTTTCAATCTGGTTTTGTAAAGGGCCTTGGTACGATCCCCAACATATTCACAATCTCGACGATTCAAGAGCAGCAATT
Source organism: Ambystoma mexicanum (assembly GCF_040938575.1). Classification (NCBI taxonomy): domain Eukaryota; kingdom Metazoa; phylum Chordata; class Amphibia; order Caudata; family Ambystomatidae; genus Ambystoma; species Ambystoma mexicanum. The sequence continues at coordinate 1,410,721,871 of NC_090935.1, forward strand.
GTCGCAAAAGCGCCCGCTATTTTTGGCTTTCGTGGACTTCAGAGCCGCATTCGACTCAGTCGATCGCTCCCTGTTGTTAATGAAGCTAAAGGAACATGAATGCCCCAAAACGTTAGTAGCTTTAATAACTATGCTTCACATAAATACAATGATGCAGGTACGTGTGTCCACTGATGCAACACTATCATCTGTGATAGCTACGCAGAGAGGGTTGAAACAGGGCTGTCCCCTAGCTTCATTCTTATTCAATTTTTACATTTTAGACATTGGTGTTTCATTGAGAGGTTGTGTAGGTGACCCGCCTCGGATTGGCATTCAACAAATACCCTACCTATTATATGCTGATTATCTAGTGCTTTTATCACAGACTCCCATAGGTTTACAAAACATGTTAAATAAACTCGACATGTATGCTCAGAAAAATCATTTGAGTATAAATTTAGAGAAGACTCAAGTAATTATATGCAGACCAGGTCGGAAGTCTAAGATATATAAACAGAGATGGTATTTACAACAACAGCAATTGCATGTTACATGCCAGTACAGATATCTGGGTGTGGTGATTCATCAGAGAAAATACCAAATCCAGTATATGTGTGAAGCAAAGGCCAAATTGTCATCATTAGTGTCCCAAGCCAAGATATTGTGCAAAAAATTTGGTAAATTCTCAATGAAACACGTTATTTCGTTCTTCAAAATGAAGGTTACACCAATCTTGTTGTATGGGGCCGAAGCCATGATGCCGATTAGACGCAAGCATTGGGACAATATGGAATCCATCTTTTGGAAAAGAGTGTTGCAGTTGCAGTTGTTCTTTAGCACTCATTCGCTATGAGATAGGATTATCGTCCCTCTATTCATATGCAATATGGAAGCAATGTGCCTTCCACCGCAAAGTGTTGGAAGGGTTTGACAAATTGTGCGTTTTGCAAACTATAGCCTTTAATCTCTTTCTGTCTGAAAATAACTTTCCACGGGTGTGGAGGGAGCATGTCATGGAAGCTATGTATATGGCCAATGTAACTGTGTCACTCTTGATGGAAAATCCTGAGCGTGCAAAAACTAAGATATTACAGCATGATTGGGCTGAAACTATCCAAAAGTCTATGTTTCTCGAAGACTTTGACATATGTTTGTTCGGGCTCAAAAGGTGTGGAATAACAGCCTCCTACTTGGAAAAATGCCCTTGCGCTATGCAGCGGAGGAAATACATGAGATTCAGACTGAATTTATGGTCTACACAAGACATTCTAAGAAGGAGAGGAATGATTACTGATGAGAAAAATTATTGTTGTTTCTGTATGGAAGTGAATCAGATTGAAACATTGCAACATCTATTAGTAGAATGCGAAGTTGTGAGCAGGGTGAGAAATAGATGTTTTAAGGATAAACTATTATTCCAGAATCACATGTCTCAGTACCAAATATGGCAACAGTTGTTTTCTAATCCAAGAATCACAATATAGATTGCAATTATACGATTCTTAGATATTGTTTTGCCTGCTATAGAGTGTAGAGAGGAGAGCACTGGGAATCTATGAACATAATCTAATGAAAAGGCACATTGCTCTTTTATCATATGTGGCCTTGTGAATAATTCTTACTAATTGCATGAATTGAATTTGATATTTTATGAGTATGTTTTACTGTGTTATTTATGAGAATTTGTTAAGTATGAAGTAAGAGGATTTTATGATAAATCTTTTATTTTGACAAAGATTTAAAAGTAATTACTAGTATGAATTTATATAGATATGTATTTGAAAAGTTGTATTATTCAACTAAACAAATAAAAAATAAAAAAAATAAAAATTAGCAGTTGCATTATCAAAATTTCTAGAGATGAGAAAAGCATAGTACATAATTGTTGGGTCGTGAGAGGTGTTCCTTCCGCCTTTTACCTGGGCAGTCACCTCCCCAACCAACTCGAGATTAATTTGGACCCCAGTTATTGCCAAGCCTGGTCCCAATTGTAGAGTAAATCTCAGGATCCTGGCAGTCCTAAAGAAAGCCTTCCGGCCAGCCCATGTGCTACGGTTGGAAATAGAAGTTCAGAAATGGAGGAGAGGTCACCATCCCAGGCCTCACCTACAGAATCTGCATCCCCAGATGTGACTTTCTGAAAGAAAGAGCGGGTCCACATCAACCAGCTAAAGAGGTGCCATCCCAGGCATACTTTGGGTCAAATAGAAGAGCCTACAGAGCACCCAAAGGAAGAAAATGATGAAACCTAGGAACATTTTAAATTGTCATTAAATACATGCGGGAATATTGTAAATTGTCACTAAATGCATATGTATATCCCACAGCTGTCTTCCCTATTGGGGGCAGTAGTAGGAACATTTTCATAACTGGGTTGTGTTCTGTTTTTTCCGAAGAGATCTCCGGATCTCTTTGGAAAAACCAAAGAGATCCGGAGTGTCGCTCCACACACCGGAAAAGAAAGCATGAGAGAAGACCGGAGTATCGTTCCTATTCCAACCAGAGCTGGAGAGGAGAGAGTGCTGCATCATTCGCTGAGGGAAGAAGAATTTACACCGGAAGAAACCTGGGTTCTTAATGAGAAAGAAAAATCCCACGTGCCGACTTCTGAAGGACTGGAAGACAAGCTGAAGTTGGGGGTGGGGGCTTCAATGGGATATTTTGACCCATTCCAATGTGCCCCACTGCCTCACTTTACAAATGGGGAAAGAAACAGGCCAAAATGGATGCGCTGACTCCTGTGTGCGCCTAAATCTGCAAAACTGCGTTTGGGTCACAACCACAAAAAGCTGCACACCCTGCTACATACTGTCAGGGGGGTGAAAACAGAGTCATCACTGCAGGAGCATGCCAGTGAGTTCTGTTACATTCAACATGGAACAAAGCAGCAGAATTGTGCTAAAAATTGAAAATGCCTTTTAAAATGTAGCTTTGCAATCTTCAAAAGTGCTGTTTTTGGTGCTAGATACATTTATTTTCCATTGAATTATTGAGATTGAAAGGGTACTGAAATGCCAGGATTATCCAGTATGGCTAGAGGAATCGGGCCTCATTGACTGACAGCAGTTCTGAAATGTATCTAAGGAAAAGGCAGTCTAGAAGCACTTGTTTTCAGTTCCACAGGAAAAATGCGGCTAAAATTGCAACATGTAACAAAATCAGCTGTGCAGACAGAAACTCCAAACAAAGGCTGGATACATGGATCCAGATTGCAAACAATCCCAGCACTCAAGGAAAGAAATAACGCTGAATTAAATGTGTATTTAATGCATAGGAAAATCGGATTTAAAAGAACTCAGTTTAATGTGTTTTTCCATGAAGAAAGTGCAAAATCGCCTGTTTTAAAAGCATGTTTTGGTTGAAAGTCTTAATTCTTGAAGAAATGTCAAAGGATTGCTAATGTCAAAATACACTGACAAACTGTGTTCAGTTTATCTGGCCGATTCATGGAATTAATGTGCGCTGAAATTTTCAGCGCAAGTGTGTGAAAGCGTGCGAATCGCTGTGCCAGTGCGAAAATCGCAGCGAAACCCACGCACAGCGATTCATGGAAGTCCGTGCGCGTGGAAATCCATGGATGTGCGCTGAAATCCTGTTCGGTGCACGCTGGCGCACACGCCTTCAAAAGTAGGCGTAAGATGGGGCGTGACACGTGGAATGGGGAACAACGCGTGAAAATGTGGGGGTCACGGGGGAAGTACAGGAGGCAAGTGCGTGGAACGCCCACACACTCGCCTACACCACGTATTCATGGAATCGAATAGGGAAAACCAGCGCACGGGCAAAGACGCGCTCAGGCCTAAACACGTCCGCCACACGAAGGCAGACGGTAGCGTCTCTGCGCATGAAAAAAATGTGCGCTAACAAAAAGCACGTACATACAGCTATGATGAATGTCCCATACTGTGTCTCTCTAGGACAAATGACGTGCAAAGGGATACGCGACAAACACGGACACCCGCTGTGTGAAAAATAGCGTGTGCGTGTATTTCGGGGGTGCGCGGGAAGTTTCACACGCGAAAGGGCCTGTGCGACTGGGGTACGTGTATTCCTGGGGTTCGCGGGAAGTCTCACACGCAATTTCAGCAGGGTACGTGTATTTTGGGGGTGCTGGGGAGTCCTACACGTGAATTGGCAGTGTGGGTCCTCCCAGGTGTTCCCTCTACACCCTCCACGGCCCCTGCAGGCAGCCCACACCACAGGGGACTACCCTGCACCCCTGGTCATGTCCCGCAGGCAGCCCATCCACCATGGGCATGCCCCTCAGCCAAGCCACATGTCACCTTGCACTACTGATCACCAACGCATGACCCCCTGCACCCCCACCCCCCAGCAGTGAGGGGCACCTGCCAGCAGTCCCCCACTCATGTCCCCCAGCCCTCCCACCTCCCAGCAGTCAGGGGCACCTGCCAGCAGACCCCCACACATGTCCCCCAGCACCCCCACCCCCCAGCAGTGAGGGGCACCTGCCAGCAGGCCCCCACTCATGTCCCCCAGCACCCCCACCCCCAGCATTGACATGCCCCTGCCAGCAGGCCCCGACACATGTCCCCCAGCACCCCCACCCCCCAGCAGTGCAGGGCACCTGCCACCAGGCCCCCACTCATGTCCCACACATGTCCCCATGCACCCCGACCCCCCAGCAGTCAGGAGCACCTGCCAGCAGGCCCCCACACATGTCCCACTCATGTCCCCCAGGCCCCCCACCCCCCAGCAGTGCAGGGCACCTGCCAGCAGGCCCCCACTCATGTCCCACTCATGTCCCCCAGCACCTCCACCCCCCAGCAGTCAGGAGCACCTGCCAGCAGGCCACCACACATGTCCCCCAGCACCCCCACCACCCAGCAGTGAGGGGCACCTGCCAGCAGGCCCCCACTCATGTCCCCCAGCACCCTCACCCCCCAGCATTGACAGGCACCTGCCAGCAGGCCCCAACACATGTACCCCAGCACCCCCACCCCCCATCAGTGCAGGGCACCTGCCAGCAGGCCCCCACTCATGTCCCACACATGTCCCCCTGCACCCCCACCTCCCAGCAGTCAGGGGGACCTGCCAGCAAGCCCCCACACATGTCCCACTCATGTCCCCTAGCACCCCCACCCCCCAGCAGTGCAGGGCACCTGCCAGCAGGCCCCCACTCATGTCCCACTCATGTCCCCCAGCACCCCCACCCCCCAGCAGTCAGGGGCATCTGCCAGCAGGCCCCTACTCATGTCCCCCAGCACCCCACCCCCTGGAATTGACAGGCACCTGCCAGCAGGCCCCGAAACATGTACCCCAGCACCCCCACCCTCCAGCATTGACAGGCACCTGCCAGCAGGCCCTGACACATGTCCCCCAGCACCCCCGCCCTCCAGCAGTGAGGGGCACCTGCCAGCAGGCCCCGACATATGTCCCCCAGCACCCCCACCCCCCAGCAGTGCAGGGCACCTGCCAGCAGGCTCCCACTCATGTCCCACTCATGTCCCCCAGCACCCCCAAATCCCAGCAGTCAGGGGCACCTGCCAGCAGGCCCCCACTCATGTCCCACATATGTCCCCCTGCACCCCCACACCCCAGCAGTCAGGGGCACCTGCCAGCAGGCCCCCACACATGTCCCACTCATGTCCCCCAGCACCCCAACCCCCAGCAGTGCAGGGGGTTGGGGGTGCTGGGGGACATGCCAGCAGGCCCCCACTCATGTCCCCCAGCACCCCCACCCCCAGCAGTGAGGGGCACCTGCCAGCAGGCCCCCACTCATGTCCCCCAGCACCCCCACCCCCCAGCAGTGAGGGGCACCTGCCAGCAGTCCCCCACTCATGTCCCCCAGCCCTCCCACCCCCCAGCAGTCAGGGGCACCTGCCAGCAGACCCCCACACATGCCCCCCAGCACCCCCACCCCCCAGCAGTGAAGGGCACCTGCCAGCAGGCCCCACTCATGTCCCCCAGCACCCCCACCCCCCAGCATTGACAGGCACCTGCCAGCAGGCCCCGACACATTTCCCCCAGCACCCCCACCCCCCGGCAGTGCATGGCACCTGCCAGCAGGCCCACACACATGTCCCCCAGCACCCCCACCCCCCAGCAGTGCAGGGCACCTGCCAGCAGGCCCCCACTCATGTCCCCCAGCACCCCCAAACCCAGCAGTGCAGGGCACCTGCCAGCAGGCCCCCACTCATGTCCCACTCATGTCCCCCAGCACCCCCACCCCCCAGCAGTCAGGGGCACCTGCCACCAGGCTCCCACTCAGGTCCCACACATGTCCCCCTACACCCCGACCCCCCAGCAGTCAGGGGCACCTGCCAGCAGGCCCCCACACATGTCCCACTCATGTCCCCCAGGACCCCCACCCCCCAGCAGTGCAGGGCACCTGCCAGCAGGCCCCCACTCATGTCCCCCAGCACCCCCACCCCCCAGCAGTCAGGGGCACCTGCCAGCAGGCCCCCACACATGTCCCCCAGCACCCCCACCACCCAGCAGTGAGGGGCACCTGCCAGCAGGCCCCCACTCATGTCCCCCAGCACCCCACCCCCCAGCATTGACAGGCACCTGCCAGCAGGCCCCAACACATTTACCCCAGCACCCCCACCCCCCAGCAGTGCAGGGCACCTGCCAGCAGGCCCCCACTCATGTCCCCCTGCACCCCCACCTCCCAGCAGTCAGGGGCACCTGCCAGCAGGCCCCCACACATGTCCCACTCATGTCCCCCAGCACCCGCACCCCCCAGCAGTGCAGGGCACCTGCCAGCAGGCCCCCACTCATGTCCCACTCATGTCCCCCAGCACCCCCACCCCCCAGCAGTCAGGGGCACCTGCCAGCAGGCCCCCACTCATGTCCCCCAGCACCCCCACCCCCCAGAATTGACAGGCACCTGCCAGCAGGCCCTGAAACATGTACCCCAGCACCCCCACCCCCCAGCATTGACAGGCACCTGCCAGCAGGCCCTGACACATGTCCCCCAGCACCCCCACCCTCCAGCAGTGAGGGGCACCTACCAGCAGGCCCGACACATGTCCCCCAGCACCCCCACCCCCCAGCAGTGCAGGGCACCTGCCAGCAGGCCCCTACTCATGTCCCCCAGCACCCCCAAACCCCAGCAGTCAGGGGCACCTGCCAGCAGGCCCCCACTCATGTCAAACATATGTCCCCCTGCACCCCCACACCCCAGCAGTCAGGGGCACCTGCCAGCAGGCCCCCACACATATCCCACTCATGTCCCCCATCACCCCCAACCCCCAGCAGTGCAGGGGGTTGGGGGTGCTGGGGGACATGCCAGCAGGCCCCCACTCATGTCCCCCAGCAGTCAGGGGCACCTGCCAGCAGGCCCCCACTCATGTCCCCCAGCACCCCCACCCCCCAGAATTGACAGGCACCTGCCAGCAGGCCCCGAAACATGTACCCCAGCACCCCCACCCCCCAGCATTGACAGGCACCTGCCAGCAGGCCCTGACAGATGTCCCCCAGCACCCCCACCCTCCAGCAGTGAGGGGCACCTACCAGCAGGCCCGACACATGTCCCCCAGCACCCCCACCCCCCAGCAGTGCAGGGCACCTGCCAGCAGGCCCCTACTCATGTCCCCCAGCACCCCCAAACCCCAGCAGTCAGGGGCACCTGCCAGCAGGCCCCCACTCATGTCCCACATATGTCCCCCTGCACCCCCACACCCCAGCAGTCAGGGGCACCTGCCAGCAGGCCCCCACACATGTCCCACTCATGTCCCCCAGCACCCCTAACCCCCAGCAGTGCAGGGGGTTGGGGGTGCTGGGGGACATGCCAGCAGGCCCCCACTCATGTCCCCCAGCAGTGAGGGGCACCTGCCAGCAGGCCCCGACACATGTCCCCCACCCAACACGTCATCACAATCCAGATCCCTGGCTCTTATGGCCACCCAAATCCCACCCCACACCACCCCAGTCCAAACACCCAACCAAGCTTTACATCCATTCCAAATTGAAATACACATTACATGATAGATCACAAATAAGCAGTATGCGCATGAGTACTAGGCTGTCAGACCCACACAATGGCAACACATGACTGAGAAAACCCACATTGTGACATACATGAAACCAATGAGAGAAGACCACACATTGAAGTAAGAAACAAAAATGTATTCAAGTCAAAATGAAGGGAATGAAATCAAAACACACAATAATGCCAATAATAATCAAAATGCAGCATGTCCCAAAAAATGATAAATAAATAAAATGAGAATCCAAATTAATCCAAATGAAAATGTGTCCAAAGTCACCGTCCAACAAAGCAAATCCAAAGGGAAAGAAAACCGTAATATCCATTGCTCCATTGTGAAAAAAGAAAGATGGAGAAAAATCCACTGTAAAACTATGTACAAATAGCAAATCCAGGGTCCATGAGCCCAACGACATAAATGAAACCTACAATGAAACCTACCTAATTACTAACTATATACAAAAATGTGGGGCATAGTCCATGCACCCCAAATGAAAGAAAAAATAAATTAAACTTAACACTAATGAACTATATACAATGGCGGGGGGCAAGTCCAACGGCTCACTTGTTGATGTCATGGGCCAGGGCATCATCGAACTCCTGTTCAATGTCTTGGAGGTGGGCCTGTTCTCTGGCCCCGAGGTCTCCCAGGCATAACCCCATGTCCACCTCCAACTCCCTGTGAATTCCCTCGAGGCACTCAACTCGCCTCAGCGCCCTGCGCATGGAGTTCTCCGCCCTGACCATTGTGAGCCATGCCTCCTCCGCCCACCGCCGCTCCACACCTATCTGCTGGCCCAACCGCTGCCACACGGAAGACACTCCCATTCCAGGGTCCTCCTGCCCTCCGGCCAATGACTGCCCCTCTGATGTAGATGGCCCCAAGCCATGATGCCTTCCACGTTGAGCCTGCCGCTGCCTCCGACGCTACTGCCTCTGCCAGCACGACGGCATCCAGGCTGATGGAATCCACCGACGCTGTCGTGCACGTGCCCTGCCCGATGATGCCGGCACATCCTCCATCTGCTGGGGTCCAGTTGCTAGGGTGTCCACCCCTGCTGGACCTCCGACTCCCGACTGTGGCAGGGATGGGATCCCCACTGAGCTGGCAGCGTTGGTCAGGGCAGGTCCACAGGGGGCCCTGGTGGCATGGTGGCATCTGGGCTGGAAGATGGCATGGAGAATGACTGGCGCATAGTCTCCACAGAGGAGGAGAGGGCCGCCAGAGTAGCCGACACATGTACAAAACCCCCAACCATGGACACTCCCAACTGGGCCATGTTGACATGCTGCTCTTCGTGATGATGTGCGTGCTCCCCCCGGGAAGCACGCATGTCATCACGAATGTCACGCGTGCGCAACGCGACACCAATCAGGACATTCTCCATACGGCCAGGGGTTCCCTCGTCCGCAGGTAGAGGAGTGTCAGATGACATGGACATAGCCCCTACCTGTGGACGGGCCTGGGATGGGGCATCCCTGCTGGTGCATGGTGGTGCAGTCACAGTGTCAGGGACAGTGACATGCACAGGCCCCTCCACGGCGACCTGTGCTGCCTCCTGCCCCTGCCCCTGGACTGCACCACTTGCACCAGTGGTACCACCCCCACCAGGCCCCACGTGCGGCTCAGTAGCGGCCTCCTCCTCCTCTGTGGAAACCACCAACCTGGATGGCTCCACACCGTCTTCCGCCGTTGCAAGCCCCTGTGGGGGCTCACCCACCCCTTCCGCTGCAGCCATAGTGGCAGACGCAGCAGCAGTCCCCTCACTCCCGGACGATGGTAATTTCTGGGAGGGTGAGTGGGCCTTGCGTCGCCGGCCGGTGGGGGCATCCCCGCCGCTTTGCTCCACAGCGCCGTCTCCGCCCTCTTCATCACTTGCCGCTGTGTAGGGGGAGACATAGAACACAAGCATCACGGTACTTTACAATGGTCCCCTAGACAGGAAGCAATAGCTGATGAGTGGCACTGTCAAACATCACTTCCATCATGTCCCTCCACAACACATGGGTCAGTGCTGGCAAAACACATGCAGTAACAGGCATGGCGCATGCTATGAACATTAGCATACATGTCCAAGGAACTCTTGAAACATACAATGCTGGTTTGAAACTCACATGCATCATGGGTCATGCCTATCACATGCACACACTTCACTGTAGTTTCATCCATCTGGCCTCGTACACCCCAGACACAGTGGATACAAGGATGAGTAGGCTGCATCAGTGAATCTGAACATTGTCACAGACATGTGTCATGCACCCATGGCATTTACAAGTCACAGACACGCAAGTCAGACACACAGACATGGACACCAGACATGTCCATGACAGCAGCACCCATCTCTCACACCCCATCCATGTCCAATAACAGAGACAGGCATGCATTAATGTGTGCATTCCGCATGCTGCTCCGCATGTTGCATTGTAATACATGCACCTAGCATGTGGTTCACACATTACTGGTCTCACATGCATGACCATGATGTCCCTGCACACACACATACGTGCATGGCCTATGTCACACACACAGGCAAGTATCAGACAACCAGCACCCTGCAACATGCCCTGTCTCACACAGTAATGCTTGGCCACTTACCGCTCAACTCCAGACGGGTCTGCCTCTGAAGGATCTGGGCGTGGAGTGCTGGGCCTATGCGTTCAGGGCCCACATCTGGATTGTACTCATGCTGCCCCGGCCCCCCTCCACGAGGCGCCGGGCCTTTATGAGGGTCCTGGACCTCAAGTCCTCCCAGCGCTTCTTGACTTGCTTGATGTTGCGGGTTGCCACCCCCTCCACGTTGATGGCAACCACAAAGTCGTCCCAGATCCTATCCCGTCCTTCCTTGTTGGCGCGTGATGTTCCGAAGAGGGCATCATAATACCCCAGGACATGCTCCACCAGGACACCAACTTCCTTCTGACTGAAGCTGGTGGCCCTCTGCCCCTCTGGCAGGAGGTCGCCGGTGGTCTCAGATTGTGTTTGCCCCGACATGACGACCCCCGAGGCAGGCGTGGGTGGGCAACTGTGTCCTGGGGTTGGGCTGTGGAGCGATGGTATCCCAGTCGGGAGTCTTCTGTTCCAGCAGGGGTGGACACAGCAACTGGACCCCTGCAGATGGCTTAGGTGCAGGCACCAAATAGCAGGGCACGTGGGCAGCAGACAGTCAGGCAGCAGCAGATGGCAGGTGGGAGCGTGCTCGGGGCTCTGGGGGGCAGGAAAATGGCCTTCAGGGCAGGAGCGTGGTCTTCTGTGTGTTTTCGCGTGGCCAGCTTGATACGGAGTGTTTTGGCACGTGAAAATCTTGCACGTCAGCGTGTAAATCGAGGAAAGGGCCTTAGCGCGTAAGTGCGTCAGCACACGCACGCGATTCCATTGGACCAAAGGCCCTTAGCGCTTAAGCGCGTAAGTTACATAACGCGCGCGGGCGTTTCCCTCATAGCACGTGATGACAGAGCACACGTGGAAAAACTGCATGTCCGAGTGGCATCGCGTGTAATTGGATGAAAGGGCGCGTACACGCGTAAGTGAAATGTACGTGGGGGCCGGTTTAAAAGGTACGTGTAGGACGCCATTTTCTTGTACGTGCTTTTCGTGGAGGGCGAGTGGGTGAAATCTGTACTTCTTGTCGGTTCACATGCGATAGGCCTTGGGCGAGTGGGGTACGTGTATTTCTGGGGTGCGCGGGAAGTTTTACATGTGATTGGGCCTGGGCGAGCGGGCTAGCACTCACCGTCTGCCTTGCGTGTGGAAGAACGCGTAGCCAACACCCACCCGCTGTGAAGTAATAGCGTGTGAACCCCACTGCCTGGAAAACACACGTACCGCACCCCACGAAAAGCACGTACAGAGCAATGGAAATCCACGTGGGATCTTCAAGCCCTGCCAGGGCAACGCCTGTGCGCGATACGTCACAGATGCGCTTACGCGCTAAGGGCCTTTGGTCCAATGGAATCGCGTGCGTGTGCTGACGCGCTCACGCGTTAAGGGCCTTTCCTCAAATTACATGCTGACGTGCAATTTTTTCACGTGTCAAATCACTCCGTATCAAGCTGGCCATGCGAAGACACACGGAAGACCACGCTCCTGCCCTGAAGGCCATTTTCCTGTCCCCAAGAGCCCCGAGCACGCTCCCACCTGCCATCTGCTGCTGCCTAGCTGCCTGCTGCCCACGTGCCCTGCTATTTGCTGCCTGCACATCAGCCAGGGGTGCAGTTGCTGTGACCACCCCTGCTGGAATTGAAGACTCCCGACTGGGATAACATCGCTCCACAGCCCAGCCCCAGGACCCAGTTGCCCACCCACACCTGCCTCTGGGGTTGCCATGTCGGGCACACCACCATCTGGCACCACTGGCAACCCCCAGCCAGAGAGGGAGAGGGCCACCAGCTTCACTGCCACCGAAGTTGGTGTCCTGGTGGAGCAAGTCCTGGGGCAGTATGATGCCCTCTTCGGAAGTTTGCGCACAGACAAGGAAGGACGGACCAGGATATGGACGGACATCGTGACTGCCATCACCGCGGAGGGGGTGGCAGTCCGCAAATTCAAACATGTCAAGAAGCGCTGGGAGGACTTCAGGTCCAGGATCCACAACCAGGCCCGGCGCCCCTTGAAGGCAGCAGATGCTAAGGGTCGCCGGGGGCCACCTATCGGAACATCAAATGAGGGTCCTGGAACACATATTCCCAGCGTTCCACGTCCAGGTCCTTGAGAGGCAGACCCGTCTGGAGTCGAGCGGTAAGTGTACATGCATACTGATTGTAAGCTGTGTGTGTGGTGGTGTGCCAGTAGTGTGCAGGTTGCACATGTGGTTTTGTAGGGCCATGTATGGATGTGTATGTACAGGGCCGTGAGGCTAACACATGCAAGTCCTCTCATGTGTGAGACACATGGATGGTGCATGTGTGTGTAAGCTTGCATGCCAAATGCAGATGTGTGAGCACAGATGTTTGAATGACTGTGTATGTAAGTTGGCATGGTTGTGGTGTCACACATGGATGTCGGTTCCAGCTGCATGTATCTGTACCGTGTGCATGTGCATGTGTGTGTATTTCACAAGGGTGCGACAGTGATGCAACATGGATGCTTGGGACACTGATATGTAGAAGACTGATTGCCAGATGTGACATGGATGCCGATCTCATCACTGCGACAGTTGGTGGAGGTGTACACATGCATGTAAGTGTGGTGGCGTGTGTGCATGTCTAGTGCACTTCCTGTGTTTCATGTGATGTCTGGCTCACCTTTGGCTGCTCATGCTGTTGTATGTGTATGGATGGTTCTGGCTGTTGCCATATGGCTGTGGAATTGCTCATGTGTGTGAGTTGACATGCCATGTGTGTTTGGGATTGTGATGCCATGTCTGAAGTTTGACACTGCCACTCATGTGCAACTGGCATGTGTGTATCAGTCCATTGTACAGTGTCCTGATGCCTGTCTCCTATCTCTCCCTGTCTGCAGCGTCAACTGATGAAGAGGGCGGAGAGGGTGCTGCGGAGCACAGCGGCGGGGATCACACCACCAGCCGGAGACGCAAGGCCCGGCTCCCCTCCCAGGTTGTGATCTTGTCAGGGAGTGAGGAGTCCGGTGCCGCATCCCAGGCTGCAGCTGCCGAGGGTAGGTCCAAGAGGCGGAGGTTGGAGTTGGACTCCTCGGCAGCAGAAGGGGCAGCTGAGACCCCACAGGGTCCGATGAAGGAAGATGGCATGGAGTCATCCAGGTTGGTGGGGGGTTGCTGGAGGAGGAGGCCGCGCAAGGGCCAGGGACGGGGTCTGGAGGTGGGGATTCCACTGGTGCCAGTGGTGCAGTGCAGGGGAAGGGACAGGAGGCAGCACAGGCCGCCGCGGAGGTGCCTGTGTGTAATCCTGTCCCCGATCCTGTGATTGCATCATCCCGCACCAGCAGGGATGCTTACGTCCAGACCCATTTTCAGGGAGGGGATCCGATTACAACAACTGGACTTCCTCTCCCTGCGGACGTGGCTATCCGGGACCGGGTTGAGCCTGTCCTGGGTCGGGTGGCGTTGCGTCAACGGGCCATGTGAGGTGACCTGCAGTCTTTTCATGGGGAGACTGCACGTCATCTCGAATGGCTTGTTGACCACGTCAGCCTACTGGGACAGGTCACCCAGGCCGGATTCCTCCGTTTGCTGAACCTTGCTTAGACCCCCTCCTCACCTGAACCCCCTATGCGCCAGTTGTCCTCCGTGCCATCTTCCCACCCATGTATCACCTGGGTACCCTGTGGAGCTGCCTCTGACGGTGCGGCCAGGCTGGTGGAGGACACATCCCTGCCACAGTCGGGAGTCAGACGTCCAGCAGGGGTGGCCACCTCAGCAACTGCACCCCAGCCGGAGGAGGATGTGTAGGCAGCAGGAGCCAGGGCACGGGCACAGTCACAGCAGCAGCAGCAACAAGGTGGGAGCCATGATGGCTCGGGGCCTTTAAGACATCGGAGGGGCAGGCATCGGCCAGAGGGCAGGAGGACCCAGGACGGGAAGTGTCTTCTGTGTGGCAGCGGTTAGGCCATGCTATAGATGCGGAGTGGCAGCGGGTGGAAGAGGCACGGCTCACGATGGTCAGGGCGGAGAACTCCATGCAAAGGGCTCTGAGGCTGGCCGAGTGCCTCGAGGAAATTCGCAGGGACCTGGAGGTCCGGATGTCATCCTCCCTGCGAACCCTCGGGGCCATGGAAGAGGACCGCCTCCGGGACATCGAGCAGGAGTTCGATGATGCCCTGGCCTGGGAAATCAGGAAGTGAGCCATCGGACTAGCCTGCTGCCATTGTATATAGTTAATTAGTGTTAGGTTTCCTTTTGGTTTTCATTTGGGGCACTTGGACAATGCCCCACCTTTTTGTACATAGTTGTTCATTAGGTAGGGTTTTTGTAGGTTTCCTTTCAATGGTTGGGCTCATGGGCCCTGGATATGTACTTTGTATATAGTTCAACACTGGATTTCACTTCATTTAAGTTTCTTTTTTACCATGGATCAATGGATATGTCTTATTTTTACACTTTGGATTTGGTTGGACTGACAGACTCTTTGGACCCATTCGCTTTTGGATTGATTTGGATTCTGCTTTCACGCATTTTTTTTAAATATTTTGGACATGCAGCTTTTTCTTCATTATTTCCATTATTGTGTGATTTTGTTTTATTCATTTGGTTAATTATTGAATACACATTTATTATATACTTTACTGATGTGGTCTTATATCATTTGTTTTGTGCATGTCACAATCTTGATCTTTTCACAGTCACGTGTCACCATTGCATGGGTCTGAGGGACATTGATTCATGGCCATGCTGGTTATGTATTTTCTATCATGACTTTGGGAATTCAATGTGGGGTGTTTGGACTGGGGTGGGATTTGGGTGGCCATGAGGGGCATGGGTCTGGAGTGTGATGACCTGTCGGGGGGACATGTGTGGGGGCCTGCTGGCAGGTGCCCCTGACTGCTGGGGGGTGGGGGTGCAGGGGGACATGTGTGGGGGCCTGCTGGCAGGTGCCCCTGACTGCTGGGGGGTGGGGGTGCAGGGGACATGTGTGGGGGCCTGCTGGCAGGTGCCCCTGACTGCTGGGGGTTGGGGGTGCAGGGGGACATGTGTGGGGGCCTGCTGGCAGGTGCCCCTGACTGCTGGGGGGTGGGGGTGCAGGGGGACATGTGTGGGGGCCTGCTGGCAGGTGCCCCTGACTGCTGGGGGGTGGGGGTGCAGGGGGACATGTGTGGGGGCCTGCTGGCAGGTGCCCCTGACTGCTGGGGGGTGGGGGTGCAGGGGGACTTGTGTGGGGGCCTGCTGGCAGGTGCCCCTGACTGCTGGGGGTGGGGGTGCAAGCTGACATGTGGCTTGGCTGGGGGGTATGCCCATGTGGATGGGCTGCCTGCGGGATATGACCAGGGGTGGGGGGTAGTCCCCTGTGGTGTGGGCTGCCTGCAGGTGCCGTGGGGGGTGTAGAGAGAACACCTGGGAGGACCCACACTGCCAATTAACATGTAGGACTCACCGCGCACCCCTGAAATTCACGTACCCCGCTCTGACAGCAAAACCGCTTGTGAAAGTTCCTGCGAACCCCCGAAATACACATACCCTGCTGAAAAAGCGTGTGAAACTTCCCGCGAACCCCAGTTATACACGTACCCCATTCGCACAGGCCCTTTCACGTGTGAAACTTCCCGCGAACCCCAGTTATACACGTACCCCACTCGCACAGGCCCTTTCGCGGGTGAAACTTCCCGCGAACCCCTGAAATACACGTACCCTGCTGAAATAGCGTGTGAAACTTCCTGCAAACCGCAGTTATCACATACCCCACTCGCACAGGCCCTTTCGCGTGTGAAACTTCACGCGAACCCCCGTAATACACGTACCCTGCTGAAATTGCGTGTGAAACTTCCCGCGAACCCCAGTTAGACACGTACCCCACTCGCACAGGCCCTTTCGCGTGTGAAACTTCTCACGTACCCCCGAAATACACGTACCCTGCTGAAATCGCGTGTGAAACTTCCCGCGACCCCCAGTTATACACGTACCTCACTCGCACAGGCCTTTTCGCGTGTGAAACTTCACGCAAACCCCCGTAATACATGTACCCTGCTGAAATCGCGTGTGAAACTTCCCCCGAACCCCAGTTATACACGTACCCCACTCGGAAAGGCCCTTTCGCGTGTGAAACTTCACGTGAACCCCCGTAATACACGTACCCTGCTGAAATCGCGTGTCAAACTTCCCGCGAACCCCAGTTATACACGTACCCCACTCGCACAGGCCCTTTCACGTGGGAAATTTCCCACGAACCCCCATAATACACGTACCCTGCTGAAATCGCGTGTGAAACTTCCCGCGAACCCCAGTTATACACGTACCCCACTCGCACAGGCCCTTTCACGTGTGAAACTTCCCGCGAACCCCAGTTATATACGTACCCCACTCGCACAGGCCCTTTCGCGTGTGAAACTTCCCGCGAACCCCCGTAATACACGTACCCTACTGAAATCGCATGTGAAACTTCCCGCGAACCACAGTTATACATGTACCCCACTCGCACAGGCCCTTTCGCGTGTGAAACTTCCCACAAACCCCCGTAATACATGTACCCTGCTGAAATTGCGTGTGAAACTTCCCGCAAACCCCAGTTATACACGTACCCCACTCGCATAGGCACTTATGCGTGTGAAACTTCCCGCAAACACCAGTTATACACGTGCCCCACTCGCACAGGCCTTTTCGCGTGTGAAACTTCCCGCAAACCCCCGTAATACACGTACCCTGCTGAAATCGCGTGTGAACTTCCCGCGAACCCCAGTTATACACGTACTCCACTCGCACAGGCCCTTTCGTGTGTGAAACTTCCCGCGAACCCCAGTTATACACGTACCCCACTCGCACAGGCCCTTTCTCGTGTGAAACTTCCCGCAAACCCCCGAAATACACGTACCCTGCTGAAATCGCGTGTGAAACTTCCCGCGAACCCCAGTTATACACGTACCCCACTCGCACAGGCCCTTTCGCATGTGAAACTTCACGCGAACCCCCGTAATACACGTACCCTGCTGAAATCGCTTGTGAAACTTCCCTCGAACCCCAGTTATACACGTACACAACTCGCACAGGCCCTTTCACGTGTGAAACTTCCCACGAACCCCCGAAATACACGTACCCTGCTGGAATCGAGTGTGAAACTTCCCACGACCCCCAGTTATACACGTACCTCACTCGCACAGGCCCTTTCACGTGTGAAACTTCCCGCGAACCCCAGTTATACACGTACCCCACTTGCACAGGCCCTTTCGCGTGTGAAACTTCCCGCGAACCCCCGTAATACACGTACCCTGCTGAAATCGCGTGTGAAACTTCCCGCGAACCCCAGTTATACACGTACCCCACCCGCACAGGCCCTTTCACATGTGAAACTTCCCGCGATCCCCTGAAATACACATACCCTGCTGAAATTGCGTGTGAAACTTCCCGCGAATCCCAGTTACACACGTACCCCACTCGCACAGGCCCTTTCGCGTGTGAAACTTCACGTGAACCCCAGTAATACACGTACCCTGCTGAAATCGCGTGTGAAACTTCCTGCGAACCCAGTTATACACGTACCCCACTCGCACAGGCCTTTTTGCGTGTGAAACTTCCCGCGAACCCCCGTAATACACGTACCCTGCTGAAATCGCGTGTGAAACTTCCCGCGAACCCCAGTTATACACGTACCCCACTCGCACAGGCCCTTTCGCATGTGAAACTTCACGCGAACCCCAGTCATACACGTACCCCACTCGCACAGGCCCTTTCGCGTGTGAAACTTCACGCGAACCCCCAAAATACACGTACCCTGCTGAAATCGTGTGTGAAACTTCCCGCGCACCCCTGAAATACACGTACCCAGGCCAATCGCGTGTGAAACTTCCCACGCACCCCTGAAATACACGTACCCAGCCCAATCGCATGTGAAACTTCCCGCGCACCCCTGAAATACACGTACTCCACTCGCACAGGCCCTTTCGCGTGTGAAACTTCACGCGAACCCCAGTAATACACGTTCCCTGCTTGGTGTTTGCTGTTTGGCAGCCCTGTAAACTGGTCCCGGGTTAGCGCAACCCTTTGCACTGGATTGGGGATTTTGATGGCTTTTCCTTGTGCTAGGGGTGTTCTTGGGGGTGTAACTGGTGCCACTCTGCGCCACGGCTGGTTTTGGAGGCGAAAATCCATGAATACGCTGTGCACGGAAATCGATTTTAGCGCATGTGGCTTGCGCAGATATTCGCACGCGCACAGTGTACGCCAGCCGTGTGCGCCTCTTTTGTGTGAAATTCTATGAATTACCCTGTATATTTTTTAATGAAAGGTGTAGATAAAACTTAAAGTAAACCAGTTTGGAGTTAATTGCAATTCTGCTTGACAGTCCCCAGCCTGGGAAAGGTTGACACTTCAGGGTGACACTCCACTGCTGGCAGGAAGGCTTAATTGCTGTGGGGAGGTTTTGCATACTCAGGACAAAGGACCTCATCAGACTTTCGTCTGTGGCTCAACCAAAGACAATGGCAGGCTTGAACACTCATCCCTACATGGGATTGGCAGGATGTTCCATTCTCTGGGAGTAGCCTTCTCATTGAACTTCAAAGGACTGACCAGTTGCTTACACTTGTGAAGGAAGAAATAAAAACCTGACTAGTGATTTTTGGATTTAAATGCTTACTTTGCCTAAGAACTTTGGGTCATTTATCTTGGCAGACAAAACAAGTAAAAGAGTGAAAAATACATGCACATGAATCTGAATTCACGATAGAAATTTGAAAACCTGGTAGGAGTTCTTACCGCGTAAGGACCAAAAGTTATGCAAAAATACTAATTGCTCAAAAACTATTAATGCTGCAAACCTAATGTTGTGTAACTATGTTCTAGGGGTGATTGCACATATATGTACCAAATTAGGAATTGTTAGACCAAATCTTTATGAGTAGAATTGACAAAATTCAATAGAAAAACAAGATCAGGTCTCACCGACGAGGGAGTTGGATGTAAATGTAACCCACAAAATATGTAATGTATGTGTCCGATTTTATTAGAGGGTATAATTATATAAATATGTATATATGGGAAAGTTAATTTTTGGTCCAAATAACTGTGGGAGTTCCCCAAGTCACATCATAAAATATGCCAACCCTTTCTGCCATCCAACCAGCAGAGAGCGAGGAGGGAACTGTGCCTTTGACCTAACATTGCCTTGTGGGTGTGGATTATAAGTCTGCCCCTACCATAAACTTAGTGATGTCATTTGGCAGGATAAATAAGGGAACTTCACCACACACAAAGACACACTGATTCCTGACTCCATCTTGATTTCTGTGTGGCGCTCTGTTCCTGAATTCTTCATCTTGCTACTGATTCCAGATTCCTTTACCAAGCCAAGGCCTCAGCATTTGCTGAACTCTTTTTCAGCTAGGCCCAAATCCTGAAACCATCCCAAACTTAAGGGAATTAATTCTGATCCAGTCTGGCTTGCTACCATTAATGCTTGCCTGCTGAAACTCCCCATCCCACTGATCAACAGTGTCTGCAACCAGAAGGGCCAATCCAGTTCAGTCCAGTCTAAGGTGCCAGTCCAATTGACCAGAACCACCTGGCTGACCTATCCCGCCAGTGGTGCCCTGATGTCTGCAGACTTGACCCAGATGACCAGAACCCTGACAGTCCAAATCTTAAATTAAAGTGGACTGTAAGTATCAATAGGAATCATAGTGAACCATAGCATATATTGCCTTGTCCTATCCCAACCTATAACCTATCCCATCATTAATGTAGGAACCATAATATTATCAGAACCATTCTTGCAACCAACCATGTCTGTAATTCTTAGTGTTAGCACCGAGCTTATTTCATTTTGGTTTTCTCGCACATAAGCCATTAGTAATTTTGAGTAACTAAAGTAATTCCCATATAGAAAACGGAGTATCCGCCACATGAAGGGTTACAAGCGGCCATGCGTAACTGCAGAGATTCACGGGTGGCATTCTCTTTTTCTTAGCCATTAATCTAGTTTAAATAAAGTCAACCTGTCATTTTAAAACTGATTTCTGCTTTTTTCTATTTTATTTTTCTGAAAATACCTCTCATTCAAACTTCCTCAATTTTATAGCTCGAAACGTAACTTCAAATCTGACTTAAATCTAAGACCTGTATCCCAAAACAGTGTCTTTGACCCGTTTTTCTTAGAAATCGCATAGGGAAAATTAGGCAGGAATTCGCAATTTTGCAAAAGTTTTACACTTGTGTTTTCCCATTCAAAGTATTTCCATACTTCCATTCTGATTCAAAGTGCGTATTGTTGCTCATATTATAGCTTATGTTTGTTAGGATCTTTTTAGTATTGCTCCCATAGGAATTTATATCGACTTATGGATTTTTGCACACTTTTCATTGTTTCACACAGCCATTTCAACTGTCATTTTAAAAGCGTGAAATTTCTAAAAACGTTTTCCACTCTTGTTTGGGGAGGGAAGATTATATTCAAACATTGTACTCTGTTCTATACTCCTGGATACCTGCTGCTTACCTACATCTGTGTAGAATCGCTTCTTTGTGAGTTGAGAATTTTCAGGGGAGAAACCTTAACTTAAACGCTATCTTTTTAAACAAGCCAAAACTGTTATTTTCCCTGTATTTTATCTTCTGGTATATCACTCAGAATATTGAACCTACAGACACAATAAATAAGTATTTCATTTGCACACTACATACCAGGCTGAGACCCAGGTATATTGCCTGATTGAAATCCTTAACATCGGCATACAATAAGTAGTTAATCATGGTGACATTTAATTTTAGTGGAAAATACTTAATATCCAAGAAGACTTTGCCCAAATCAGACAAGAAAAGATGAAATAGGATCAGGGCCAGTAAACAGCCTTGCTTCAGTCCTCTTGTCAATTTGATTGGAGCAGATAATCTGCCCCCTCTATCCAATCAAAAATACATAGAGGTGTCCGTGTGTAGTGATCACAATCGCCAGTAAAGCACAAGGACAACCCCACTTCTCCAGTTTGGCCCATAACTTGTTCCTCGGGACAGTGTCAAAAGCTGTGGATTAAGGCGACATAAAGTGGTTTGCAAATTTTTAATTGCCCCCTTCTTTAGCAATTCCAACATAAACTGTTCATCTCTGTCCCTATCCCTCGACAGAACCCTGTTTGAAATAAATCTATCCATCCATTCTTTTTTGCCCAGATTTGCAGGTCTCTTAGTACTAGACCTGTACAAATCTTAGCTGGGCAATCCAGAGGGGAAATTTGCCTATAGTTCGAAGTGCTTAGGCAAGATCCCTTTAAGAATATTAGGACTACAATTGCTGTTAACCAAGACTTTGGCACAGCTTTCTCCCTAAGTATTTTCCTAAACATACTGTCTAGGATACCTACCCAGATTTCCAGATTGTTTTTGAGGACGCACATAGCCAGACCATCTGGCTCCGGTGCCATCGATTTTCTACTCCTGAAAATCAGGTGGAACAGTTCTTCTGAGTCCCATG
Source organism: Ambystoma mexicanum (assembly GCF_040938575.1). Classification (NCBI taxonomy): domain Eukaryota; kingdom Metazoa; phylum Chordata; class Amphibia; order Caudata; family Ambystomatidae; genus Ambystoma; species Ambystoma mexicanum. Next base: position 1,410,743,829 of record NC_090935.1, read on the forward strand.
TTGGCACCCACTCTGTCTTTCTTTTCATGTCCCCAAACCACTCCTGCTCAATGTCACTGTCTGATTTATAGATCTCTGTGAAGTTGGCCTTCCACATTTCTTCAGATATCTGGTTTATTTGAGTCCCTGTTTGTACATTATCGTTATCTTTAATTAAATTCCAGAAGTGGTGCAAGTTCTTACTTGCCATGACCTCTTTGCCCAGTACTTTGCCGTCTATTTTCCTTTCTGGTGCCCTCTCCTCTGCTGCCTATACAGCCTATACTCTGCGTGGGTTTTGCAAGGTTCCTTTGTCCTGAAGGTTTTCAGTGGTGCTTCTTTTTCTGTGCTTTAATCTTTCCACTACTAATCTCTTTTAATCTCTTTCCACTACAAAGCCTTGGGATTGCAATCCGATTCCCACCTCTTGCAGCAACACGTTTTCTATGTAATTTGTGGGGTCTCTGCCTTAATCTCCCTCTGGCAGTCTGACGACTCGTACGTTGTTTCATGGGGCCCTCCCTTCTGCATCCTCCACCCTATGCTCGAGGGTTTGCATTCGTTCAAGCGCATCAGACATTTGGGATTGGGCAGTTGTGATGTTATTGGCGTGTTGCTCCGCCATGCTCGCTTGGTCTGCCAGTGCTCATACATCCTGTCTTAGGTGGCCCACATCCACGATAACAGCATCTAATTTGTGCTCCAGCAACATTTTCAATGCTGCTATGGCCTCAAGTATGGGGCCATCTTCTTGCCTCACTTCCTGTTGTCCGGGTCTCACCATACTCGTACAGGGGTCTGTTGGGGTAGGCTGATTCGTGTCATTTTTTCAGGCGTATACTTCCATGCTGGTCTTCTTCCCCTTTCCGCCACGTTGTTTGTCCAGCATGTCTCCGCCTTTCGCTTGTGGTGTTGCACATTACGCTACTGCTTCTTGTCCAATGATGGGTTTGTGTGTTATTGTTCTTATTGCTTAAGTGCTGTAGGGTGTCTCACCCGTTCTGGGGTTCTTGCACTCTCCTTTGTTATTTAATGACTTTGCTGCCCAGTTAATCATTCTGGGCATAGGCTCCTCCGGTGAGCTCTGTTGATCAACCCCAGGGCTCCTATTTTGGTTGTTCTCCTCTTCTTTTGCTTATACACTCTTCTGGCTGGTGCAACGTTGTTGTGTTTGATGTTTTCCCCCCTGTATATGGCTGAGCTCCCTTTCTTTCCCCCCGGGTGCCACTAGGATTCCATTCGGTGCCTCCTGTGCAAATATCCATCTTAATTTGCACTGCACAGTAGGTGCACCTTAGGGGCTGTGGTCTTGTTTCCCCTCCATGCGTGCAGCACTCTCGCACTGCTGCTGGTTAGTCGGAGGTAATATGTGCCTGAGAGCGGTATCGTACTGTACTCCTTTTACCTTGGGGGTCTCAAGCCAACTTCTACCTTTCCTTGCGCTCTACTGCACTAGTGAGCCAGGTCGATGGGTTGTGCTCTCCAACGTAGATGGCTCATTCGTGGATGCCCTCTGGATGCTTTGCTCCCTCACCATGTGCGCAGTCTGCTTATGTTGTTTCTGGCGGCGGAGGGTGGCGTGTGTCTGAGTGCAGCCCTCCCCTTTGGTGCTTTAGCCTCAGGGTTCTCGTGTCGGCTGCTTCTCCACTGCGCTTCCTGCTTGTATCCTCCCCTGTTTCACTGGGTTATACTTCCTTTGCGTCGGGGGGCCCTTCTGTCCCCTTTCAAATTCCCCAATAAATAGTCCAGTGTCTTTTATAAATTTTTCATGCTGATGATGGGTCTGTTATCAGAATTACATCTCATAGTAAAAGGTGGAGTATAAAATGTACAAGTAAGCTGAAAGAAAAGATGAGATGGACTTAAAAGAAACAGAATGCACGAAATTCAAGTTTCTATTCGTAAGAGGTGTCAGATGACAACACACTGCATTTTACATTGCTAAAATGGAAAGTCAGCAAATCATGTAATCAAAGATTTTGGCATTATTATAATATTTATGCAAATGCATGCTTGATGAGGAACGATGTGCCACATTGAAACAAAGACAGCACATTTTTTTAAATTTAAATATAAAGTATACATACAATGTAATTTTTTATTGAAATGTAGTTAATTGTGTTACTTAATTTGCCAATGGATACTAACATGTATTTTTCGTTTCTCAAATATACATAGTTACGTCATAAAGATGTGTGTATGTCATAGACCCACCTGCCCGTTGATGGGTTCTTCAACCAGAGTTTTGCCATCACAAACAGAAGAATGATTTGCATCTTCTGGGACGATCGAGCCATCCAAGTCTGCCCATTAGCGCTACCTGTCACCCAGACGAACATGCCAACATTTATTTAATGAAAAGATGCGTATATCTTCTTGTCGATGTGTGACAAAAACATTTTTCTCCCAAACAGAAGGCCCACTACTTCAATAGAAAAAAGATAATAGGTACGAATTGAATTATATTTTACTCCACAGAATTTTGATTTGCACAATTCAAGTACCGGGAATAAAACATTTAAGAATGGAATCAGGAAGATTGCATGGAAAGTGACCATCAACCGAAAAAGGAGTATTATCGGCCTAATAACTGGCGTGCCGGTCCGGTAACAACTGTTCCGGTAAGCCTACCGGCATTGTTACCAGACCGGCACACTCAGAGTCTGCAGACGGCTGCTGTCCTGCCCACCAGGTCTGCCTTGGTGGGCGGGACGGCAGACGCTCACAGACTTTAATGGAAGCACCAGCACCGTTATGAACGATGCCGGTGCTTCCATCATCCCCATTCCCATTGAGTCCTATGGGACTCAAATAAGAATGGGGATTAACGATTTTCCGGCGGCTGACTTCCAGGAACACCGGGGTCATAATCCCTTGGTGTTTCCGTGAAGCCAGGTGCTGGAAAAATCCACAAGTCCGGCAGCAGCCTGCTGGTTTTATGGGCACGGCTACCGCCAGACTTGTAATGAGGTCCTATGACTTGGAGTAAACAATCTGTTCTTCCACTGATTATGTGCGCTAGAAGTTTGAATGATTTGTTGGATGTATTCAACTGTTTCTGTTGAATTAAGAAATATAACGACTTGATGAATTCACGACTATGAGTATTTATTGAAAAGTGTACGTTGTTTGCTTCTTTTTTTGAAAAGCGAGTAAAATTTGACTGTGTGTATGTGCGTGTATATTCATCTTCTAGGTAATGTGATGATGTAGTTAATACAGCATATTTTTGGCTACTCTTTTCATCAGCGTTATGAGAAAAGGCATAGCATGTCAGTTTGACATGTTGATGTTAGCTTGAGGAGCGGGTATTATGATTCACTGCCATGAGAGAACTTGAAAAAAGGGTGATTGATTAACAGATAAGATTATCACAAGATTGCGGTTTACGACCCATGAGGATGGAATGTCTGTCAGAAAATCGAAGCTAAGATGCAGTTGAAAAAAAATTCTGATGCATCAATATATGCTAAAAAATACATGCCCTATCCATTGGGCCAATACAGTTCCCGAGAGAACTTCCCCTTTAAAGGGACTGTCATTGTAAAATTCTGAAAAAAAGGTTTTTATCCTTGTTCGAAGGCTAGAAAAGCAAGGATGAGAGACTGGTATTCCAAAAAAGGCGCAGGGAATGTCTTTGTTTTCTGAACATTTCTCAGCATATACTATTTGTGAATTCGGGATGTATTTCCAGTTGAGCAGAAATGCCCCTTATTAGTGCAAATGTGCAGAGAGTGAATAAATGGATCCAAATGCATGCATTGTGCTGCACGTTTTTTTTGGCTCAAGTGATAAAATATGCGAGCGCATCCGACCACTAGTATTATGTATGCCACTTGTATCGAAAAAAGGTGAAATAAAATGAAAATTAAAACAGATTCATACACTTAAATTTTTCATTCATGTCCAAAATCAAGCTACTTTATCTTTACGGTTTCAAGACGTCTATTCATGTCTTTTTACTAATGATACCACTTAGAAGTGACAGGTGTCTCACTATCTTAATGTTACATATGTTTCTTAATACACAAGTGCTTAATATTCAAATATATGGTGCGCTATGTTGACAGTATAATTTACTTTTTCACAGAAATGTTCTAGCTTCTTAGCTAAACCCATGTATGTCTGTAATTGTCTAAGAGATCCAGATTCATATTAATCAGACTTGGTTGATAAATGGAAACATGTATTTATAATTAATTTGAAAAGTATGCTGCTTGGCCTTTAAAAAAAAAAAAGCATTTGAATATTCAGTATTCGTTTGCAGCAAAGAGAAAATGTACTATTCTATCAATAATGCTTCTGTTTCTCAGCAATTGCCTGCTTCGCTCTCAGCCAACCTATTAGCATTGTCTGACATCCCTCGTGGGCTTCAGTGTCTTCTTCTTTAGCTAGTGGTCCGCTCCTACATTATTTCATCAATAGGATGGGTATCTAGAAAGCTATTCCCGGTGTTCGCTCAAATCCACCTCCCCCACAACAGGAGTGTTTTACATGTATTATTTTAGTGATCTGACGGCTGCTTTCGTGCCAGCTTCGGCAACAGGCAAAACAAACTCTGTCACTAGATGCTATGAGTTTTTTTTAACCTTTATTATTGTTTCTACTGCCAATTGGAGGTGGAAGTTCAAACAATATAAAGGTTAATTAATCCCCCCCCAGCTTCTCTTGTCTTCCATCCACCTTCATAATTTACAGGGCTATTCACCCTCGCTAGCAATAGTGACGTATGGCATCATGTATGATCATGCACAGTGTCATTCTACAGGTCGCTTCAATGCTAGAAGTTTCAAATCAGATTATGGCTACCTTGGAAAGCAAAATGCAGTCTTGCCCTTGAGCACCACTTTGCTGCTTGAACAATGTCATAACAAATTCATGGAATATTTGCGCCGAAAAAAAACAGGATTTGTGCGCCATTCTGCCCGCAAATCCCTGTTTAACAAATGGGTATTTGCGGGCAGAATGGCGCACAAATCCTGTTTTTTTCGGCGCAAATATTCCATGAATTACCCCCTAAATTTTGCTTCACTGCTGCCTCGCTGATGAGCATATGCTGGCAGGTTTGCAATGCAAGAGCTAAAGTGAGAATAGCTGCTATGTCTTGAACCAAAAATGTCATGGCGTGGAAATAAAAGAAAGCAAATCAAATGCACACCAATGCCAATCAGGAGTGGGGATCCATCGACGGCAGCTAGGGTGCACTGGTCAGAGCCTATGAATGCTGCACCTGAATTGGAAAATGTAAAATTAACAAGAAGATCCTTGGGGGCGGGTTCTAATGGTAGAGAATTTACGGTGCGGGAGAATGGTTTGAGCTGCACGGTAAGGGATGAAGACTGGTCGGTGGCGGCTACCTTAAATGCAAGGCCAGGTGGACCAGTATGAAGGAGGTCCCATGCGTGTTGTGTGTATACAAGTTGGTTTGACATCTTTGAACTGTAGGGGATTTTCACACTTGTTTCAGATGGGCAGTGTGTACCTCTTAGACACTGACTTATTTTGTCAACAAGAGTGTTGGTTGTCCGAGTCACCTGGTATTGATGGATACTCTGTTGTCCTTACACCAGCCATTAGAGGTGATAGCGGGCGCACTGCGACAGGATTCCGGATAGGTACATCAAATAAAGTCTGGGTGGAGGTGGAGCGTTTTGCCAATCCAAATCCCTACATACAGGGAATCAAGCTTGTATGGAATAAAGAAAGTTTTCAAGGTAGAACAGATACTCTGCTAACAAACATTTATTGGAATAACCCAACAATTTTGCAAAATACCTCTTGGAATCAGTCGAAGAGATCTTGTTTAGTTTGGTTGGTAGGGACCTAAAGTCTACTATAATATGTGGAGATCCAAACAGCAGATTGGCCGGTTGGAAAGTGTGACTCTGGGCCCGAAAAGCTAAGTCGAGGAAGGGGGCAGGCCTGGGGGAACTCATGGAGTATTGGGGTTACTAATCCTCAATGGAAATATTAAGGGGATGAAGCCCCACACCACACCTGGGAGAGGGGTGCCTAAAGAAACATTTTGGATTACGTCTATGTGTAGGAGGATATTTACTCTGAGATAGAGTCACTGACCAGAAAGGAAACCTCGGCGAGTGACCATCTGCCACTTGGAATCACATGGTCAGTAACCTCAAGTAAGCAGAACTCAAGAGGGTATGCTTTTGACCTAGACTTAAACGTATGGGGATACAAAATAAGTTGGAATGAGCACACAATTACAGTTTTTAACAGCATCTTGGCCTCTGGAGGATTTAAAAGCTATTCAAAGAAGGGTTTGATGGAAAGGGTGTTCGAGGAAATTGAGAGCAGATTTACAAGTACCTGCCAAAAAGGAAACCGGGCAAAATGATGCATAGGCACAAATTTGATAGAGTTATCCTGCTTAAAAAGAGAGATTTATGGCTCTCCGTTAAGGAGATCTGCCAAGAAGATATGATGGGTCCGAAGCGCCTGAAGGCAGTTTACAGGGCCTGGTTACAACATCACTGTCACCAGTTGACACTGAGGGATGCTTACAAACTTCTGGAACATCCGAGGTCAGAATAACTATGTCAAGAGGTTGAGAGCATACGCCTGGCTGAATAGATTGAAAGTGAAGGTAGCAATGCTGCAGGAAACCCACTTGACGAAAGAAAAGCAGTCCAAGATAGCAAAAAAGTGGGGAGGACAAATGTATGTCTCAACCTATTCCAACTATGCCAGAGGAGTGCTGAAGTGGGTTGCCCTCAATGTCCCATTTCAGCTTATAACGCAAGAACAAGATAAAGAGGGCAGGTTGGTCATAGTGCACAGAATGTTAGAAAATAAAGAATTGTGTCTGGTGAACACGGATGCTCCAAACCATGACGCAATCATGTTTTTCCGGACACTGCGCCTCGACTAGCCCCATACAGAGAGGCGCCCTACATCTGGGCAGGCTACTTCAACTGCACACTCAACCCGATGTTGGATAGGTCAGACGACAAATACAAAAAACCAGCACCGCCAGCAAAAGCCCTAAAGAGGATTCTAAATCAGTTGAAACTGGAAGATGTCTGAAGAAAAATGCCTGAAGAAACCAGACGGTACTCACACTATAGCGCCCCGCATACAACGTATTCCCATATAGATTACATTGTCACAGGCATTGAAACCCTGGGGGAATTTACAAGCACACATTTCAGAGTAAGAATACTCTCAGACCATGCCCCACTAGTGGCAATATGGGAATACACACACAGGAAGACCCCTATACCGATGTGGCCATTAAGGGCGGAAGCACTAATGGAGGGGGAGTTTCAGGAACATATGCAGGACACAATAAAAGACTACTTCAGCATAACACAGGTAGTGTAGACAGATCTGGGACAATATGGTATGGCTTTAAAGTGGTGGTCAGGGGAGCCGCGATAGGGAAGACAGGGTTTCTTAAAGGGAGCATTCTGGTAGAACTGGGGAGAATAGAAGAAGAAATAGAAAAGGTGGAAAGACAGGCGGGCATGACCGGGGAGGACCATGCAGAACTAATATCACTAAGGTTACAGTGTAATACAATCTGGGAGAAGAAGCAGAATCTAGATTACAGGAAATATGTACAGAAATTACATGCACAGGGCGATAAACCGGGCAGACTCCTTGCATGGTTACCTAAGCAGGACACAAAAAAAGACCTGATTAATTCAATAAAAGACAGGACTGGGGAAGGGGTGAGGACCCAAAAGGCAATCAACCAAGTGTTCTTGCAATTCTATGAGGAGCTGTACTATCGGAACCACAAGGCAGATACTGTGGATATAGCCGATGCCCTAACCCGAATCAAACTACCAAAATTAACTGATGAACAGATACAGATACTTTAGGCCCCCTTAATGCTAGAAGAACTAGAAGCTGTAATAGATAGTCTCCCAAAAGCTAAGACCCTGAGACCCAACGGGTTGCCCGGAGAGTTCTATAAAAAATACAAGCAGACATTGTCGCCTAAATTGCTGGAAGTTTATAAAGAGGCATACGCACAGGGTCAATTACCAGACAGCATGATAGAATCATTAATAATACCCATCATGAAGCCGGGGAAGTCACCTCTAGACTGTGGTTCATGCAGATCAATTTCCATGATCAACCAGATTGTAAAATTCTGACAGCGACCCTGGCTAACAGGCTCTTACGGCTCTTACATACGTTGGAGCATTCGGACCAGACAGGTTATGTCCCAGGGTGAAACACCACATGGAATTTGCGAAGGCTGCACCACGTCATAGACCAGACTAATCAAAGACAGTAAAAATGTATGGTAGCGTCTTTAGACGCAGTCAAAGCCTTTGACTCTGTGGACTGGAACTGGCTGTTCCATGCATTAGCGCAATTTGGAATAGGGGAGGGCTTCCTAAGGTGGATCAAGTTGCTGTATAGGGACTCCAGGGCAAGGGTTAAGACAGGTAAACACATCTCTGAGGCGTGGAGAATACATAGGGGCACAAAGGAAGATTGCCCGTTGTCGCTGATGCTTTACATATTGGCTTTAGAACCATTAGCAGTCTTCCTGAGAACGTAGTATAATGAAAAAGGGATCAAAATAGATAACATCATCCACCTAGTCTCACTGTACGCAGATGACATGCTCTTATTTGTCGTAAACCCACAGGATAACTTACCGGATCTGCTGGAAGTAATAGATGCATTTACTAAGTTCTTAGGTATATCCATTAATAAAGAGAAATCCTCCCTGCACCCCCTTCAGGCAGGTTAGCACGGACAAACTGCCTGACTTGGACCTCACATGGACGCTGTGCACCTTCCGCTTGGGAATAGATATACACCACGACCCCATGGAGACACACAAGGCCAACATGCAAGTTGCTAAAAGAAAATTGTAAAGGCCATGAAGTTCTGGAAGACACTACCACTATGGATGATAGGAAGAGCAGCCCTGCTGAAGATGACAATACTACACCGCCTCCTATACTATTTCACAAACATACTCTACAACATACCTGGGAGATTCTTTAAAAAATTAAACACTATTGCACAGGAGGGCAGGGTGAAGACATAGGTTGGCACTAAACACATTGCAAAGAGAATAGGGGCCTCATTACGAGTCAGGCGGAATGGGTTAACGGGGTCCGCTAATGGATGCAAACCCGTTATTCCCATTCCGCCTGATTACGAGGTCCCCTCGCGGGACCCGGTAAGGACGCCTGGTAAAACCAGGCATCCTTACCGGGTCCCGCGAGGGGACCAGGGAGCTAACAACGGCCCAGTCGTAATCGGCCCATTGTTAGCTCCCTGCACCCATTCCCATTGAACCGTATGGGGGCTCGAGTGGGAATGGGGAAGGTCCGGGCCCAGGTTCCCTGAGGGAGAAATTACTGGGCCCTCCTAACTCGGAATGGCCTGGTAATTCCCCATTCAGGGAACTCGGACCCGGTTTTGGAGGCAGCCATGCCGCCAATAGCAGCATGGCTACCGCCAAAGCCGTAATGAGGCCCTATGAATCGGGAGGAATCAAACTGCCTGACTTCGAATGATACTACCTTGCAGGGCAGCTGCAATTTGTGGTAAGATGTCTTGAGGAAGACACATCCATAGACTCATTATAACTCCAACCAGCACTACGGCACTGCTATCTGAGAGAGACAATATGGATGGAGAAGTCCTTAACCCAAACGCTCCACCACCTGGAGAGCATATTTCTGATTTTACGGAGGAAAGCGTGGAAAATCCAGGGAACCCCAGACCCCTACTCAACGCAAATCTCCCTTGCAGGATTGGCGAATACCCAGCGTGAAGCCCTTGCAGCATACCGGAAGCATTGGGAAGCCAAAGGTGGAGACTTATGGAAAGACGGACAATGGGTGCAATTTCAAACCCTGATAGAAGAATATGACGTACACACAGGCCAATTCATGCTGCACAACAGCATGGTTAATACAATAAAAAAGAGATGGCCAGAATTATTGGAGGACACCAGAACAGGGGTGGCACTAGTTGCATGGTACAACATGTCCGAAGGAAGAAACCTGGTGTCCAGGCTTTATGAACAGCTTCTGAAAAGCCAAAATACACAGGAACTACAGGCTCGTGGAAAGTGGGAGGCAGAACTCCAAAGAACCTTTGCGGACCAAGAATGGACAAGGGCCTTAAGATAGATAAATAAAGTCTCCAGAAATGCCAGATTCAGGCAGACACAGCTCTACGTCAGGCATAGAGCATACCTTACCCCTAGTAGATATCTAGGATGGGGAGCAGAAAATCCAAAGTTGTCCTTGATGCGCAACGGAAAACGCAGATATACTGCACATGTGCTAGGCCTGCCCAGTAATAATGAAATTCTGGGAGGACATCAAGGCAAGGGCAGCGGAGGGTGGAATTCACATGCAGGCGTGCACACCGGAGTCTTATCTGCTGGGACTGCTCCGGAGAGGCAGCAAGCCGAGAACACACATAGCCAAAATGAAAGACTTGATGAGTATTCTGACAAAGCGTTGAATAGCAATGGCGTGGAAATACAACACCGGCCCGACCATAGAAGCATGGTGGGCAGGCTTGAAATTATGGACACAACAGTATGGGCCATGGCATTGCAAAGAGGGGCAAACGAGAGTAGTGATAAGATACTGCCATGGAACTCATTGATACAGGAACTGTTTGAACCCACGGATGGAAACAACACAGACAACACCAGTGGGCTGGAAAGCGCAGCCAGAAATGCAGGAGAAACTGTAGATCATGGTTAATAGAGAGTTGAACAGCTGAGAAGGGATAATCTTGGTATCAGATAACCCTGAAGGTGCAGACATTCAGCCATGCAGAAGAAACAAGAGATCCGAGTACAGACGGACAGGACTGCGCACTAGGACATTAATGATGTGGGAAACTCCCGGCACGACGTGCAAGAATGAATGCTATGTTATTTGTTGTTTGTTACCAAAATGTTGTGTAAAAATAATAAAGAGTTACAAAAAAAAGTATTAGAGTTGTACCGCCTGTGTCCTCTCATGCTGCCTCTCTCATTCCCCATCTGCTTTCTCCTGCTTGGTCTCAGTGTATATCTCTGGGCTTGTGTTTTTTTGATTTGTTGCTAAAGCAACTACTGTATTCAAAAACGAAATTAATTGTATTAACTTTATGAACTCTCTTTTTAAAATTGTGCAATGTGTATTTCTAATGATCATATCCAATATGTATTGCAGTCATGATACTTGAATGTTACACTTCTCAAAGACCATTTTAAAACCTAGACTAACCATACACATTTTTATTTCATAGAATGCTATCATCCCAAGATAGGCAGACAGGTACACTACTAGTGTGCATTTGCATAAAGTCAAAGAGCATGTTGGGGATATAACACGGACCACAGATCTTTATATTCAACAACCATGTCTGTAATGAAAGGTCTGTATGCTTGAAACATTATGTTCATAGCGCTTACTAGGTTTATTGCTCATTTAATATAACACTCACCATAATATTAAAATGCTTGTAACGTTGAAGCATATATTTTGATTTGGCTAGTTTTAGCGTATAGAAGTGAGACTGAAATGGCCCTGACACTCCATTCAGCAAGCAAGTCAGAGCCCAATTCATGGAAAAGTGTGCAGAAAGCCTGCATGCCGAGAAGGCCTCTGCGTATTCAAAGAATGGTTCGTACAAAGTAACCATATATGCAAGTCGTGGCCGGAACACCTCTGACACGCCCCTACCCAAAGCAAAAACAACCAGAAACAGCTACCTTTGTGTGCTCCCCAAGCGCAAATACATGCACCCTCAAAACAGTGTGTGGGTCCCCCGCACGGAGGCCTGTATCTCTGTCAGGGACCTTGCGCAGGGTACCCAATAACTGTTAACGGCACCCCAACAACATGCGCATGATTTATAGTAACTCGGGTGAAACTCAGAAATTCTGTGTGCGAACCCCTGTAGACCGTTCCTGCACCGCGTTACACCCTGTACGTGCACTCCTAAGTGAGATCGGAACCCTAGCTGTGTGAACGCACCCCTAAATATGACACCCGATCTTACCTCTGCTCAGTGAATCCTATGTGCAAGTGTCTGTACGCCTGCCTTCGTCTGGCTGATAGTATAAGAGCTTTGCATGGCCATTTCCCTGCTGAGAGGTTGGCCAGTTGGATCCACGAAAACCTATCGTTCTGTGCAATAGTGAGCGTGCAATGGACTGCCTGCAGTCCGTCGCTAGTAACGCCCACATTTTCCCTTGTTCTTCCTCATTGTCCAAGTTCCACACCCTTCCGTGCCCTCTGTGCAAGCCACACCCACGCTCTGCGTGGTGTCTCGGGCAGGGACTCGCGCACTCGCAGAGATGTGCTGAGCCTGCGCGAAGTCCCTGCAGAGTAGGAAAAAGTGCAGCACAGTCAATTCTGTTAATCGACAAATGGGATTTCGCACGCAGTTTGGCACGCAAAGTCCCGATTTTCTGTGCAGATAATTCCATGAATCAGCCCCCCAGTTGGAGTTAAGGTTTTCTCCCCGTCCCCAACGCAGAAATGTCCTTATAGAATTATAGGGCAGTAAGGGCCTGTCTCTGGGAAATGATCTCCTAGCGCGTATCGCCCTTTGAGAATCTGGCCGATAACATGAGTACGATATGCACGCTGTTGAATGCCATCGTGGACTGTGTATATTATACACTACCCGTCTTTGGGGATGAAGGTGGTGCAGGGCAATGATACTTCACAGTGACAAATTCTCTAAATGTATGTTTAAAGTCAAACCATTGACAAATACAAAAGCTCCTCAATGTATGGTCTTTCAATTTGAAAGGCTGCCTTTACTCAGGTTTTTAAATTGCATGGCAGGGCACGCACCTAGGAAAGCTCGGTGCAGAGAGAGTGGGTTCATTAATGCTGCCGGCCGAGACTGACTGTGGCAATTCACTTCAAGTCCCAAACCTTATTTTCTTTCCATATGTTGCTGCAGGCTCTGTTTGTGTATCTTTTTTAAAGTTAGCACAAAGGGAGCTTTTAGAAAATTGGGAACATATTGTGGAGAAAGATTGAAAGCGTGCTGAAATGTCTTCCACAATGTCATTTTAACAGCATAGCACATATTTTTGCATATTAAAAGAATTGAACGACTATTTCTTCAAATGCAGGACAGCTGCTGCCAGGAAACAAACACACATAAGCTTTCAATGAGGTTCAATCGTGTACCTGGATGATGAGCAACAAAAATGTCAGCGTTGACCTTTGTTCCTAACTTGTTATATGTATGAATCATATTTGTATTTTCAACGTTTAAAGAAACTAGACGTTCATTATTTAAAGAGAAAACATACTGAATCTAGTATATTTTAAAAGAATATACAAGGTTTGCGCTGCAGATGGAGACCACACAGCGGGTTATAACAACGTGGCCATGCAGTTGGGCACTCACACATGGATACGTGCAAATATGCGCAGAGCCTGATTCACAAAGGAGCACTTGCATAAGACCAACTCCAATAGGCACATGCAGGTGGGCATTGTGATGGTGTGCATACACACGTGCGAAGTGCGCGTGCGCGGGGTAGACTTGTTTGCTTGTGTGGCTCCCGTATTCGGATTCAAGAGCAAGTCACACATGTGAGCCAGTTCCTTGCTTTACCCTTGCGCCTATATCAGCAAGTGTAGGGGATACTGCAGGGCACAGAAGGAGAATTCCTGCCATTCAAACGCATTTGCTTGGGGCGTAAACGTACACCTCAAGTGGCATGGGTATGCCCCGCCCTGGCACCGCAGTCTGTTGTGCCTATGCCCCAAGATGTGTCTCACTGACAGTGACCATTGAGGCCAAAAGACATTTTTGAATGTGTTACATTGCAGAACAAGGGTTTCATTTCGAACAGAAATGACTTACAGCTCAAACAATTACAGAAAGTGGAGGCTTTGTTGTTATGAATGTGGTAGATCGGGTGATAACGCGGAAGGAATGGGAACATCTACCACGGACATATAATATCATCACCATTGAGACCTGCACGCCGGTTTTATATATTTACAACACACATGGAGCAGTCATGAGTGACAAATTCGTGGGACGTGAGTTGGGTGGTTAGTTTGGATAGGAATCAGATGAGGTTGGGGGCGCGGGGGGGGGGGGGGCATCTCTTTCCAAAAGCTAGCAGATGAAGTTTGAACACTATTTTGAATCCTGTAGTGATGACTTTGATGGCCAACGAAAAACACATACTGAATAACATTTTTTACGAAAATCTAAGTACCGAAAGTCACAGAATTGTTAAATATATATATAGGGGGCGGGGTAAGGGATTACAAAGGGTGGGGAGCAGGTTGCGGTGGGGTTATAATCATTGCAAAACAGGGTTTGGGAGGACCCCGCCAAAATAAAAATAAAATAAAACATGTATTTTTTTCGGTATTCAAGAGTCGGTAAAAATGTTTTCGTTATGACGCTTTTCGTTAACATCACATGGAACCGCAGCAGCAGGGGTGTTGCTAGGTCTGGAAAAGACGCAGGGCTACGCTTGTGTCAGGACTGCCAGGACTCAGGGCTAGCTAGCATTTCGGTTGTGGCACCTGAGATTCTATCCGGGGCAACAACCAAAAGACCAGGGGCTATAGCCCCCTTAGCCCCCCCTAGCAACGCCTCTGCGCAGCAGGACCATGGATTGATTTATAGCCGAGTAGCAGGAATGTAATGAAAGAGCGATTATGCATGGAAAGCCATCCAGCATGGTGATGATGGGTAGAGGTTAGGTAGGGTGTGTGTTGCAAAGCTGATAACTTTGTTGAGGGGAGGAAAAGGATAGAGGGCTACACTGAGGAGTAGAATTGTGCAGGAGCCCACGTTTGCAGAGCAGGAGAGTGGGGATAAGGGCTATCGTGAAAGAGATGGGGTAGAGTCTTCTCATTTTAAAGAGGTTCAGTCTGTCTTCAGTGGCAGTGGTGCTGATGAACAGAGAGAGCTCCTGGTAACTGTCGAAGAGAACCCCATGGTTAGGAGCAATGGGTGAAGGGGTCAGAGGGTATGGAGGTCATGTGGAAAGATATGGGGCAGGGGAGAGAGACTGGAATTGGCATTGGAGAAAGCGAGAAAGATGACTTCTGCCTTTGTGCCAATTGTTGAGGAGTGGCCATGGGAAGATGTTTTTTCAGAAGACGTGCTAGGGTTCCATGAGATGGGGAAGGTTCACTCAGAGGGATGGGATAACATCCACTCAATTGCAGTGTCCTTGAACCAAAGCAGGATAAGAGTATGAAGCAGAAAGGGATGGTCCACAGTTTCAAAGACATTACAGAGGTCTAGTAGAATGAAGATGGAGGAGTGGCGAGATTTGTGGACAGTGGTAAGAGAATGAGAGGTGTGAGTGACAGCAGTCTCAGTGGAGTATTTGAAGCAGAATCCAAAATGAAGGGGATCAGCAGGTGAGTGTACCTCGTGCTGATTATGCAGTTGAAGACAACCCTCTCAGGGAAGGAGAGAGTTCTGTAATGTAAGGTGGTTTTGGCGTCAGCAATTTCTTTCTTTATAAGACGTGTGACTATGTCAGAATTGTAGCAGGCTGACAAGATATCAATTGAGAGAGATAGGTTGAATATGGTAACGAGGGGAGGGGAGGTGCTAGTGCAAATTCTTTGAGAGTTTGCAGTGGAAATGGGTGAACAGGAGCACGAGATGGGTTGGCAGAGTGAAAAATAGCAGAGGTGCAGTGGGGGAGATTTAAGCTAGAGAGGCGTGTGTGTGGTAGATAAGAGGAGCAGAGAATCAGGGATTTGGAGAGGTTGAAGCATGGTTCGGGTATCTCCGTCATCAGCATGGAGAGAAAGGGGAGTGAATGGAGCTGTTCTTGGGGCAGAGCATGGCCTGGAGGCCTCCGGACAGTGTAAACAAGTGTGAGCAGAAAGTGGAACTAAGGTGAATGCACTAGAAATGTGTGGCTGCACTGCGAGCTGGGCTCAGGGTGAGTAGAGAGTCTTTATGGTACACGAGGAGAGGAAGGCTAGGTCTGTGCATCCGCAGCATGCGCAGAAATACATGGTTGTCCTCAGCAGCTGGATGGCTGAGGAGATCCATGGCTGAGGGAGGGATTGAATGAGCAGGCAGGTAAGTGACTCTTAAAGGGGAAGGCTGTGCAGAAATGAATTAGATGAAGCGAGTTGAATGGAGTGATGCAATGGAAGAGAGGTGACTATGGTGAAAGAAAGGAACATGAGACTCAGAGAGTTGCATTGCGTGTAGGTGGGAAGGTTATATCAATTGATTAGTGAGCTATCAGAGAGTTTGGAGTCAAGTTAGTGCTGATGGGCTGCAGTCCTATTGGAGAGGTTGAGGTTACCTATTACGGTGGAAGCAACAACAGCTAGGAGCATTTTTAGCAAAGAATCAAGATCAGAGAAGAAAGGTTTAAGGTTGCCCCTTGCTTAGAAAAGGATGAGGACATTAAGATGAGTGGGAGCGAGGAGGGGGACAGCTCAAAGGAAGAGGGAGTGAAATAAGCATGAAGAAGGGGTGCCAATGGTATGGTCTTGCTTATCATGTCAGCAACACCAACAGATTTGTCTGTAGAGAGCCAGAGATTGAGAGAAAGAAGGAATGTTGATGTGATGGGCTACCAGTGTGGTGCTTTTGAGGTGGACATCTAGGTTTAGGTGATAGCCATCACCGAGAGTTTAGGCTGATGAGAATGAAAGTGATTAGTCCGAACAGAGCCTTTTTTAAAGAGGGCTTTGGCAGTCCAGTAACTCTGAGTGAGTTCGGTAACAGGGCAGTTGTGGAGGAGGTAGATGCAGTAGTGGAAAAAGAGAGATGGTTGGAATGTCCCCTGTTTGTGGGTCCAATCCTGATTTGCATATTTCTTTCCTTTCCTTTAACGTTAATGAATGATAACAGCAAGGAATTGAAGGCAGCGTACAGCAATGACCATTGGTTATAACTGCAAAATATCTGCTTTAGCCTCGAGTATCTAATTTCACATTTAAAAAATATTAAAATGGAGATGGTCTTGCACTCTGAAAATGTCCATCTATGCTGAATCCTGTGGAACTGACTTAATGAAAAATTTGAGAGAATCCACAGCTGTGTGTATCCCCCTTTTTTGGTGTATATCCACTACACTGAACCACCAAGAAGCGTGCAAACAACAATCCTTTACATGAATGAAGATTCTGCCTGTGCCTGGACAACTTGAAACCTGGTAGAAGCCTATCTAACCTGGGGTGGACACACAACTCAAAACATTTGCAACCTTCTAATGTTCAAAAGTAACTTGGAAATGTTTAAAGCATTTATACAAGCTGTTAAGACGGATTTCTGAACTCTGTCCTGGTGGCGCAGAAGTTCAGAAGGCCAACCTAATTACTTGGAACAGGGTAACCTCTGGACAAGCCAGACCAATCAAGGTAGCGATCGCGGCGGTCAAGACTAGGTCTCAAGAGGGGTGAGGGTGACTGAAAGCCCGCAGTGAGCACACAAAGCAAGAGCGCTGACAAACTACTCCAAACAGTTGTTATATCAAAAATAGATACACATTTATTTTAAGGCCTTTAAAATAATGACCGTAGCGAGAAAATCACAATATCACAGTATTAAACCAACACATACCATATCAACACAATATATATACAAATACACAGTCGCAAGCGTTTAAAGCACGAAATATGTAGTCCACCTGCCAGGGAAGGAAAACAGGCAGTGCGATAATGCTTTCGACTCAGTTCGCCTTCATAGGCACCTAACTAGATGGAAGTCCGAGCCCTGCGAAGAGTGGAGCCTTGTGCTCAAAGTACCTGCCACGCCGGTGCCGACGGACACAAGGGGAAGCTCTTCGGAGGAAGTCAGGCGGTTCACGTTAGTGCACAGCAGAAGAAGAACAGGTTCCGCAACTCAAGCGCAGCCTCCACAGCGGGCAGAAGCAGAGCGCGAGCGCGGCAAACGGGTGCTGTTTTTACACAGCAGGGAAAAGCAATGGGATACTGCAGGAGGGCGACCAGATCCTAGATATACTACTCACCGGTCCCCGAAGCAAGCAGACCCAGGCTTCTCCACGATAGTTTCAGCAGCTGGCAGGTTCAGAAGAGCAGGGAACGCTTTGTAGTCGTGTAGAGCAAAAAGACGTCCCAATCGACGAAACCGGCACAGTTTTGTTGCCGCACAGGACAACGGAGCGGCCGTGTGTATTCGAGCCAAATGAACCCTCCTCCCTTCAGACCTGGGGACGCCAAGCGTACGAAGCGTGGGAGAGGGACAAGGCCTCGCAATACAACACAACCTCGCGGCGGTTGCAGAGCCAACCTCCTTGGTAAGCTGGTCAGTCAACTGGATGGCCCAGAGACGCTTCCGAAGGCTTACTTGGCAGGAGATGGTTGAAGATGCCGGGAATAGCTGTTCCTGCTATTCCAAAGGTCGAAGCACCAGTACAGGCCTTCTAGTTCGATCAAAGGAGGACAGGGGCTCTCCGGACGACAGCAGTGCAAAGGAGGATTCCTTCAGCGGGTCACCAGCGATTCCTCGGTCCAGCCTCGTAGTTGCAGGATACTTGGCTCCTGTATTCCTTCGTTCGTGAGAACTCAGGAGATCGACATGGTAGTGGTGTTTCCAGCCCCCTCTTATCCACGGTTCCCTTCGCGCCAAAACGGAGGGGAGCCAATGGGAGATCCGCTCATCAAAACACATACCATACGTGGACCAATCACGGACCACGGTGGTCCCAGGCATTCATACCACCCTAGACTCTCTGGCACCCAGGATGTGTATTGGGACCAGACATCCCAGCCCACACCCTGGAGGCACACAAACGACATGTAGAAGCCCGCGAAAGCAACCACGTTTCGCGGGAAAGTACATGCCCAAATAAGGAAGGCCCCGGGTCGCCGGACCTGGGGAAGGTGAAGGGAGCAAGACGGACAGTGGACAGGACAAAGGAGCCTCGCGGCCTGGCCATTTTGGGAGCCAGGCCACCATTTTGGGTTCAGTGCAAAAACGTGCTCAGAACGCCAAAAGGAGCTCAAAATAAACAAAGCGATCGCTGCCACCATTCGAGTCCCTGAATGACTTGCACCGATCAAATACCATCCTATAAGAGTATCTAGGGCCTGTAGAAGGCTAGAGACCCAAGAGAGCTGTAACTTAGCTTACAGTGCCCTCTTGTGTCGTGTTGCACTAAAGCTGCGACACGATAGAAGAAACTACGGGAAACCACGTTCCCCGATACTGACTGTCTTAAGGGCATGTCAGTTTCCCCGTAAGAAAGGAGCGAAAGCCCAGAGAAGTGCGGCCCAAGGCTGTACTTCTCTGGCAAAGTCAACAACAAGGTTAAAAACAATAGCAAAAAGTTTAGGGGTTGCCACATGGAAGGAAAATTCCCTACAATTACGAAATCTTTCCTAACACTCGCCCCTCCCAGACTATGGACAGGGGGAACTAATCCACCCCTGGATGAGTCTCTTGTTCAGGTCGGTTAAACATTCTGGACAACCCATCAGCATTGCTATGTTGGACACCTGGTCTATGCTCAATAGTGAAGTCGAAGCCTTGAAGACTTATGGACCACCTAAGCAACTTTGGATTCTCCCCCTTCATGTTCATTAGCCACTTTAACGGCTTATGGTCAGTCTGCACAGTGAAGTGGGTCCCATAGAGGTAGGGCCTCAGCTTCCTTAGGGCCCACACAACAGAGAAACATTCTTTCTCTACCGTGGACCACCTGAGCTCTCTGTCCTTAAGCTGGCGACTAATAAAACCGATAGGGTGTTCCTTACCCTTCTCATCTACTTGTGATAGTACAGCTCCTATCCCAGTGTCAGAGGCATCCGTCTGCACGATAAAAGGTCTTTGATAATCAGGGGCCCTTAGGACAGGGGCCTGGCACAAGGAGTCTTTTAAGCCATTGAAGGCCTTCTCACACTCGTCGGTCCAAGTTACCTTCTTGGGTTTCTTCGGAGTTGTGAGGGCAGTCAGAGGAGCAGCTATGGTGCCATAGTCTGCCACAAAATTGCGATAATACCCCGTGAGTCCTAAAAAGGCTCTCACTTGGGTTTGCGTAGTGGGGGTAGGCCAGTCTTGTACTGCTTGTACTTTACTGGGTAGAGGCTGTATCCTCCCTCCACCTACTTCATGTCCAAGGTAAACCACTGAGCCTTGTCCAATCTGGCATTTACTCGCCTTTATGGTCAAGTGGGCTTTCTGAAGAGCCTGGAGCACAATCCCGAGGTGTTTCACATGGTCTTCCCAGGTGGCACTGAAAACTGCTATATCGTCCAGATATGCAAGACAGAATTCGTCCAACCCATTCAACACATGATTCACAAGCCTCTGGAAAGTGGCAGGTGCATTCTTCACCCCGAACGGCATTACCCGGAATTGGTAAAGGCCGTCTGGAGTAGAAAATGCCGTCTTCTCCCTGGCATGTTCTGCTAAAGCTATTTGCCAATAGCCAGCAGTAAGGTCAAATGTGCTGAGGTACTTGAAGGCACCCAAAGTATCCACCAGCTCATCTGTTCGAGGCAAGGGGTGGGCATCTGTCTTGGTGACAGCATTCAGAGCCCTGTAATCCACGCAGAACCTCAATTCAGAAGTGCCTGCCTTTGGAACCAGAACCACAGGACTGGACCAAGGACTACTAGAGGGTTCAATCACCCCAAGGTCTAACATCTTGTTGACCTCGGTCTTAATATAAGACCGTACTTTATCTGACATCCTGTATCCCCTACTTTTGGTAGGTACACTGTCTCCTGTGTCAATGTTATGTTTGCACCAAGGTGTCAAACCAGGGGACTGTGAAAACAGGGGGGAAAACTGCCTAAGCAAACTTTTCACCTCAGCCTGCTGATCAGAAGTCAGGTGAGGGGCCACTCGGACACCCTCAATGGAGCTATCTGAAGGACCGCTGTGGAACAGGTCGGGGAGAGGTTCTGACTCCTCTTCCTCAACGTCTGACGCCAGTAGCAGTGCTGCGATTTCGACTCTTGGGACGAAAGCCTTCAGCCTATTTACGTGGAACACTTTTGGAGCCTGTCCAGGCCTTCCAAGGTCCACTAAATAGTTCACCTCACCCAGGGGCTCCACCACTGTGTAAGGGCCTGACCATTTGTCCTGTAAAGCGCGAGGCCTTATTGGATTCATGATCAGGACTTGCTGACCAGGTGTAAAGTTGATGAGGGAAGCTTTCTGGTCGTACCAATGTTTCACCAGCGCTTGCCCTGCCTTCAACTTATCACTAGCCAAGCCCATCAGAAGTACCATCCGTTTTCTGAGCCCTAGCACATAGTCAACTACATTGGTAGTAACAGGGGGAGTGGGCATCTCCCATCCCTCCTTGACAATGGCTAAGGGTCCCCGTACGGGATGACCGAACAGAAGTTCGAAGGGGCTGAAGCCAACACCCTCCTGTGGTACCTCTCGGTAGGCAAACAGCAAGCATGGTAAAAGAAGATCCCATTTTCTTCTCTGGGGCTCCTCCAGAGCCCCAATCATGCTCTTTAACGTTCTGTTGAAGCGTTCCACCAGACCATTGGTCTGGGGGTGGTATGCAGAAGAGAACTTGTAGGTGACCCCACATTCTTTCCACATAGCCTGCATATACTTCGACATAAAGTTGCTGCCACGATCTGACACAACTTCTTTAGGGAAGCCAACCCTAGTAAATATGCCGAGTAAAGCTTTTGCAACTGACTTGGCAGTTACAGTTTTTAATGGGATGGCCTCAGGATACCTGGTTGCATGGTCGACCAGCACCAGGATAAACCTATTGCCCGAGGATGTTTGCGGGTCAAGGGGACCGACGATGTCGATCCCTACCCTTTCAAATGGTACCCCCACAACTGGGAGCGGTACCAACGGAGCTTGGATTGTCGCGCCAACCTTACCAGATAACTGGCAGGAGGCGCAACTCCTGCAGTGACTTTCTACTTGCACCCCCATCTTGGGCCAGTAGAAGTGCATGGATAACCTTTGCTTGGTCCTCTTCATACCAAGATGACCAGCAAGGGGAACTTCATGCGCCAACTGCAGGAGGAAGGGCCTAACAGCAAGGGGAACCACCAACCTCCTATGGTCTCCTTCTGTAGACTCTGTGGGCTCACTATACAGGAGTCCACCTTCCCAATAAATCCTATGCTTCCCAGGAGGTTCACCCTCAAGCTGGGAGCAGGCCTGTCTCCTTAGGCCTTCCAGAGATGGGCACTCACGTTGGCCTTTACTGAATTCGTCCCTATCAGGACCTCCTTCAACTAACAAGTCTTTTAGTTCAGGATGATCGTTGGGGTCGAATACTTCAGGCATCGCCACCTCCTCGTCAGGCTCGGGCGATTGACCAACTCCCTCCACCGCAGTGGTAGGCGAGCTCGGGGGAATATTCTCTTTCCCCCGTCTTGACTTGTAGACTCCTTTCGCCTTGGGTTGCCCCTTCGGCTGGGGCGGCGTATTGGACTTGGCCAATGCCGCCCGTGTTTGAGACCGTGTGTAGGGTCGTTCGGCAGTGTCTCCTACGAGCCCTAAAGCTCTGAGATCATTACCTAATAAGACCTTTCCCGGGACGTTTCTCTGAATGCTCACTGGAATCCTGACAGCTGTACCATTTAAAGTTAGATTAACAGGGATCACGGGAAACATACGGAGGGGGCCGTCAGCCAACTTAGTGGGCATCAGAGTAGCTCTGGCAACTTCCTCTGAGTCTACCAAGGTAGAATCCACTACAGTTCGACTGCACCCACTATCCCTAAGAGCTGGAGTATCCACTCCATTGATCAGCACACTGTCTTTAAAGTAGTGCTTGGTATTATCCGGAATCCTAGCATACGCCTCTGCGACTTTAGGCTCCCAGGAACCCAGGGACACTAAAACTACCTCGGCCTCTATTCCGCTGGGAAATGAGTCCGAGGAGAAGGATGCTCCTGTAATCTCTTCTTCCTCGTAGGAGGAGAAGGCCAGATTAGCGGAGTGGACCCCCAAAGGTCTAACCTTACAACGGGGATCCCCCTTCACATGGTCAGTTGCTCCACAAGAAAAACAATCCCCAGTGGGTCTGTTTACGTAGGGAGGCTTATTGTAACCAGAGTTCTGTTTCGGAGGCGCACCTCCACTACCCTGTGAGTTCTCTTGTGTCTTACCCTTGTTTTTCTTTTTGTGGCCCTTTTGGGAAGAAGATTTAGCAGATTCCCCACCCTCCATATCTTTGGACTTTTTCCCCTCCTCCTGCTTACCAGGATGAGTTTTGTCCTTATGGGACACTCGATGTGACACCCATAAGTCTGCTGCAATGGCCAGCTTCTTAGGATCGATCTCCTTCGAATCGGCCAAATGCTGCTTAAGCTCCGGGGAAGAAGAAGCAAAAATGTGTTCCAGCATGACAAGATTTATCATGCCGTCGAAGGTAGAAACCTTATAGCCTTCGACCCAGCCAGTTAAGTTTTTCAAAGATTCGGCGACATAAGATACCCAAGTACCACCTTCCTTTTTCTTATACTCTCGAAAACGCTTTAAATATTGGGCCGGAGTCTTCCCAAACTTTAAAATGAGAGTCTGCTTTAACATTGCGAAATCAGCCCGCTCAGCCTTCGACATTTCCATAATGGCACTACAGCCAGAATGGGGCAGTCTACTGAGCAACCACGCAATCTTATCAGCATTGTCAACTTCCTGGACCTCGCATGCATACTCAAACGCATTCAGCCAGTCCATAATGTCATTCCTCTCTTCATACACACTGAGCAGATCTTTTGGAAACCGTGGATGAGAGGAGGCCCCAGACCCATGTCCAGGACCCTTGGATCCATTTGCAACCTGAAGCTTGGCCAGTTCCAACTGGTGATCCCTGTCTTTTTGTTTTTCTGCCTGTTCGATTTTTAGTTTGGCTATGCTGAATTCAAGCTCCTGCTGCCTAACCCGCAGCTCTTGCTTCTTGAATTCAAGCATAGCCTCCCCATCAGCACTGGCAGAGGAAACATTAGACAGCTCGTCCTCCCTGTCCTCGTGGTCGCGGTGGAACAGTGCGGCGGCAGAACCGTCGGTTCTACCAGTGAGAGCAGCCCCACCACCTTCCGCACTGTCCTCGGAAGTTATAGCGTCAAGCTGCGCTTCTTGCCACGCCACGATTCTTTGGATCATTTCCAATTTCGTGCCTTGAGAGGAAACACCTCTCTCCGCACACATCTTTTTCAATGTTTCTGACTTGGAAGCATTTAAAGTTAACAACGTACTTGTTTCCATACTGTTTGATAGGACTATGGCCTTTTTAAAGTTATACTATAACGATTCACTACGTGTACTGTTTGGAATAACCTGAAATGCCTTAGTTCGAGCGCAACACTGGATACCTTCAGTCGTATCCCACCGCTGTACACCAATTTGTTAAGACGGATTTCTGAACTCTGTCCTGGTGGGGCAGAAGTTCAGAAGGCCAACCTAATTACTTGGAACAGGGTAACCTCTGGACAAGCCAGACCAATCAAGGTAGCGATCGCGGCGGTCAAGACTAGGTCTCAAGAGGGGTGAGGGTGACTGAAAGCCCGCAGTGAGCACACAAAGCAAGAGCGCTGACAAACTACTCCAAACAGTTGTTATATCAAAAATAGATACACATTTATTTTAAGGCCTTTAAAATAATGACCGTAGCGAGAAAATCACAATATCACAGTATTAAACCAACACATACCATATCAACACAATATATATACAAATACACAGTCGCAAGCGTTTAAAGCACGAAATATGTAGTCCACCTGCCAGGGAAGGAAAACAGGCAGTGCGATAATGCTTTCGACTCAGTTCGCCTTCATAGGCACCTAACTAGATGGAAGTCCGAGCCCTGCGAAGAGTGGAGCCTTGTGCTCAAAGTACCTGCCACGCCGGTGCCGACGGACACAAGGGGAAGCTCTTCGGAGGAAGTCAGGCGGTTCACGTTAGTGCACAGCAGAAGAAGAACAGGTTCCGCAACTCAAGCGCAGCCTCCACAGCGGGCAGAAGCAGAGCGCGAGCGCGGCAAAAGGGTGCTGTTTTTACACAGCAGGGAAAAGCAATGGGATACTGCAGGAGGGCGACCAGATCCTAGATATACTACTCACCGGTCCCCGAAGCAAGCAGACCCAGGCTTCTCCACGATAGTTTCAGCAGCTGGCAGGTTCAGAAGAGCAGGGAACGCTTTGTAGTCGTGTAGAGCAAAAAGACGTCCCAATCGACGAAACCGGCACAGTTTTGTTGCCGCACAGGACAACGGAGCGGCCGTGTGTATTCGAGCCAAATGAACCCTCCTCCCTTCAGACCTGGGGACGCCAAGCGTACGAAGCGTGGGAGAGGGACAAGGCCTCGCAATACAACACAACCTCGCGGCGGTTGCAGAGCCAACCTCCTTGGTAAGCTGGTCAGTCAACTGGATGGCCCAGAGACGCTTCCGAAGGCTTACTTGGCAGGAGATGGTTGAAGATGCCGGGAATAGCTGTTCCTGCTATTCCAAAGGTCGAAGCACCAGTACAGGCCTTCTAGTTCGATCAAAGGAGGACAGGGGCTCTCCGGACGACAGCAGTGCAAAGGAGGATTCCTTCAGCGGGTCACCAGCGATTCCTCGGTCCAGCCTCGTAGTTGCAGGATACTTGGCTCCTGTATTCCTTCGTTCGTGAGAACTCAGGAGATCGACATGGTAGTGGTGTTTCCAGCCCCCTCTTATCCACGGTTCCCTTCGCGCCAAAACGGAGGGGAGCCAATGGGAGATCCGCTCATCAAAACACATACCATACGTGGACCAATCACGGACCACGGTGGTCCCAGGCATTCATACCACCCTAGACTCTCTGGCACCCAGGATGTGTATTGGGACCAGACATCCCAGCCCACACCCTGGAGGCACACAAACGACATGTAGAAGCCCGCGAAAGCAACCACGTTTCGCGGGAAAGTACATGCCCAAATAAGGAAGGCCCCGGGTCGCCGGACCTGGGGAAGGTGAAGGGAGCAAGACGGACAGTGGACAGGACAAAGGAGCCTCGCGGCCTGGCCATTTTGGGAGCCAGGCCACCATTTTGGGTTCAGTGCAAAAACGTGCTCAGAACGCCAAAAGGAGCTCAAAATAAACAAAGCGATCGCTGCCACCATTCGAGTCCCTGAATGACTTGCACCGATCAAATACCATCCTATAAGAGTATCTAGGGCCTGTAGAAGGCTAGAGACCCAAGAGAGCTGTAACTTAGCTTACAGTGCCCTCTTGTGTCGTGTTGCACTAAAGCTGCGACACGATAGAAGAAACTACGGGAAACCACGTTCCCCGATACTGACTGTCTTAAGGGCATGTCAGTTTCCCCGTAAGAAAGGAGCGAAAGCCCAGAGAAGTGCGGCCCAAGGCTGTACTTCTCTGGCAAAGTCAACAACAAGGTTAAAAACAATAGCAAAAAGTTTAGGGGTTGCCACATGGAAGGAAAATTCCCTACAATTACGAAATCTTTCCTAACACAAGCGCCCTCAATTCTAATAAATCCGTGTGTATATGTCAGGCGGGTGGGGTGTTTCAGGGAGTGAGGAGTGGGTGAGGATGGAATGGTGTGGATATGATGTTGGAATGTGTAAGAGGGTGGAAGGTGTGGGTGGTCTATGAGGTATGAGGGTTGTGGTTGCTTTGGGGCTGGAAGTTAGTTGGTTTGTTGGTGGGATTTGTGTGAGGTCATGCATGGGTTTGTGTGTGTGTCTCTGTGTGAAACACCAGCAAATATGTAGTAGGTTTATAAGTCGTGAAATAAACCCATTCCATCTCAAATTGGAGAGCAGAATTAGCCATTTCAGCAAAGTCACATACAGCACATAGCCGCCCACCAGCTGCCACTGAAAAAGGTACCTCCAGTTCAGAGCCAGATTGGCAATGCATTGTGGGTATGAAGATTAGCTCAAATGTCAAGCCATTTGTAAAGAAATTAGAAACCAAAACCTGTGCAATAAAAACAATCCAAAAGGCCAACTAATCACTGCACCTTTTTTTCAATAAACAGGATTAATTACTTGCAAAAGGCCTTAGACAGTCCCGTAGAACCAAACTGACACAGAGCTTGTCACCTGCACAAAGTTGCAGGCATATAGCGACAAACAGCAGAATTTTGTTTTATAGGTTACAATGTTATCCGACCACAATCATTGACTACCGCCTATAAAACATGGTAATGTCCCCCTACAATGCCTGGACCGATTGGTCACATCTTATCTAAGCCCATTCTCCTAGACACGTGGTCCCCTACATCGTCACTATTAACTCCAGGTATGGGATTGGTTGTTCAAACTTATTCGCACAGTAATAAATGAAGACTGCCACGTGATGTGCACCCCTCCGTTCCAGACGCAATTGAAGTAAACTGGCAAGGCCAAGACTGCTTTCCATAAGACAATAGGCATTCCCGTTCTATCAGACGCTGTGGCGCACACAAGCTGCTTCACTGACCTTGTACTACATTTATTGGCATCACCTCTCCTTCTCTTATCACAAATCTTGTGATGTTCCAGACCCGGCTCCCCCCTTATCTCCTTCTACCCCATTGGTGCCCAGTAGTGACTTAATTAGGGCACTGTTCTCGAGTCTGAATTTCAGGGATTTCTTTCTTTCACTTACGCGCCTACTTGTAAGTCATATGGGATGACCGCTCATTGCTCTAAATCTTTGCTTAGCCTGTTGGCATCACAAAACCTTATGCCCTACTCTCATGAGTTTGTCCTTCGAAGGGCACATTGCTGTCAGCTCACATTCCATTCCCACTGTGATGCTGGAAATGCATCGGAGGGACAGGGCCTCCGTATCCTTGTCCTTTACTGCCTTTTATCATTTGTTCTGTCGTGTTTTCTGCGCAGGAGTTCTTGTGGGACTCCTGGTGGTGCCGCTCTCTCTTTTGGTTTGGTGAACAGACCCATGGGATACCCTTATGGCACCCATGGGTGGGGGTACAACCCTGTGCCCCTAGTGTATGTTTTTGGGCACTGGTGTGTGGCCCACAGAGCAGGGTATGGGCTGGTGGCAGCTCCATGCTGAATTTGACAGGTGCTCTGAGTATCCTCCATTTTGGGATACCCAGACCCTGCCATTGGGATCAGTTGATTCCTGATAGGAAACAAGATGGCACCCATGGCCTCTTGCTTTCTATTGCCTGTTACCTTATTTTCCCTGGGAAGCCCTGACTCTGTCCCTTCCCCCTGACCGGCTGTTGGGTGGAAGTTCCATATATGGTGTTGTTGTGAAGTCCAGGCCAGACTGGCTGGAGCCTCCCCAGTGACTGTATGTTGTGGGTACACCCTGCGGGTGGGACCCGGTGAATGGAGTGTGTGACGAATACGCATTCTGTGTTGTGGGTGTCTAGTATCTGGTGTTTGACACAATAACTGAGAGAGCCCTGCCGGAAACTGGTATGAATGCAGTGTGGAGTGTTGAATGGCTGGGTACTTGTCCCAATACACATAACTTGTTGTGTCTGGAGAGAAGTGAATGGCCTGAATGCACTATGCACCTGATTGGCTGCCTGCCTGCATGAATGCCCTTCTGACCGCGATTGGTTGCCTGCGTGTGACCCAGCAGAATGAATGGGAGACCAACTAGTATATCTGGGGGCCTCTCACTGCTAGAATTCATGTTCAAAAGCTGAAGTCCACTACGATGAGTAACTGGAGTAACTGAAGCTTGACCTTGAAGCCCTGCTGGATGAGAAGAATTGCTGTTGCTCTCCTTCACAATCTGAAAGCTGCTGTGTCTCCAAGGACTGACCGAGAGAGGACCTGGTAAGGCGCCCTCTTCCCGAGCTACGAGGGACCATCGTGCACCAGCTGATCTTGCCAAAGCTCCCTGGTAGACAGACCTTTGACAGGCTGCCGACCCAAGACGGGGACCACCGCGGAATCTCAAAGAGAACCGCCCATACTTTTGTCCGCCGCTGTCGCTGACGGCCGTCACCAACCGGAGCCGCCGTGCTCCCATTTGCCTAAGAACTTTCAAATCCAAGGACACTGCTGTATCCTACTGGAGAAAGCCTGACCTCCCAAGGACCACAGAGACGCCGATGACTCAAAGCCCTTGCTGGGCAACAGTTCTTCAAACTCTTTGCAGTCCAGAACTATCGACACCGAGGTGCACCACACGCCTCTTCCTTTCCGGACGTTTATGCTTCCCCATCAATGAGCACCGCTAGGAACAAAGCTGCCACTTCACCGTCGTAGCTCACCCTGTTCTATGTCAGATGTTCAACGACCCGTGTTTCCTGCCTTAAAGGGAGGGAACACAAGAGGGGCCGTCGATTTCCCGCCTAGGAACGCTACAACGCCAGGTACTTTGGAGTTGCAGAACTATTGGGAAGTCTATTGTGAACAATATATGGTCTGGGCTAGTATCTTTATTCTACAGGTTTTCCAGGTGGGGGGATCTCCACACAGGGCTGTGTTTAACGGTAGCGACTAGTATTCTGCCAATTGTTCAACCGTCTTGTGTTCCTTCCTCTCTCAACTGCTGGTTTCCTCTTTATTGATCTGTGTGACATTTTGATAGTATAGTTGATGCACTTTAATGAGAGTTGATAATATTGGTGGTACCCCTGTAGAACTATATATATTTACCATTGTTGATTTTCTGAGCACAAAGTGAGTTATTGTGATAGTGTACATAACCTTGAATATTAATTATATAAAGACTGTGTTTTAATCGATACATTGTGCGGACATTCCTTTGTGGGTGCTTGGGGACTACACTGTACTTAAGAACCAGCCTGCATCACCTCTTGAGAAGCTAGGCCTTGATTGCTCAACCATGCACCAATAATAGAGAATCTTGGCTGGGGTCCTCTGTGCCTCTCCTCTACCATATAGAGAGCAGAAGCACAGATCCCCCCCCCCCTCCAGTCTTTACACCCACCATGTTCAGGCCCTGCAGCTGGATACAATTAGAGTTGATCTGTGCACTGCAGGTGCCTCCGACCTCAGCTTCTCTCCTGGGGAACAGGAAAGGGGATTTTTTTTTGGAGCTGAGCTACACAGAGCCCCATCTCCACATCAGGGCAAGCACTCTATTCTGTTCATTGTGTACCAGGCCTTAACTTCCAATATGGCAACACATCTACCATGTTAACACACTGACCTCGCTTCTACCATATTACCTTTCTGACTCCATTTTCCACCTGTCTTGGCTCTTCCTGCACACCTCACTTGGGACCATAACTTTGAATACAACTAAAAACAGGGCCTATAATACTGCCCTATCTATAACCTCTGCAATAGCAACAGTAATGCATGTGTTGCTCTTTCTGTGTTGCTATATGTAAGTATCTAATATGTATCTAAGCTAACTAAACACAACACATGCACCTTCTGCTGTGCAACCCTAGGTCTGCTCTCACGATAGTTTGTGATAATAGGTCTTTCTCAACAAGGACCTTTTTGTCTGGCTGGGATGCTGTACGTGCTTCCCAACATTCCCCCTTTAGTTAATACTCCATTAACTAAACCTGCTACGTCCTTCCTTCTATAGTCATCATCATTGGGTACTCATGTCCTACACACATGACGTAACCCCCCCCTTGGAAATTCAATTCCGGAGTACCCATCATAAATCAGAACTCTGCATCTCCTGCTACTTCAACCCAGCAAATTGTGCAAGGCCCCTATTGAATGGGACAAGGACCAATTATCTGCATCATTTGGGGGGATACATATGTGCAGGAAGACATACCAATTGTCTTGCACATGCCCCTCCCATAGCCATGAGCAAATACAGAATGTATCTGTTCGGAAAGGGTCATAAACCTGATCTCCTATAACTCAGTCTTTATCGAATTAAGACCCTGCTCTGTCTGGTTCGCCATCTGAAGCATCTCCCAACTAGTGATCTGCAACCACGTAGCGCTTGCTTGCATTCTGGATACCTGGCACAAGGAGAGAGGTAAAAATAGTCTCTGTTTTAGTAAATAATCAATATTGATCCAGGATCACCTTTAGTTTATCAGTGGAGTCTTTGGACAGGTAATCTGAACTCTTCTGTGATGAGCCCGTTTACCGGATGGGGGCTTAGTTGGTTCTGGTGCCAGCACATTTATAACTGACAGATGGGGGTCAGGCACTACCAAAACTGCTTACTACAGGGTAGTCAGTGAACATTTACCCCTCCATGATGGCGGGAAGTGTATATATTACACGGCCACGCTATTGGCCGTGTAGTTATGGTTAAGTTGCTGTTTCCGTAGGAAGAGCACTTTTTGGGCGGCTTATAACTCTGCTCCCTCTGGACGAATCCTCACCAAACATTGCAAAAAATGTATATGGGTCACTCTGAATTATTTTGCAAAGTTTGGAGATGTTTGGGCCAGGGGGGTAAAAGTCATAGGGGGGTCCCAAAACATCTTTTTTTCCCATAGAATGAATGGGGGAAAAACTTTGCGCACGGCTACAGGTGAAACCGCTGGACGGATTTTGACGAAATCTGCGGCAGGTACAGGGGCTTGGTCCAGAAAGCGTGCTTTTCTAAATTTGGTCACCATCCATGCAGTATTTTTCTTTACAATTATCAAAAAGTAGGTCTGAAAAAATGAGTGATATCTATGTTCGCTCCGCGGTCGACGAACAAGATACCGATTGGCTAAGGGGCTGGAGTCATGACCGCGGACATGCGACGTCTCTGCCCATTGGCTGATGCGAGACGTGTTCTGCGTCAGATGGTTTGGATGTGCCCGACATCTTGGATATGCGGAAAGCGGAGCAACAACCAGCGTACACATGCTTTTTTCATGAAACTATTTTGCTGTGTCACAGAGCATTGGGAAAGGTTCAGACAGTAAGACATGGCTGATCAATGCATTTGTTCTGGGGGTCGGTCGTCATGATGTAATTTCTATGGACAACTTGTACGTTCAGTAAATATGGGGTGTAATAACGATAGCACTTCAGTCCATGCAGTGGACAGGAAATTTGTAACGGTTCAAAGCACCCGCGTATTGGTAGGCAACATTGAAATTGACAACATGCCGTGAATGCATTATTTTTTCCAATGGCTATTATTATATTCATTAGTACGCCGCCATGGGTGGCACATGCTACGGTCGGCCGAAGGCCAAAGGCCTTACTTCCAAGACTGTAGGCCCTGGCCACAACCACCGCCACATGTGCTACCCATGCATACACCCGTAGTGTTGCATTTTGATTGGCAAGTAGTGGGGAGTACTTTCAGTCTTGAAACAAACTTATAAGTACTAGACGTGCAAGCCACTGCACACCCATCCCATGTAAGATCTATGGACATACAGCTAGGAGTGAAGCCTCTGGCCAGAAGCACTGAAGGATATCACACTTATGGAAAAACTGCCACTACCACACTTCACTGAGGTGTTTGTGGAGAGACCCTGCACTCTTGGGTGCATGGCTAAAGCCCATGCACGCAAGACTGAAGTCATAAGCAGTGGAGTTACAAGTCAATATGGGTGTGGTGGAATGCGCTAATTGTGTTGATGCCGTAGTGTCTTAACTTCATGGCTGCAGACGATGGTCCGAAAAGTAAATTTATAAGCAGATAATTTACAAGGACCATGGTTTTCATATGCAGCGATGGTTGTGGATAGGAACTATACTCCGTGTACCTTGGCTGTAAGGTGTAGGTGGTCGGTTACTCACCGAAGATGGAAGGGCAGCCTACAAGCACTGCAGCATATTAGTACCATATATTAGACGTGTAGATTCCCATGTGTAGAAAATGCCTGCCAATATACTTACTCCTTACTTTGTTCAGAATCCACATACATTTTTTTTTTTGGCTATTGTACTTGGAGAATTATCACTTTTTCCATTTCTGTGATGAAAGGAAAATGTGTGTTAGTGTTTGCATTTTTTTTTAAATTTACTACATTGCATAATAGACATTTAACCTTTCTTTTTTTACCCTCATATTTAGTTTACAAACCAATTGTACTGTGCATTGCACTCAGTTTCTGTGTTTGCTTTTCTAATCCTTGGTTCTGGGGAAGAAAATCCTTGTCAGATTAAAGAAAAACTCCATTTCCTATGGTACTAACTACTTCCTTTTTTCCTTTCAGTGTTTTCTTCATCTTTCTGATCAATGTTATGTTTGTTGCCTTCCTGCCCATTTTTAACAACAGTTAGATGTCGGCGTATTCTAACTGTGCATTTGTTCCTACAGATTTGTGATACTCATTCATTTGTGTCGTTGTTATATCCTTTTTCCTTCATCTTTCCCATTAATGTTTTGTTTGTTGCCTTCCTACCGATTTTTAACAATAGTTAGATACCTATAGGCGTATTCTACCTGTGCATTTGTTTCCAACGATCTGTGATAATCATTTATTTTTGTCATTCTTCCATCCTGTTGGGTAGTTAGATACCTGTGGGTGTATTCTAACTGTTTGTAGTCTTTCAAATAATTTGTTGACAATCTTGAAGTACACATTATTTCGTAAATTTTGGCTTCAAGAACATTAAATACGCATTTGTTAGGTTAGCTGGCAACCTCTGCTTTAGAGTAATGGTGCTATCATTACATTCAAACCATCCAGAATTCTTTTTAATGTATGCAGTGTAGTGACACTTGACCGTGTGTGAATGCAGCCAGTTTGCAGTTGTTTTTGGTGCCATCTACATTATAACGTAGAAGCATAAGTATTATGTAGGCACTATGTGATTGTATCAGTAAGGTGGAGCGATCGTCTGAATTGCAAATAATACATAATCTGCCATGGTTTGCATTTTGTACAAGTTGCTGAAATGGAATGCTCTCATTATTTGGTATGGAAACATACACAAATCGCTCATTTGGGATTTCTACCTGTATCACTTTCCTACAGAGAGTGCATGTATGTTTCCACATGTACGAAATTTGGAAGATTTCATTTACAGGTATGCTTTTGTTTTCCAATACTAATAGTACGTACATTAGAAATTCTTGTGGATCTTCTTGTGAGTTCATAGTGAATCTCACCATTCCAGCACAGTCATCCAATTGTTGCCTTACTCCATGAACACTGTATATGTTGTCAGGATTGCTTGTTGCATTTCTATGCAGCACTAACATTTGCAAACACAATTGGTCTGTACTGTGCAGTTAAATATTGTTAACAATTGGTGGTAATTGAAATAGAATATTCATTGCTACATTTGCATAGCAACTTACCCCACTTTCATTTGCAAATTTGAATGGGCCAGCAAATTCTGTATCTGAGTGTATTTTTCGTTTTTTCTGTTGCTTCTTTGCCGACGTCCCTGGTTTACATTCCCTAATAGGTTCTTCTATGTTTGCGGCAATTGATGAAACTTTAGCTTCTTTTCTTTTCTTTGTGGAATTTGCTGTTGCATTCTGTTGCATTTCTGTTTCATTTACTTTTCTTTTACCACGTTTCACTTGATCTGGCACAGGGTATTCTTTCAGATGAGGGGTGTACAGTGAACGAAATCTATTGTATTGTAGAATGCAAGGAATATCAGCTTTGACTTTACTTGAATCAAAGTTTATTAGCAATAGACCGTCAAGTGTACGTAAGAGTGATAATGCTACGTAGCTCATGCCTTCCTTAAACACTGTATTTCCTATATCTATCAATGCTTTGTCTAGGGTAAGACCATGGGATTTATGAATGGTAACTGCATATGCAAGAGTTAGAGAAAATTGCTCTCTACGTACATACATGTCTTTGAAGAGAAGGAATCGAGCAATAGAGCATCCCTATCCTTTTCACTTCTGAAACATTATCAAAACGAATATTTACAAACTGAATGTTGCTATCACGTGGGTATGATTGAAAGCCAACAACTGTGCCCAGTGCTCCATTAACTAGCCCTTGCTCTACGTCAAGGTTACATTTAAGCATTACTCTACAATTTAAGGATAATTTCAATATTTTTTCCAACCCAGCTGTGTTGGAGATTCAATTTTCCAAACTATTTAGTCTTGTTGTGGCTTGCTCACACATGGGTACTGTCATACCATGTACGTCTAGTTTGTCTGTGGCGCTAATTTCTATTATTGCTTGCATTTCTTTCTTTAACATTGTTTCATTGAATTTGAAACAACTTGCAAGAGTTGGCATTAAGGCCATACAATTGACATTTTTGTGCGCTATTTGTTCCATAACATCAGTTGCACATGCATTATCGCCATAAAGTGCATGTATATGCC
Source organism: Ambystoma mexicanum (assembly GCF_040938575.1). Taxonomy (NCBI): domain Eukaryota; kingdom Metazoa; phylum Chordata; class Amphibia; order Caudata; family Ambystomatidae; genus Ambystoma; species Ambystoma mexicanum. The sequence continues at coordinate 1,410,778,861 of NC_090935.1, forward strand.
AGTTTTTCAATACAACTTGTGCTTCTTGAGATAATACACCAACTCTAATACTTTTTAAGATGTTGACATAAGTGAGATGTGCAGATTGCTGCATGTTCTCAGTTAATTCTCTGTATTGGAAATGTTGCCAAAGGTTAACATTACCTATGCTACCAACAGTTTTCCGGCAGAGTTTGTGGCCCAAGGTTTTAAAAATCGGTTCACCTTTCACTGGTTTATATTGTAGAAGATCTCCGAAAATGATAATGTGTTTCCCTGCAAAGATTTCTTCGTTATTATTTTTAAGTACTTCTTGCAATCTGAGATGAATCAAAGCCAAAATTATGTGGAGACCATGCTCACTTCATCTATTAGTAGCATTTGCATTTGTTTCAATACTCTACGTAATTCCATTGCAGCTTCTGCAGAAAGTTTGTAGTAGTCTAATTTATTTTGATGCTCTACTGGAAGCAGTAGTAATCGGTGTAAATCACACCGCCTATGTTGTGGGCAGCTAAACCTGTGGGGGCCGTTACAACAGCTGACAGTTTGTTGTTTGTCAATTGTTGAAGGAACTTGCTGATGATTTTGATTAAGAATGTTTTCCCCGATCCAGCTTCACCACTGACGTACAGCAGTATAGGTTTGTAATTTTGGCAGGTACATTCTTTATTTTCGTGTTGTACACCATGTACAATTTGTTTTGTTACGTCTTCAAAAATGGTGTGCTGATCGCTGTTAAGTTTTGCTTGGTGTACAGTTAAGTCTTCTGTATCTTCTTGATACTGATAGATGGTGTTTTCTTCTTCTGCCATAGCTACTTCAGCTTCATTTGCTATTAGTGGTTGCCCTAATGGTTCTTGACTTCCTGTTACAGAAGGTTGACTAATGTCGGAAGAGTCTTTGGGCCTCATTACGACCCAGGCGGTAAGGGGTTAACGGCAGCGTTAACAGCGCCGACCCTTACCGCCTGAGTACGAGGTCCCTTAGCGCCATGGCGCTTTTAACACCTGCTTTTAGCAGGTGTTAAAATCCATGGCGCTAAGGGACCATGGAGTTAATTACGCCACCGTAATTTACAGTGGCGTAATTAACGCCTTCCCCACTCCCATTATACCCTATGGGGCAAAAATGGGAATGGGGAAGGGTAAATGGGGATTGGGGACTTACCGCCCCGCCAAGGTCGGAATGGGGCGGTAAGTCCGCCAACCACCATGGCGTAAACGTAGTTTACGCCATGGTGGTAAAGTCACGGCCCAGGCGGTAACTTACCGCCTGGGTCGTAATGAGGCCCTTTATCTAGTTGGGCCTGAAGTTCTTCTTCCTGTTGCTGCTCATTGTGTAACATTGTTTTGTACTGCGTAAAGTTCACATCGGTGATAGTGCTTTCATTTTGCTTTGAAAGCATCTTCATAGCACTCATAATTATCTAGTATGTCTTCCTCTTTTCTCCATAGTTTGAAAAGTTGTAACAGAGACATGTAATATAGTTCTTTCTGTTGAAGAGTTTTTAATGACAATTTCACATGATTAATTAAGCTTCGTTTGTTAAGTTTCACTAAGCTCCCTTCACAATCGGTCACTCTATATCTACATTTGCTTTCATCAGGTTTTACATTATTTTTGTATGCAAAGTTTTGAGCTATGTGGTATAGACACATGCTTTCCAGAGTGGTACTCCTGTTCGGATAGTATGTGTCCAGTAAATTGTTTTTTAGAATGTCTTGGCTGTTGGGATCATTTCTGGCAATTGTTTTATGTCCTCATATGATTTTAGCACTCTTTTTCTAGATTTTGCAGGACCAAGACTGAGCCATACTATTTTGTCTGATTTTCCATACAAAGCAGTACCGGTTAAACGATCTGCTGCTTCACAGGCCCACATTTTCTATGAGAGAGCATTTTTATGCCTAGGTTGTACAATTTCTGTGATAATGTTTTGTCTGATGCTAGGTCATCCCAGAGGTCTTGAAGCTTGTTTTTTTTCTGCTTTTGTTAAGTAGGCTGTAACATATCGTACAACAGCAGTTGAATTGTCTGCAATGTACTGTACATCTATGTTTGCATTCCATAATAGGGCAATTATTGCATTGCAATCATTGATATATTTTGATTCTTCCCTTCTTTTTATTTAATACTTGTTTTTAGGTGATTTACCTTTACCACTATGTCGAACTGAAGACATGAAGTTGTTTACTTCACCTGTTTCTGTAACTGGTCTAGGGAAACCAAAGCGGCATTTGGTGTAGTATTTACCTTTGTTTTTGTATTGTCCACATTTTTTGTGTTCCTTTTGTAAAACGTTCTGCGGCAACACACACACACATGGTTTGGTACTTCAGCCGATGACCTTTTAAATGTTACTATTTCTTTTCTGTATGTGTGTAATAGAAGGTTGCTATGTGCAGAATTGTCGCTACTATGTTCTAAAACTGTTGCATTTTGTACGTGGCTCTCACTTCCAAAATACTTTTTCTAAATACGGTCCATTTCTTCTTGTAAGTATTTGGGTGTACCATGCAGAAGAGTGGTATTTAAATTGCCTAATTCCGAAGCTGGACTTTTGCATAGTATATTTTATACACTAAATTTCTTACATTGGAATGATGTACTGATATTCATTTGATATCATGGAAGGTATTTTTGCAAATAGGCCCAGAAACGCAGGCTAATGAATGTCCTTTTAGTCCTGTGTCTTTCCGTACTGGACAAATATCAATATTTTTCAGCACTTTCATTTTACTTTTGTCTTTACCTTTTACATATTGATTGAGGAACTGACACAAAGATTTGAAAGCTTTGTTTGGAATGGCGCGCATTGATGTGCATGGCCATTTGTATACTGGACTGTGTGGTTCTGCTGAATCAAGAGGTAATTCTGAGTTTTCAGGAGATAGTTTTGTAACCAGTGTTTCTTGTTCCATGATGGTAGTATTGATTTTCTCATACCCTCGTCCACTGCTATGGATGGCAATTGTGTTTGTTTGATTTTGTTTGTATGATTCTTCATTAAAATATGGCTCTGTGGTTGTTGTGTGACTCCATTCACCACCACAAACTTACCAAATATTATTTTTGTTCACATTCCGTTTATTGCTGAGTTTCTTTTGTAGTTTGGTACTTAGTTTTGTTAGTGCTTTCATCCTATTTAACACTAATATGAACATCTTCCTTTTGAGAAGGATTGGACTGGCCACAAGTGCTTGTAGAATTAACTTTCTACGGTAGGTTTTAAGGGGTGAGAATGATTTTGGTCCTCTTCTTAGTAGATTTTGAAGGACTCTGTGATGAAACATTTTTGCTAAAATACTTTTTTTACTATGGGTTCTTCTTACACTATCAGGATTATTAGGAACATTGTTAGCTGTACTGGCAGCCATTTTTTTGATAACATTTCTGTGTTTTGTGACACTTTTTGATGGAGGAGCTACAGTTTTGGTAGTTGAGACTTCCTTTATTTTGTTACCCGACTGCATTAGCTGGTTTGTACCAAGATTCTCTACAAACTCTACAACAGGTGGATGCTTACATTGGGCACCTTTATTTTTATTTGCTCGAATTCTGCGTTCCTTTCTACGGAGTTGCTTTTTGGTAGGCATTCTTTGGTGTCTGTTGAGAAAAAAAATATACTTTGGTCTGTTGTCCAATGTATGTGTGCAGTGTGCATGTGTGCATAAGTCTGATGGGGAAGCTCTTTGTCATGGTGTGTCAACGTACAGTGAACTCTAACAATGATTTGGTAAGGCTAGTTTACTGTTTGTATACTACTACAATGTGCTTCAGATGAGAGTACAAAGTGGCCTACTTGTGACGAGAACCATTATTATTAACCGAAATGCCAAAAACTTGCTACAGCAACTTCTTTTCACAAACTAACCTTCTAAGGATTACGCATGTTATTTGAGTACCAACCACACAGGGATTTTTTCAGCCATTCTGCCTGTTATTCTTTGTTCAATAAATGGATATTTGTAGGTAGAATGGTTTACAAATCAATGCTTGCTTTGGTGCCCGAAATAAACAAATAACCCACGCAGCCTCTTTAAGGAGTAGTTACAATATAAAGGTTGTACTATACTTACTTTTTTGTACAAGAGGACCAGATTTCTTCGGATAGGTCGTCTGCAGTGTAGATGCTGTTGATTCTCAGGAGAGTAGTACTCACTGCAAATTAAAAAAACAAAATCAATTACTTTGTGTGTTTGCAGCAGTGATGATACTGCAGACATTATTTGTGCTTCTTTCGTCAGAGCATTGAACTTTCATATTTCAATCCAGTGCGCGTGCACATTTCACTTCACTCTGTGCAGTCTTTGCATAGTACTTGCAATATGGTACTTGAAAGTCCTTCAAAATAACTAAAACTTTTAAGGGTATGGAAATGCCTTGTTGTTTACAAAGTGTACTATGCATAGGAGAGAGGTTTGTAAGCGATAGGGCATAGTACTAGATGGGGAAACATTTTCTACTTGTTAATGAAAAGCATGATGTCGAATAATCGGGAGACCCTCGCAAGGAAATGTCACCACCACAATCGTGAGCGCTTACTATTCTCATATGATCACATTGCAAGTAGCATTACTGTAGGCCGTACAGAGTACACAACTCCGACATTTTCACATACAAAATTGAGGTCTGCCCTAAATAGGCATGCTTGCAACATATGTACAAGTTATGCGGAAGACAGTAAGCAGTCATGCGATTTGTGAATGACAAATCGGCAATCTTGCACTTTAAAGGGGGAGCGTTGTTATGTATTCCCTATGGACATTTAGCGGCATCATTTTGTCTAAATTAAATCATAAGTCTTCCACATGTTATCTGATTAGAATATACATACCTGTACTCTATACTGATGCATGTGGACATGCATGGAGCTGTACGCAGAAATTCACAATCCTTGCACAGTAGCTTGTGAAGTAGGTGCTTTGCAATGGTATGCGACTTCCATTCAGAATCATCGACAGTAATTTTGAAGTGCGCAATGTTGATGACGGAGTTAAAATTAGCGATGTTTTATGTGATTGGTGGATGATTGTGCGACCGCTTAGTTGTGTCCAATGAGGGACTCACTTTGGTACCGCTGTAGAAAGGGAGGAAGGACTGGGTAAGAGTTACGTGCCGCACGTAGGCAACGCTTGTCCGCTGGTAGGGCGTGTCACATACGGGTTTCTACAGCAAATCCTGCATGGAAAGGCGACTGTAGGCATCAGCCAATCAGATGTTCACACTACTCTTTTGTGTCAAAAGATGGTGCACACACTGAAGATGGCAGAGGTGGAGAGGGTCAGGGTTTTGATGCTTGGAGACATTTTTGTGCAAGGCTTACAACACTATGCCGAGAGTAGGCATGTGGCACACCATTTTGATGTGAGAGGAGTGGAGGTGATGTGGAGCACTGACACTGATGCCAATGTTGCGGCAATTCTGCAAGTTTGTAGAGACATGCGTAGAATGACCACTCCTCATGTGGTAATTTTGCACTACGGTGCTTGCCATTTGGGATACGTGACTTCACGTACTTTGTTGGCAGATTTGGCACAGTTGGTTGAAGCACTCATGACCATCTTCCCAACAACGAAAGTAATTTTTTCTGCTTTACTCCCGAGAGTACAATGGAACAACACTTTTGTTTTCCGTCCAGATCAAAGCATAGGGAGGTGTATCATCAATTGTGGCATGCGTGCATTCATGCTTCGAGTTGGTATGTTTTTTTGCAGCCACGATAACATTGCTCCAAGCAATGAGCATTACTTTGAAGGAGACGGTGTTGCGCTATCTTCTTTGGGAAATGCAATGTTCTTTTGGAACATAAGGCTTGCTTTAGAGAATGTTCTGTAATGTTTGCAAGAGTAAAGCAAGGACAAAAAATACATAAAATACCAGATGTCTATACGGTATCTGGCCAAAAATAAAAATAAAAACGCTCTTTTCAGAGACTTCCTTAAAGGGGAAAAAGGGGAATAGTACTTTAATGTACCATCGTCACGCTCTGATCCTGTACATGTCCGCGAACATGGCGGTAGTTAGCAGCCAGCACATATCACCACCGGGGATTCAAGGGTGGAACTGCATGTAAATGAGAATGAGCGGAGCTAGGGATTGGTCCATAAAGTTCAGTAGGTGTGTTCTGACTGACGTACTTTAGTAAGACCGTCGTCTCCCTCACAGGAGACCACACAGCCGTGGCTTTCCATGCTCGAAAATAGATTATCTGGATTTTGGGAGACTCATGGATACATTGGTTGAAGGTGCATGCAGAAAGCTGCAGTTTATCTACAAATCTCGGATTTCCTCATGCAGAAGTGCACTGGCATGGCGTGCGTGGCATGTGATGGCTGGACTTGGTACCTCTCTGTGTTACTTTACTGACAGAGCGTCCTCCAGATATACTGATCATTAATTGTGGAGGAAACAGTTTAGGCCATGTATCTGGAATTTCTTTGCAATTTGCAATGAAAGAAGGACTCGTGAAGCTCATGGACATGTTTCCAAATTGTCAGATACTTTTTTCCCGTATTGCCCAAAGACAAATATGGCTGTGTTCTTCTGCGTTTGGTCCACAAATGGAGAAAGCGAGACGCAATGTGAATAAGGCTGTGTGTGCATTTTTAAGAGATGTTGGCATGTCCTCTTTCCACAATGAAAACATTTTGTTTCGCAGCGCTTTCATTTTCCGCAGAGATGGAGTCCACCTCACATATGCTGGCAATCAGATTTTTCTTCGCAATGTACAAAATGCATTGCGACCTCTTTTGCAATCACACTAACCTATCTGACAATCCGTTTTCCCCAATCCACTGTTTTTGACCCACACAACACACCACCGAAAGGCTCTTTTCAGAGCCGCCACTTACTCCCAACGTACACTTTATTGCGTTTGCTCCACTTGCACTCTCCCTTTTTTCCTCTACGACTGTCCGCAAACTTTTTCCAAACTCCGCAGGGGTCTACGACCGTCACTTCATAGTTCTATTGTTATACTGAGAAAGGCGGCTCTGAAAAGAGCCTTTTCTTTAATTTTTGTTGTTTTTACGTTCATTGCTTAACAGCACACGGCACACTAGGAGATGAGGCCAAAGGAGGGTAAGGAAGGGACACCAGCCACGGGATAAAAAAGGGCAACTGAACAGAGAAAGATTTAGGGTGAGCTTTATTTAGGTAAGGAGCAGATCTTCTGGTGCTCTGTGACTGCAGCCTCAAAAGCACTTTGAAAACTCTCCCCCCTGCAGAGCAATGCGTCACAATACGTGCACACTACTGTCACCTTTGAAAGGTAAGGGTCAACAGCATTGCGAATGGCTTGTGAGGCAGCTGGAGGGAGGCGCTCCCCCACAGGAGTGTCTCTTGTGGTGGGAGGATCGGATACCGAGGATGCTGTGGAGGAACTCAAATGACTACGCTCTTCACATGGCACCACCTTTCGAATGTCTGCAGTGTGGAACGAAGTGAGGTGTCGCTTCATGGTTGTCGTACCAAAACTGTACGCTCCAAATCTCGCACGACTCAACACCACCTTGCACTAGTTACACTTCACCAGGTTCGCACGTGCTTTTGGTACTTTCCCATAAACGGAAAACAACTGCACACTCTCAACTCCCGCTGAGTGCTCCTAGTGTGGAGTTCCTCCACTTCATTCTCTTCCTCCTCTTCTTCCTCGATCTCTACATCCTCGCCCATATATCTCTCTTCAGGCCCTTGGTGAGGTGGTGGCAGGTTTGGGGGTGGTGCAGAGGCTAATGACCCAACAGCAGCCATGGAAGCCATACCGATTAGTTTCCTTTTGGTCACTACAGCAGTAAAGGCAGCACACCTCAATCTGCTATAGCTAGAAGGACAATAAAGATGCGCTTGGGGGTGTGGCCTTTTGTAGGGGTGCAGGGGTGTGCCTCGTGACCGTCTTCATCCCTACAAAGCGGTACACAAATTTTACACAGCAAGTCCTGAGGTGCCCTATTGTCTGGGATGTGTGAAATTACATTTTTACACTCTACAATACTTTGCCTTGTGTCTACAAGTTATTTTGTATTGTTGCGGAAGGACACCAACTGTGCAAATTAGTCCCCACACTCAGCGTAGGTGCGGTTACATGATGACGTCCTCAACACATCCGCGCCAGTAATGAAAGTCCCCTGGATAGCAAATGCAAAGAATCAAACGTGCGCATGCGCACAAGTGTCCTACGGACAGTGTTCGGGTTCTCAAACTACTTCAAAGTGCGACACAAGTGAGACGGACAGTTAGGAAAAGGCGCGATGTTCGCAATACTTAAGTTTTTACTGCGCATGGGCACGCAGGCTATGTTCACTGTACGGACAGTTCCAGTGTCCTTAGGACAACTCCATTTTGTTTGCCTACGAACTTGCTGGCCACCGCGCCTGTTCTACACATGGCACCATTTTGGCTGCACCCAATACGGACCGCTATACTGCCCTTCACACACTCCCATTTTCCTCATTTACACCCATTCCGGTCATCTGGTGTGTTCTACGAACATGTATTATCTCGTTTCCAAGCGATACAGCGAAGTAGTATATCCTTTGGACACCCCTTTCTGTTTATGTACGCACAATTTCAACAGATGTGCAGTCACACATTACATCCGTCTTACTTGACATAAGACAGCACCCACATTCCATTCCTTGCGGATAGGTCAAACAGGCGCGCTGTTCGCAAACATTTTATGTCTTTTTTAAAAAAAAATCTACACACAAACTCTTTCTCTACAACTACTGTACAAACACATTTCAAACACACACACACACACACATCAATCTAAAGAAATAGCGGGTGAAGCGGACACTGAAATAAATATGGGGGAATTAGGATTCAACACAGGCTGGTTATGAGGAGAAGATTTGTGAGGGGAAGAAGGGATGGATATTTCGTCAAAACGTCTGTTTTCATGTTCAAGGTTTGGGGATGGTTCACTAGGGAATGGAGAAGCAGGGCAGGTGCAGGTGGGGCAATGATAACAAACTTTTCCTCTCACACAGTCCTCCACAAACTCTCATAAACTTTGAACATTGTCATTCAATATGTCCATTTTCTGCTCTATCCTTTTTATCCTGTCTTCTTCTGTCTCGTTTGTTTCCCCTTCTTCTTTTCTTTCCTGGTCTTTTAAAAAAAAAAATACATAAGTTGAATGACTCTAAAATACTGGTCACTATTTTGCAGAGCACTGTGTACCATTATTGTCGCTGTCTTCAGACATTTCCTCATGTGGGAAATATTCCTCCAGCCACTCCAAAGTACTAGCCATTTCTGAGTCAAAACAACAGAAAGAAATTATTATTTCTGCACCACATACCACAAAAAAACCTCACCCATATAAAGAAATGACCTGCACTCACTCTTTTGCTGTAATCTCCCTTCGTCCTACTGCATCCGTCCACTGTCGTTCCAGGCTGCCGAGTTTCTGTGAAGTGATTGCACTGGAGGCATCCTTTCTTTTTTATGGTACCATCCACTTCACTCTACATGGTTATTAAATGTGTCGTTTTCTTTTCCCAGCTTCATGTTTCCATATTTACTTATTACTACTTATAATATCTTTATGTCCTTCTTCTACGTTGCACACTTTTTGTGTAAGACAATAATACATTTTCAGCTACCCCCCACCTCTTTGGGTAATGTTGATCCTGTCCAACCCTGTACGCAAACAGGCGCACAGTCCGTCCCTTTCCAATATCAATAGGGAGGGGGTTCTGTATGTTCTATGTTAATTGTATGTCAAGTACGTAGATTATTCTACATATCTCTCAAAATCACATGATTACAGTGTATATTCTGCTCGACGACTTCCTTGCCACAATTTCATGCTTACGTTTCACCTCCAAAAAGCTATACAATTCCCTACAAAAAAAACTTTGTTAAGGGGACGTTATGGTTAAGTTGCCCTCCCAAAAAACAGTGAAATTCACTACATAAAAAACTTTGTTGAGGGGACGTTATGGTTAAGTTGCCCTAACAAAAACCTGTAGACTTCACTAAAAAAAACGTTCCTCCTCCCCTTTATGCTTCAAATTAAAACCGAAAAACCCCTGAAATTCGACAGTTATGGTAAACTAAGCCCCCAACCCTGCCACCACCCCTGTGCACTGCTAACACTAACACCCAGACCATGAAAGATGTCATCTCAAATGTCAATGCTGACATCAATGACAACATCACTTGTTTAGCCCCTTTCTTTTCCTTCCCTGCCATACATATAGATGTGCATTCAGTAAAAAAAAATTCACTAAAGGAATGTTATACTTCACAGTGCAACCAAACACCACTGCACATTCCCCCATTATAGTAAGCTAAGCAAGCATAACTCGCACCATCTACGTGCATTGCTAAGACTAACACCCAGGACATCAAACGCTCACACTCCTCCAAGAGACTGCCAAAGTCCAGACATCCCGCATGGCACGAGGACGTACCCTCTAGCCCCGAGGATGACCAACAAGGCAGCAAATCCAGAAAACGCCTTGCTACACTGGCGACGAAGAATCAGTAGTGACAGCTCTGCGGCCAGCTCACAGAGGGGGAAAAATTCCAAAAAGTGCAAAAGGACAAGAGTCCAGCAGAGCAGCCAGAAGGGGAATTCGACCCAGACGTGTTAGTCCATCCCAGATACTCAGAATGGGAGCCTCTGGACAAGCTGGTAGCTTTCCTAAGCAAATGTCTGAAAATTATACTCAGGCAATCCTGCACTGATTGATAGGTGTTGTAATCATATATCTCCCCCCTCATTTGTGACAGAGCATGTATTGTGCCAACCAGACAGTAGCACTGCCTGATGGGATTTGTAGTCCTCAAAATCCCCAATGCCTGCACCAAAGGAAATGTTGTGCTGACCAAAAAGGTTCACTGTTTTATGCAAGTTGTAGTCCTGAGACCTCCCAACATGTGAACCAAAGTACGTCCTTCAACACCAGACAAGTGCACTGCCTGATGGTGTGATGCTTGAAATGCATGGAAGGGACAGGGCCTCCTTGTCCTGAACCTCCTTAAACTCCTTAAACTGTGCGTTCTGCATATTTTCTGGCCAGGATTCCAATCTGGAACCCTGGCAGTGCAGCTTTTCATTTTGTTCTTGGTGAACATTACCCATGGGATAACCTTATGGCACCCATGGGTAGGGGAAAAACCCTGTACCCCTAGTGTATGTTTTTGGGCACATGTGTGTTGCCCACAGAGCAGGGTATGGGCTGGTGGAAACTACATGATGATGTGAAAGTGGCTCTGGGTATCCGCCATTGTGGGACACCCAGGCCCTGCCATAGGAATCAGATGGCCATTGGTGCCCTCTTGATTTCCTTTGCCTTACCCCCTTGTGTCTCAAAAGTCCTGAGAAGCCCTGGCTCTGTTCCCTTCCCCTGAATGGTTGTTGGGTGGAAGGACCATGTGTGCATCTGGGGCTGCCTCCTGCCAGACTGGCTGGAGCCTTCCAAGGGGCTACTTGTTGTGGGTACATCCTTGGGTTGGAGCCTACCTGTATGAAGGGAGTAGTCATTATGCATTCTGTGTTGTGGGTGTCTGGGTTTGGTTGTGTGACACAATACCTGTGCCAGCCCTGACGACTAAAACTGGAATGTATGCAGTGTAGTGCACCAAAAGGCAGGGGAATAGCCCCCAACCCACATCCTGTCTTGTGGGTGTCTGGTTTATGGTAAATGCCCTGAATGTGCGTGTGTGTAATTGGCTGGCTGAGCCTGGGTCAGCCTGAGTGAATGGGGAGTGTTTTATATAACAGCAGACCTCACACTCAGCCCCTTGTCAGAAGCTTGAAGTTGAAACTGAAGCAAGAAGCTTAAACAAGAAACCTGAATCAGAAGCTGAAGTCAACTTAAGTTTGCATCCTGGAGTCCAGCTGAGGAAGAAATCTGAGGCTGAACATCTTCAAGCAATCCAAAACCTGCCATGCTGATTCAAGGAATGAAGTTCATCTGTGTCACCCAGGGTTTGGCGGAAGCCAAGTTGTGGAGTATCGCCCAGAAGAGGGGTACCCTGGCATAGTGCTGCTTGACACCCGGAGCAGTGAAAGATCCAAACCATTGATGAATCCTTCAAGAGGTATTCCTGCCATGACATCTGTCCACTTGTCCATGCGGGATCGTGTCCAGGATCGTTGCCCATAGTGTATTTTCTGCAGGTGGGTCCAAAGATTGTCCTCAGTGTCCAGACTTTGTGAGAGTCAGCAGTCCAGTCCAGTGGTTGTGTCCAGGTTGCCAGAAGCCATCCTGAAGTCTGTGTTGCGGCTGCAGCACTGAAAGAACCGAAATTCAGTAAACCGCAAAATCACGAAACATGATGCCTATTTCTGCCACTGCACCTGTCGCCACTGAAAGTCATCCGAGGCCACCAAGCATCTTATCTTCTTCAACGAAGCCTTGCCAAGGTTAATGGCATATTTTACCTTCATGGGTCATCCACAGCCGGAGTAACAACCCACCAACCGAGACCACCGCAAAGACCGAAAGTGCTGCCTTTCCGATACTGCTTGGTTTCCTTGTTCTTCTCGAAACCAACATCCCAGTGACTCCTTCTTCGAAGCGGTGTCCATCGTTAAGGGGTCTCATCGAGTAAAGCCAAGAAACTTCACCACTTCACTGCCAAGGCACCCATGATACTGTGACGAGAAGAGCATCTTCCAGTCTCAAGAATCATCGAGGGGTCCCAGATTCATCTCTGGTCCTGTGTTATACTGTGGATTCGAAGGTACTTTTGGGTAGTGGGTCTGGTAGAAAAAGAAGCAGAGTATTATTTAACATATTTGGACTGTGCTGTAACAGACAAGATAAAGTACACCTTAACTTTTCCCTTACAGGTTGTCCAGGTGGGGGGATCCTCACACAGTATTGCCTATCTACTTTAAAGAAAGCATTCTGCCACTGTTCCTAAAACTAACCTGCCTTTCTACCGTAATGGCTATGCAATCATCAACTGCTTTATGAATCATATGCTTTTTAATAACTGTCAGCATTTGGTTAATTCTAAATTCAATCTGAAGTATATTGTGGTACCACATAGATGTGCATCTATTCATCACTAGCATAAGTACACATTCTCCGAACGGGTTATGTAGACAGATATGATAACAGTGATCCTGTAGGTAGCTGTTCCGATTCGCTTATCGCTTGAAGTGCTTTGCACCATGAAGTAAACTGCTCTTAGAATGGCCGCGTGTGGCTGACCTACACACGCCGGAGCAGACGTTGGGGGGAGGTTAGAGTTGGTGTGATGTTTCATACTGGGACCTTCTGTGCTCTCGCCCCACCTGTTGCCTCACCCTGGTGTGGTGCAGTTCATTGCGGTACATTGCAGTGCAAATATCTTGTAAACCGTGCATCCTAGGGCCTGGACTTTGTACCAGCATTTACCGAGCAGCTGCATTGTTCCTTGAGGCTGCGGTAGCATTTAGGTGCGAGGCGAGGTCTGAAGCGGTGTTGCAGACTTACATGCCCAGTTTTGCAGCTCTCCTTGACAATGCTTCGCTGGGGCCTGGTTGTCTAGAGATTCATTCTGGCAGCAGTGCAAGGGCCCTTCCAGCATGGACAAGGTTTGCATTCTTCTTTCTCTCTCTTCATGCATTCCCGTTCGGCTCTCGTCCGGTTGCCCAGTGCACGGCTACCGCAGTTCCACCTTCTCAGATCATTCTCCTTTTACATTCCAACTTAGCACATTTTCAACCCCTGTGCTGGTTTCCTACTATCGTTTGGGCCAATAACATCCTGTGAAAAACTAGACTGCTCGAGTTAATCCTCCAAAGTGATTGTCGGATTTTCGCTAATCTTCTTCTTCCCAGTATTTCTTTTAACACCCAATGCAAAATACTTAGTTGATATTTCAATCCTGCCAAATGTATTAGTCTGATCTCCTTGGGTATAGAACATATATATTTTTTTTTATTGTTTTATCAAAATAAGATTTTACAATACATTATTTCTTTTTTCTTTCAGCATTTCATCAGACGATCATCGCAAAACAGGACTTTGATACTTTTGCACAGTTTTGTTGAGGCCGTAACAGGCTTCGACGCTGTATTTCAATTCAGCTGAATGCATTAGATTAGAGACTATTTATCTGCTTGGTGACCGCCTTTGTCATTTAGTAGATTGGTCTCAATGTGTTCGATCATTTTGGCCAATGCAATTTGCCATGTAGTTTTTCACCTCCTATCAATCGGCACCACCATGTGTCTTCTTCGACCAAGATGTCAAAGCTTGCCATTCGTGATAGATATTGTTGCCTGATGGCAGTTGTGGCTGGACAAATCATGATCAGGTGCCTTAAAGTTTCTTTTGATGGATAAGGATCATGTTTACAAAAGCGGCAGCCATTAGTTGATGTCTGTCCTCGAATATGCAGAATCTCATTTGTTTTGAATAAATTCAGCCGTGCTTGTAAAATTAAGTTTCGTGCCTGTCTGCTTGGGCATTGATTTACATAGTTTTGCAACTCATTTCTTTTTAATGTGTTGCCAGGTAGATGGAGAGTGAGTTTTAGTTTTGCGGCATTGTCTATCGTGGAGGCCCAATCACTGTCCTTTATTTTCCTTAAAATTTTGCTTGGGTTGGTTATGAGTTCTTCCTCGTTTGACGCGATATTATTTAGAACCACTTGATTTTGATCTTGCCAGGTATTTAGCATGTTACAGTTTCTGCTGTCCATTTCCCATTTTAACAACCTAAGAACTTCATTGCCAAGGGCCATTCGACATTTTCTGTACAACATAATGGAATTGCAGAGCACTGTGCATTCTAGTGATAACAGACTTAGTTCTCGTCTGATGGCTGGCCCTGGTGTTGAATTTGGTAGGTGCAGCACTGTGCGCCAAAACAGTGCCTCTAACTTGGGCCATAGTTCTGTTGGTATCGTGGGCATTGCTTCAACGCCATATTTGACTGTCGGCACTACCTTCATTTTATAGAAATTGATTGTTGGAACCAAGGAAAATTTTCCGAATTTGCCATCGATGACTTTGACCTGGGCAGCTAGTTTTTTGATCTTTGAGTAAAGTTCTGCCTGCATCGCGGTTTCTTTTCCTGAGCTGTCCATAATCACTCCTAGGTATTTGAATTGGGCAACTGTCTCAATGCTGGTTTCTCCCAGGTGCCATTTGAAGTTGTTTTTTTGTTTTTTCTCACAGTTTTGGAGAATCATAACCTTCGTTTTTCTCGTGTTGATTTCAAGGTGATTTTTTGTAGCATACACTTGAAGAGAACTGAGTTTCCGCTGGAGCCCTATTTCTGCCTGATCAAAAATTGTCAGGTCATCTGCATACAAGAGATGACCAATCTGTCATGGACCTAATTTTGGTGGAAAGGCCCTGGTTGAGTCTTCTATGCATTTGATGTCGCTGATATAAGTGAGAAAGAGTGCTGATGCCAGCGGGCACCCTTGTTTTACACCTCGTTCACTGTGAATTCCGTCTGATAGCACGCCTTCACGATTCAGATGTACTCTCAGTGAGGTGTGGTGGTGTAGTGCTTGAATAGGGGCGAGTATGGCTTTAGGACACTGCCAGGCTTTTAGTTTGTCCCATAATACCTGTCTCTCGACCCGATCAAAAGCTTGAGTGAAGTCGATGTATACAACAAACAGATGGCATTTGTTTTGTAGAGTCTTCGCTTTTAACGTGCTGCATGCTAAGATGTTGCTGGTCATACCTGCATTTTTCTTGAAACCGGCCTGAAAGGGATCGTTGCATTTGGCTCCGGCTGCCCATTTTTGAAATTTAGTCATGGGTAATGAGGCATATACCTTGCCCATTACATCAAGTAAGGCAATCGGTCGAAAGTTCTCGGGATTTGTTAAACTTCCTTTCTTTTAGATTGGAATGATTATGGCTTTGGTCCATGATTGTGGAATAGATTGTGTTTCAATCCACCGGCGGAAGATAGCGCTCATTAAGCTTGCCCATTCTTTGGGATGGCTTTTTAGTTCTGCGTTTGAGATGCCGTCCGGACCTGGAGCTCTGGAGTTTTTTTAGCTTTTTAATGGTGTCAAGAATATCTTCTTCTTTTTCTAAATTAATCCATGTTACACCATTTTCTTGTTGCTCTTGCGAAGGAGGACTTGCAGCTGATCGAAATACTTTGGTAAAGTGCTTTTCCCAAGTAGCTTGACAAATGTTGTTTAAAATATGGTTGTCTAGCGTTTTGTCTGCGTCACGTATTAGCGTCCAGAAATCTCTGCTGTTGTTGGTGACGAGAGCTTTGGTTATGTGTTCGGCATCTGCCTGAGGTAATTTGTGCCTTTGAAATCTTACCCAGTCCTTATACCTTTTCTTTATATCTTTGGTGTCATTTAACACGTCTGTGCTAGCGGACTTATGAGCTGCTCTTAGCGCTCTTCTGTAATCGTGCCTTTTCTCGACAAGTTCTTTGTTGTAGACGTGTTTAATGCTTTGAATAGATGCAAACCCATTTCCCCTTTTTTGGCGGATGTACGGGATCAATAATGGTTGATAGTCGATTCCATCAGTGCCTGCTGAGTATCTGTTTTCATTGTACTTGTTTGTCACTTTGGTGATATCTGAAGCATTTATTCTTAGCCTTGTGCCTTGCGCATTGGGCACAATTTGGGTGGTGAATTTCAGATTCTTATTACTTTTTAAATTTCAAACAGTTTTGAGCAGGTTGTGGTCGCTCGTTGATGTACGACGCACCAAGAAAGATTTGGTAATAAGGAGTAATGGCTGTGAAACGAAGATTTAATCAATGGTTGTGGCTGCGGGTGCGCGCTTCCACGTCGGTATTCTGTCCGATGCTGGAAATGCGTCATCTAGGTTATAAAGCCCTTGCGATTTACTGAACTTTAGCCATTCTTTGCCTCGTCGTGCAGATGCCTGATAGGCTGCCGATGCTTTCTTTGACTCTTTGCAGATGGCATTTAGGTCTCCACACATTAAGACGGTGGTGGCGGGATGTTCGGTCGTGACTGCAACAAGCAGATTTTCACACAGATCGATGAATCTTTTTGCGGTGATTGTTGCTGGGTTCCAATATAGATTGACTATGATGACATGTCTTAGTCCTGGATTTGAGCTAGACGTGTCTTGCAAAGAGACTAGTACTGCTAGCAGCGATTGGTTTGCTATAAGTGTTTTCTCTACTTGAACTCCGGATCCGTTACGGCAGGCTGTCAGTAAACCTGATGTTGGCCGCCCTTTGCTTCCTCTGGCAGTTGGTGCTAGGATGGTCTGATATCCTTCCATCATAGGTGTTTGTTGGAGCCAGGTTTCCTGGAGACATATGATATCAAATTCCCCTAGGTTGGGCCCACCTGGCGTCGTCAGATGGGAGTGGCCGCGTGTATTCCAGGAGCAGAGGGTGAGTTGGGTTGGCCCTTCTTTTGACGTGTCACTTGTCGCAGGGCCTCCCTTCAGGGATTTCGTACGATGTGTGGTAAGTACCTTTAGTAGCCAAGCCCATAGTCCTGTTTTGTTACTTGAAGGTATGTCTTTCTTATTTTGTGCACTCTTAGATTTCTCTTTTGTTTGTAAATTCATTTTTTTGTTTGGCTTTCGACTGTTGTCTGATCTTTGCTCTTTTTTGTCTCGGCTTCTCTCCCTTGGTTTGGAAGATATTTGTTTGTGTGCAGGTATTTGCTGCTCTCTCTTATGTGTGTCGTGATGGGCCTTATGATGTTGGGTGTCTGAGTTGTCCACTTTTTTGAAGTTGGGGTTTTTCTGATGATTCACTTCTGCCTTTTTATACAGGGGAACCCTGTGTGTAGAGTTATCATGTCTGGCTCTGGAACCACTTTGCCGTCTGCGTACTGAGGCATCCGGACTTTTGTGGGCCTGATGAGCCGATTGGTCTTCAATGTGAAATCCATAACTGTGGATATCATGCTTATGCTTTAGTATCTTTGTTTATACCGTGTGGGAAATCAGATGGAGTAGAGTAGCTGCACCAGATCGATTATGCCATGGCTCCACAATTTTTATATCTACCAAGTGTATGTCTCGCAGTTTCTCAATTAGGCTGAATGTGGCCATGACAGATCTCCTATTTAGGATGATATCGTCAGTGTTGCACCTTCTTTGCGTCATCCGTATGAGCCACCTGTGGCTCATTTGTCTGTTCGGTTTGTGGTGCGGGTCTTTTGGTGTTAGTCCTCTGACCCTGTAGTCCTCGTTATTTCTCCGGCTTGATCTGTTTTTTGCTTTTTCGTCTGTTTGTGTGTATTTATCCCTATCATGATGATTTTTCGTTGTATTTCTATCATGTTTCTCATTTTGGTCACCATGAATGGTGAGACGTGAGCCTTGACGTGATGTTTGTGGTTTCTTTTGTTTTGCAGGGTTGTCACTTGGTTGCCAGTCAGACACATCTCTCTCCCTCCTGGATTTCCTGTCCGGGTCAATGTTAGTATTGTTACTCTTTGGTTTCTTGTGGTTAGTTTCTTTGTCAGGCGTCTTTGTCGTGTTGTTCGCTTTTCTGTCACGCTTGTCCGCCTCAGTGGTTTTGAAGTGATATTCCAAGCGGTTGCGTTTTTCTTCCCGGGTTTCAAAATCGCGTTCTTTTTGATCTTTATTATTTCCTCCCACGAATGTGGTTACTTCTTGATTTGTTGAATGTCCATTTTCCTTAGCTTTGCTGATTCGTTCTGATGTTACAGTTGAGTTTGGATCATCGTAGTGGGAGACGCTAAGATTCAGTAGTGCGTCTACTGTGTCTGAACCTTCTGAAAAGTTTCTTGCCACTGAATTCCTTCTAACGTTGTATCTTTCATTTGCCTCGTTCCCTCTGGAACACGCTGCGTTGCCAATGAGAGCCTTTTGGCTTATTTCTGCTCGCGAAGATGCTCTTCCCGTTGTTTGCCCTCTACGTGAGGTATCGCTGTTAGAGTTACTTTTTTGGGGTGGATTGTTGTTTTTTTGAGAGATGGAGTTGTTGTTTAAGGTTGCTGAGGCAGATCCCGCACCCAATTTGTCTTTGCAGTTGATAGGTTCAAAGATTGCATATGTTGGTACTTCCTCCATGTGGGTGTTTACGGGTGCCTTATTTAGGACTAGCAGCACTTTGGCTGCCTGGATTTGTGGCTTCAAGGGTGACCTCACCTTGTGGTTACATTTGTCGGTTTGATCTTGAGCTTTTGTCGGAGCTGTTGCGGTGCCAATTGCACTCTGTTCTGCTGTGAGGTCAATAACTATATTGGTTTGTGTTCCAACTTCATTTGCAGTGTGTTCTTTGGCTTTGGACGTTGGTACTTCATCATAAGAGGATGTGGCTCAAGGGCACGGCTATTGCTTTGTCCGGTCTCCCCTCCGGGGGACTGCGGCTTAGCTAATACATCCACACCGAGCCTCGCTACGGTGAGCGCTATGTTCGACAAGTTCCCTGGCAACAGCTGCCCAACCTCTCCTGTGTTTGCTGCCTCTGCTACCGGTGAGTTTGTTGGGGTGTTGGGAAGGGAAGCCGAATTGCAATTTTTTGTGGGGGGGGCGCCCTCCACCGCTCTCTGCGCCTGTGGTCTAGGCGTGAGTAGGATGCAGGGGCGTGGGGTATGCTTTGTAGCTGGTCTCGTGTCCTCATTATATGCGCTCCCATCCCCTTGCTTCGAACTTCGTAGGCGCATGTCTTCCTCCATATGAGGGTGACGGAATACGGCATGGGATGTTATGCTCAACTTCTAGATTACGATGTACTTTTTACGGCGTGTTTGCTTACCGCGTATGTCTGTTGAATGATTGTCGTCCGCGGCTCCCGCCGGACCACGACAGACCACTTCGTCCCCACTTCACTCCGCGCACGCTCTGCGCGGCAAAATCTATTTTGTAGTATCTTTTGCTGCAGCTCCTCCTTACAATGGAAACAGCAAAAAGACTTGGATAGTGGACCACGACAGACCACTTCGTCCCCACTTCACTCCGACAATAGAACATATTGTCTCTGGCTAGAAGGGGGGAGTTACTACTGGAGAAGGGGTTGGTGAAACTGAAGCATGGTTATACCCCGTCTCCTGAGAATAGTCGTCCCCAATCCCAAAGGTAGCTTCCTTCCCCATGTGAACCTCCCTCAGTGCACCACCCTCAGGGGGATTATTGTACTGTGGACAGTACTCCCTGACACCATGGGGAAGGTCTACCGCTAGGGGAGAAGGGACAACATCCTCAGATTTGTTACAAAGCTGTTAAACACGGGGTTGCCACTACAACCAGTTCATCGCTCATCCCCAATGTAAAGATTCCAGGGCACGTATATCATGATGAAGGAGCTTTATACAAGGAACTCCATGTCGTCCTGCTTGCCAATAACTTTCACCTCTCAGAGTTCCAGCACTAGAACCTCTTTGTCATGGAACACAGGTAAGTCATACATTTACATCATTGTATAGAATCACAATATATATATCGACACAACGGTACTGTTCCATTTAACCCTGTTTTTAAAAATACCACACTTTACCCCCATTTTATTTCCTTCTCTTTTAGTTACCCTCCTGGCAAAAACAGCATTACTTGTCAAATCTTCATAAAACGCTGTAACTGGCATGCAACACGTGTTAGAAACAGGGTTATGATGGATCTGATTACAAATGCTCAATAAAATAAAAAAATAAAAAATACATGTACAGAAGTGTTTTATAACGGCGCAATCCCATTGGGGAAAAAGCTGTGTGAATCAGGGCCCAGAATGTCTTGCACAAGATGGGGAGTTCTCTATGTGCAGTTCTCTTTTTATAGTGTTGGCGGGGCAATATTGGGCACATAATTGCTTGCTGGCAGGCACACCAACCGTACAGCTCCACATTCTCATTTAATTAGCACTCTTCAATAAGCCTCAATGGAACTTATTCACACTTTTCTCCACTGATTGCAGCAGCAATGTGGTATTCCCCAAGGCTAAATGAGGATTAATACATTGTACAGAACTATTATTATAATTTCATTGGTCTCATCCAATTGACAAAAAATGACTTCAATCAAAGCAACGCGCAATATATAAGTATAAACAAAATAAACACAGCACATATAAAGATCAAAAGGAAAGGGCAAAATGTATTGGACCAATTACAAAAGAGCAACAGAGATCAGAGGTACTGTTAGAAAAGCAATTTAAATAAAATAAATAGCAATATTTCTCATTGCAGATAGGTCAATGTTCATGTTTCGGCGTGTACTTGTGTTTTAATCGCCTTAATCAGAACCACGAATAACTAATTATTAATTATAAGAAGGGAGAGCTCAATTTGTAAAGGACTTAAAAGTAAATAGAGGAGCAGGACCGTTTCTGCTTCACATCCCTTCTGTTCCCATCTCCTATGTCATTTATGTAGTCTAAGAGGCAAGATAAGTCCTCTAGGATCACAATTCTTTTGTTTTAACTGGACTACTTTGGCATCATGAAGCTTACTGGGATAATCACGGCCACTCGCTTTACATGGAAAGGAGAAATGTGTTGGAAGTCTGAGGGTAACTTCTTAAGTGGATGCTCACGTGGTGCTCACCAAACACATTCCGACATGTTCAGGAAGTGCGTCACCTGACCAGGTATTTGACTGAGATAAAGGCCCCCCCTCAAATTGTGCTCATGGCGAGTGTACTTTGACACTCAGCACTCCCACCTTTGTAGTAAGAAAACAGTGCAGTAAGACTGAGTGGGCACATTGAAAAGTTACTATGTGTTGATCCCATTAGACTAATAGCAAATCAACACCTCAAAAACCAAACTCATACCCTCTTAAAAGCAACTGCCCCCATAGCATTGCTGATAAAGACATCTGATGCCAGGAAGGCATTCAATAGCGTTTCATGGAGGTTTATTGAGCTCCTCTTGTTGAAAGCTGGATGAGGGATAGGCTCTTCAGACCAATGAGGACATGTTTGATCACTTGGGAGCCCACGTTGTAGCCAAGGGCAACATGTGAGATACCTACAACATAAAGAGGCCTGTACTTTGGTGTCTGTCTGCGGTGTCTGTTGTTTCTCCTCTTGTTTGCTTGACAATTGAACCTCTGGGAGGAGATGCAGGATAAGATAACATTATCTAATCATTTATGCATGATATGATATGATAGTTTATTTATATAGTGCCTATACACAATGTGTTTCAAAGCGCTTCAAGGCAAGGGAGGGAACACCTGAAAATGCAATGACATTCTTACAGGCCATGAACAGTAAGGAGGTGAAATTAACTATCATACTCGGCCTGACGACATTTCAGATAGTTCAAGATCTAAGACATAGATAAGGAAGGGAGGGGGGAGAGTGAGAAGGAAATGGAAACAGACAGGCGACTACCGTACTAGGCCTGACGACATTTCTGTTAGAGCCGGAGGAAAACAAAAGGTGAGGCAGAGGGGTGCAGAAAGGGAGGGGAGGAACAAAACAAGCGAATATCGTTCAAGGCCTGACGACATTTCAGATAGTTCTGGAGGGGGGGAGGGGCATGAAGCAGGCTTGTTAAAAAAGTAAATAATGGTGATCTAATTCTGCATCCCTCATTAACCAAAGAAATTCTGTACAAGGTACTAAAAATTATTATAATTTGGCAGCAACTTCTATAAGAAATCCAGAAAAAGTTAAAATAATGCAGTTGCATTGAAAGATGGATAGTGAATGGAATGATGCTGAAATAATGTATTCAGGGGGGACGAGTAACTAGAGATGTAGAGAAGTTGAAAAGGGAACATTTTTGGGACCACATTATTGCCTTAGAAGCTATTTGAAGACATGGACAACGTGCTTCTGACATTGATTTGAATGATGTGCTAAACAAGTATTATACTGGCAGGTTGAATTTTATCTTTGGATCAATTGAAATAGGTGTACCTGATGTTCAAGTCGCTATGAAACAGTACAAGATTATGTAATGTAAATCGTCCTCTTAGTGTTTTATCTAACTCCTAAAATGATGGTTAGTAGTGGCTTTATGACACGCTCGCCTTACCTTCTGGAGCAAGCGGAAGCGCCGTTGGCCCATCACCTCCTCCACCAGGTCTTCCGGGAAAAGAATAATGTACAACCCTGAAAGGACCATTGATGGAATGGGGTTTGGTGCGTAATGTTCTCTTGTCTTTCTGGAGGTGCTTTCACTCCAGGTGCTGATGTGATGTACCTCCTGGGACGCCGCTGGGGGTTGGGAACATGATGCAGAGAAAGATGGTCGCCAACTTCTCCCGCCAGTTAATAGGCACTGGCAGAACCAACTGTAGTCCGGCTACCTTAGGTTAGCTTTTAGATTCTGCTGTCACACCAATGTTCACCCATGTGATTGTCACACTTGCAATGGTGACTAGTGCTCACCAGTCACTTCAATGGAAATGTTGTCACGGTGATTCAAACCTTAACATTAACGTCTTCTCCTTTTTTCAGGCAGTTGCTGAATCGTTCGACAAGGCTCCCCAGGGAACTCACTGTGCACAGGTGAGATGGTCCTTAGCACGCAGGTGCCGCCTAGTTTAAAGGTCAGATCTTCATAGCGGTAGACAGAGAGTCCCCAAGTTGGGAACCAGGATGTAGGTTGGAGCACGGAGCTCGTGATACGGAACAGGAAGACAGAGGAGCGGGTTAAACCAATCTAACGCTGTTTTTTTCTAACTGCAGATCTTCTCCAGACTTGGCGGGCAGGAGAGGATGCTGATGCTGTGGATCCCTGTAAGGTGTGGCAGGTGTAGGCAACGCTAAGCACAGGCCCTGGCGGAGATGCAGCATAAATAGCCTTGTAAGAGTCATGGCCACCAGGAATCCACAAGGGATGCTGGGTGTTGTGGTCCAAGACTCTCCTCTGGCTCCAAGTCCTTATTAACTGTGTCCACGTAACTTGATGCATCTGTATGTTCCCAGTGCTGTGCATGTGGGCGCATCAGACCTAGCAGGCCGGTCCTGACAGTACTCCCCCTCCAATGCCTCCCTCCAGGATGGGGCTTCGGAGGATTGCGCTGGTAAAAGTGACTCATCAGCCTATCTGTATGAACGCCCTTGTGCTGGTTCATAGTGTATATGTCCCCTCACCCGCTATGTATACAAGATTGCCTTTACCTCATATTCCTTTTCCCGATCTACTAAAATAGGTTCAGGTGGGGCTTTACTTGGCCTGGCGTTAGGATGGGTCTCTTTTTTACCAGGGAAATGTGGGGAACTAGGTGTACCCACAATGAAGCCAGCAGTGCCACCCTAACTCCCGACCTTGCCACTGTCTCCTTCATGGGATACGTCCCCACATATCGTGGAAGAAACTGGTTGGGTCCTTTTAAGTGTGAGTGTCTTGTGGACACCCATACTGGGTCACCTGTGTGGTAGTTAGGGGTTTTCTAGAGCTTCTTATCTCTGTGTTTTTTATACTGTGCCTTGGCCAGGACTAGGCTCTGTTTTACGAGTGCTAACGTGTGTCTGATATTTGCAAAGTGGTCTTGAACTGATGCTACTAGTATGTCTATGCCCCCGTGTGTACACTGATGCCACTGGTTCCGACCTATACAGAAGGTAGAAAGGGGCATACCCCGTGGAGGCATGGGGGGCATTGTAAGCAAACTCAGTGGCTCATAATACGTCAGCCCATTCACACTGGAGCGTTAATACTGCTCAAGGGCCTGGTAAACCCTCTCTGTGTGGCCATGAGTCTGCGAATAGCAAGAGGAGAGCCTGGAATTGATGTGGGCAGCCGAGCAGAATGCCTTTCAGAAATGGGATACAAACTGACTTCCTCTGTCAGAGATGATGGTTGCGGGTAACGCATGTAATGTGACCACTTGTTCTTGGAGTGTGGCTGCTAGCTCTTGTGCGGTGGGTATTCCTTTATGGGGCAGGAAGAATACCATTTTAGTCGAACGGTCTACTGGCACAACGATTGTGTTGAACCCTCTTCTCTTGGGCAACTTCACAATGAAATCAATGGAGCAGCAATGCCAGGGGGCTGAGGGTACTGGCAGAGGTTGAGGAAACTACATGTCCTCACAAATACTAATCCAGTCCACCATAGGATTACAAAGTGGAAACGCTACATTGATGACATCTTCATTTAGCGAGGGGACTTAAACACCCTAAAAGAGTTCCTTGTTTGGTTGATCAACCAAGCAACGGAAATGCAATTCATGATGTGCAACAGTCAACACTCTATTCACTTTCTGCAACTAACCATCATTAACAAAGAATCGAAACTATCCTGCACCCTTTCTAAAAAAGCACAGATAACAATATGCTATTAAATTTCGAAAGTCACCACTGCAAGAATCTGAAAGAGAACCTCCCCTACCACAATACTTGAGGATTCACAGAAATTGCTCTGATGTATCTGAACACCAACACCAGGCAGAGGAATTAGAAGAGAAACTATGAACAAAGGGTTTCCCCCAAAAAATAACTGAAAAACGCTACAAAAAAAGATCAAAATGTACCCCCAGAGACACCCTACTGACCCCCAAATTCAGAAACAATACTGATGACCTCCTAACATGTGTAACCACCTATGGACCAGACACTGGTAAAATAAGATCAATAATAAAACATGCTGGCCTCTAGTACAAATAAGCATGTCAGAGGAACCACTACAATGCATATGTCATTACCTCTGTGAAGGGACACAAGTTGTGCCACAAGCAGGTTCCCACCAGAACCCTGAGGGCCTTAAAACCACAGCAAAAGGGCTCCTGGAGCCAGTCCTGGCACCTTTAGAACCAGGCTCATTTGTAGGATGGAAGGGCTGTTCAAACTGGGTACCATTTATGTACATGGGCCTTTAAATCCAACATGGAAGCACCCACACAGTCTAGTTCTAAGAACCAAGCCATGCGATCTAGTGTTTTAGGAGTGGCAGGCCTGGAACTACTTTCCCTGGCACTACTTTACCTGGGCTATATAAACCACACCCTGACTGCAGAACACGCTTCGTGTTATTCTGCAACCCGCAGCGTGTTGCTCACAGTGTTCAGCTCTTGATCTTCAGCATCTTCCTGTAATCCTGCAAGAACAAGAATAAGATTATTCTGTCTTACCTGAGAAAACACCATCCAGCACTCAGCATCTCAACTGGGCTGCAATCTGTGGAAACCGAGAGAAGAAGAAACATCACTCAGCTGTGAGTACTAGCGTAAGGATTTACGGCGAACCGCTACCACAGCTGCTGTTCGAACATTGCAACCTGCAATAACGAGAAAGGGGAAAACAATATTAGAACGCGCGCTTCCAAAACATCGAATTCCATCAGTCTTACCTGAATTCCATCGCGCTACGCCACGCTTCCATCCGGAGCACCACAGCAACATCTGCAAAGGAAAAGAGAGATATTCACGTTTGCTTTCAATATTAAACAACCGCACAGCTCTGTACTTACCTTAACGGATTCCGGGGGCCTGTTTTTCATCGTGCTCTCATCCACTCGCAGCACAACAGCGGCCTGTGAGAAGAAGAAGAAAACACAGGTTAGTTTTAAAAGACAATAAAGGCGCTACGCTTCGCGCTTTCTCTTACCTAGAAAGCATGCCTCTCCATCCGGCACACCAGCATCAAGAACATCGCACCTGAAAAGAAGGAGATAAAGACATTAACGAAATCCCACCATAAACAGAACAAAGACTTACAATTAACAAATCTACCTGCCTACCAGCAGATTCAGTGTCACAGAAGGCCTGTGCCCAAGGAAGGCGTACTGCACCAGTGAAGCAACCCGGCAGCTCGCCAACAAACGTCAAGCGCCCCTGCACAAGAAACGCAGGACGGATAGCTCACCCTTCAAATAACTAAGGTGAGAAAAGAACCCAGTGGGAAGGGAATCGTTCAGACGGAGGTGGGAGATTCACCATTAGAGACAGTTATCACGAATCCTCCCGTCTGTAATTGCAGATTCATTATTCAGCACTAGGCAACTACGCATCCAGGGTTCCAGATCTCAGAGCCTTCCAAATGCCCCTGGGGATATCAGGTGAGCGCAACAGCATAGCACTAAAGAGGTCTAAAAACTTGAAATAACATCTGACCCCATGCACGCTTGGGAAAGAAGTAAATAAGCTCTGTGTCGAATCTGTGAGAAATCAGCAGACACTACCCATGTGGCAAATTTTCAGTGTGCAGATTTACCAAGAAGACCAAGGGTCTCATTACGAGTTTGGAGGTAGCCATGGAGCCATAAGCTCCATGGCTGCCTCCAAACCGGGCTCCTTTACTGGGTTCCTGCAATGGGGACTTAACAGGTCATTCCGACATAGGAGGACCCGGTAAGTCTTACTTGCAGGAACCATTCCCCATTCCCATTTGAGCCCCCACAGAGCTCAATGGGAATGGGGATGGAGGTAACAAACGGCACATTATGAGTGTCCCGTTGTTACCTCCCTCTTCCCCTCCTGGGACCCGGAAAGGACGCCTGGTTTTATGAGGCGTCCGATCCGGGTCCCGCGAAGGGAACCTTGTAATCAGCCCTGACGGAATGAAGGGGGCTGGTCCCTTACCGGCCCGCTTCATTCCGTGAGCGCAAGCCTCGTAATGAGGCTCCAAGACTTTCGAAGTGGCTGAAAATGAATAGATCCCCAGACATTTCTCGAATTGAAAATCATGTAAAGTGTTGTATGTGATTGAGTTCCCATGTGTACTACTGTTTGTAGGGCAAACATCATGCCCAGTGATTTAAAGAATTGGTGAACACAGATCAAAAATCAGATGTAAGACCCACAAAGCACCCATGGTAACACACTTCCTAGAATTCCAACATACAAATATTATGGTGGGTGGTAGACCTGGTGAACTAATGTCAACAATGCACTACTATAAAAAGAGGCCTGGTGGATCCTTCAGCTACAAACCCAAGCCAATGGCCTTAATGAATGGATGCCCTTTTACACCAGAAGCTAGTGGACAGAGGTCCACACACCTCAGTAGGGCCCTAAGCACCATTAGGATTGGTGGGATCCCTACTAGCCATGTGCCCAGATCTGTAGATTCTGTCTGGGAGTCATACTGCACTGTTGCAGGGACTCCCACACCATAGGACTCTGACAGCAACATGGTCAAACACACCCACTGCACCTGTCAAGACAACGTATGTGCCACCTCCTGGGTCACAGTTACAGACTTGGGGCCTCATTACACGGACGGTGGTAAGGGTAACGGTCACTGTTAATGGTACCAGTGACCGTTAACCCTTACCGCCTTACTACAAGGTCCCTTTGCGGGTTGGAGACTTTAACGCCTGCTTTTTGCAGGCGTTAAATACCAACCCACAAAGGGACAAGGGAGCTAATTACAGTACCGCAATTTGCGGTGCCGCAATTAACACCTTCCCCATTCCCATTATGCCCTATGGGGCAAAAATGGGAATGGGGAAGGGCAATGGGGGAAGGGGGAATTACTGCCCCACCAACCTTGGAATGGGACGGTAATTCCCCTTTCCACCAAGGCGGTGCCGGTATTTTACCGGCATGGACCAAGGTGCTAATAGCACCTTGGTCCATCGCCGTCCGTGTAATGAGGCCCTTGGTGTTACAGACCCATTCTAGGTGTGCTAAACATGCATGGGTCCACTATAGAAAAAATACGCATTTTTATATGTATTTGCATCCTTATTAACTTCAGACTGTGAGTGTTGCGTTTGGGCTCAGACACTCCCTCTTTCCCCTCCGTGTACCACTGAGGCTACACATCCATGGCTATTACCATTCTTTGGGTACCGGTGACTTGTTTAACAATGGCTGCTCCCATCAACACAGCTTGCACAGATCACTCACACCTTGAGCAGCGTGCATGCTTGTATGTATAGCAGAAAAGAAAATGGGCCTTAGGAATGGAACCATCCTTGCTAAGCTCTGTGTATTTTCTTGATGCCCATATGGTTGGTGCAAGTTCACAGGATGGTTTTTAGAGGTGAAGCCCACACCTCTTGTTGGTATGATAGGGAGGATCTCCTGAATACTTCACAATTTGGTTAGTTTGAAAAAGCAGATTTTCCACGCTGTTTGCATTCAGTTTACAGTGTGGGTTTTATTAATCAATTCTGGTGTGGGCTCATGGGCAAATTTGTGGCTAGCCGACACATGTTTCGACCTTGTGGTCTTTATCAAGGCTATGGTTGTTGTATCTGCCCTAGGTGGGGTACTGTATCTGATGTGCGAAGGTCCTGTGTTGTCACAGCTGGGCTCTGGAGGTCCCTGTTTAGAGTTCTAGTGGGCACGGGTACATGCTCAGTCTGTTGGCCATCATGTATGTATAGCAGCTCTGAGTTGTTATGGCAACCTCTTCATCTCGCAAGACGCGCGCAACACAAAAAATGGAATTCTGCGATCGCGATGGTAAGACATTGCACCAGATCCGAGCACAGACTCTTTGTCGATAGTGAGGCTCTGCATGGAGACACTCATACTCTTTCTCCCCACCTTTTCTTCCTCCTCCTGCCCCTCCCATTTTTCCTGGATGACAGCTGAGTGCTCTGTGTTTACAACGGGCAGATACAAAGCCTCCAGCACGCACGCACAGACAAATCACAGGGATTTGGTTCAACGGGAGCCAGTCAGCACCTAGGATATCTACTCCACAGGTAACAAACAAACAGGTCCGTTGGCCAATCAGCACTTATTGCATGTTGCATTCACATATTCTCCTCCTACCCTGTCCCCTCCTTTTCCCCCTTCCAACCTCTGTGAATGAAGGGATCTGATTCCCAACACCCGGGTTGGAATTCCACAGACTACCTCCAGACAGAGTCCCACTTGGAGGCATTCTTTAATTTCTCTAATCCTGAACGCAGTGGTCTGTGACCCTGTCCTACCCTTGTTCCGAGGAAGGGAAGGTTCTACAAGGTTAGTGTGTGCTAGGTAAGCAAATAGACCCTTTTGTTTTTGCTTTTATCCTTCACAGTCTTTTTACATATCATCAACATCCCAGTAACCCATTATTTGGCATTCCCTTATTATGGGTACCCCAACCCACGGTCCAGAAGAATACAGCAGAACTCTAAACATCCTGCCGAAATGTCCAATGGAAAGGACATGGACATCCAATCTCAGGTCCATGCCCAAACTAACAGCTAACGACTAGTGACTTAGACGTAGGATTGGTCAAATGACTGTTGCAGCAAATAATGAACAATAAACTGGACATTTTCCACCTCAGCTAGATGCCCCAAGGATGAATAAGTAATCCTGGAAGAAATAATACATACATGAACACTGAGAACAATGAGGCTCAGTATATAGCTAACTGCTTTAGATAGAAAAAGGAAACGGATCTTTGTTAAAAGTGAAAGTATAGGAATTGGTTGAATTAATTCCCTTCACCCTTGCACCTGTTTACGTGATGTGATTTGTCTATGCATTAGGGTACATGTGATTTTCACAGAAAGATATATAGAAAATGCACTATTGCTCAAAATTTTAGTTTAATGTTTGTTTTGAATATCTACGTTTGTAAAATTGCCGAACTCTCACATAAGAGAGGTACAATAAAATGAGAAATGAACAAAAATTGTACGAGTACCATTTGGAATATGCAAAAAGTAAATAAAACGGGGCATTGAGAAATGCCCAACTTGAAAAATGCATACAAAATGTATTATTAGCATTACGAATGTCAAAAAGACTAGTTGAAGGCAAATGTGTATTCATTACCACAGATAAATCAATGAAACAGTATGAAAACTGATGCCTTTGAATTTTTACTATTAGGACACTTCATGTTATAGTAGATGCAAAAAAAGAACCTGGAGTTTGAGCTGAGGCTACAACACGCTTAGCTAGCATGGTGATCAGGTAGGTACGAACATACAGTTCAAGTTTGAAGAGATTGGTGTCTTCCAGAAGCCGACCCGGTGTCTCCTGTTAGCTACAGTCCGCTGCGCTATCTGGCACTTCATGGCCTTGATAGTCAAGCAAGCTCTCTGCTTGGCTTGAAGCACCTGTTTCAGATTAGATAGGTGGTCTTCCCAGGTCTGACTGAATACTGCAACATCATCAAGGTAGGCCACACTGAAGTCTTTCAATCCTGATAGTACCTGGTTTACTATCCTCCGAAAGGTGGCAGGGGCATTCTTTAACCTGAAGGGCATAACATTGAATTGGTAATGCCCTTCTGTGGTGGAAAATACTAAACTCTCCTTTGTGTGATCATTTATGATGACCTACCAGTACCCACTGTGAAGGTACTCATGAAGTTGGCAGTGCTTAACCGCTCAATTAGCTCATATGTCATAGGGATGCAATGTGAATCTATCCTGGTGATAGAACTGAGCCGGTTGTAGTTCATGCCAAAGCCGACTTCAGTCTTCCTGCTACTGGAAATTGTAGGGATAGCACTGGGCTGAGGGGCTGAGAGAGGGCTCAATAACCCCTAAGTCCGACATCTTTGAGACTCCCTCCTTGTTGGTATCCTGGACCTTGTTAGACATCCATTGAATCCTACTCTTCACCGGCTTACTATCTCCAGTATCACTGTCTTGGATGCTCCAACTGATCTTTTCTGGCGTGAGAGAGAACAGATCTGCAAACTGGCCAAGCATCTGTTGGCAGTCTCACAATTGCCGCACTGTGAGGTGTAGGGAGATTTGGACTCCCTCCAGAGACCTCTCAGTGGATGGTATGTACAATGATTTGGGGAGACAATCTGTTTTCTCTTCATTCTCATCATCATTGACTAGAGCCATCACTAGGTCATCCCTGCTGGAGTGACGCTTCAACCGGTTGACATGCAAGACCTGATGTGCCTGACTCAGAGTCTTGGTACTGATGAGATTGTTAACATTACTGACTTTCTCCAGCACTACATACATCCAAGTAAATTTTTCATGCAGGGCACTGGGCTCCACTGGTTCCATGATCCATACCATCTGGTCAGGAGTGTACTCAGTCAGAGACACCTTCTTGTCGTGCCAGTGCTTCCTGAGTTCCTGACTAGCATTCAGATTCTGGGTTCTTTGTTCCCTGTACTTGACCATCAGGGATCAGAGACAAAGGTCATAGTCCAATTTGTCAAAGGGAAGGTGTCTGGGGATTGCCTACTCATCCTCCCTGCACCACTAGCCTGTTCGTTTGTTGGTGAGAGGCCTCTTCTTCAGCTGTGGAGTTTTGCCCGCCTGTGGACCTCGTAGTGACACGAGAGAGCTTGAACTTGGAGAACGAGGAGCCTGCGGAACTACGAGGAGTCAGCAGTGACTTTTTTAACTTTTGCTAAAACTACGAGGAGTCAGTCCACACTTTCGCCGACGGCACCATAGAACACTCCTCCTCCCTACGCTCGCCTGCTCTCATAAACCGGAAGCAAAGTGGAGCGTAGCGGAGTGTGTCTGAGAGTCCGGTGTCAGGCGTCAGGCGGAGTGTGGAGTGCAAATCACTGCGACGCTAGACAAGAACCCAGACTCAAGAAGGTAAGAACAAACTGGAAATTAAACGCAAACCAGATCCTCAAATGTCGTATCAAAGGAATGGACTTGACCTGGACACAGGGGAGGAGGGAACAGAGGTAATTGAAGGAAGTCCAGATATAACTTGTTCCACACCCTCATGGGCAGCGGAAGCAGAATCACAGATGGCTGCTCCAGAAACACATGCCAACAAAAAAACGTGCCCCTTTAACATCCAGGTAAAAATAGGAGCGAGCACGTCACAATACATAGACAACTTACCGGAGGATCAGAACAATGGAACACCAATAATAACAGCAGAAACGCTAACGGAGGAGATAGCAACGCCAACAAGCAGTTCACAGTTAGATGATCAAGAAGCACTAACACAGGCACTGTAACTGCCTGCACAACAGACAACTGTGGAATCAAAAGGTAACCTGGCCAGTTCTCCGGATCCTACACCGAATAATTTTCAAACAAATGAACATCCAAAAAGGACTGAAGAACAAAGGTTGGACAGCAATGACAGCCCAGCCACGGAAACAAATACCGGAAACAAATTGAAATCAATAATAAACAAGGAGACTCAGAAACCAATCTTTATGAAAAGGAAAAACCACAATTACACAGAAGAGGAAGAAGGGTTACAGTGGGGAGTGTCAAAAACATAAGCACATGAAAAGGAAAACTCAGGGCCACTTATAAGCCCCCCGGTCAGATACACAGTTAAAAGGACTAAATACGAGAACAATAAATAGAAGATGCCGGGAGAAAGGTTACGTGGAAACCCTTTATGACAGGGTCAACGATGTAAAATTCGGACATTGTGCTGCCCACAACTTTAAAAACAACCCTAAAAACTGCACATAGTGGAAACCTCTGGCATGCATCAAACGCGCAGTTAACACCCAGCTTTACATTTGGCAATGGAAGACCAGTCAACTCAAATGGAATAAGAAGAACAACCAGAGTTGAAATACCTGATGCAGTACTCTTAGAGACCTCAATAGATATAGAGAACGCGATCAGAGAGAAGTCCACAACAACCCCACAACTCGACAAACGGTGCAGGTTGACTTGTAACAGAGTTAAAAAAGATCAGACGACGCAAACAACAGAGAACAGGAGTGGAATTTTCAAAACCGCAACCCGGCCTGCAGATTCAGTGGAAAAAGAGTACACATCGAAACCAGGTCGCTCAGAGGAAGACAACTTCCTATTGGTAACAACACTGTCAGGAATCCTAGCCCCCTTCATGAAGTTGTATGAGGATATTGCGGTTACCCTAAGAGATCACTCCACAATACTGGCAATGGTTCACTCCAAAACAATATTCGTGGAAGTATTTATTTCAGCAATCCAAAACAATCTGGATAACAGTACAGCAAACGTCACTCAACTCTTGCATGACATAATAGAACCGATTTTAAAAGAGAGAAAACTAGGAAGAACGAATCCAAGAGGAAAGGAGCCCACAAGTAAAGAACATAGTGTCTCAAACACACTACCAGTGGCAACTGAAGGAGAAAACCCAAATGAGATAGAAGGAAATGGTGGAGGGACTCCAGTGGTGCTGGGAAAAACGCAAGAAAGCAATGAAATACAGAACCAAACCTCAATAAGCAACTTGGCAGCACCAAGCATGGGGGAAAACAGCGGGACAATGGAACCGCGGCCATAATAAAAGTAACCAGTAAGGGAGCAGAGGAAGAAGAAAAACAAAAACGTTCAAAAATCGGGAGTCCGAGTACGAAGAATGCCAAGCAACTTGAAAATCTGGAAAGACCTACAAATAACGCCGCCTGCAACTGTCAGATGAATCTGTCACAAACACAGGTGGTGTTGATAAATACGGAAATAACACGGACAGACGAATACAAAAATTTGGAGAAGGCCCCAGAGAAAGAAAAGCAAAATGAGAGTGTCTGTGAAATTTTCAAAAAAAGAGATACACATAAGGGAGAAAAAAAACAGGATAACCACAACATTTTAAATCAAACAGCGAACGCAGAAAGAAAAATAGGAGGAGGTCAGAGGAGAGGAGCCACAACAAAAAAACAAAAAATCAAGCACTTTCGAAGACTTCCACCAGCAGTAAAACTCGGGCGTTCATCAAAAAGAAAGAAAGAAAAAGAACAACAATCGCGCCAAGCACATAAAGTCTATACGGTAGACTCTAAAAAGCAATCAGGTCTGGTCCTGGAAAGAATCCTCCATTATGACGACGGGCTAATCCTAAATAGAACCAACGTAATAAGGCTTTTACACCATATTACAGAACTAAGCCTAATCCATACGGACGACTTAGCAATTGTGGAGTTTGTCGATGAGGCCCGCACCGATAAGGTGATCCTGCATACAAGATCATACCTGGTGAGACAATTGCTCCTGGAAGAAGCACCTCAACTAAGACCAATGGGTTTTGATTTGCAGGAAAGCGAGGAAACTTTAAAAACACAGGAAAAAGTAGAGAAATACCCACCAAGAAAGACCAATAAAATGGACAAATATGTCGGGAACTCTAAGACAAATAGAGAGACAGCAGGAAAAAGCACTAGACAAAACATTCGAAGCCCAGATAATAGAAACAAAAGACAAGAAGAAGAAAATGAAGTGGCAAGATGGAAATGGTTGAAAAACTTCATTGATGACAAAATTAACACTCAATAACATGAAACAGTAAAAAGTGCAGGTTTGTGGAGCCTAGGAAGCTGGAACACAAGAGGCTCAAACCACCTTTTTACGAACAGAGAGATAGACAAGGAGAATCTGAAAGTTTTGTGCTTACAGGAAACATGGTTGCGGCAAGAACCAGCACTGGAAGCATACGTGGTACTACTAAATCCGGCTATAAAAGGTCCTAGAGGTAGACCAATGTCAGGTCTACTTATAGCCATTAAGAACGATTTGAACTGGAAAGTGCTGGAGGCAGTGAATCCAACCCCATTTATCCATATGATAGTGATACAGCTTGACAAAGATGCTGCGCGAGTATTGATATTGATCAATATTTACTGGAACCCAGCTAACATCGCATGCAAAAGGTTACCGGAGGAAATATATGAAATGATAGACGAACAGAGAGAGAAGTGGACTGACCCGCTATATATACTGGTGGGGGATCTAAATTGTACCTGCGTGAACAAAGATAGCCAAATAGAGGAGGTGATAACAACCGCCACAGCGAAGGAAAAAAGAGGAATAAGATGGAACAACATGTTGCAATCAAGAGATTGTGTTATTCTTAATGGACAGGTGAAAGGTGATGTACCAGCTAAAACCACATGGAAAGGGGCTCAATCAGCAGAAATCCTGGATTACATCTGCATCTCGAGCAACCTGTCAGAGAATATTCAGACCTTGGAAGTCATAACAACGACAGAAAGTGACCACAATCTGATGAAATTGACATGCAACAACATCAGTAACAACAAGATTTTTGTCTACAACCAGGATATTGTCACAGTCCAAGGAGGAAAGAAAATAAGGATCAGACCAGATAAAATCAAACAGTTAAACAACAAACTAAAAGGCATGATCCGACTGCTCGAAACGGAACAAGAAACACAAAGGATTGATTACACACCACTCTTCAGAGCCTTTTTGACAAAAGGGAAACCTGGAAGTAATTATCCTACCAAGAACCACCAACATCTATATGACAGCCAGATAAGGAAAAGAAAAAAAGAATTAAGAAGAAACATCAGGAGATTAAAGACGAAAAAAACAATAAACAGTCAATCGAGTAAGGAGATAAACAAGTTAAAACAGAGGTACCACAATTGGCTGTACTTACATAAGAAAACTATGCTGAACCGGGATGCAGAAAGCATGGTAGAAAAAATAAGAACTAAAAATACTGCAGAAATATGGGCTACCATTAATGGAGCAGACCATCCGCAGGAGACAAGCCTATCAAATCCAATAAGTGCCACTTCATGGTCTGAATATTACACACAGCAACAAGAAGAGCCTTACACAACATCTAAGCGAAAATCAGTGTCAAAGAAGGAAAACGCGATAATAGACATCAGTATTGACGCAATTGAAAATATCTTAAAGAAATTAAAAGATTCAAGAGTTCCGGGACCGGACGGACTTACAAATGCAATATTAAAGAGCAATACCAGTGAATGGGCAAAGTTCCTACACATTCTGTTTGAATACATCCTAAATACCCAGAAAATTCCGAACTCCTGGAGGACAGCGGTAGTGGTGCCGATTTTCAAAAAGGGTCTTCGAACTTCGGCAGACAACTACAGACCAATCGCACTGCTGGATGTCGGGGGGAAGGTCTTTGCATCAACCTTGCTGAAAGCACTGACCACCTGGGCACAGCATAGCGGACGACAAGACCCCTGGCAGTCTGGTTTTGTGAGGGGGAGAGGTACTGGACTCAACATTTTTTTGATCAATCTGATGAAAGCAAGAACTACAAGGAACAAAAATCAAGAAATTTATGTAGCTTTTATCAATTTGTCAAAAGTGTTTGACACAATAAAAAGAGCCAAATTGTGGGAGAAACTGGAGAATTGGAAATGCCCGCAGACACTGGTAGAGAACATCAAAGACCTATACACAGATACAAACATAAGAGTCAGGATGGATAAAGCAGGAACACTGACAGATCAAATTCCGATAAGAACGGGTTTAAAACAAGAGTGTCCCCTTGCGCCAGAACTTTATAACCTGTATACATCGGATATCAAGGACTCCTTCGAACTTATACGCTGTTTTCCACCAAATATCGCAGGGACCTCGATAGGGAGACTACTATATGCAGATGATATCGTCCTTATGTACCAGACCCAAATAGGCCTACAAAGACAGCTGACGGCCTTGCAACATTACGTGGACATAAACAGCATGGTAATTAAGCCAAGAAAATCGAGGATCCAGAAGCTGCGCCCAGGAGGGAGAAAAACAAAATGAGTAAGTCAGGCTGGCTGCTGAATGGTAAAAAAATTCAGGAAGTGGAGGCACTGACATACCTGGGAGTTTGCATAAACAATACCAAAAGTGAAAAACCAAGAATCGAAGGTTTAAAACGAAAAGCAAACAACTTAGCGTCTCAAGGGAAAATCCTGATGAAAAGATACCGCAGATTTACCCTAACACCATTGGTAACTTTTTATAGGATGAAAGTCGTGCCCACCCTGACATATTGAGTTGAATCACCAAGACCCATATCGACACAAATGGTCAACTCTAGAAGGCCAATTCTGGCGAAAAGTGCTACAACTTCCCAAATCTGTGCCAATAGAGTTGATAAGGAGAGAGTTGGCATTAACTTCGCTTAAAACCATAGTGATATGGAAAACGCTAACCTTCTATCGAAAATGCTTGGAAGAAAATGCAACCGGAGGTTTCAAAGTGCTGAACAAAGCAATAAAAGAAAAAACAGATGCAACACTAACAGAATAGCAAGAAGCGTGCCGAGAGATTTTGGTGAACCTAAACCAATCAGAAGATGATCTGTGTATAAACCCAAACAAAACCAAGAAAAAACTGTACATGGCAGACTGGATACAAACCCAGGAAACCATCGGCAAATACAAAGGCTATGAAGATTTCTGGGCACAACCGAGAAAACTGAACCAGATTCCGAGCTATTTGACCTTATTCCCGAATTGGTACTTTTGAACTCTCTTCCTAAGATTTAGACTGAACATCTTGCCAACGGGAGAAATATTACAAAGGAGGAAAGTCATGGGCAGAGACGCAATATGTGTAGTGTGTGAGCTCAAAGGAGAAAAAGAAACCCTGAAACATCTCACACTCCATTGCATAGGACTACGAGAAGCTTGTGAGCAATGTTTGGGCAATTTACTTAGAAACTATGTCACAAGGAGCGCGGAAGACTTGTGGAAGATCCTTATAGAAGGAGAAATAATGAAGATCAATTTAGCGCTTGTAAGAATGGTGATCTTAATACTTAAAAAATTGGAAGGACTTTGGAGTGACACAGACAACGGAACGAATAACAACGTTGGATGAACTACAGAAAGGTGGTAGACAAAAAAATTGAAACTTTGTCTACAACAGATTAAAGGTTTAAAATAAGGAAAACCATGTAAATCTGTGAAACAAATAATATATATATATACATTTCAGGCATGTATCTGGATCCCCTGTCAGAAGTGACTTATTTGGGGAATCCCACATGAAAGAATATGCCTTTGAGGGCCTTCACCACCACAGGAGCTTTGATGCTTATCAAAGGCATGGCCTCAGGATACCAGTGGTGTGTTCCACCACTACCAAGATGTAGTGGTTTCCTGAGGAGGTTTGGGGAGCAAAGGACCCTCAATGTACATACCTACCCTCTCAACAGGTCTCATAACCACTGTCAGTTGAATTAAGGAGACCTTTGTGGCTCCGCCCATCTTGCCAGATGCTTGCAAGTATGACAGGAGTGGATACATTCTCAGATGTGTACTCCCATCTGGGGCCAGCACAAATGACAGACATCTTGTCAGCTGTCTTGGCCATTCCTTAATGACCTGCCAATGGAATGTCATGAGCCAGGTCCAGTAGCAACCTCCTGTGACATTAGGGAACCACCCACCACCACTTGTGCCCACTCTCAGAATGTGTCAGCTCACTGCACAGGAGACCATTCTCCCAGTACACCTTGAACATCCCAGGGACTTCCACCTGGGCCTGTCTCTCTGCCTACTCACACAAATATGCCAGTGTGGGGCAATCACACTGGCCTTTGCGAAAGTCAGCCTGGCTGGAACCTCTACTCAAGGGCAAGTCACTTAGTTCTGGCAGGACCTTGAAGTCTAAAAGCACTGTGTTCTTAACCCCAGGTTGTGGTTCTTCACTAGTGGGCAGAAGTACAATGTGTAGGTGGGCACCACAGTAATAAGATACTTTAATATAGGTAACGTTTATTTGGATTAATTCTTGCGGGAATGTTTTGACCTGGAGCTACCAGTCTGTAAGAGATCCTATGGCATCCGGATCGCACTAAACAGATTTGGAGAAAAAGTAAGGTAATGATACCGTACTTAAGACTGGTGCTCTCAGTTGACCTTAAATAAGGTTGCACAGTTTTATATAACTCTTGCGTGAAGTACTTATAATGTCAAACAAATGTATCACCAGACGTTACATGGTTTTCCAGAAGAAATGTTTAATTCACATTTCTTGGTTTTGTATTTCTTAGTTAGTTCAAGTATTGCGAGGCAACTCGAAATAGATAGGTCAATTATTCAAAAAAGCACATATGCCAATGCATTTCGGTCTGTGACCATCTTCAGGGCTGTACTAAAGTGAATGTAGAATCTAAACAGTGTCAGCATAATTCATTTATCGAAAGACACATAAATGCAATTCATGGTTCGAAAAAAAAGTAAAGCACATACCCCAGGTGGATCCAAATCAATGTTGAAAATGCGGGAGGAAGGTGAAGGAAAGTGTGTCAGAATCGCCATATCACTAAGTATGTACAATTATATACCACTCTTGCATAAAGCACCCTGTACCTGCTAAATGCAAGTTGTTCTCTCCTGTGAATGCTCTTGAAGTAAGTCTCCAATGTTGCTGTTAATCACTAGTGGGCACCTGGGGTCACTGAATCTGGTCCCACTGCAGCAGGCAGCTCAGCTGCCACTAGGCCCTCTCCACCAGGAGCATGTGCCTTTGTGGGTTCTGGATGTGTTTTAAAAGGCTTTTGTCACAGATAAGAATCAGAAGATCAGTCTCTTGCATCGTTGAAGCTCCACATCAGTTAAAAAGATGGTGATGTCTCTGGAATGTCTTTCAAGTTGGAGCTGATGGTGGACAGACCTGAGATGAAGCTTGTAGAACAATCTGGCTCCATTGAGGTTGGCAATCACTTAATTGTTGTTTGGTGTGCTGTGTCTTACCGCATGGCCACACATTCAATATCGTTCCATTTACTTGGTCTTGCTGACAACTACAATCAGGGACCCAAAAGATTTTCTGTTACAGTAGCCTTCTCTAGTTTGTTCAGCTCCTCTTTCCTAGATCTGAAATGAAAATAGGGTTCGATGTCTTTTTACCGACAATCGTTTTTTCAATGGATTTTTTACCAAACAATCCATTGAAAAAAAACATCAAATTTTTTTAAATTATTTTGACGGGCCTTCAAACCGCCCATTTCCCTATGTTATTAACCCCAACCCTTTTAATCCCTTACCCGACCCCCGTGAATTGATTGATGAGTTTATTTGATGGAATTATGTTTGTTAAATATTCCATTGAAAAAAAACGCATCATATCGAAAATATTGTTTAAGGCAGATTGTTTCATTAGTTTGGTCGACATGGAGCTTGACTGTCTGATTCAATGCCATTTAATCCCCCGAGGAGTGAGTGTTACTCCTTAAACAAGTCTTCTAGATCTGCTTCATGGATCCTGAAAGGGAATAAACTAGTTTGAGTGATTGAGCTGCTTTCCAACTGAGTAGCATGTTGCTTCTCTCTGCTTCAACAAATACTTTTTATTTACTTTATCTATGGAATATTTCCAGCACAAACATGCCTTTGTGACGAATTAGTGGTTTGGTTCCATAGGCTAATATTCGCTCTCTGGTGTTCTGGAGACACAGCCATTGCCGAATGAGACTGAACTTGGACTCTGGCAGCACGTTCACAGATGTATATATGATATGATATGATGTGACATTTATAACGTGCCTGTACACAAGTATTTCTAGGTGCAACAAGACAAGGTGGAGGAAACAAGGCGGGACACATTTTAACGATCTTATTAGGCCTTGTGTCACTAAGATTGCGCAAGTGCAGGGAAGAGGGAAGGGGAGAAGTGTCAGGGGGAAAGAGAAGGGGGAAGTGCAGTTAACTCACAAATACTGCCAGTGGGTGGCTCATAAGTGCAGAGAGAAGGGACTTCAGGGTTGCAGATACAGACCCTTAAGTGCTGGGGAGCCCAGAGGCCATGCAAGGGAAACTGGACATGCAGGTGCCTGGGCCTGAGTTCAGAGGGTCACCAGTGCACAGAACAGTCAGGTGCATCAGCAGGGGACAGGAAGAGAGAAAGCGGAAGCAAAAAGGAAGGCCTTGAATTGCTTCCGAAACTAGAGGTGGTTCTGCTCAAGTTTGAGAGAGTTAGGGAGGCTGTTCCAGAGGGAGGCCCCAGCTAAGGGGATAGATCTGCCCCCAACTCTCTGCTTGGAGAGGCGTCTGACCCTCAGAGTGTTGGAAGTGGATGAGCGAAAAGCTCAAGAAGGAAGATGTTTTGGAAGGGAAAGTTGGAGGTAGAGCAGTCCCAGGCCCCAGAAAGCCCTGTGGACAATGCAGAGGGTCTTGAAGTTGATTTCTGCAGCCACGGGTAGCCAATGAAGAGCTTTCAGAGCTGGATAGATATGATCCCTGGGCTTGAGGCCAAGGACAAGTCTTACAGTCCTGTTATGAATAAGTCTTAAAGGTCGAAGAGTTGAGGAAGGAAGATTTAGAAAGAGGCTGTTGCAATAGTCCAGCCTAGAGAGAACAAGAGCTCTGAAGATAGTGAGCTTCTGGGGGAAAGTGAGAAAAGGAAGCTGACAGTTTGACTTCTTAGAGATGTCAGAGATGTGAGGAGAGAAGGAGAGGGTGGAGTCGAAAATGACACCAAGGTTCTTAGCCTCACAGGAAGGAGTAGGAAGGGGTCCCAGAGAGGGCGGCCCTAGAGAGGAAAGGAGGGAGCAGGTGTCTCAATGAGGAGGATCTCAGTCTTAATGGCATTAAGGCATAGATCATTGGCGGCACACCATTCCTGAATTGTGGCCAGACAGTCTGGTATGATAGAAGAAGCAGAGGTGGCTGAGGGAAGCCTGAAAGAGAGCTGAGTGTCATCCCCATAA
Source organism: Ambystoma mexicanum (assembly GCF_040938575.1). Classification (NCBI taxonomy): domain Eukaryota; kingdom Metazoa; phylum Chordata; class Amphibia; order Caudata; family Ambystomatidae; genus Ambystoma; species Ambystoma mexicanum. The sequence continues at coordinate 1,410,820,933 of NC_090935.1, forward strand.
CATTGGAAATTGGAGTAGAAAGTAGCAATGAGGTGGGCAATAGATGCCAGGTAGTGGTTGAAGAGCCAGAGAGAGAGCTTAGACCCCTGGGTGACACCACAAGTCGAGAGAGAGATAGACGAGAAGAAAGAGCCCAGTTGGACCTGAGAGGGTCGGTCGGTGATAAAGGAGGTCAATCAAGCCAGGGCCTGATTAGTAATACCAAAGTTATCCCGAAGATGATTGAGCAGGATGGCATGGTGGACCGTGTCAAAAGCAGAGGATAGATCAAGGAGAATGAGGACAGAAGGGAGATTAGAGTCAAGATTGGAGGGTGTTGAGGAGAGCAGTTTCCGTGATTCTGGCAGCTCCGAAGCCAGACTGGTGGTCATTGAGGCAAACAACAGATTCAGTATGTGGATTAAGCTAGGAGATGGCCAGTTTTTCCAAGAGTTTGCCCAGGAAAGGAGTGATGAAGATCGGGTGATATTTATCCGGAGAGGAAGGATCAGGCGAGGGCTCCTTTAGAAGGGGATGCACAAACAAGTGCTTAAAGAGCAGGGGAAAGCTCCAGTGGCAAAGGATTGATTGCAGAAATCGGCCAAGGCTGGGGCAAATGTGTCGATGTGGTCCTTGATTGTTCATGATGAGCCTGGGAGAAGTGGCTTTGATGAGACTTTCATAGATCGCACTTATCTAGAAACGTTGTCAGGGGGGAACAGGGGAAACGAGGAGTTTGGCAGCTGAACGAGAGTTGAGAGTAACGATGTTGAGCAGGTTTCCAAATTTGAAGGACTTCCGGGGAGGGGTACAGGCCAGAGGTACACCCTGCGTAAGTGTTGGAGGTGCCGAGGATGGGCAGAGGAGGAAGGAAGGGAAGGCAGGGTAGTCAGAGAGGGAGAAGAGACTGCCATAGGGGTGGCAGAGGAGGGAGGCAACAGGGTGGGCAGAGAAGCATCAGGGGATGCCGAAGAGGTGGGAGAAGAAGGAGGTGCCAGAGGAGCCAGAGAGGGGTAAGAAGGGATAGCATGAGAGGAAAGGAAGTTGATAAGGTGCGGGAAACTTCTATCAAAGAAAAGGAGATTGGGCTGAGGGCCCTGGACCAAGACAGTGCGATTTAAGTAGACATTAATGATGGTCTTAGAAGATTGGAAGGGGGCCAGGACGGCCCCCCATCGGGTGCCACCATTAATGGGAGAAGAGGAAAAAGGAGAGAGAACAGAGACCATATGGTGGGTCCATAGGCATGGAGAGGGAACGACAAAGAGTATGTTGGTAATGGTCTGTCTGGAGGAAGCACTGGTATAGGTATCAGCGATAGGGACGCCTGGATTGGAGACCAGGATGTCCCTTTTAAACTTCTTCCTGCCAAACTTAGTGAGAGGCATAGGATATTCAATAGAAAAACAGTTATAAAAGATAGGTGAGACAGAGAGCACCATAGTGGGTGCAGGGAGGAAAGAGGGGGGTAGGGAGAGGGGATCTCAGGTAGTGAAGGGGATAGGGAGGTCACGCAAGGGGAGGGGCAGACTGGAGAGAGGCACAGGGGAGGACACAAAAGAGAGGGGGCACACAAAGCACAAGAGCAACAGACCTACAAATCAGATACAGTACAGAACCATCAGAAAGAAAAGAGCACAACATGGAACCTACGAGTAGAGAATGCAGATGTAGTACAGAACCAAGGCAAAGCACATATCACAACGGGGAACCTGGAAGTAAAGAAAGCAGATGCAATACAGGACCAAAAGCAAAACACAGAGGTCAGCAGGGAACCTAGAAGTGAAGAATGCAGGCAATTGTAATGTGATGCCACAAACTGTGGAAAGCAACACAATATCAAGAATTATAGAGAGAAAACACCAAGTCAATACAGTCAACAATACAGTCAACAAGGCACAGAACACAACAGGAACCTATAAGAAGAATGCAGGCAATGCAAAGTAATTCCAGAAAAACAGCGGAACATGAGACAGTGGGCCTCATTACAAGGTGGGCGGAATGGGTTTAACGGAGCTGGCAATGGTGTCGGTGCCGGTAAACCCATTCCGCCCTATTATGAGGTTCCCTTGCGGGACCCACTCAGAATGTCTGGTCAGACCAGACGTCCTTTGCGGGTCCCGTAAGGGGACCAGGGAGCTAATAGCTCCATCCCCATTGAGCCCTATAGGGGCTTGAATGGGGATGGGTTTTTTGAATGAGGAATTACCGGGTCCTCCAAGGTTGGAATGACCTGGTAATTCCTCATTCAAGGAACCCGGACCCAAGTTTGGAGGCAGCCATGGCGCTAATAGCTCCATGGCTACCTCCAAACTCGTAATGAGGCCCAGTGTCAGAATAGTACACAATAGATCGAAAAGAGAAGGGCTGAGATGCGGGAGGAAGGAAGGGAAACATAGAAGGGGGAAAGGAACAGGATGAAGGGACCTATGATGTGAGGGAGTGCATGGGGCCAAGTTGTTGGCTAGGTTTTTGAGCACAGTACACTACAACACACCCAGATTCGACTTACATGATCAGTTGCAGCAGGTCAACAGCTGCAGGCTACGTTCTATCACACCGGACACTGGCAGACATCACTGGAGCTGTCCTTAGCCTCTGGTCCTTGGCCGAGGGGGCTGCTACAGCAGGGGGTAACTAGGGTGGGCAATTTAAAGGACCTGCCAACCAATGGGAGCGTGGTGGGATGGAGGGAGGGGGAGGACCAACAAACAAGAAAGCAACTGGGTCAAAGTGGGGGGAGAGCGAGCACACAAGTGCTGCAGTGCGAGAATAGAACTTTCGCAAATGTGGGGTTTGGACGTTTTGCTTTGAGACTATTTGTGGGTCTCATCAACACATACAACTTAATCCTCTCCTGGCTCACAACCCTCCAGTGTGTTGTCCCCATTCATGAGCGGTTCTATCCTTCTTATAGTGTCCTTTTCCATTCTCTTGGACATGTTGGAAAACTTTGGAGTTTGTTGCATGTTTGGCAGGTGTACCCTTTGGTAAGGCAATCTTGGAAATCATGTGGCATCAGGGCCCTGGACAGAATCTCGATTATTTTTAGTACTTTGCCCTTGTTGCTACAATGCAGTGTAAGAAGGTAGGAAATTTCCTCTGATTTATCTTAACTTAAGATACTCTTGCAGATTACAATTCGTTTTACAAAATCAGGTATTTGCCAATGCAGATTTGTTCTTATTTATCTGAAAAGACTGAATGAATAATAAATACAAAATTAAATTGTTTCTTTATATCGCACTTCATGCCGCAGTCCAGCCTCTAATTGCGCAACTGGTTTTTAATGCCATGCTATTAGGCATGCTCTTGCTGCCACGACAAGCACATTGCCCGTGAGCTATCCTTCCAGCCCATGTAACAGGTCTCAAGCTCTGTAAGACAATATTTTGTTTAGTTTTGCTAAGCTTTACCTCGATTGCTGCCATCGAAACACATTGTGTCAATTCACAACATTACAAACATTTAAAATGATAAGTCATTTCACCAGGGCAAAGATATAAAAATAATAAGTCACAGATCACATCGAAGATATACAAAAGAATATCATGTTTTTTAAATATATTTAGCTTTCTGTGCCAAGCACATACAAGATAAATCACAACAGCATATGTGGAGGCTGCTGTAGACAATAACCTACAATGAAGCAGTGAAGATGACAAATGCACTATTCCCTTGTACCTCGGCCAAGGATTCAGATATCTCCTTTGAATATCAATATATGCTGGGCATAAAAATAAGAAATGTTAGAGTGTCTCTGGGCTCAGTCTGCATTCCGGATTCCACTAACTCATTAACTTTGGAATAGGCAACATGCCTCACCTAAGTTTCAATAGGAGAGCGTTGTTGTAGTGATTGTGTACAAGGTCTAAATGCGGCTCACGAAATCAAGAGTTTTTACGAGACAAGTAGCTGAAACAGAAATCATTATTGAAATAATTGTAAGAGAAGTGTAATGATGTTACTGACTGTGAAGCTGTGTTATGTTATGTTAGCTAAATGTATAACGCGCATGTTCAACCAAGGGCATCTTGGCGTGAAGATACACACAACAGGCACCAGCAGTCAGTGATTTAGCATAAAAGAGCAGTTTAAGTAGATGGTGAAAGTGCAGATGGTTCTCAGTCAATTTAAGTTTAAGTGGAAGGCTATTCCAAAGTTTACCGGCCGCCACAGAGAAGGCCCCACCACCAACTCTCTGAAGGCGGAACTTAGGGACCAAGACCAGATGCTCGCTTCCAGAGTGACATGATCAGGTGATATTTTATGATGTTAATGTATTTTGTCTCTTAGTTGTTGTTTTATGTATTTTGTCTTATTTATGTACATTGATGGAATTATCATTTAATCCGAAATACATTTAATTATTGATTGATATCATTCAGGTGACTGGCGCAATGTGCGGGCGTATGTCAGGGGGCAGCTAATTCTCAGTCCGCCCCTGTGCACTGCCTCCACTGCGTGCCTGCTCAGCCTGTTGCAGGGCGTGGCGCTTCTGGTTCCCACTCTATTGCCTGCAAGTGTACAATTGTATGTGCCATGTCAGGCACCTGGTGCTTCACCGGCTTTTGAATCTTCTAGTTCTCGGTTTCATGACATTTCAGGAATGATTTGCCATAGAATGTAGAGTGTTCTGCAGGTGCTTCTGTGGCGCTTCATAGAGGTGCATCTTTGAATAAGTTCCGCTTTGCTTTAATTGTTACCATTCACGAGCTAACATGACTTTGCAACACGGAGTATCTTGGCATGCATCGCCCCAAGAGACTCACTTGGTCTTTGCAGCCTTTGACAGGGATTGAAGCATTCGTGAAGCCCGGCTGCGTAAAGGGCGACTGCTAAAACTCTGCTGTTTGGCTGTGCTGCGCCAAGCAACTTTACTCTTCATTTCTACCTCATCAGACCTGAATCCATCTCAGTGAGTTCCCCCCTCGCACCCCCCGCCTTGTGAGAGGTGAGAGGCTGGTTACGAGCGTGTGAGAGAACCGCTGCAACGCTGTGACGCGGGCTGAAGCCCCGCCCACTTTTTGGTACCGCCCACTCCAGGAAGTGAGGATTGAAAAAGAAATCCCAGCGACCCTTGCGGCGTGAAGCCCGGCTGCGTAAAGGGCGACTGCTAAAACTCTGCTGTTTGGCTGTGCTGCGCCAAGCAACTTTACTCTTCATTTCTACCTCATCAGACCTGAATCCATCTCAGTGAGTTCCCCCCTCGCGCCCCCTGCCTTGTGAGAGGTGAGAGGCTGGTTACGAGCGTGTGAGAGAACCGCTGCAACGCTGTGACGCGGGCTGAAGCCCCGCCCACTTTTCGGTACCGCCCACTCCAGGAAGTGAGGATTGAAAAAGGAATCCCAGCGACCCTTGCGGCGTGAAGCCCGGCTGCGTAAAGGGCGACTGCTAAAACTCTGCTGTTTGGCTGTTTGCTGCTTTACTGCTGCTTCTGTTGGAGTGACACAAACAATGACTCTACGAGCAGAAGGTCCGCAAACTCGAAAGAAAACTACACTACAACGCCGTTCGACAAATCCCTGGTTGATGATGAAAAGTGCTGCTGGGACCAAGGTAAGCAAATCAACAGGACGTGTGCTACTGTCTATAAACAAATCACAAACACTAGCAAGTCCAATAATGACTGGGGCCAGTAAATCATCATTAGCCTCTACATTTTCGTGCTCTGACGAGCCATTCACATCTGAAGATGCGCCAAATTTGTTAGGGCAGTCTGATATTCAATTAGATGCCCTTCAATCCTCACAAGTTAATCAAGTGTTAACCTGCTCCTATGCTTCTAAACCCACTGGCAATCCACTTCCTATTGATGTCTCATGTGACTGTGAGCATGCTAGCACCCCTGCCGCTTTTGTATCCAAAATAACAAAAGCTAATCAATCACAATCAGCTCATACTGCATCTACTATTTCGGCCTCTCTGTCAGACACAAGTTCTACACCTTCTTCTCAACCGACGACAAGGGTTTCGGCGACCCTCTCATCACTCAAGTCTGGCAAATCAATGAACGACGCTGACCCTTGGAATGATAAAGAACCCCTTTCGAATCTGGTGTCCGATGAGGAATTGCTAAAAATCTCTAATCCAGACTTGGAACATCCATCAACAAAAATTTTGCTTTCAAATCATGCTGTGGGCAATAAATCATCACAAACACCCATAAATGCACAAACTTTAAATGTATCTGTCACAACTCCTCCACATCAGGAAAATATCCTTAGCGGTCTGAAAGTTAAGTCAATTTATCCTCAGTCTTCAGGGATCACTCTTGATTGTCCAGATTTTGAGAACATCAGTGGTTTAGCCTGCCAAGCACCGGAGGCCAGCCTTTCTTCCACGCTAATTACTAACGATCAACAACATGGAAAAACCATTGAAAATACCTTTCATCCTTCAGAACCGCCTCTCAACCCACTATCTACACATTTAGAGCGGAGTGCAGTTGCGCGTGCCAGTCGCTTACAAAGAGTAGCTGAACTAAAGAAGAAAAGCACTCACATCAAACTTCCTCTACCGGGACACTCCACTCAGAATGTAAGTACTCCGCATTCAACGAATATCCACCCTTGCGAGGAAGCCCACTCTTTGAACCCTTTGAAAAAATGTGGATTAACCAAACCACAATACAACCTTGATAACTCAAACTGTTCTTCGTCTTTTCATGAATTCGAACCACAAGCACCTGGGATATCATCTGAAGCCCTTATCCAGATTCACAACAATGTACTGGCTGCCTCAGCCATTGCTCTAGCTCCATTCACAAAAATCTTCGAATCCCTCATTGGAACAATTTGCGACCAAGGTACTGCTATATCCAACCTTATGTCTAAAATTGACAAGCTAGAACACTTTTCGAGTTTTCTTCAAGACCAAATGACAATTAATGCCGAAACTGCCACGAGATGGCAGGATAGGCTGAGTGATCTTGCTGCTAGGCATCATTGCCAAAACGACGCTCTAATGGAGGGCCTTTTAGATTCAGTGAAGTGGATGCGGAAGATTGCACCCACCCAAGTTCCTGATCCCTCAGTGACTCGACACATGTCACCCGAAACTGTTTAGTCTATTCCAACCAGAGCTTCAGTGACAGCTTCAATTGAACCTATCCAATCAGGCCCTGTATCGACCTTGCCAGCATCCACTCACAATGCTCTAAAGTCAACTTCGACTATTCAGGACCCAGGTCTGAATGTGAATAACATCGCACCACCAGTAATTTCAACAGGCAAAATAGACTCAGCTCAAACTGCTATCGCAGTAAACTCATTTAACATCTTTAAGGGTTCAACAAAAACTATTACCACTACGACAGAAAGTAAACTGAAAAAGCCAATCAGAAAACAAGTACAGCCACCAAATAAAATCAAAAGTACTCTATCAAAACAATCACAACAAAAGACGAAAAAGTTTGTAAGAAATCTTACTACTCCAAAGAAGTTAAGCCTGTTTTCAAGACCATCTTCAACTGTACCGGCCAAAAGCACTGGTGACAAAAATCAACAAACTTCATCAGGTACTAAACTTAGCCAGCCAAAGTTCGCGGTAAAACGTAGGCGGCTTGACTTGAGTCTTTCGTCCTCTGAAACTGGCTCCTCAACCTCCTTAATTGACCTATGTAACTTATCAACTTACTCAGAAGATCTTGTCAATTCTATCTTCACTTCTGAAGAAGACCAAATTGCCAAATCATCTGAAGACCTCTTAAGGAAAGTTAAAGAGGTAGACAAATGCTCAAAACCACCACAAGCAAATTCAGTTGTTAATCATCTTACCTCTGCTCCAAAAAAGGCCCAGCAACAATCGTTAAGTGCAAGGCTAAATCCCAAACAAACATCAAATCAATTAAAACTGCACTTACTTCCAACTAAACCAAGCTCAGGCCCTGGAAACTCTGAATCCGGAAAATATAAGTGGAAACTCCGTCTCCAAAATGTTCACTCAGATGGAAACGAAGTCAATTAAACCGAAGAAACATTTTAAAACTGCTTGCATGCATTCCACCGTTGCGTGCCATTTCATCTGATGACATCAAAATTGTGGAATATGTATCTGAAACAGCTTCTGATCAAGTTCTACTGCACATTGCTTCTGCAGCAGTAAAAAATATGTTACTTCAAGCAAATGAAGACCTTTTGGTGTACGGCTTTGACCTCACTCTTGAACCATCTGCCCTGGATACAACTTCGTCATCTGCTACTAAGTTGGCCCATGAGGTAAAACGCGGAGCTGCTGCGTGTGCAGCCTTACGTCAGTCTTTAGTCTCCTCTCCGGACATCTTAGACGCTGCCATGCATCAGTCTTTTGAAAGAAGAGCTACCAACTCCAAAAGATACCCACAAGGCCCACGTAAATAACAACGACAACAAACTACCAAGCAGGAGCTAATCTTACTGTCATGGAATACCAGAGGATTTAAACATCTATTTAACACATTCCAGGAATCCCTGGAAAAAGTCTTTATTATATGCTTACAAGAAACGTGGCTACGCGATCCACCTACCTGCGACGGCTTTGTCACCCTAATAAACCCAGCTAAAAATAATTCTAAAGGAAGACCATTTGCAGGTTTAATAACTCTTTTGAAAATCGGGAATCAGTGGACGCTGGTCAAATCCACGAACCCCAACCCGTTTGTGCAAAGCACCCTAATCAAATTCTCATTAAAAACCACGATCCCTAATCTTTTGATCATAAATGGATATTGGAATCCCGCTATGATTTCATCGACAGCCTTCATTCAGTCTGTTCTGAACGAAATTGATCATACTTTTTTAAAGTATGAAAATGTTTCAGTTATAATATGTGGGGATCTAAACTGCAGCTGGTTTAAATTTGATCCATCTTCTAAACTAAATGTTCGGCTGCCAGATTCTGATGTCATTTCAAGGGGACAACAATGGGCAAAAGATCTTCTAGATCGTAACTGTTACATGTTAAATGGATCAATTCGGGGTGACTCTCCTGCAAACCCCACATGGCACAGTATGAATCGGAAAAACACGTTGGATTACATCTGGGGCTCGTTTGATGTACTCGAAAAAGTAAACTACCTAAATGTGCTGCCAACGACATTAAGTGATCACGACTTGTTGCGACTAGCCTGGTGGGAGGACCTGGGCAACTCTCTAGAAAAACATCCTGTTCCACTTCAATTAAATGCTGCAGGAAATAGATTGAGAGTAAGTGGTCCAAAGATCAGCCACTTAAGCCTGAATTTGCATACACTTCAGACAGTAGAATATACTCCACTCATGACAGACTTTATCCAGATAAATCTTAACTCAAGAGTTGTCGGAACAACCCCGAAACATCTATATAGTCCAGAAATAGCAGAGGCAAAAAAATTACTGAGAAGAGACGTCAAGTTGATTAAAAGAACACAATGTGATCAAACCTCCAAGGTTATAGAGGTAAAGAGGCGACGGCAAGTCTACCGCAATTGGCTAAGATCACACCTTATAATAATCGCTCAAGGACGAGCGGAAACCATGTTAAAACTACTGGCTCAGAAAAACATCTGTGACATCTGGGCTATCTTAAATAAAGGTCGCTCGAAATCTAACTCAGCAATTTTCAATGAAATATCAAGCAAAAAATGGCAGGACCATTTTACTGCAATATATGTAGACTCTGTATCAGAATTCTCTATACCTTCTACTACATCTATCTCCAGTTGGAATATTATACCTTCATGCGATGAGATTGAGCTCGCAATTTCTAAGCTCAATAACTCCAGAGCTGCTGGCCCAGATCAAATCTCAAACTTGACGCTTAAAAAGCACAGAAAACACTGGGCCGTATTCATTCATGAACTCTTTTCTCAGATTGCACTCTGTAAGAAGATCCCTTCTTCATGGACCAAGGCCATAGTGGTCCCAATTTACAAGAAGGGCTGTCGGGCTGATCCGGTGAACTATCGCCCAATCGCCCTTCTGGACACAATTGGCAAGATCTTCGGATCCTTTCTGCGCCAACACCTGGTAAATTGGGCTATCTCATCTGGCAAATTTGACCTTCGTCAAACAGGTTTCACCAAAAACGTGGGAACTGACGTAAATCTCACACTTCTGTCGCTCCTGAAACTGTCAGCAATGGAGGCGAAAAAAAAAATCTTTTTCGCATTTATCGATCTCCGTCAAGCCTTTGACGTTATCAATCGGGCTAAATTGTGGGAAAAATTACATCTGTGGGAGTGCCCGAACCATCTGCTAGAACCCATCATCGCCCTGCACTCGAACACTTCAATTCAAATCAGAATCAACTCCCAAGGGGACCTCACAGACTCAATAAGAACGTTTAGAGGCGCCAAGCAAGGATGCCCACTTGCAGCAGACCTCTTTAAAATCTTTATTGCGGATCTTCCTGATTGGTTAAAATCTGCCCACTGCTTTCCCCCGAAACTCAATGGTCAGATCATAAACCATCTGGTGTACGCTGATGATATAGTGCTGGTAGACCAGACACAAATTGGCCTTCAACATCTTCTTTCTCGCCTGAAAGAGTATCTATCTGCAAATGAGTTGACTATAAATACTGAGAAAACAAACATCTTGTGTATTGGTCGATCCATGACGAAAAAAGACAAAGCATTCCGATGGCACATAGATGGAAAAGTACTTGAGGTCGTTCAGTCGATCCGTTACTTAGGCGTCATGGTCAATGACTCACTTTCAGAGACTGCTTGGATTGAAGACCTGATAGCCAAAATAAAGATCTTAAGCCTTCAAGCGGCCAAAATCAATGCCGACTACGGGAAATTCTCCATCATCCCGGTCATAATGTTTTATTTACAAAAAGTCGTCCCAACAATCACCTTTGGGAGTGAAGCTGCGTTGAACATTAACTATGATGTCTGGAGTCGACTGGAAGGAAAGTTTTGGAGACGGGCATTGAATCTTCCAAACTGTATTCCAATATCAGCATTAAGATATGAACTAGCTTTAAACTCTATCTACATGTCAATAGTTTGGAAATCCTTAACACTTTTGCGTAAGATACATCTTGGCGCCTCTACTTCTACTTCTGCCTATAATATACTTCAATCAAGCAAAGATGCGACAGAAAATGTGCTAATTAATGCATGGAGGAGCAAGTTAAATCGAATCATAATTGAAGTAGGCACATCTGAGGAAGAGCTAATTCAACGTCCCCAACATGCCAAAAAGAAACTAGCAATTTGGGATTGGATTATAACCTGCAACAACCGTTCTGCTCTTAAATCCACGCTACCCCCTTCGAGAAGCATAGTCAAGCTTCATTGTCAACCAAAATTTCTCACGCACTGCCCATCGCGTCATCATAGGGCACAATTTCTGAAGCTCCGTCTAAATGCTCTACATACCAATGAGATGCTCTGGATGCGTAGGAACAAAGACTCACTCGATAATAAATGCCGCTTCTGTAATACATCAGCAATCGAGTCCTTAAAACATTTAGCAGACGTATGTCCCTCGCTAACCAACCTACGCGAAATACATCTAAAGGATTTCAAATCACTAACTAACGATGAAGACGACTGGTGGGACTATGCTGTGGCAGGACACAACACCAAGTTGTCCTGTAATTTAATTAATTTTTTCGATGAAATTTTAAATTCAGCGCCCACATGTCAGATGACCTAGGCAACCGGATAATCGTTTGACTTTAAAGTGGAATTATTAACCATAGTATTGGCAAAGTCTAATGATAAAATGAAACGTGCAAAAGAAATGAGCATTTTATTCTTTCGTCTGTCTTAACGAAATGTAACAAAAACATGATATATTATATCAGGTTGAAGTTTTACAATAAAAAAAAAAGAAAAAAATGGAAGCATTCGTAGTCAGGGTTTATTTAGGGTTTGAAGTGAGCAGGCAGCTGCATAGAAGCAGCTTTATATCGTTAAATTAACAAGTGATGAATGTTCTGATGTTTTTAAAGATTTTACCGAATGCCTCTTCTTCTCAGGAAATGTAATGACCTACTTTTCATTGAATGTTTTTGTCCTTGGAAGAAATATGTTCTCTGTGGTAGATTCACCTGGAAATAATTAGAATAGGCTGGATGATTTATGAATATCAGAAATGTATGACAGGAGGACATATTCTATTTTATGATAAGAACTTTTTAGCACCAAATGTAAAGATGTGTATTTACTTATTTATTTATTTATTTGGGTATTTGTTAAGTGCACCTATCCCGGAAGCATCTTGGTTCTGGTTATAAAAGATTGATGGTTACAGTGGTTACACATTGTTTATGGTTACAGTCGTTACACGCTACATTAGGTTACATCATATGACCGGTTAGGTCACAGGGCCTCATTCCGAGATTGGAGATAGCCATGGCGCTATTTGCGCCATGGCTGCCTCTAATACCGGGTCCGGCACCGGTCTGGTTCAATGGGGACTTACCGGTGCATTCTGACCCTGGAGGGACCGGTAAGTCCCTGTTGAAACAACCATTCCCCATTCTCATTTGAGCCCCCCTAGGGCTCAATGGGAATGGGGAGGGCGCTAATAACGGGCTCGCAAATAACAGGCCCGTTATTAGCGCCGTGGTCCCTTAGCGGGACCCGTAAAGGACGTGTGGTCAAACCACACGTCCTTTACGGTTCCCGCTTAGGGACCCCGGAATTGGGAGGTAAGGGATTACCGGCACCGGTCTCCTTACCCGGAATCCCTTATCGCCCAACTTGTAATGACCCCCACAGTCTTTGTAGGTTACAAGAAATGACATCACATGACATGTCTATGTTTAAGATTACATAAGGGGATAGCAAACGCGTTGAGACATGGTAGAATGTGTTACATCAGATGGAGGCATTCATATAATTCTTGTGCTTCTAGTTGCATTGGCTGAATAGACACATTGTGAGGCTTTGTGGAAGGACCAGAGAGAGGGAATCTGGTCTCAGTAGTAAGGGCATGGAATTCCATTGTTTGTTTTATGAAAAATATTCTCTACTTTTAAAGGTTGAAATGTCTCTATTTGTAAAGGTTGAAATGTCTTCAAAAGTAATGATGTGTGCCAATTGATTATAGTATGGAAAACAAATCTATTTTGTAAAGGTTGGCATTTCTCAGCCAAAACAATAAAATAATGAATAGCAGCAACTTTATAGTCGTCCTCACCCCCAGTGTTTGGGAGGGAAATTAAAAGATCACGTACTTCTTCGCCCACTAGTTGAAGCAACAGTGACCTCTTTACCTCTGGGTGGGTCTCCTTTACTGCCCTGAAAATGTTATTGCTGCAGCCCAGACATAAGGTCCATCGTGACTGTGAGGAATTGCCCTCTGCTAAGAATGGGAAAGCCATTGCTTTTACATTAAATAATATAAGGATGCAGATAATTCCATCTTAGAAGGGGAGTCTGTAAACAGACCCTACTTTCAGAAAGCTCTATGCCAAAAGCATTGTGTGTGCACCAGTATTCTGATCTGCCACAGAGCAGGTTCAGAGGTCACGGTTGTTCTGTTTGACAGCTGCTGTGTAACAGCCGAGTCACTACAATGCAGAGCCTGCATTTAAGTCTGAATCTCTGTTTCAAAATCATAATAAAAATGCTCAACTGTCACCCGGTGACCGGAACTTCTGAAAATATGAATCATCGCTAGGTTTTAGAATGGTGACTGGTAGTTCACATAATTATTAAAGCCACACCTGATTTTCTGGCTTACCAGTGTCAACCATGTGAGCTTAGACCATCTATGAGAGGCAATGTGATTTTCAAGTACCTGACTCTCTGCATTCCATTGAATGACACAAAAGACAGGATGCCTGGCTCTGATGAGACTCTAGGTGGATTAGTAAATCCTCCCTGCCAGGGCCAGTAGCTCAAAACTGGGGATCTCCTGGGTGCCTCGCTTCAAAGAAGTAATTCCATCTCAAAAGCCTGCGTCGCATGTCACAGTTAGCTCATGAAATACTCAACAAATACTGCAACACTCAATATAGATAGCTCAAGGGTTTTATTGAACCTTCAATGGGCCCTATGGCCATCCCACTTTCTTGTCTGAAAGCACCCCTTCCCTGACCCAGGTGTCCTAAGCTCCCAGTTAGTAGATAGTGTTTGCTTCACCCACAATATACTAATAGCTCAATAAGCTGCAGTGTCATCCTAAAGGCATGTGGCCTCATCTAAGCTCCCTCGGGGACCTCCTGGCTCTCTCTACTCTATCCAGTTCTTATTGTTCTTAAGGGTCATAGTAGTTGCAATGCAGACACTCTGCTTGATTTGATCTTTCCTCAACCACACTCACTTTCTCCTCTCCCTCTCTATGCCTTTCTCTATACCTCTCCAAAGCCTCTACTTTCTTCCCTCTTCCCTTCTGTTCCTCTAATGTCTCTCATAACGTCTAGGTTTTTCCTTCACCCTTTGATCTTGCTTACCATTCCTCCACACTATTACTCCATCCTCCACAGAACTACTCCATCCTCCACACCACTACTCCTGCCTCTACACTGGTACTCCCTCTTCCACACTAAAACTACCACTTCACCCACCTCTTACTCACACACCCTCCTTTCACTCACACAATCACTTTGCAGTCACTCCCTAATATCCTTCACCTAACCACACTGGCCACATTTTAATACAAACTCACAATGCAGTACCACTTTCAGTCACTAGCCAATACCTCACCTTCTCAAGAAATCATCTCCACACTCCACTGTCCTTTCCTTCCTCCAGCTGGTCTCTTCGCCTGTCACCCCCTCCACCTCTAACCTCACCCAAACAACCCACAACTTCATGCTGTTGTTTGCCTACTCCACCTACTCCCTCCATTGCATCAATGGCTCTGACCAATTTGGCCCTGTCTTCCCCACCCTGGAAGTGTTGGAATTAGTAAAGGTTACATATAGCTGGTTAAGCGCCACCCATTTTCTCCAAGTAGGCCATGTCACAGAATGGCATCCCAGTAAGTTGAATGTCCCAGTTTGTTTTAGGGGGGCTTGTTCCTAGCACCCCTAAAGTAAGTTCGATGTGTGTGGGGTTTGTGCCCCTCATTTTAGTCTCTTGTGGTCTGGGGTGCTGACCAGTGGATGCAAGTGTTCACTACTATTGCCAGGAAGCATAGTGCTGCTTCTCTGGCAGCTGCATGGTGTTAATGCTGCAGAGTCGCTCTCTTTCCACTGGTTTTTTTCCTCTGGTGGCAGAGTGAGGAACACTACAAGGTTGTTTTCCTTTGATTGGGTCCCTTATCGCATGTCCCATTCTGTTGCTGGCATGTGGCACTGGATGACAGCTCTCTCAGATGTTTCTCACTACTGTCTCAGTCCACTATGTCTTTACTAGAAAAAAGACAAAGACAATTGCAGGCAATTTGCTTAGGCGGTATTGAGTGAGACAAAGGTGTGCTTCTCAGAAAACAATTGCCACAAGGAGTTGAGGAATCGGGCCCCTCTCAACTGCCACATCATCCTCAATGATAGTTCTGCACTTGCCCCTGGTTGGCAGGGGTTCATGTCTCCTCTTGACAAGGCCATGGTACTGGCCTGATTCAATGCCAACTCAGTCACTGCTTTTGACTCTCTTCTCCCTGATGGCTACAAGATTATATCAAAGCCACATCCCAAACACACTGGCGGTGGTGTAGCCTTGATCTTCCCAGAATGGTTGCCTTCTTCCTTGATACCCACCCAGCCCTGCTCTTCCTTTGAAAGCCTGGTCTGAAAGTTTGTCATCTCTCCCACTTCTTCTTTGACTATTGCTACTATCTACATTTCCTATCTCCTCTTTTCTTTCAGAATGGACCAATGTATCATTGTCTCTCCTAACCTCTACCTCCAAACTCCTCCTTCTGGGTGAATTCAACATCCGCCTAGACTCATCAATCACGACCCCGACTCTCTTATGTGACCTCTGCACCTCTCTCTCCCTCTCTATTCTCCGCTCCGGGCCTAGCCACTTGGCTGGACCCACTCTTGATGCCTTCATCCACTCTGATCTCATGCTCTCTACCCTACTCTCTAACCCACTATCCTCATCTGGCCACACTCTCCTTTCATCCCACCTGGAACCTCTCGGCCCTCTGCTGGAACCTCTGACAGCTCTGCCAGCCTCACTTGCAAAGTTCCCTCCAAAGAAGCGAGTGTCAGTTTCTGGTCTCGCCTCCACCTTCATCCCCCCTCCTCCTCCAACTTCTGAATTAACTTTTGACTCTGCTCTCAACAATCTAGCTCTCGCTATCATTCACACTCTCGATATTCTTGCCCCTGTCATGAGGATTCAGCTGAAATCTGCCTGCAAGTGTAATGCTTGGTATGACTCTGATCTAGCAGCCCTGAAACGCAAGTACAGATTTGCTGAACGGAAGTGGCAGACCTCAAGCTCATCCTCTGATAAACTGGCATGTTGCCTTCGCCAAATGCAATATCATCTCGCCATTTGCTCCAAGAAAAGGCCTTACATCCAGGCCCGCATCTCTGGAGCCTCTAACAACACAGCTGAACTCTTTAAAATCTGCAAGGAACTAGCCAATCCACCTGCTGTCTCTACCTCGCCTCTGCACCGCACTGGCCACCTACTTCACTGCTAAAACTCAGGACATTGTGAGTTCCCTCTCATCCTGCCTCTCCCCCTCCCCATATCTACTCCTTGGCCCCTCATCTGCCCACATCCAATCTTTCCTCCTTCTCTGCCATCACACCAGACAAGGTCTCTAGAGTTGTCTGCTCTATGAAGGTCTCTTCCAAACAGTTTCCCTTGTTCTTCCAGAACTATTAAGGACAATGTTGTCCTCCTTGCCCCTGTACTTGCGGACCTCTGCAATCACTCTATGCCACTGGGTCTTTTCCTTCTTTCCTCAAGCACTTTCTTGTACACCCCCTCCTTATAAGCCTTCTTCAGACCCCTCATGTCCGGCTTACTACCACCCCATCTCTATCACTGCCTTCCTTGGGAAACTTCTGGAGAAGTTGGTCTTCCCCCATCTAACCGAGAATACTGAGCTTGTTGGTTGCCTGCATGACCATCAATCCGGAGTCTGAGCAAGCAGGGGCACGGAAACTGCTCTTCTGAACGCTTGTGAAGAATTGCTCACCTCTCTTGACTCCAACTCACCTGCTGTTCTCATCCTACTAAATCTCTCCTCTGCTCTTGATATGGTTAACCACTCCATGCTCATAAAACAGCTCCACGAAGCCCTTGATTTCTTGGAGCAGCACTGGACTTCCTCACTGACTGTCCCTCCCAGGTTATCCTGGGTTCTTTCTCCTCACCCACCTCTATCTCCACCTGTGGTGTTCCCCGTGGCTCTATACTTTTGCCCTGGCCCTTTAACATCTATCTTATTCCTCTTGCTCACCTGATCTCCACTTTTTCACCATGCTTCCAGTGTTATGCAGATGACATCCAACTCTACTTCAGACTACTCTCTGCATCGCTTCAGACCCCCTCTGTCATTCCTGATTGCCTGTCCACTATACAGTCTTGGTGCACCTCTAATAATCTATATCTCAATGCCAGCAAGACTGAGAGCCTTTCTATCAGGACTCAAATTCACTCTTTTCTCCCTTCACTCTGGCCACTCTCGATGGGCTCCCCCTCTTCTCCTTCCTCTGAGACCCGAAACCTGGGAGTTATCTTTGATTACTCTCTCTCTCTTTCATTCCTCACATCTTGGAACTTGCCAAGAAGGCCCATTTCCAAATCCACCTCCTCAGGGGCACTCTCTGTTTCTTTACTTTCCCTCAATGTCTCCAGAGCTCTGGTACTCTCCAGGCTGGGCTAGTGCAACAGCCTCTTCCTTAATTGACCTTCTTCTATCTGATCCCTCTAACTGATCCAGAACAGGGTTGCGAGACTTATCCTTGGCCTTAAACCCATGCACCGTATCTCTCCAGCCCTAAAAAACTCTCCACTGCCTCCCAGTTGCTAAAATGATGCAATTTAAATCCCTCTGCATCATGCATAAGGCTGTCTGGGGCCTGAGACCACTCTAACTGCAACTTGCCCTCACCAAATACTCTCCTTCCATATCACGCCGATCCTAAGGCTTCATCTCTCTGCTTGTCAATCGCTTCACTAACCATAAAGCAGACGACCATTCCCTTTCCCCGTCTGGCTCCCTCCTCTGGGACAGCCTCCCCATTTCTCTCTGTCTTGCGCCAGATCTCCTCAAGATCTGCAATTACCTCAAGAATGTTATCTTCTCCTTCTCCTTCCCTCTTGCCCTCCCTTGCTAAACCCCACAGTAGCTATGATTGGTGGACTATACCCTTATGTGTCCTTCTGGGTCCTGGCTTTCTGTCCAATCGCTAGCAGCATCCCTCGCCAACTGCACTCAGCTTCGAGCACCACCTGGCCTGTGCTGCCTCACAGACCTGCACTTATTGTGTGGCCTGATGACCCCTCTTCTATCTTGTGGTCACTGTCTGGCACCCACCTATTGCCCTCGCAACCAGCCCTTGCGCTTAGCTGTTTGCCTTGCAAATGCCTCCCTGGCATTTCACCCCTCTGTGGATCCCTAGCACTTACCCCCTCCCTGCACCTTCTCTCCGACTGCACCTGCACAATCCAAATGTTCACAAGGCCTAGTAGGACTGCTATTTTCGGTGTTGTTGTATTTTGCATTTCCTTTGTCTTGCTGTTCTCCTTGATCTCCTCCTTTTGCCCTATTGGCGCTTTGAAACACAATTAACTTGGTGTATAAGCGCCTTACAAATGACCAGTAAATAAACAAACAACATAAATGAATTAATTGGCAAAGCACAATTGAGCATCCTGTCTCCATCTCTCTCTTTCTTTCTGAATTGACAGGAGACGACAACACATGGTGGCGAATGTGGCATCCCTCAGGCAACTTCAAACCTTCGGTGGCAAGGCATGCCTACAAAAGAAAAATAGACGAAAATTGGAAGAAACAGAATATAAGGAAGACACTGGGGACTCATTTTAGTTGTTAACAGCAATTCAAGACACTGCAACCTATACAGGGCTCTGTAATGGCAATGTACCAACCCACATCAGCTGGGCTTTCCTGTGCCGACCACTACTTCCAGAGAAACCTCAGGAAGTGGAGAGAGCCGCTGGATGATAACAGTCTGTGCAACCAAACATCTCAGTCCCACCAGCAGCATATGCAGGCCACATCTGCATTAATCTCACGCCTTTGCCACTGATTGACCTAGTGCTAAGACCTGTCTTCCCAAGGGTCACTGTATAGAAATGGATTTTGCCTCACCGGAGTACAAGTAGGAGGAGTGACTAAACTGCCTACTAGGCCCTCACACTACTACAGAACAACAGTGATCCCAATCATGAAGATTAAATAGACATAGTAAGAGATATACCTTATTTTCCTCATGTGGCAACGTGGGTGGAGCGCAGGGTATACTCCCAAGAGAGTCGTAATTGGGATGACAGTAGCAAACCAACAGCAATGGTACAACAGTCCAAAAGAAAGAAATGTCCAATCAAGGTTCTATACAAATATGAATACTTTAATTAAACACCAAAGCTGGTAAGCTAGATGGGAACTGGTAATATAGCTCAGCACGTTGATGAGTGTTTGCTGCTGCAATCTGTGTGTAGTCTGGAAGTCGCAGGTTCAAATCTCGGTAAGGCCACCAATAAATGAGTACTAATTTCGATTGATTGATAATTGTACGCAAATATGGTGTATGTACAGCGGATTGGCAAAAGCGCTATATAAATAACAAATCATTTATATATACAACTGTACTATATAAAAAGGTAGCAGGGGTGAAAGGCAAATAAATCTCGTCAAGATCAAAGTCTTCGGAGGAATGTTTGATAGAAGAGCGAGCATTGAGCGTGGCTAAATGAAGCAGGTCACTGCCCTTAAAGGTTTTCAGAGGAGGAGCACAGAAGGGTGGTACACCCATCGGAGGTGGTGATGGAGGTACTGAGAGAGAGGTAGGAGGAGTAGCAGGAGCAGGAAGCAAGTTGATGAGACACAGCAGGCACCAGTCATAGAGGAAGAGGTGGGTTGCAGACTCTGGCCCAGGATATTGCCATTTTGAAAGACATTAATGATGCACCTCGAGGATGAGAAGCCAGCCAAGAGAACTTCCCATCTAGTGCCACCATTGATAGGCGAGGAAGAGAAAGGGGAAGGTGTGGAAATCAGATGTGGAGTCCATAGGTCTGGAGAGGGGACAGAAAAGAGGATGTTGGTGACAATTTGTCTGGATGTGGCACTGCCATAGGTGTCTGACATTATAGTCCAGGATTGCAGGAGAGGAGATGTTTTTTGAACTTTTTCCTTCCAGACTTAGTGAGGGAGGGGGATAGGTGATAGCATAGCAGTTAGAGTAGATAGGAGAGCTGGAGAGAACCATAGAGGGTGGTAGAGAGGGGATTGGGACAGAAGTGAACACTCCACATGCACAAGACAGCTCACCAGTGGGCCTAGCAGCCATTGGTAGATAATAATCACACATTGATCTGACATTGCTCTAAAGCACTAAAATAGCACAAAAGCAGAGGTTGCAACAATTTGAAAAGCACATCAATATTTCACATAGTGAGCAAGTGCCAGTGTAGCATTAAGAGTGTTAGGCATAGTAATCAGTAGAAGCAGGTAAACAAAAAAAAGAGATGTACAGTAAATAACCATTGCAAGTTGGAAGGGGACACCATTAGCAGGGGGACCCTGTGAGCCAAGGGAGGTAGTAGTCAGTAGGCAGTCAGGTGGGGAGTTGCCCATGGCAGGTGATGCAGTGTGCTTACCAGGGCATAGTGGTGGCACATGGTTCATGGTCCTGGTTGCATGAGGCTGATAGTTTATTTCTCATAGGTAGGGGGGTGGCAGCATGAGGGGCGCCTTCCAGTGCCGGACAGGGGTAAACAGGGGCCTTTGATGTGGGCTTTGAAGGGTGGGCTGGCTTTCACGCCAGCCGGCTCAGCGATAGGCTCTTTGTTGGGAAAGTGAGCCGATCACAGGAGTCATAGTGCATTATGTTGGATGGGCACTCCTGTGACTGAGACAACTGCAAAGGCGGCAGCCATGATTGAAAAAGCAATGCCAACCATAAATGTAAGCAACCGTGAGCAATGTGGCACTATGCTTGCAGCCTCAAGTAGAATTTTGAAATCAAAGATCACAGCAGTGAAAATGAGGTTGCATCCAGTAACAAAGGCACAGATATACAGTCCGATTCAGAGCGAGTCAGACCCACCCAAGTAGTGACAGCCTTTTTATTAGCATTGGAGGTGACATGTCACATCACCAACATGTGCAGGTGTGTGTGCAGGTTTGCAGTGCTAGTGTCCGGCCCACTGACCCAGACCAGTTGCACTAATGACCTTCACAATAGTGTTCTGTGGTCCATTCTACAAGGTCAAAATGTCACGCACGGTGTCAGTGCTGGAAAGTTCAGGCTAAGGATAGCCAAGAAATAGTTTGATAGAAGTTAGGATTGATGAGCAGTTTTCAGGGTAAGGTAGCTCAGTGGGTTAAGTACTTCCTTTGCCCAACCAGTTCCCACCTGACAATCTCCCCTACTGTTCTTCAGCTAGAAACTTCACCCTCATCTATGACCCTTCTCAAGCCTTCTCTACTTTCATCTCCAAAACTGGAACAATAGCTCTCCTCAACCTCCTAAATATTAGGAAAATCAGGCACCTCCTTCCTTTCAACACCTCCAAGTATCTCTTAACCACTCTTGTCTTCTCTAAACTGGACTACTGTGCCAGCATCCTCTTTGGTGTCCCTAACTATGCCTTCTGTCCTCTCATCAAGATAAATTCACTAGCAGAGTGCTCATTAAACTCCCTCACTTCACACCTACTCCCTCATACCGTCACCAGGCTGGGTGGCTGATAATGCAAAACATGGCCAGATTTAAATGTTTTTTCCTGGTTCACAAATCTATCCACAGTAAGGCACTACTGTATCTATCTTCCTCTATTCTACTTTATAAGCCTTCTCGTAATCTTTGCTCTGCGTCCTCGACGACCCTTGTGGCTCCTCACCCTCCCTGTGCTTCCTGCCGCTTCCGATATTTCTTCTTGTATGGAATTCTCTTCCTCAGACATCCAAGAAACAGTCAACATGGATTTGTTTAAAAATGAACTAAAAGCCTACATCCTCATCTCTGTGTTACCCTCTTAACCTACCTCTCATCTGCCTGCCAGCTAATATTTTTCCCTCGCCTCTGCCCTGCCTCTGTCTCTCACTTCCCCTGCCTCCATTGCAGCACTTCACCAATCATTGTCACATCGCGAGCACAGCTGGCCGTTCTGCCTACATGCGCTTAAAAATGTCCAATGTTGGTTGTCATTAATCTATGTATGTCTACTTATGTATTGTCCCTTGTGACTGTTCCATTTACTCCCCTGCACAAGCTGGTCAGAATGTCCATCAAACTCAGCCCATTGCAAGAAGCTCACAGCTTCCACTCACATCTGATTTTTTATCTAATGTACGTTATTTTGTGATCAAAAGAGCATTGCTCCTCTCCTCCTATATATCAATAAATAAATACACTCTTGCTGCAATCCGTGTGATCTGCAGGTGGCAGGTTCAAATACCAGCAAGATCACCTCAGCTTTTCATCCTTCCCAAAGTCGATAAAATGAGTACCAGTTTCGGTTGGGTAATACTAATCGCATATAAATGTTCTGCGTAAAGTGCTTGGGATAAAAGCACCATACAACATCATTATGCTGTGTTTGCAAATGCAATTTTAATTCTTTGTATTTGGGTGCGCTCTCTCAGTGCCATCATGTCAACCAAGTAATTTATTATTCATGTAATTATTGTGTGTGGGCGAGCAATTAGAGAAAATGCTTCAAACTAGCATTACTGAGGAAATGTGTATTTTTTACCCACAGGAAATAGAAATACTGGAATATTTTTATAAATGACAACAATGCTTCACGATTGAGCGCAAGCATATGAAAAGGTTATGCAGTATTTCTCATCAAGAAGAGCCAAGGTTCTTTGCTACGCCGATAATACCAGATCTGTGTGTGGATGTAACGCCTTTGTAGAGAGCAAGGGCCTCTGCAAGCAGAGATGTGATAAATGAAAACACGCTTATCTGGCGCAGGATTGGCTTGCCAGATTCCAGCTCGACGAAAAGCCTTAATGGGATCATTGACAGAACCTTGGGAAGATAAAATAGTATAGACAAAAGTGAAGGGTTGCCACATGTCGCAGTGCTTGCAAGGAATTGCATTTCTGAGGCCTTCGAGTTTCTGTGAATTTGCGGTGCCGCCAATGTTTACATCCTTGGACTAATGTTTCCTTAGAATGGAATATGCTGTCAAAAGGGACCATGAAGGTCGACCGAGAGCCATTGCCTGAAAGCCATCCGTCCAAATGTACTCAGTGTGGTTGCAAACTAGGCACTGACGAACTGATGAGTCATTCACGATGACTCGTGGAGTACGCGCACAGTGCGCATGTTCTGTGAATGCGCGGCACCCGCGGCTCCGGTAACCTGCTCTGCTTTCTTGCATGCAGTAGTAGGGTTTGCTCCCCTTTGACATGCTAACTATCGAAGGCAATGCACCCTCCCTCTGTTATTTGCTGGAGGTACCATAGGGGGTCTCCAGTCAAATAGTTCGCATGGATTTAGAAGAGCCCTGAACCATGACAATCTGTAATGGAATGAAAACATTATCACATGTTAGCAGGGGTTGACATGTGGTGACATCTGCTCCAAACAAAGCGTGCTTCCGCAATTGCTACTCCTGGGAGCAGTACCCCTGACAAAGGGAACGATTTTGGACAACTTTAGTCCGAGCAGAACTATCAGATCATGCAAACAATCAAAGCCCGTGCAAAAGGTGATTAGGTTTTGCTCAAGCTTTGCAGTCTGTGGAAGAGCTGCTGGGGGGGAGGAGGGGATTCCAAAGTTGGCTGTACGCTACCATGCGCTTTGCAAAGATCAGGATTGATCTGGTTTCACAACACGCTCAAACCGCTTTCATTTTCCTGATTCAAGTTGGAGGTAACATAAAGAGCCCCCGAATAAAGCAATGTGAATAGAGCCCACAATTCGGAGATTCAGAAGGGAAAGATGAGCACATGCATTCCTTCAACTCTTGAACAACAAGCAGTGACAAAGCCAACAGTTCTGGCTGACATGTAGGAGTTAGTATCCGGTCGCCTGGAATGATCACTGTTTGCCAACTATAGGCATTATGTGCCCAGAATGTATCATCATTTGTTAGCAAAACAAAGAGGTGATGGCTGAAATGTTTGGAATTTAACTTAACCTCTGGCAATTGCTCTGGGCAACCCTCCAAACTATCGTTCCTTGCCTGCCAAGCATATGGAAATCAGGCTTGGTCCCCGGTGTCCAGCCCAAACTGCTAAGTACATTCCTTCAGCATGAGACCACAAGCATCCCCAGACATATTTTAGCCTCATTGGGTGTCATCAGTGAGGAGTAGCTTGGGTATCTATGCCCAGTTGGCTTGGGTCACACGTCTGCCCATATCCATCCCACCTGTGGTGACAAAGCAAAACAAAGAGGTTATGGCTGGAAGGTTTAGAATGAATCTTAACCTCAAAGGGAGGAGAAAGAGTTGTGGACTAGGATGGGATGTAAAGTATCTCCGACAGATGCCCTGTAGCAGCAAAATCGGACAGGGAAAGTGGTGATGCCACTAGCATTATTGAACACTGCACTGACACAGTTTCACTACCCAACACACATGGGAAAAGAGGTCATTGGTGCCCGTATTAGAGAAACATGGTTCTGTCCAAATTTGGCAGAACACGTGGCTGAATTTGTAAGCAACTATTTGACATGCAAGCAATTTACAGCAGGACATACATTTAGTATTGTGAGTGGAGCCATACCTCGGCCAGTGAGCCCATTCCCGCATTTACATGTCGATTATGTTGACATGATCCAAGTGTGTCACGGATACTGGTACATGATAGTGGTTTTGTGCCCATTCTCGAGGTGGATTGAGGCAGGCCCATGCTCGCATCCTGACGCTCTCACAGCCGTGACATTTTTGGTCCAGGAGGTATTCCCAAGAGGGGGCATGTGTGAGGACCGGCGGTCTGACAACCGCCTTCACTTAGCCAATGAGATGTTCAAGCACGTGACCACATTGCTGGGCATTCTACATAAGTTCTCCTGTGCATATAACCCATAAGCAAATGGGTTGTGTGAATGCCTGAACAGTCTCCTGAAGGAGGCAATAGCTAAAACAAAGAACATCACAAAGAAGAACTTGCTCCACTGCCTACCCCTCGCACTGTTTGCACTGTGCAACAATCCTGGGTCTGACCACCATTTAACGCCCCACAAGGTGCTGACAGGACGACGCATGCAACTCCCGCTGTCTCCTCAAACTAGAGCACTGAAAGACTGTCAGAGTAGTGCAGATGTCTTAGGTCAGGAAATGTATGATTACATTACTTCCTTGATTGCTAGTGCCTTTATTTTTTATCTCTTTCCAGATAAAGCGACATGGGGGGTCACAAGACAGCAGAGAGGGCAACTGTGACAATGGACCAGAGGACTCTGAGATTAAGAGACAGGTTAACATTGGTAAATTGGTCTTCCTATGCAATTTCCTCAGAAGGTCGGATGCATCAAGGTTCACTGGTCCCCACACCGTGGAGAAAGTGGCAGACAGAGCTGTCAAACTCGAAGGAAAAACAGTGTGGAACCCCCTCTCAGACGTCAAGGCTACCAAGCAATGGCCTCGCCTGGAAATGAGCTCAACAGGGCCAACGATCAGTAGCAAGAAGAGCAAACCAATGATTATGAACTTACACTGCCGAATGGAGGACAACCATTGGTTACTCGCTCAAGGGCAGCAGAGCTAGAGAATGGACTACTTTATAGACTTAGAGTGAGGATACACTGTCTGTTTGTTATTTTATTCTCTACATACTTTTGTTGAGAAAGCCGACTGAAATAATTGATGATTGTTCATGTTACCCGCTGGTTATCACCCTAATACCCTCTCAAACCAATGTATCCACAATGGGAGAAGATGCAATAGATTCCGAGCACGGTCACCCAGAGTGTATTATCTCACCTTCGTGGAATATTTGTCCCAAGCTTAACCACAACTCAAACAAGGCAACCCTCCTGCCCTCGCCACATTGAGAGACCCAACAGTAAAGGCAATGTGGGAGCAGGTGTTTATTTTTGCAGACAATGATTATATGGTCCACGGGGCTTAACCAATTAACTAAATACTAACAAAATAACATGCACTTTCATGCATTTCAGGCCAACAACTATACCTTGAGGCTGTACAAGGATCAAGCAGCGCAGGTAAAGAAGGGTGAAATAATAAAAATGTGATTATATTGTTTTGTCTCTTTATTCAAAGTGGGCTATTGGCATTTAGATTTGGGAAAATTCTGTTGGTTGCTAGTGCTACCAATGTATCCTCTATTAACATTACCCCGACACCAGCAGGTTGAACAACCACGTCAGGAGGATAGGAGAGCACTGCAAGCATGGTAAGGAGAGATAAGCACAGTGTTGACACAGATATGAAGGGGTTAAACATGTATCTTACCAACACTGCTCGAGTGTTTAACAACATGTGGTGCAACCATGGTAGGTAAGGAAACCACTGGGGAGAGCTGTTATGTCTGCTCATTAATCCCCTATGCCATGATTGCCTCCAGAACGTTCGTAGCAACTGAAATACCAGCATCTGTATTTAAAGATATAAGAACTGATGCCCCTCGCCTTAAGGGAACGCCCATAAACTATCTGCTTTATGCGGATGATATGGTTCTTATGTCTAAGACCCCCCAGGGACTCAAAAGTATGTTGAAAGCTCTTGAGGGCTATGCTCATTCCAACTGCATAGCCATCAATACTTCCAAAACACAAATCATTCAATTTGGGAACCCTAGACAAAGATGCAGAACCTACTCATGGATATTACAGAACAGCTCCTTAAGCATTATTTCAACGTATACCTATCTAGGTGTTTTAATAACTAACCACCCGACTGATTTACCTTTTGAGGAAGCTAAGAGAGCAAAACTTCACAATTCAATTTCCCAAGCAAGAATTATCAGAGCAAAATTTTGTAAATTTTCGATATTTCCAATCATAACTTATTATAAACAGAAAACATCACCTATATTATTATATGGGACAGAAACCAAACACTGGCGACCATATACCTATTGGGCCAAGATGGAAGGAGCTTTTTGGAGAAAAATGTTGCATCTACCTAGTTCGGAACCACTACCTCTAATTCGCTATGAATTGGGATTAATATCACTTCATGCCAGATATAAGTGGCTCTGCTGCTCCTTGTATCGCAAACTTGTAATGGGTAACTTGGAAAATGGCCTAACTCGAATTATGGCCGACTATGCTGCACAAGAAACCCATGACGTATTTATAAGAGTTTGGAGACAAAGAGTGTTGAAATTGCTTGATGATGCTAACATAACCATCCAATTGCTAATTGATAACCCCTGTAAGGCCAAAGAAAACATGTGGCGATATGATTGGATTCTCACTATTGCCCAGTGTGCACAATATAAAAAATTTCAGGAGAACCCATTTGAGCCAAAAAGATTTGGCCAAACTGCTCGGTACTTATTGATCTCCCCAAGTCCTCAGCACCGCCAGGCATACATGCGCTTTAGACTAGGATTGTGCTCTACAGCTGACCTTCTTTATAAGCGCAAAATTCTATCAAAGGAAGAAAACAAATGTAGGTTTTGTCATCATATGTTGGAGACTGTGCGCCATTCATTGGTTGATTGTGACCATTGGACAGAATTAAGAGCTAAACTGTTCAAACCGGTCTTTGAAGGGCATATCAATGTAACCTATGACCAACTATGGTCTACGCTGTTTCACACGAACAAAAAAGCGATACAGTATGCGATTGTTAATTTTTTGAAAATTATGAAGATTTGAATATGTTGGGAAAAAATTTGTTTTAGAAATGAAAAAAAAGGAAAAGATTGAATTATATACATTATGTTTCTTTTCTGAAAGCTCTGACTGCTCACAGGGGTTTTAATTTAACTTTTAATTTAACTTTTAATAGAAATTTATTCTGTTTGTAATGTAGATTTAAATGCATTGTTGAAAGGTTGGAAAAATGTATTTTTCTTTGCCAAAACAACAACCAATAAATAATAAAAAAAGAAATACCAGCATCAAGAGCATATTGCCTGATGTACCTGTCAATGGTAGCAACTCAAGGAAGATTCCAAGGGAAGACAGCACCATTAAGGTGGATATCTTGAACAATATTCCGTACAAAGACAATTAAATAAAGACACTAGACATGATGAATAATTATTGGCAGTTAGACAAAGCAATACAATATGTCACTGATGGGCCCCAGAAGGGAGAGACACAGACTATAACGCTGAAAGAATTGCCATCCCCATGGACAAGAGTGAAAGAGATAGGAGGAAAACCTGGGTGCTGGGAACATAGACACAGAGGATGGATGGAAGGATGGAGTGGTGGGGAGCAAGGCTCTCACTTTAGCACAGTCTCCAGTGAATAAGGCACAATAAGAGAATGTTAAATGCCTCAAGGAGTGGGATACAAGTGCAAAGTTGCTCATTTGGGTGGAGAATGAAGCGGGACAAATGTCCAAAATACTCCTGAAGAGGCCAGCACTCTGTTACCAAAGTGATGATGAGGTGGAAGTTGTTGGAAACGTAGGATGCCGAAGTGTGGAAAAGCACACAGTGATGAAGACAGGCACAGCAGTACTAATGGACCAGTACAGGGCGTTGCGGCTCCAAGGCATACAAGAAGCTTCCACCAAACTGGGGAGGAGTTTGCTCATTGGTACACATCAACATGCTGTCACTGGTAATGCTACAAAAAGATGTGAAGCTCGATGATTTCCCAAAAATGGACACCAACAAGAGGAATCAGAGGTCTGTGGAAGGAGAACATATAAGCAACAGCCAAAAACTGGCAGAGTTAAAGAAAGTAAAGAGAGGCGATAATTATTTTTCAGAAGCATCAGAAACAGCACTGGATGAAGTACTAGCAGAGCACAGGCTGTTCAGCAGAACACAAATGTGATTTGCATCACTGATTCCATCTGTGCAGGCATACACAAATGCAAAATGGCTGCAGATAACCCGGTGGGAGCTGATGGTGAAAATAAAGCCATCCTCTGCTAACAACTTGTTGGGTGGGACTCCCAGGTATGCCAGAACGATGCTGGGAGACCGTGGACTCGGCAGGCCCAACACCCTCCCCAGAACAAGCAGAGGACTCAGTCAACGGCAAGTACAAACTGCAGTTTATTGCAAATAAACCCAACAGGGATCAGTACAAGAACACAGGAAGATTCAGGTACAGCTCGAGACTCCACGGCGCGCAGGCAGGTTTTCTATCACTCTGGCATCATCACTCGGGCCCTTCCCATAAAAACCTATCAGTGTGAGGGGAATGGTTACTGAGAGTCTCTATTACCTATAGTGGACCCTATAGGTGTAATTCTACTGGTCCTCGCAAGACTGGCCTGTCCCATCCCCAAGAAACTAACTATTACCTTGTTGCAGAATAGTGGCTTACCATTGGTTCTTGCCCCTTGCCATCCACCCCTGGTATTCTAAGCTGTGATTGGTTAGAGCTGATGCCCCCAGGCCTGGGACTCGATCGAGTTCTCAGCTCGTTGTACACCTCTTCAAGGTGATGTGATATGAACCATTATGTGTCTGTATTGTAACCTGTGTACACCACCTTTGCCTATGAGAATATTCTCCTTACGTTGCAACACTTGCTGCAGTCTGCATCTGGTTAGCTGGGATCGGCTCCCCTTTCTCACTGTGGATGACTGTACTTCGTTTTTCTTGGCTGCATCACATGTTTAGAGACCACTAAATTGAGCTCTGCAGCTCACAATTATTAGGATTTATTCTGTATCTCTGTAGCTGGTCCATTTGTCGTCTGGGGATTGGAACGTGTCTTAATATCTCTAACCTTGACTGTGGGCCTGTCTTCGCACATTCTTGCTCCCTGTGCAGCCTGGGTCAGCCCAGCTCGTCTCATGCTCAGTGGCTTGAGGCCTGCTGTCATTTTCCTAAACCTTATAATGCTGTTTCTACACTGTCCATGTTGTGCTACGTTCCCTATGGGTTAGCTGTACGTGGTTCGATCAGGTTCCATATATACTCCTGAATCTCCATGCGTAAATTAGCTTTCAGCATCAGCAAGCTTGGTCAGAATCTCTTGTGCCTTGTGGTTCTGAGTTATTGCATTTGGGTAATGGCAAAAATAAAAGCATTGACAGTATGTATATGTATCTGCTCTCTAGCTATAGAACTGTGCGCTCCTGTTCTTCATGTATTTGAGTGTGTGTTTGTGTGGTGCAGTGCGGACTGCACATGTACTTCATGTCTAATGCTGCTACGTCGTGATGTCACTAATGACGTCATTACCATGGCTTCTTGGTGCTCCGTCGAGGCTGTCCCTATAAGCTTCCCTGTCCACGATCACAGGCTCATCTCCCACACATGGAAAGATTTGCATTGCATTCGGTCTGTATGGCTGGCTCAGAGGATACCTTTCAGTGTATTTGTCAATCATTGGTGCACTCAGGATCTGTCCAAAATAAGATGGGTGGATGCAAGTGTTTCTGGCCTTTCGTCTTGTCATGAACTTCTGTTCAGAACAGAGGAAAGATTAGAGTGCTGAGCAGTGAGAAGAGAGTTGGAAACATGTAGAAGGGCAGTCTTGGTGGAGAGTGAGGGAAAGGAAACCAGATTGAAGTGGAGGCAGAAGTGAGTAAAGGTTGAGATAGGTAGAAACCTGTGATTATCCATCACACTCTAAGAGCTTAGACAGAAAGGGAAGAAGAGAAATAGGGCAGAAATTAGCCGGTATAGAAATATCTAGAGACTTTTTTCAGAATGGGAAGAATTGGTGTATGTTTGCATATGTATGGAAAGCAAGAATTATCAAGAGAAGAGTTGATAAGGAAGGGGAGATAAGAAATTATGTGATGACAGATTTGTGTAATGAGTGCAGAGGGGAGAGGTTCAGAAAGGGAAGCAGTTGGATGGGCGTGTACAAGAAGGATAGAGGTATCAATGTCAGTGGGTGAAAGAATATAATGGGCTCATTACGAGCATGGCAGTAGTTGTGCCTGTATGGCAGGCACGGCTGCCGCCATGCTCTCTACCGGCACCGCCGCCAGCGATTGGGCAATAACCAGCCCATTACGAGATGAAGGGGCCGCCCATTCGCAGGAGGCAGTAATACCGGGCTCCCGATCCCCATTCTGCCCCATAAGGCACAATGGGGGTCAGGAGCATGGTTGCAGTGGCACCATTGATAACGGTGTCGGTGCAATCACGATTTCTGCTCGCGGGTTCCGCGGCTGTCAGGGACCCCTGAGGGAAACTCGGAATAAGGCAGTATGGTATAGACGGTGCCGGTGCCATACCGGCACCGTCCATACCGTACCGCCAGGGTGGTCGTAATGAGGCCCAATGAGTGAGAAGGCAGAGTGGAAGGAAATGAATGGGGGAGGGCAACAGTAGTAGGGAAAGTGTAACAATTTTACATTTGAAGTAATTAGCAAAGTCAGAGGACATATAAATGAGAGAAGAGCAGGGCCAGATGGTCAAAGGGAGGGATTGTGTGCAGGAGCTGGAAGAGATGATGGCGGTGGTGGGAATGGGAGAACTTGAATTCTGAGAAGTAGTCTTTTTTGGCAATGAGTGAAGCTTGGTCATATGAATCGTGGGGAGAAGAGAGAGCAGAAAGCTCAAAAGGGAACTGGGACTTTTTCCAGCGTTGTTCAGCTTTGCAGAAGGCTAGACCAGAGGGAGGTGCCAGCAGGAGTGAGCCAAGGCTGGCAGGGGGTCAGCGGGAAGGGAAGAAACGCCAAGAGGGATGAATAGAATCAACAGTAGATTAAAGAAAAGAAAAAGGAGTTTGCAGCATCATCCGGAGAATGAGACAAGGAGACAGGAATAGGAGGAAGAGAAGTCAGAAAAGTAGAAGAGCTGAAGAAACAAAGTTTCTGAGGACTGAAGATAGGGTTTGGAAATGAGGAGGGGTGGTGAGGGAAAAGAGAGAAGGAGAGTTAAAAGTGATCAGATGAGTGATAGGCAGTATATATCCAGGAGAAGGGATTGGAGATAAGATAGGGTCAAGACAAGAGCAAGATCGGTGAGGGGTGATAGGATTTAGATGAAAAGAATCACTGAGTGAAAGAAGAGGAGACTGGGTTGAAGTAGTAAGAAGAGGAAGATTAAAGTCACCAAGAAGATAAAAATGAGAAGGGGAAGGAAGAAGAAAGAAAAGCAAGTAGTCAAGATGGTCAGAAACATCAGTAGAGGAACCAGGAGGTTGATGAATCGTAAGAATAGAAACAGGAAAAGGTTTGGAAAAAGAAGAGAGATGATACTCAAAAGATGAGAAAGTAGGAAGATCAGAAGGAGGAGGAATCAGAGTCCAATAGGAATTATAAAGAATCCCTGTACCATCACAATAACTAGAGGATTGCGGGGTGAGGAAAAGGTTAGTAAAGACAGTAAAGAAAGAGGCAGGAATGGATGTATTCTGAGGGGTGGTAATGTCTCGTTAAGACAGAGGAAGTGAAGTTTAAAGAAGAAAAAGGGGTCAAGAACAGAATAGGACTTATTACAGACAGAGCGGGCATTAAGAAGGCCAAGGTTAATAGCAGAGAACCATTGGAGAGAACAGAGCGGTATGAGAGATTGGAGATGTTGCGTGAACAGTTGGAGGGAGGGGGGAAAAATGAATGTAAAGTCGAGGTGGGATGGGGCAAGCCATGATAGCTAGTAGACAAAAAAGCAAAGTGGTTAGATAAAGTAAGTGACTGTTGAATATAGGGTGCATGATCAGGCATAGGGGCAAACAGGGAGTGACAGCACCCTAAGAAGGTCACCCTAGAGTTAAAGATGTAGGCGTAGTGGAACACGTGAGCCCTCATGTGACCACAGATGTAGTACTGAATGGGTGGGTGCAGGGGAGTTGCCAGCAGCGGATGCTGCAATGATCAAGGGGGCTGCTTCAGGCAGAAACCCTCATTCTACACAATGTGATGGCAATAGGAGCAGCAGAAGTAGCGCCAGGTGAGAATGGAGGTGGTGGCCTCAGTGAGCAAGTCCAAAGCAGTCATCTGATCCCTCACATGACCGCAGATGTAGTACTGGATGGGAGTGTGCAGGGTAGGTCCCCGTGGCCGATGCTGCAATGATCATGTAGGCCTTTGGCCACAACCCTCATCCTGCGCAAGTTGGCAGCAGCAGAAACAGCAGCATATCCAGAGCGGTCACTTATTATAATTATTATTAGGGTATATATTGAAAGCGGATCTATCTTTGGAAGCAACAGAGCACTTTACAGTCATAGGATGAGGGACAAAGCGAGGGAAGCAGAGATAATAGGCAGAGGGGAGTTGGAGGGTGGACAATTTGGCAGCAAGGGATCTGCAAGCAACCAGAGGTGGTAACAGTGAGGAGCACCCAGTCTCTAGTAAGATGGTGTAAGGAAGGCATGGTATCAACAGTAAGACAGACAGAAGTGACCACAGTTCAAGGGTGTTTATTAAACTTCAAAAAGGTTATGATAAATGCCTATCTAATCCTAAATCTACAGATGGGAGCAAGCAACAGCCATCAAATAATAATAACGCAGTCCTAGTGGTGTCTTGTCAAAATAAAAGCGCCTGTACTAAAAAACCTATTACCAAGCCTTATCTCTAAATACAAATAGTGTAGGGAATAATGTTATAAAAAGAAAGAAGTGTTCAAAATTATATGTTCAGGCCTCCCTTCACCACGTTTTCAGCATGGGACAAGGCAGTTCACTTGAGCGTAGCATACTCTCTGGCTTCTTCGGCATGAGGACACAGTTTAATTTCCCAGCATCTGGGCCTTCTGTGCCCATGTCTCTATACTTATCAAAGTTTCTTGAGTCAGAAGGCCTGATGTACAAAACTAACAAAAAGTAATTTTCCTCTCACAAGTACACAAATCAGGGGATTCACTCTTCACCCTGGATCCCCCTCATCCGTGTTTAGATCCCATTTCTTAAAATGTGTGTTACTTTGAATCCCTCTCTTCCATGCTCATGTCCCTTGTTACAATGTTCAAAAAATATTCCCTCTGTGATTCACGGTTCACCCTGTATGCCCCTCAACCAGGCTCATATCCTTCCTTTTACACAATTAGTCTCCCTCATCTGGGTTCGGACTAATTTTAGTTTGCATTAACTATTGAAGACTTTCCAATGTGCACAGGGTTTAACTTGACCCGTTGCAGGACCACTTAAATCTCCCAATTTCTTTACACAATTGCTAACCAGTTGGAAACCTAACAGAGTCCTTCAAATGAGCACCCACATGGTGTGGGACCACTCTGTTTACGGTATCTTTCTTGGCTTCAAAAGTTCAGTCACTCCTCTGTTTTTCAATTATATTTGAGTCACTCATCACATACGCTTCACACACAGTTTTCTTCAGATTTCTTCATACAATGTTGCCACTTTCAACCTTGGTTCTAACACAGACCGGTTTGGTATCAGCCTCGCTGACTCACCGGCTGTGCTCACTTCATTGGCGCTGCTTTGTTGTACAGCCAAGGACAGTGCCACAGTGGCAAATGCTGCTCCCCGCCTTGGTTATCTGTACGGGAGAGCCCCGGGTACCTCTGACACACAATGCAGGTTTCTTCAGCTTTAATTCAAAGTCTTATTTTTCTTGTTTTCCAAGACTCATGAAAGTAACGGTCTGAAAAGGTCAAGGGCGCTTCTTTTGGGTGTCCTGACCCATGTTTGGACTATTATGCTGCAACATTTGGTGCTGTGGGCTTAGGAAATTCAAGAGGGCGAAAAAGCCCACATTTGCGCCAGAAACCTAGAGAACCGTGCAGTTTTGCGCACAGCAAAGTGGTCCCCTGACCTGCCACCCACCAGTGCAAGCATGATGGGCCAGGAGGGCCATGAGTGAAATGTGTGCCAAAGGAAAAACAGCAATGCCGGTTGGCTAAAAAAAAGCGCTTTAAAATCACCTTTGTTTCCCTGAATGCAAGCTCAAAATGCCTATTTTAAACATCACAAGATATTCAAAAATCTCAATGAACACCAGCAGACATTTGGCAGAATGTATTCTTGTGCGCATACAAAATCTGTAAAGATGAAGAGCCCAAAACAATGTTTATAACAAAACTGGCTGAGCTGTGGATATCAGCAGCTTGAGTTAAATGGACAGAAAGCCACTAAAATCGAAATGTTTAAAATAAATGAGTGACCTACTTTTGAGTGTAACATAGGTTGCAACTGTTAAATGTCATAGTTTTGAACTTAGAATCAGCATTCTAGCTGCATGTGCGAAAATTGTCAGTTTGATTTGAATGTAGAAACCTGGGAACTAAAGTGACATTTAGCTGAAGCCTGGCTTGAAGAGAGTGAATTCTGCCCGGCAACTACCCCCGACTGGAGTGAAACCTTCTCAGCCACTCTTCCCAGGCCTGGCTGCATTCTGCTGCCCCTGCCAAAAGGAGATGACACCTCTCTGATTGGATTAGGGGAGGAGCACCTGGGGACTACAGGAAACTAAACAAAGCACTGTCCCTGGCTCAGGAAATGTTATATTGGGGGGGGTCGTAAAATGGCTTCCTCTTTGGAGAAACTGGGAGGGGCAGTGCCTGTGAGAGCAAGCTGAGCTTGGGGGAAGTGGATAAACCAGAAATTCCACCATGTGCTTTGGAAAACCACACCCCTTTGGGGCCAGAGCATGATTTTAAAAAGATGGATAATTCATAGTGTGGGCTTGTAAAAATTATATAAATAACATCATCATTCTTGTAATTTTTCTGTGCACATTTTAAGAGGTGTTAGGACCCTGTGGTATGTTCTTGGGGATAGTAGCAGAAAAAAAGGTTGTTACTCCAAATGTATGCATGTTAAAAATCTGACACTTTATCATCTGAAACCCATATCCCTGGTGCACATTTGTGTAAAATCTGGAAAGGTTTAGAGGTTGTTATCTGGATGAAAAGGGGAGAATTCTGTCATAAGTGGACACGGCATCGTACAAAGACAGGGATCGGATGGTTTGGTGCTACAGAAAATATGTTAACTGGACCTATAATATTAGAAAAATGGTACATAGATAAATATGTATTTGTGTCAGAAATAGATTTGTGTGCAATTTGACAAGGGGAGGTTCCTCTGACCATAAAACCTACAGCATCACTCTGACACTCCATTTGTTTCCCCCAATCAAGGGAGAGAGGAAAGCTTGGCCAATGATAAGTGAGAGGGGCAGGCTTAGCTAGGCCCAGGCACACACCCACTTTCTAAACACATACAAAGAGCCACTGGAACCCAGGTAGGGACATTCACTTTCCACTTTCCTGTGGGACGCTTTGCCGGGAGACTTCAGACTTCACATCCAGAGATCCAGACTTCAAATCCATCAATCTCCAGAGACCAGAAATTAACTCCAGAATTTGTAGCAGAGAGGCCTGAATCCACAAGCTGAATCATCTTCAGCAGGCCTCAAAACCAACCAAACTATTCAACAGCCGGGCGAGCTGTTTGAATTCTTTGCCAAGAACTTTTGCAATAACCTGTAGCAGTATCCAGAAAGCAGTGCTGTATCCAGAACCAGAGAGAACCAGAGACCAGATCGCTGTGAAGAACTGCTAGCAGAAGTCCAGCCAATCCTGACCCGTTCCGTGACGAAGTCGCATTCCTGTCCAAAATCTAGTGTGAGTACCCAGCTAGCACTGTGCCAAAACCAATCTATTAGTTTAAAATAATCTAATCCAAACTATTTTAGCCTATTAGAACTGCCTCCTAGAATCGTGTCATTCTGTCATCTTTAAAACTGAAAACTGTCATCTGTCATTCTGAGCTTTAAAATCCGAAAAACTACCTTTACTAAATCGGCCGTATCCCCGGAACCGTTTGTTTAACTTCCATCTTAAAGCTAATATTCTAGGCTTTCCAACGAACCTAGAACCGACTTCCTACTCCTTATAGTGCCTCCGTAATTGCGCTCGACGCACGCAAATAAATTTGCTGCGATTTGACATTTTGCTTAATTTCAGCCACGTGTAAAAATGTTTGTCCTTGCTTTCCTTGCTGAAATTCGTGTGCAACCTGACAATCATTCATAGAGCATTGCTAAAGTGATCCTGAATTAATTTAAGTATCTCTCACTCACCCTGAACCCCCTATAGGGAATTAAAAGCCTTTTTAGCATATTTTTTACTTAATTGCAACCACATCAAAGTATCTTGCCTGTGTTTAAAACTCCTACCTGTTTTCCTCTAAGCTTGCTAGGGGGGAACTGAATTATATTTGATTGCATTCCTGAGAACTGTGTGCATTCCTTCCATCTCTTTACATTGCATAAAGGGGGGGGTTGATTGTCAAAGAAAAGTGATTACATTGTCTTTTGTTGAAGTCATATCAAGTTTATTTTCTGTACTGCATTTCATTCATCATTGCATTGTCCTTGAAGCCATAAAAGCATTCCCAGCTACTTTATCCTCTCTATATCAACTTCTAAGCCATTAAAAAGAGTGTACCACTATAACATTATCCATTGTTGATCAACATCATATTCACAAGTGTGATATCAAATATTAATTTATTATAAAAGTGTGATCGATATATATTGTTTAATCTTCAAATAAACCTTTTAATTTGCAAAACAAACCTACTTCTTAGCTCAGTGGGGTCAGGGGGATTCTAAGAGAGGGGTGTTATATAAGGGTTGTCATCCAGAGTAAACGAACTGGACATAAAAATATATCAATAAGGGCTTCCATAAGCATCCCAGACTAGGCATTGACTTAGCTGTAGTGTTGAATTGAAGTCGCTTACACTTCTCTCCTTGCAACCCTCTCTTTTCTTGCCATCTTTTCCTCATATTAAACTGCCATCTTGGAACTGCTGTTTCCTCATTTGCTTTGCCCTGCTCAGAGTGTGCTTAGATGCTCCGCCTTTTATCTTTGTGGGGAAGTGTGATGGAAATCATGTGTGTGTAATGATCAGTAATTGCCTGCCCTTGTTGACCATTGTATTAGGACATGTCAGGTATACAGCTTTTGTTTTCATCACAGCGCGAGGAGAGAGCAGGTAATAAGCATGCTTTCAAAAACTCTGAGCGACAGTTGTGCAACTTGTTGACTGTAAAGGGGGGTGAGTTTATAAGTATCCTGGTAGGATGGGGGAATGGTGTTAAAGGGAAGGGGATACCGCATCTCACCATCCAGTGTCCCACTCCCACTCTCCGAAGACCCCACATCCAGATGATCCTCCCGCACTAGTCCACCCTGAGGAACTGGATCCAAAAGCGATGACCGTTTCCTGGTCACCTGGATGACAGATCCTTGGGGACAAGCGGGTGAGACACCTTCAGGTTTCTCGCAGTGGGTAGTGGTGGGTGTGGATCTAGGTGCTAGGGAGGGACCATTCCTTGAAGAGCAGGGTCTTGATTTCCTTCCTGAAATGTAGAAGCAAGGGGGCAAGTCTGCTAAGGATGGAGATAAGGTTCCAGAGTCTTGAGGCATAGAGAGAGATGACCAGTCTCCTGCTTCTTTCCTTCCTGCACGGGCAGAGTTAAGGTCTGCACACGTGTTTACTTCTGGTGGATGGCAGGGGTCTGGAGATGATGATTTTCTCAGTGAGGCAGTTTGGGAACCTCACGGTTACAGCCATGTAGTTGATGCAGCAGGATATGAAGATATTTTATTTTATTTTTGTTTTAGCATTTATAGCAGCGCCCAAGACCCTCAGGTATCACAGCGCTAGTTACAGTAAGTACAAAGTGAATGATAAGGAAATCGCATAATAGTTGCAAAATGCAGGTAGGAGTACAGGTAACAGTGCAGCGCTGAGCAATGTCAAATCCAGTAGTTACAGTTAGGTAAAAAGCAAATACAGCGCAAGTTTGAGCAATGTCAAATCCAGTAGTTACAGTTAGGTAAAAAGCAAATACAGCACAGGGCTGAGCAATGTCAAATCCTGTCGAGAGCGCAAACTGGCAGAGCCATACCTTGAGAAACGGGGGCTACGTAAGGTGCAACACATAGGAGTGAGAAGTAAAGCAACAGGAGCAATAGAGTGTGCACTGGTAAAGACACGCCTCATGGTATGGGGGCTACGCCAGGCACATGCATAAGTATAAGGTGCAATGTAAGTAACAGAACATGACTGGACTGGTCTCCCCATATGGTACGCTATGGAGACAGAGGAGATGTGGGTTTAACAGGTAGTATTGTAAAAGGAAGTTGATTCAGCGATAATGTGGGAATCAGATAACTACAATTAAAATAGCATGTAAGCGGTTATACCCACAACCATTAGTTAAGTGGCATCGTAGTCACGCGGTAGTCAGGAGCACATCCAACCATCTGGTGGGGAGTGGCAAAGCAGTCAGCTGGAGGAAGCTGGAGAAGCCTCACCCTGTGTGCTAGGGGGTTACAATGACTACAGCAGACGTTATAGTTTTTGCTTTGCGATCCAGGATGCAGGATGCAAGTGCGTGATGAAATATGGCCATGGCTTAGTAGGGCAGGGACAGCAGTGATAAAGTAAGTGCATCGTTGTTATGTTTAATGGTAGAGCTCAATCCATACATACACAGACCAGCTGTGGAGCCCCGTAGTTTAGTCCAGGAAGGCTTTCTTGTACTTATATACATTTGTACAGGTTCAAGTTACTCGCTGTATATACATCACAGGTTCATGTAGACACAAGTGGACATTACAGGAACAGACCCACCGTCCAGTCTTTCACTCCCAGCTCTGGCCCCTAACTGACTTTCATAGAACACTCAGACACACATTCACTCAACATTCTACGAAGCTGTCTATCATGCATACATCAACATTCCATCAGCATGCACTCCTGGCCAGTGATACAATACAAGACTGGCTTATATTACAACATCTCCCTTCCACAACCAGTCACACATCACAACAACCGTACAGAGAGTGGTGGTGTTGTGCCTTTGTACTCGATTCTACTGCCTCTTTTGCATGGAGCGTAACGCAAATGATTTGTAAGGGATTTAAAATCCAAACAGAACATTGATGAGTGTGCAGGCTTAGCAAAGCATCGGGGCTGAAGTAACAAAAAGCGCAGGGCTTGAAAGGAGGACGGGAGCATGCTGGAAGGGCAGATTAGTTTGTGCGGCAGTACGTGTGACACATTGGATCTAATAATGGCATGAGATCTAATAATGGCATGAGATGGACGAGAGTACAAGTACTTTGCAGGATGACGATCGGGTTTCCTGTCCATAGCTGGTACAGGGCCATAAAGGAAGATCCATCAGGGGCCTTGAGTGTGGGCCTTTAGCGGGGGCCGGCGTTGCCTGCCAGCTCTCTGCAGGATGTTGTTCAAAATAGGTAAGCAACCTATCGGGATGCGGCAAGGGCGGGATCAAGGAGTAGGTTGAATTGATGGGTCTGGAATTATGCGAACCCGCAGCCATGTTCAAGGGGGTTGCTGGAGCCTTTGTGAGATGCCAAGCAGGGCTGACCTGGGGAGCGAGGGAGCACTCCTGTGCCTCCTGCTTCCTCCAACTGGCCCAGAAAGGAAGATGGTACATGCTGGCAGCGGTAACCAGTGCATGTACCATGAGGGTTAGTCTGATGTGGCCGAATTTGTGGAGTCCTTCAATGAGTCATGTTGCAGCATGCAGAACACATCCAAGGGGTGCCAGGGAAGTCGCTGGAAAGCCATTCTAAAATCGTGTCTCAGAAAGCAAACTGAAACAATTGCTTACCAGAACAGGCAGTAAGGTGGGATAGCCTTAGCTAATTGTAATTGTAATTGTTTATTTCTAGAACGCTTATACACAGGTGAAGTACTTCAAAATGCTTCAAGGTGGAAAGGGAACAAGGGAATACAGGCGTCATTCTTAGGCCTTGAAGATTCCGAATGATCTAACAACATGCTAGGCCAGAGGCAAATCTACTAGTGAAGTGCTTGACAAATGGTGCGGGGAGAAAATGTGTGGGAAGTGCAGAGGGAAAGGAACATCCAGATCAATAAATTACAGTACTGGTCAGGCGAACATTTCAGTTTTCTTGGTGGTTTGGTCATCCAGTGCATACATGAGTATTCCAAACACAACCAGGCTACGGAGGGGAGACAGAGGTAGGACTGGACAGACAGACTTGCTAGTCCTAGAACATTCATGGATGTGTAAGTGCACAGAACAGAACAGGAAGTGCAAGGGAGGGGGACAAGTGCACCCAGTCCAGCAGGGGCCAGGGTTAAGTGCAGAGTGGTTTTACTCTATCATGGAGCATATTGCATTAGTGACAAGCAGAGTGCGAGGCCAGGAGGCAAGTGAAGGACTGGCGGGGAGCCTGGGATCTGTGAGGCTCTGGAGGTGCACCAAGCGACCAGTCAGTTAACTGAGCATGTTGGGGAAGAGAAGGAGGGAGGGAAGCAAGCGAAGAGAAGGAGGTTAGCAGGGGAGAGGGAGAGAGAAGGAGGAAGAGAAGAGGAAGGTCTTTAGGAGTTTCCAGAACTTGAGGAGGTCCGGCTCCAGAACTTTTTTCCAAAAGATGTAAAACGGGGGGCACTCACTTCCTCACTCATCAGTAGTCCATGAAAATCTGACCTATTTATTTGCAACTTGTTTCTCTTCATTCCCCCATTGTATTCTGTTTCCACCATTGTGGCTCATTGTGGTAAAACTGCAAACAATTTGTCTGAGCATTTGCAGAATGATGGAGTGATAGTATAAAATAAAACAAAAAGTTTGTTTGAATTTTTGAATTGTTTTGAATTGTTCTGTACACGATAATGCATCACGATAATGCATCACCCACGGTGCCCATTCTGAGGAAATTGCATTTTTCAAAGCTACTGAAAAAACGGGGACGTTCAAGCCTTTCAAATGTAAATATATTGAAACAGCATGGCGCGACCATATCAGAAAACGCACGGATAATAAATGGTGTCCGTTTTGCGAGCGTCACCTCGTATTATGTCTGGGCAAACATTTTAAGAATGGCAGCTAACCTTATGCCAGCAAAGCAACTCAAGAGGACAAAGGTTAATTATTGTAAACCAAAACAATGCCATGAGATCTACTTAAGTGATGTGCTGTGCTGCTGACTGGATGTCTGTCTTATTTCTTTCTCCACTTCCCTGACTCACTTTTCAAAAGGCAGGCTCCTCTCCATCAGATACTACTCTCAGCCTAATTACAGTAAGTGGGCTCTCCATCAGCTCACAGTGGAGGGGAGGCGTTGTTACAAGCACTTTGAGAGCCAGCTTGGTTTTACCACTCTTGCAAAGTTTACTTTTCTTGTTACCATTTTTATTTGTGACAGGACAAATTCCTAAAGTGACAACCAATCAAATTTTAATATTGAAAAAAGTCCTCTTTCAGGTTTGTCTTTTGTTCATGCTATGTGCCACCTTTAGCAACCCCATTATCTAACTCTGCGCCACTCTAGGTCAAGATCAGGCCAATACAAACTAATCACATATATAATGCATAGCCAATAAGTTGTACTCAGGGAAGCTGGACAGGAAGTGGGTTCTCAGCATGGCCTGCTAAATGTAGGCATTAGACCGTTGGCCTCAGTGCAAGTTTGCTGGTATCCCACCGTTGTTTCCGGCAGGATACAGGCAAACTGTAATACTAGTTCCGCCACTTAGTCTGCCAGAATTACTGGCAGATTCCAAGTGGCTGAAATGCTGCTAAAATCCGATTCCATGGAGGGACTCAATGAAGGGATTGGCTGGTATTACCAGGACTGGTATTACCATGCCGGCAATACCGGCAGTCTTTTGTAAATCCATCACCCTACCGGCAAACTTGGAGTTTGCTGGTGCAGTAACATGCCACTATGCCATAATACTGGCACGTTATTACCATCACCGGCACACTCATAATGAGGCCTTATGTCTCCTTACGAGTGTGCCTTATGTAACGAGGCTGTATGCCTTATTCTCGAGCTCTCCAATCATCCACCTCCAACTCTCTGAGGGTTAGACGTTTTCCAAGCACAGAGTGGGGGGGGGGTAGATTTCTCTACTAGGCTGGGACCTCCCTATGGAACCATATTCCTGCGTCTCTCAAACCTGAGCAGAACCACCTGCGGTTCCGGAAGCAACTCAAGATCTTCCTTTTCGCTTCCGCTTTCTCTCTTCCTCTCCACCACTTCTGTCCCTGACTGCTCCGCGCACTGGTCACCTGGCCACCATCTGAACTCAGGCCCAGGTTCCTGCATGTCCAGTTGCCCTTGCACTGCCTCCGGGCTCCCCAGCACTTAAGGGTCTGTACCTGCAACCCTACAGTCCCTTCTCTATGCACTTAAAAGCCACCCGTTGGCTGCACCCATTGAGTTGACTGCACTTCTCCCTTCCCCTCCCTCTTCCCTGCACTTGCGTGATCTGAATGACACAAGGCCTAGTAAGA
The DNA here is from genome assembly GCF_040938575.1 of Ambystoma mexicanum. NCBI lineage: Eukaryota > Metazoa > Chordata > Amphibia > Caudata > Ambystomatidae > Ambystoma > Ambystoma mexicanum. The sequence goes on from NC_090935.1 coordinate 1,410,864,248, forward strand.
TCGATGTTTTGTCCTCCCTTTCTTTCATCCTCCTTGTCTTTGCGCCTAGAAACATGTGTGTAGAGGCGCGTTATAAATGGCACATCATATCATATCATGTCTTATTTGCCCCATTACAATAGGCTGACAAATTGTTCTGCACTTGTCTTGCATTCGTTTTTTTTAAAAACCTGTTGGTCTGTCGCAGACTGTGCAGATAGATAACCAACAGCCTAATGATGGCGTATCATCGTGGAAAACCAGATTAAAATCACATTGTGCATGCCATGCTCATGACCGCTTCAAATGTGTCATCTTTTCTTTGGACGCACTGAGCTATCATCCCTAAGATGGTGAATGAATCCCCGTCGCGTTAATAAACAAAACCACTGTTAAAATGTGCCAGGGGCCATGCTGCTCATTGGGGAAATTGCATGTTTTCACTTTTGCTCACAGTGGTCCCATCCGTGTAACTTCACTTTTTTCATGACATACTGGAAAAGTAAAGAGTAAAGCACGAGTAAAATCGTCTTTACTCTCCACGTTTGAACTACGAGTTTTCAAAAGTGTAAATGCCCAGGGCATTGTAAATTGATTCATGTGATATCCACCTGCATGCGCATGTATTTTTTGTTGTGTTTATTTAGGACTTCGATGCAGAGGTGCTGGGTGATGAGGACTGGACACTTTTACACCCCAAACAATGACACAACTCACTTTCTTTTCTCCAAACTCCTCATGGAAATGGTAAGTCACCTTTTAATTGTTCTCACACTTTGAAGCTCAAAGAATGAGAGACTTACTTACAGATAATGGAAACTGCTCAGCTCTCCACAGTGCTACACAGGGCCACAAGCAAAGTAATGTGTCCAAAGCACCACATTTGTGAGGGCGTTTTGTGTTGGGGACGTATTAATACTAGTACAAGCAAAATGTAGAGTCAAGCTATTTAATTCCAGATATTTACATGTAACAACTCTTTGAGAGGTGAGACTTACGATATGTAGATTTGTATTACTGTGAACACACAAACAATTTTTGGAGACTAGAGGTTTTTGACTATTATTTTTGTCTTGGACCTATATGCAACAACCCTCTTTAACAGACTGTCTACAATATAGTATTAAATGTGCTTACGGTCCCTAGTTTTCCACTATTCATCCAGTTACTGACCCTCTATGTATGTCTTTACCCAATTATATTCAGACATACTACAGGGAGCCTTGTATATAAAAAAATATAACCAATGTATTTTCATATAAAAAATATATAAAAAAGATTCTTCATTTCCTTTATACAAACAGTATATTTCAATATCTGTAAAAACAATCAGTTTTTTCTATTTTTCAATTTGTTTTTATAAAAATAATTGCATTTACCAACATTTATAGCCTCCCATGCTTACAGGTATATTCTTACAATATATATCCCAAAAGCATTTTTGAATCTAGTGTGTTCTAGCTCTTTAATAACACCAGGGGACACTTAATCGCGGTTCCAATTATTATGAGATCCCGTCTTTTAGTATCTCCTTTACTTTGTACAGATGGCTCTTCATTCGTCCATTCTTTCATTCCTCAACACAAACATACCCAACCTGTTTTATTCCTCATAACCAACTTTCACACTCATTTACAGGAAATTCTTCAGGGGAAGAAATAAACACTTAATACATAAACAATAATTACTGTTTTCAAAGCTCTTCCTTATTTTTGATTTTCACCAGCCTTCAAGGTCTCCTTTCTCATCCCTTTTTTTTGGGTTGGAACTAAAGGTCAGTTTCTGGATGATCTTCTGTGGAAAAATACAAGGAATAAAGAGGGGGCTAATTATTCACCACTCTTTGAATATAGTATAATTCATACATTTTCAATGGTTTAAATCACATTTACCGATGGGTACATTCGCCCCCTATCGTTATTATCCTTTTCTCCATTGTATCCCCTCAACACTTGTGAGTAATTCACTGTCACAATAGCAAGTATATGGCAGTATTGACAATACCCCCTTCGGGGTCCCTTTAGATGGTTTATTTCTATCTCTACGTCTTTAAGCGTTAGTGTTTAGGTAAGGAACAATTTATTTCTCTCTGGTACTTGTTAGAGGAGTATTCTTCCTAGTGACTGAGAGAGTGGCACACCTATTTCTGCAGTTGCTGTTATTCTTCTTAATTTAGTCGCTCTAAGGTTGGTTTTTAAAGCGAAACAGGTTCACCCCCTATAAAGTAGAAAGAAAAGGGGGGGGAGTAGTGTTGTTTTAATTATACAGAAAAATACGGAGAATAGGATATTCTCCGTCTAGTCTCAACATGGTGCATTTCCTGTATTTGACTTTAGAAGGACAGTAGTCTATTTTACCTTTTTTGTCAATTGTATCCTCTTTTTCAATTATCACCATTTCGGGTCGGGACAAGGATCGTGTACACCTCTTCTCACAATATCGGTCAAGAACTTCTTTTCGTGGCCTTAGTAGATGGTTCATAAATAATTTATCCGGGTGCCATTATCTTCCGGTTTACAATTTCCTGTCAATTTGACACATTTAAGAGACAATGATTTAGATGAGGGGTTAATTGGGGATGTTTTATGCTAGATCTTATCATGAGCTACTCTCAAAAAGCGGTTACACCGTGCTCTAAGGTCAAGGCTATCTTACCTTTGTAGCTGAGGCTGTTCTTGTGTTCTATCCACACGCTTACTCTCCTGCGGTCGCGTGAAAACTCTATGGCGTTCTGTTCACAGGGGTCCTGAAGCTCCATTTTGTTTGCATGTGCCCTACTGCACCAGCGTATTCATCTCGGGGAAGTTGGACCAAACCTCGTCTTTGTGGGTGGCTTACTTTGTACTCGCTCCTCCCTTTTTTCCTCCTCGTCGCATCAGTGCGTTGGCACTTCCTTCTCCGGTGGGATCCGTCTCTCTTCTTTAGGCTCTCCTTCCTTCTCTGCGACGCAGCACCAAGAACGTCTGTTTGTCCCGCCTCTCATTGTTTACTCGATAAATCTTGCATTTATTTATGGTTGTCATGACTAAATGACATAAGTTCACTGCATTTTAGGGTTCTTTTTTCTAATGATATTGGTATTATTCTTTTTTACATCTATATGTAACTTAGTGAAGTCCACTTTAATTTGGGGATAACGTCGCCTGCTGGAGTCTGTTCTTGGTCCAAAGGTAGATTTTGTTTAATTAGGTTCAAGTTGCTGTTTAAGTAGATACTCGCTATATTTGGCATGCATTTAGAGTCTTTCTTACCGCAGTGTTTGAATAAGAGGGATAGAGCAGCGGCGCATATGCATTTCTTTCTCTCATATGGCCTCCAAATCAGGATGTTTCATTTGTAAATTAACCATCGCGAAATGACGTTTCTTCTTATCATGCCTTATAGTATATTAGTGGCATCTTTTCTTTCAATCTAATCTTTCATTCAGGCGTGTTTCTGTGCTTTTAGTTAGAAAAATCAGCTCTTTTTCTTTGCTGAGTAGCTTTTTGCGGTCCACATTGATATCATTGCTCTGTTTGAGCTTGTAGATAACTGACCATCTCAATTCTTCCGTCCTGTGAATTCTTTCCACAAAATGACCCACTAGAGGCGCCGAATGTACACGGTTCTTAAGGCAGCTCCTATGTTCTGTTATTCGTAGTTTTATTTTCCTTTCTGTTTTTCCAACATACAATTTGTTGCATGGGCACCAAATGCCATATACAACAAAAGTTGAATTGCAGTTTGTCATACTGCATTGTTTCCATATGGTATCCAGACCAATGTCTATTTCCGATGTTTTCTTAGTCTGTGAGCAACAGGTGCAGTTTCCAGATCGGAAATGTCCTGTGGGAGCGTTAAATCCCCAGGTTTCAGTCAATGTAGGGTGCTTTTTCTTCTGTGTAGTGATGTCGTTTCTCATTATTTGATCTCTGATGGTTTTACTTCTACGGAACGCTATCAATGGTTTCTCAATAGGAGTATTACCCTTTTCTAGGATTTTCCAGTTCCGATAGATAATTTTTTGAATTCTGTTCGACAGGTTGCTATATGTGTTAGCAAACACTATACCACTTTTTTTGTCTTTTGTGTTTTTTTTTTTTGATATTCCAATAGAGCCTCCCGGTTGTTATTATCTGCTCTCTTCCTGGCTTACTTGGTCAGATGTACTGGGTATCCCCGGTTGTGCAGATTGCTTCTCAATTTCCTGGCCCCTTCTTTGTAATCCTCTCTGTTGGTACTATTACGTTTGAGCCTTAGAAATTGGCCAAAGGGCAAGTTGTCTCTAATGTGGATCGGATGAAAGCTCTGGTAGTGTAGGAGGGAATTCCGGTCTGTTGGCTTTCTGTATGGTTTTACATAGAGTGTATCATTCCTTTGATCGATCTTGATTGTGATGTCCAGGTAGTCGATTTCCTCTTTGCTATGTTTAAATGTAAACTCTAGATGTTGATTTTGTAGATTTAGCCATAGTATGCAGTCTAGCATTTTTTGTTCATCACCTTTCCATATCACAAGTACATCATCTATGTACCTTTTCCATAATTTGATGTTGTTTTCATAGGGATTACTCTCACTGTAGATCACACTTTTTTCAAAAGCTTCTATATATAGGTTTTCTATACTAGGGGCTAGCATGGCCCCCATAGCTGTTCCTTGTACTTGCTTGTAATACTCTCCGTTAAAATGAAAGTAATTCTCTGTAAAGGGCTAATATCGCACACCACAGGATCATGGAGCTTGGGGTTTTACTGTTCCTTGTTTCACTTAGGTGTTTTTCCTCGAGGACTTCTAAAGAGGCATGTTGCGGTATATTGGTATACAACGCAACCACATCAAGGCATAGCAGGATTTCCTCTTCCAAATTGAAAGGTCTTCCTTCCACCTCCTTAATTAATTGTGTGCTATCTTTAACAAAAGACTGCATTTGTTTTACCATGGGTTGCATGAATGCATCAGCAAATTTTGAGAGTGGTTCTAAAACTGATTCGCACCCTGACACAATAGTTCTCCCTGGTGGTCTAGCGAGGGACTTGTGGATCTTTGGGAGCACATAGATTTGAGGGATCCTGGGTTTTTCTTGTTGGAGGAAATCCGCCTCTTTTTTCGTAATCCAATCTCTTTCCAGGGCTTTGGCCACTTTTAAACTTGTCAATTTCTCCAGTTTTTCTGTTGGATTTATGTCTAGGAGTAGATAGTTGTTTGTATCATTTATTTGTCCCATACACTCCTCAATATAGTCCATTCAATTTAAAATTACAGTGGCTCCTCCTTTGTCCGCCTTTCGAATGACTATTAGGTCAATTTCAAATAGTTGTGACAATGCTATTTTTTCTTCTTTAGTCGTGTTTTGGAAGCATTTTTTATTCTTTGTTTCTTCCTCTAGTTCTCTAATTTCTTGTAAGACCCTTCTTTCGAAGACCTTAGCCTCTACGGTTTGTAGACTCATAGGTGGGATGAAGTCTGATTTTCTATGGAGTCCACTGTCTTCTCTGTTGATTTCCTCTTTATCAGCGAAAAACTGCCACAGGTGTATCTTCCTCATTAGTTCAGCAAACTCTTCTCTGAATATAAAACAATTATGTCTGTTCGTGGTGACAAAACCTAGACCTTTTTATAGTATTCTAGTTTCCACTTCACTCAATGTATATTCTGAGAGATTTACCAAAGTGCTTTCATGCTTCGTGTTACCCTCTGATCTGGATCCCATTCCATCCTGTCCCGTCCTAAAAAATGCTGGTCATTAGGGTTTCCCCTGATGGTATTTCTTCTATTGCCACCTTGTCTGCCTCTATATTGTCTCTGTCCTGTGTTGAATTCGGTATTTCTCCCACGTCTTGCCATGTTGCTTTCTCCTGTACTCTCTTCACTAGAGCTAAATGACGTTCCTCTGAACCTCACTCTTCTGTTCCCACTGTTGCTTTTCTGGGATATACTCTGTTCCGCCTGTTCTTTGAAAACGTTTTCCTGTGTATAGGGAAATGCTTTTTCATGGGTAAAGTGTTGGATATCTTTTTTTAGTCTTCTCACCAGTTCTTTTGTTAGATCTTCCTTAAATGTTTTCATTTCACTTAGTAGTTCATCTACTCTCTTCTTGTACTGTTCAATAGGGACTATTTTTTTAATTTCTTCTTCAAGTTTTTGTAGGTCAGTGGCAATTTTTTCTGTGGGTTTTTTCACCGTGTCAATGATTAAGATAACCCAATCCCTCCCACACTGGTTTCCAATGTAGCTCCATTGTATGAGGAATTCTTTGTTATCTAAGAAGAGTCGGGGCTCATTTCTTACCACCAATCCTTGTGGCAAAATACCATTTCTTAAGTATTCCAACAATATACTTCCATGAAATTCTGATCTTATCAATCTTTTTTTAATTTGAGTAAGCTCATCCCAGTTCATGAGATTAGATGTATCCTCCAACTCACCACCAAAAAGGGATGAGTTGCTCAGGAGTTCAGTAATGTAGCCATCGTCATAACTTTTACATCTTTCAGCCATAATGTCACTTGTTTCGTGCGACACCGTTTCCTCCCAAGTGTCAGAGGAGATCATGAGAAAAAGGTCGTTTTTTAAAATTATTTGTCTCACGGCCCAGCGACCGTACTCGGAACACACAAACAATTTTTGGAGACTAGAGGTTTTTGACTATTATTTTTGTCTTGGACCTATATGCAACAACCCTCTTTAACAGACTGTCTACAATAGGGTATTAAATGTGCATACGGTCCCTAGTTTTCCACTATTCATCCAGTTACTGACCCTCGATGTATGTCATTACCCAATTATATTCAGACATACTACAGGGAGCCTTATATCATCAAAAAATATAACCAATTTATTTTCAAATAAAAAATATACAGATTCTTCATTTCCTTTATACAAACAGTATATTTCAATATCTGTAAAAACAATCTGTTTTTTCTCTTTTTCAATTTCTTTTTATAAAAATAATTGCATTTACCAACATTTGTAGCCTCCCATGCTGACAGGTATATTCTTACAATATATATCCCAAAAGCATTTTTGAATCTAGTGTGTTCTAGCTCTTTAATAACACCAGGGGACACTTAATTGCAGTTCCAATTATTATGAGATCCCGACTTTTAGTATCTCCTTTACTTTGTACAGATGGCTCCTCATTCGTCCATTCTTTCATTCCTCAACACAAACATACCCGACATGTTTCATTCCTCATAACCAACTTTCACACTCATTTACAGGAAATTCTTCAGGGGAAGAAATAAACACTAAATACATAAACAACAATTATTGTTTTCAAAGCTTTTCCTTATTTTTGATTTTCACCAGCCTTCAAGGTCTCCTTTCTCATCCCTTTTTTTGGGTTGGAGATAAAGGTCAGTTTCTGGATGATCTTCTGTGGAAAAATACAAGGAACAAAGAGGGTGCTAATTATTCACCACTCTTTGAATATAGTATAATTCATACATTTTCAATGCTTTAAATCCCATTTACCGATGGGTACATTCGCCCCTATCGTTATTATCCTTTTCTCCATTTGTATTACTGTGCCAATGTTTGTTTAGTCTTGGAGGATAGCTCAGGGGCAACGTGCTCGCCTTGGAAACAAAACGACACAGAGCACCACAGGTTCAATCCCCGGCTCCACGCTTAGAAACCTCTGGGTATTAAGCACATTATAAATAACCTATCATATCATATCATAGTCACTGCAGTTTCAAATACAATAAATGTGATTGAGCTCTTAAAATCTGGCTGTTTTTATCGGCTGAAGAACCTGCATAGGGGGATGGTTTGGCCCCAATCTATTGACATGGCTAGCCATACACAACCTTGGGTGATGCTATTTCTTATTTCACCACAGGGTGGCTCCTTGCCATTGAATGGTGCCCAAGCCCCCGAGGCTGCCTAGGCTGACAACATGGGCATTGAGAGTGGGAGGAGAGTGTGACGTGGGCATTCAGTCAAGCACAAAGGTGTTCAGATGCCCAGCGCTCTGTGTGACGGTGGTAGCCTTGGCTCTGTGTTATACATGTCTTGCTCCCTGAAATAGACTTGGGAGCAAAAGCGTGAGGCTGTTCCTCACCAAGTAATTGGGAAAGTGCCTCATAAACTGAATGACCCGGATCAATTGGTCACAGTACTGAATGCCTTGCCGCTATTGCCTTTTTTATTTGATCTTTTTTGCACTTTTAGGGCTAGTACACGCAGCTGGCCTGTACAATCATAGGGACCTACGCTACTGTAGCTGCACACACTCTACCTACACTAGTGGAGGGCAGGTATGGTATGTACATGTAGTCGGCGTGCTCATTTCGATATTGGAGCCAGGAATATGGAGATGTGGGCCTGCTCCCTGTAAAAGAAGGGAGATAACGTATACTGTATATTGTGCTTACTGAACAACATGTTTTTATGCAGTTTACTGTACAGTAACTGTGCTGTTTAGTTGTAATGCCCGCCACCCACTTTAATGTTAATGCATACAGTAATTCATGCACCCCGGTATCTTGGTACCCATTGCAAAAGGACAACTACTCTACAGCACTATGAACCAGAGGGAAATATATTGTTGGGAAAAGTGTTGATGCCCTCACCGTTATCAAATGTTTACATTTGTTGTATTTTATGTTTGTTTGTTTGCTTATTTATTTGTATGGCGCACCAAACCCGAAGGTAACTGGGCGCAAGAGGTACAAGAAAACTATAGGCATAGGTTACATAGTGCAGGGTACAAAGGTAGCTTACATGGTAGAAGGTACAAATGTAGGCATTCACAGGAGAGGAAAGTGGCAGTGTAAATGGTGCAATCAAGATGAAAAGAACATAAATACAATCAGTAAATTTATTGTCAGATTATATGTTAAAAAGTAGATGCAAGAGGTAAGATTATTATCTATTGCATATTCTATTAAGTAGAACTGGGCAGCATCGACGTTAAATATCATTAGTTCTCAGCCAGTTCACAATGTTACGTCTAAAACTGAAGTAAGTTTGTTCAACTCTCAGTGCAATAGGGAGTGAGTTCCAAGTTTGTGCAGCGTTAACTGGGAAGCTACTGCCACCAGATTTTGTTAAGTTAAATCTAGGTATATTAAGGCAGAAGGAGTTGGCAGTCCAAGAGGGGCGGCTGGAAGTTTTCCTAACTCTACGTTCAGTAAGGTATAGTGGGGCGGCATTGTTGAGGCATTTGAAAGTCAAAGACGCTGTTTTGAGCAGGATTATGTCTTTGATTGTCATGTATGGCTATTTCACACAACAGGCAGTAATGGCAATCGGATCCGCTACTGTACAGTAGATAGAACACATGCTAACTTCTTTGTTGGATCCAGAATGTTGGTAATACTGAAATTGTAATGAATACTGCAATGAATGCATCCATGGGCCTGTGAATCCTTTCAAAAGCCCAACTATAGTACAGTGCATGTACCAGAAAGCCACACAATGTTTGCAAAGGTGTCCCACTGCATTAACCAAGCACCTGAGCCAGAACAACCCTCTCCCAATATACATTCAATTTGACCTCCTCAACAATGTGGCCGGCCTCCCAACACCCAACTCCCATCTTTCTGACTTCTGCCTTGATCTACACCAGTAATTTCACTCTTGTCAAGGTGTCCCAAGCTGAGACTTGAGGGAGATGGAAGGATCGCCCTTCATGGCAGTCATTCATTTATTTATTTTGTGTAGTTTTATTAAGCATGGTACAAGCCCAACAGGCAGGTGTTCACAGTTTAAATATGTATAATGAATACAAGTACATCAAAAGGGGCAGCATATCAATAAAACATAGACATAGATCAGCACAGCAATCAAATACAAGAGATTGTTCAGACATTTTATAGACACTTAAAAAAAACATGTTAGTACTGAACTAGCCACTGCCTGCTTCATGACACTGCAGTGTCTTCTTCAACATATGTTGTGGACCATGTAAGAATGCTCAGAGCAGTCTGATAGCATTATTGGTTATTACAGGGAGAACAGCATCTGGACAGGGTGAAAGAATTATTGTGCCATATTGGCAGCAGAAGCATTGTCACGGGCTGGAGAAAAAAAACAGTGGGAAATTGGATCCTGCAGCATCTGTAGAAGGCTCTAAATACTGAGCGGTTTCAGTTCCATTCAACGTCTTTCCTCTTCTTCCTCCCACTCCCCCGCCTCTCTGTTTCTCTCACTGACATCAGAAATCTAACAGGATCATCCTTTCTGTTTGCAGAAACACCACCTTATTTGCTGCACTGGGTACCATTGCAGAAGGAGATCTTAGGCACAACCTTTACGTGACACTTTAAAGGGACCAATGGCATGAAGTTTGTGGTGCAAAGGGGACCTTGCAGGCCTTCCCGTGACAGGCAATTTAGAGGGAGCTGAAAATAGGGCTCCATGTGATAATGTCACCTGGAAAAAGCTGCCAGGTATGCAACTTCTTTTTCCAAATCCTAAAATACGTTCCCCACAAATACTAGGAAAGGTCTAATTTTATATTAAAAACATCAATCTTAGAATATTTGGGGAAAGTGTTTGATTTTACTGAGGGTCCCTTTTTGGGAAATGTTGCCCCCTGGTGACCATTTCCCAGGCGACTTTATGACGGGACACAGAAAATAGTAGGTGTCAACATTGAGCTAACCTCCAGACCACCCTGGCACTAAACTGTACACTTTATGCATTGTGTAATGAATTGAACAAAATGGAATTTACGTTTGCACAACAGCCAGGAAGCATCCCCAGAGCCTCAAGTGCACAATATGTAATATGATTGCATGTGTTATGTTTAGTGAAAAATGAGCACTGACTGATTTGTATCAGGTTGCTGTGTTGGGACTGTGCGAGGAGAGGGTCGGGACAAATGGCCTTTTTAAAGATGTCTGTAGTGCAGATGGTTGCCCAAATGTATGTACTTTGCTGCACAATGCATCTCACTCTATCTTATCTTTCTTCTAGAATTGGTCAAGTTTCCTTGTCCAGAGTCTTACCGTTGCAACTCCCCCCCCCCCCCCCGTACACCGCACACATTTCATTTCACAATCCTACTCCTCCCTCTGACCAAGATGCCAGCATCTCTAGTTAGTCCTTGCCCTCTCCCTGGCGAACACTGAAATAAATTATTATTGCAGTGTGTTAGTGCCCCTTTTAGGCCATATCGAACAGTAACTGGGTTGCAACCTTATATAAATCCTTTGTCAAGTCTTGTTAGGGCCCCGTGATTTCTGATGCCACTTAAAGTATTATGTAAAAGTTGTACGTTATCACTGATGTACAGGCTCATCAGGGCTGCATGATTGTTGATGAAATAAAATTTGGAAAATAAAGTACTAGTGTCTATTTCTTCATTACATTATACATTTTGTATTTGGGTAGCAGCGTCAGAACATGTAATGCAATGTCAGGAGGGCCTGGACAGTGGTGCAAAGATGGACACGTGGTTGCTCGGAGTACATTTCACAGTGGCAGGCCGCTAAAGAGCTTGTCTCTGTGAAGTGATTGCAAAAAATAAAGGCATTTCCATCCCCATTTGGGGGATGGAAATGCTGGTGTGACTGCCAATCTTTAATCCACGGCTGTCACACTTCAAAAGCAAATCATGGGAGGACCCTTGTATGCAGAGGGGGAAAAAATCACTTCTGCAGAAGAATGGGCCTCTCCTAGTGCTATAGGCTTTGGTTTCCTCAGTTGGTGGCACCGATCAGATGGGGCGGAAAGGCAGGTGTCTCTAGTAAGAAGAGAAGGGAGTGGTTGTCTGACAGGATATAATGTGGCTGCCACCGAATTATACAGCTCAGAGGTCCTGTTAACTTCCTTCCTGCTAAATAAGAGAGCATAATTAACCTAGGAATCTCATGATGTGAGGGCCACTCAAAACAGCCACATCTATGGCGTGCATCGCTGTATTTATGAAAGCAGCTTCTCAAAAATCCATGCCATCTTTCCTCATCAAGAAAACATTTTGCAAAGCTTTTCCCCTGCCCTCTGCCTCACCTAAGCGCCATCCACCAATCTGCATACGTTGAAGCCATTCTTTTCAGCTCTCCTAGAATTTCTGATGGTGCTATACTTTTAATTGATCAAAAGGCTGGGCTTATATCTCAGTGCTCCTCTCAGTCAGCATCCACTGGCAGGTTGCTTCTTGCCTCTGGATGAGTGCACCAGTCCCTCCAGGAACATCAACTATTGCCTTATTGATCTCCCAGTACTGTTCAAAAGAGGCGAAAAGATGTTGGTGAAAACACTCCTGGAAATTTGCATGTGAAAGTAGCATGGTTCTGCTGAAAACATCAGACAAATTGTACAAATAAGTTAAGCAACACTGTTTATAATTTTTCACCCTTCATAATTATATAAAATCCCCACTGAGTTTGCACATTGGATGTATTTCAGAATTATGAAGTCACATGTTTGCAGTAGGTACTGTAGGGAAATGTAATATGGAAATAAGTTTCCGTATTCTGAATTTCAACAAGGGTAGCTCCACATTTCATCATCCACATTGTAGCAAAGGTTTGAATGTTAACTAGGGCCAAGGGTGTGAGACTCACGTGTGAGGCTCAAACTCTGTCTAATAGATGTCAGTATTATAACGCATGAGGCACATGTCAGCCAATTTGAATTTGACCCTGCACAACATGTTTTATGATTTGCACCACACCACAGCAATGAAGTTAAGACAATGAAAGTTACATTAGCATATTAATCCTACTAACATCCCAGAACCCAATAACCTAATCCCCTATTAATATTTAATGCAATTTAGACCATTGCTTATGAGTGCAAAACATTGGTGCATTGGGATAAAGTGGCCAATTTCATAACATGTAAAGATATTTGAGTTGTGCAAAGTCATTTGGAAATGCAGGAAATGTAGTATTAGATTTGTTTTGGAGTGAATACGTGACAGGGTTTAGATGTGAGTTGATTTATTTAAACTGGCTCCCTTGTTCGTTTGTGGGGAAGGAGGTAATAGCGACAAATTAATGTAACATTTTTATTCAGTGCTGCAGCCTGAATCTTGGTCAATAGCACAAAGGAAATGACATGCGATTTAATGGGCTGGTTTGTCAAGGGGAGGTTCTTTGAATGACATGTCTTTTAGAAAAAGGGTTTGAGCAGAAAGGGCCGGGGCATTCACTCACTCACTGGCAAAGGGAGCAGAAGGACTGGCAGAGAGCTGACTCCAGGGCTCTTTCCCTCTGGCTGACTTCTGGAGCAGAAAGGCTGGCTCATTCATTCCAGGTGAAAGGGAGTGGATGTGATAAGAATTCTCCTGTCTTGACCTATGCAGTAGTCGGAAAAGGGGGAACATCACCAGCTGACCACTGTGGTCCAAGAATCCACTGACCCCAACAAATTTAGGTAATTATGCAGCGAATTGAGGAACGTGTAATGTATCTTAGAAATATTTTACCGGCTGTTGTGAGATAGAAATATGTTTGTTTTCTTAAAATAATTCACAATCTTTGTTTTACATGGATTCCCATTTATGAAGCAAACCTTTGTTAAGACAAGAGGCTCATAGCTGCCAAGAATTGTGAGAGAAACATTCAAGGTTACAGATGACTGTGATTTAGCGAGCCAGCAACAAATGTGTATTTGAAGCGTATTACTAGAAAAGCGATTTATTGTCTGCGAGCTCTCTAATGAAACACATTTTATCCATGTTCAAGTATAAATCACTGTAAAAAAATAGCACAGCATAAAGCAACTGTTCGTTTATTTTCTGAATTTTAAGATTTTATGAAGCCACAAAAGGAAAAAAAGGAGTCGGCCTCAATATTCTCACTAGGTGTCTGAATTATTGTGTTAGCACATATACTGAGGTCCAAGAGGTGTTAAGCTCATCTAACTGCAGGCGGTAATTCACATTACCATAGGTGATAAAACATGGGGTAACTGCTTGTTGTGAGTTCAGTTTTTCATAAGTGCTATGCGTGTGTGTGAGTACAACTATTTTGTGATGTGAAATGATCAATGATTTTTGAAACACGGACAAAAGGTCATAAAGTGGTATTGTACTTAAAATACAGCGAGCAGATAAGAGTGTACTATGTCCAGTAATTGCTTACTGTTAGTGACCCTGGTAAAATAATTATTAGGCAGTGTTCTGAAGTTAGTCTCACCACTAAAGAGATACCCCAATAAGCTTAGTAAAATATATTACCAAGAGCTAACAACAATACCACTATACCACAAGATACTAAGAATACAGCCCAAAAAGATCTCTAACATTTTGGTGCATTGGCTGGGAATCTGTACAATAATTACTGGGCGTGGCCTTGCATCATAAAGCATAACCATATTATGCCTTCATTGTCAGAATTAGAGCTGTGAGGTAGTGCAGTGTTGTGTGCTGACATGACTCCTGTTTTAGTGCTATTGGCAATAGTACCGCCATGTCCCAGATTCAGGCTGAATTTTCAGAAATATAAGATTACCTCGAGGCGATGCTTTATGCTCAGGCAAACAGGTCCTCTGAAAATTTGACAATGTGAAAAAATAGGATTAACAAATAAGGGGAAAAAGAGGATTTTGAAGGCATTTTTGATGAAGGAAGTATTGTGCCAGTGTGTCACATTACACTGTTCCGAGCATCAGAATGCACAGAGGAGAAGAATTGCATCATCAGACTGTGTACCAACCTTTGGTTTCTGCAACAGAGATCCATAAACATGCAAGCGAAAGACAGTGAGGCCATTAGCAAATTATAGCGTAGTTTGGACAATGAATCTGATCAGGTGCAGCAATTGAATGCAGAATTAAAGCAGAGCGAGCTAGACCGGAACTGCAAGGCAAATGTAGCAACCTTGCTGCTGAATTGGCTCAAAGAGAGAAACAACTTAATGAGAGTGAGCAAGAATTAACCCATTTAAAAACAATATTGGATGATATAGGGCAAGATGGAGATGTTGCAGTTTCTGAAATTCAAACCCTTAGAGAAGATAAGGAATCCCATGAAATGGAACAGGAGATATTTAAATTAATGGATGAAAATGAAAAAAAGCCAGAGCACTTGATCATTGTCAGACACAGATCACTGAATTACAAGCAATAATCAATAAGGTGACGGATGAGAATTCTGCTATCTGTCATGAAAAAGAAACAACTTCATAGACAGTACAAAAACTTGGAAAAGCAAATATTTAATCTCAAATCTCAGGAAAAGCGACAGGGTACTACATTCACTGGAGCTGAACTCAATCACATCCCTAGCCAAAGAAAAGTACCAGCAGCTGTCGCCATGGCCAGACCTGATTATAACCCAAGGTTAGGGTCTGAATCACCTGCAAATATTCATACATATTCTTGCCCACAAGAGAACAGGAATGAGCGACAAAATGACACATCCCAGAATGCACCATGTAGTTCTTTAAAAATTATGAAATCAAGACTTTGATTAAACCATTCAAAAGGTGACGAGATTGTTGTATGGCAGACCATTTAGAGGCTGTTCACAATATATTCAAGGCCCTTCAAATTCCTAGGTAACAATATATATGGTACTTTCACCTCACTCTCGATGCAGCACCTGAAAGTATCCTTTGTGATCTCAATGAACAGGAATATTTGTCATGGGCAGACTTTTAGAAGGATATTAGACATCAAATCTCACCTTATCAGTCTATACAGCAAGCCAAGAAAGCCACTTATACTATGACGGCACAGCAAAAAGAGTCTCCTCGGCAGTTCTTTCAAAACTTAAAACAAGCATGTTCATGCTTTGATGTGACCTTTAACCCTAACTCTGTAGAATATAAAACTGCATACTTTTATTGTCTCCAAAAAGAAATGATCTCCCAATTAATTTGTGGATTTGACAGGGAAAAACCACTAGAATGGATAATAGAGCAGGGGACCAAACTGTATGAAGTGATATTTGAAAGAGGAGGGCCTAAGAATAAAGAGGCAAACCCAAAGTCTAAGGAATCCACACCAGCAATTTTGGAGGTAAAGTCTGTAAAGATGCCACTGGAATCAGCCCAAATTCATGCAAATAACAACATGCCACCTAATCAAATGGGCATGCCTCCACAGAGGGCATCACCCTAAACTCCTATGTCCCAATCCATGTATCCCAGTGATAGAAGTTCTTACGTTAGTCCTAGATATATTGGATTCTCTCCCAGAGTGGGGTTTCACCATGATATGCCAGGCTCAAATAACAGTCAAAATCAGATGTACAGTGGCCCATATCAGACACTAGGGGCCCAGCATAGATTTGACCTTAATACAATGGCATATGGCCACCAAGAAAGACCTAGATATGTGGATAGATTCATTGACAGCATAGGGAACAGTTCCCATTAAATGAAAGACAAAATATAAACGGTGTACCTTGCCAATATACTCAGTTCCCACCTCCGATTGACCATTGTGAAAGGATGTTTACTCCACGTTCTACACCTACTGTGTCACGTGAATTCAGAGGTAACACAAATAGAAATCAATCTCCTGAAAGATATCAGAACAGGCCTAATCAGGGTGAGTCTAATCATTACCGGCCCGGACCACAAAAAGAGGAACTCAGAGACTTGTACAGGTTTCAATAATTAGAGGCCCAAGTCAAAATGTTGTCTGAACAGATAGGAAAATGATGTGCAGTTCAAAAACAACAGCCAAGTGAAGGTGCAGAAGGTCATAAGAGTGACCTTGTACGTAGCAACAACAAGTGACTAGCTAATCACCTCTGCCCTGATGAGAACACAGATGCCAATGTATTGCCCTTGAATAAAAAATACTGAATTGCTTGCTGATTTAAAAATAAGAAAACTAACAAATTATACTGAGAGAGGTAATTATAACACACACAACAAAGGAGTGGGTTCAATTTGGAGTTGAATCAGACCATCAGGTGTGTGAAGATGAAGAGCAAAGAAGGGAAAATGAACAAGAAAAACTCGAAGAACAGAGAAGCAGATTTATAAAGAATATCTAATGTGGAAAAGAAACACAAAATGAAGAATTAGGATCAACAGATAGAATATCCTTACTTGATAATATAAATACTGTTAATACCCACAAAGAGGAAACAATTACCCAAAAGGCAGGTGAAGGTCAGTCACCTGAGGAGTATTTTGAGCCATGGATGTTCCAAGGGACAGAAATGGCAGACTCTGGACAAAATGCAGATAAATGTTAGACACCAATAACTGACATGCTGTCACATGACACTTGTGAAAATACACAGCCAATTTGTTGCAATGTGGAAGTAAGTAGAGAGGACCCAGACAGTGGGAAAGGCACAATGAGAAATTGGGGTGCAAACACTAGTGGTCCCAAGTCAGAGGGGCAGTCATTGCGAAATGGGTTCTGAGCCCATGAGAATAGACAATGACATTCTAAATGAAGTGGACAAAAAGAAGGGTAAAATGTCATTTCATATACCCATTTGCCTAGGAAAAAGTAAACATTTTCTAAGAAAAGTAAGTCCTGAAATTAGTAAAAATTCACATTTTGTATGCGTTCTAGAAGAGGTTGAGGATCAGCACTATGCTCCTATCACTATTGAAGAAAACCTTAATGAATTTACAAAGATTGATACAGGTGCCGAAGAAACAATAATATCAAAGTAACTGGTGAAAAGTATCAATGAAGGGAAAGGTGAGGCAAAATGAAGGCCCTGTGCACAATTTCAATGGGGAAGAAATACCTTTAGAAGGTGTCACTGAGGTTGACATATATATAGGGAAGCATCAGATGAGACAAAGTGTTGGTCACACCCATTAATGAAATACCCTTCCGCATAGGAACAAATTGCCTGAGGAGATTATCGCCCCTCGTTGATGGGGTAAATGGGGTATTGTGGTCCTTAGCTAAAAAGCCATTGGAACCTATGAAAATAATGACCCAAAGCAACAGTGTAAAAGAATGCCACATTGTTGCTAAATCATAAAGTGCAGTGGAAGCATATATTCAGAATGGCTGTGTGCCTAATGTCACTGTCATTCTCACATGTCAGGAAGAAATCAGAGGAGAAAAAGAGAAGCCATCTTTGGAGATGTATTTGTATCCTAAGAAAAACTGTTGAGTTTTTATCTAAATGAAGAAAAATGCAAACCAAATATTATTCCAGAGTTAAATCAGGAAAAACACATTTCAACAATTGCAGAAATACATGGGAAAAGGGCAGCCATGGATCTCTATCCAGGTGAATGGGTATTCTGAAATGATTGAAGCCGCTTTGGCGCTGCAGCATGAAAGGAGTTTCATTAGTGAAAAGGTACTCCGACAAATACTTGACACAGAGTAGATCCCAAAGGTTAAAATAAAAAACAACACAACTTTGGCCTAGATAACCCCGAGTTGGGACAACGAATTGTAGGAATATAAATGCTAAAGATTACAATCTGCTCTGAAAGCATTCATCACAATTTGGGAAATGACATCATGCACAGAATGTGTATGGTATTTGACTTTCTAAATCAAAAAGGTCTGGTCCAGACTGGGTGGAGCCGCACCTGCATTTGAAGACAAGAACCAAATGTACCTTTGTGCCCAAATGACGCCATGTGCAACTGCGCTTCAAATGAAAAAGGATGTTACCATTCCTGCATTTACCAATTTACAGTAGCATTAAAATACAGGAAGGGACAACAGATAAACGATTCTGATGCATTTGTTTGTCTGAATGAATCCATAAAGCAGCAGGGATTAATGTGCAAATATACACCACTGATAGAGATTGGGGATAGACCCATTCAAATCCTGGTGGACAATAAAGGGTGTCAAGACATTCATTTGAAAGAGAATACAGCCTCAGGAATGGCAGTACATAAATCTTACTACACTGCTGATTTCAGTAACCCAGTGATCGGGAACATCTCTGAAAGTTATGTGACTGCACAGGGTGAATTACCAGATTCATTGAAGTCTAAGCCAAATTTTGAAAGTTCACGCGGTTTACCCATATCAGACAAGTGAATTGGTATCCTGTCATCAGGATGAGTGTATCCATTTTCTGGTGCTGAGCAGGTGAGGGAAGCTCAGTATCAGAACTTCCTGGGCCTCGTTGCGTTAATTGCTCCCGCCTCCTAGCCCGCCCTCCTCCCCTGATTGGCCGCTGCGCTGTAGTGCTCGAGTCTACCTTCCTGCCGTGTGCCACACTCGCCATTTCTGGTGTTGAGCAGGTAAAGAAGCTCAGTATCAGACCCTCCTGGGCCTCATTGTGTTAATTGCATTTTTGCATTGCATTTTTGCTTTTTAAATAGGTAGCGCTCCGAGAGCCATTGCTTTCTGCCTTCTCCATCCCCGGCATCCATTTCTGTGTTAGCCTGCATTTTTGCTTTTTAAATTGGTAGCTCTCGGAGCACTGTTGCTTTCTGCCTTCTCCCTCCCCTCCCTGGCATCCATTTCCATGTTAACCTGTTCCCTCTCGCCTCCCAGCCCGCCCTCCTCCCCTGATTGGTGGCTGAGCCATAGTGCTTTAGCCTACCTTCCTGCCGTGTGCCACACTCCCCATTTCTGGCATTGAGCAGGTGAGGGAAGCTCAGTATCAGACCCTCCTAGGCCTCGTTGTATTAATTGCATTTTTGCTTTTTAAATTGGTAGCGCTCCAAGCGCCGTTGCTTGCTGCCTTCTCCCTCCCCTCCCTGGTATCCATTTCTGTGTTAACCTGTTCCCTCCCACCTAGCAGCCCGCCCTCCTATCCTGATTGGTGGCTTGTTGGTCATCACTGACTTGCCTAGGGCAGCCCTCTGCCCGGCAGCCCCTGCAGTTAAGAGCCCCAAGGCAAAGGGTGGCTTCCACAGAGGAGGCTCCATTTTGTGTCTGCAGCTGTCAGCAGGGGAAGCCAGTTGCCAGCTGTCAACCAGCAGCACCTAATTAAGGTAGGTGTGGCACAGGTTAGGTAGAAAACCTCACTCTGCCCTGCAGACCTGTCCATAAAGAAGACTCTCAAAGTTAGGTGTGTTTTCTCCTGTTTTAAAAAAAGAAAATTGCATTATGAAAGTATTTAAAATTCCTTTGTGAAACCTAGGCCTTTTACCCCACTTTCAGGGCTCTGAAACATGGGTGTGTTTTCTCCTATTTTTAAAATTGCATTGTGAAAGTATTGCCATTCTGTGGCTTTGCCACCTAACAAAGCACTCATCTAGCAATCCTTTCTACCACTATCTAAGTGCCTGTCGTCTAGTCCAATTGTCAACTTGTTACATTTCTCTCTGTCTTGTCTGCTTGCTCCCTGCCCTGTGTCCTTCCCTAGTGTTCTCCCTTACCCGTTCCCACTCACGTCCTCTTCTCTCCTCTCTGTACCTTCTCTATGATGCTCTCTGTCCCTCCTATCTATTCTAACTGCTTCTCTATCGACTATCCTGCTCTCCTCACTAAATCTGGGAGGAAAACATTTGGAAGGGACACCCTGGTCTCCAATCCAGGCCTCCCTATTGCTGACACCTATACCAGTGCCTGCTCCGGGCACGCTTTCACCTACATCCTCTTTGTAGTTCCCTCACCAGACCTATGGACTCAACATATGGTCTCTGTGCTCTCTCCCTTCTCTTCCTCTCCTATTCATGGTGGCACCCGGTGGGAGGTCCTCTTGGACTCCTTCCACTCCTCTAAGGACATCATTAATGTTTACTCGAATGGTACAGTCTTGCTACAAGGCCCTTAAGGCAATCTTCTCCTCTTTGATAGACGCTTCCTGCGCTTCATCAATTTCCTTTCTTCTCCTGTTGTCCCCTCGATCCCCTCCACCGCTTCCTCACCTACCCCTGCTGTCTCCTCCTTGGTTACCTTGCCCTCTCCTCCTTCCTCTTCTGCCCCCCCTCGGCTGCTTCTACACCTCTGCAGAGCGTACCACCGATTTGTACCCCTCCCTGGAAGTCCTTCGTGGATGGCAACCTTCTCTATATTGCCACTCTAAACTCACGCTCAACTGTCAAACACTCCTCTGACATCTGCTGCCGCCTGGAGGAACTTCACCTTGATGTCCTCGGTCTCACTGAGACATGGTTCATGACCAGCTCGGCCATGAGCTTTGACACTCTCCTCCATGATTGCTACAAGATCCTCTCTGCACCCAGATCTAACCGCTCCAGAGGGGGTGTAGCTCTGATCTTCTCTGAGTGGATCCCTGCCTCTGTCATTCCTACACAGGCCTTGTCTACAGGCTCTCTCGTAGCCATTCCCTTACTGTGGCTACCATCTATCGGCCACCTGGTGAGATCTCCTTCTTCCTCTTGGAGTGGGCAGACCTCTCCTCTTCCTTCCTGGTCTTAAACACTCAACTCCTCCTTCTTGGAGACTTCAGCATCCACCTGGATGCTTCCTGTCCTCCCACTAGACTCTCTCTCTCTATTCTCCCCTCTGGCCCGACTCACTCTGCAACACTCTGGATGTTCTGATCTCTTCCCCTTTCTATCCCTCTCACCACTCCTCTCTCAAGGAGCGATCACTTTCTCCTTTCCTCCCATCTCACCCTCTCCGACCCATCAGGCCAAGCCAACCCCAGCACTGCCATCTACCTTCTCGGTTATCCGACCCATGAAGCGTGTGTCAGTTGAGGCCTTCGTCGCCACTTTCTCCCCCCGCCCTCTTGGCTAACTCCCACTCTGACACAGCCCTTTCCATGCTCCACTCTGCTATATCTGATACTCTCGATATTCTTGCCCCTGTCATGAGGATCCGCTTGACGCCCAAAGCCAAGTGCAACTCTTGGTACGACTCAGTCCTAGTCACCCTTAAACGCAAATGCAGGGTGGCTGAGAGGAAATGGCGAGCTTCCAGTACATCCGCTGACAAACTGGCCTGCCGCCTGCTCGAAAGGCAATACCAGCTCTCCGTCCGCACCAAGAAGAGAGCCCACATCCAAGCCTGCGTCTAAGCGGCATCTAACAACTCGGCCGAATGCTTTAAAATCTGCAAAGAGCTGGCCAATCCTGCTGCAGTCTCTACCTCTCCTGTCCCCTCCCAGGCACTCTGCACGGCCCTGTCTTCTCATTTCATCTTCAAAACTCAGGACATCATGTCCTCTCTCTCTTCCTCTCCCCCTCCTCCCTCTTCTCCCTGCTCATCTTCTGGCCCTTCTTCATCCACCTCTCCTCCCTCCTTCTCTGGCTTTCCCCTGTTCTCCTCAGACAAGGTTTCTAGACAAGTCTGATCTATGAAAGTCTTGTCAAAACAGGTTAACCCCTGTTTCTCCAAAACCATCAAGGGCCACATTGACACACTGGCTCCTGCTCTGGCTGATTTCTGCAACCACTCCTTCACCACTGGAGTCTTCCCCTACCCCTGAAGCATTCCCTTGTGCACCCTCTTCTTAAGAAACCCTCTGCCGATCCTTCCTGCCCGGCTAAATATTGTCCTATCTCCATCACTCCTTTCCTGGGCAAACCTATGGAAAAGCTGGCCATCTCTCAGCTGAATCTTCACTCTGAATCTGTTGGTTGTCTCCATGACCATTGGTCTGGCTTCAGAGCTGCCAGAAGCACGGAAACTGTTCTCCTGAACATCGGTGAAGACCTGCTCTCCAACCTTGATTCCAACTCCCCCTGTGTCCTCATCCTACTTCTGCCTTTGACACAGTCAACCATGCCATCCTGCTTAACCGTCTCTGTGATAACCTGGGTATCACCAATCAGGCCATGGCTTGGCTGACCTCCTTCCTCTCTGACCAACCCTCCCAGGTCCAACTTGGGTCCTTCCTCTCCTCTATCTCTATCTCCACCTGTGTTGTTCCCCAGGAGTCTAACCTCTCTCCCTGGCTGTTCAAACAGTAGCGGGTGCTTCTTGCCCACCTCATTCCTGCTCCCTACCCCAACTTTCACTGCTTTGCAGATGACACTCAACTCATTTTCAGGCTCTCTTCTGCCACCTCTTCTCCCTCTCTCATCTCTGACTGTCTATCCTCCATCCAGGAGTTTTGTGCCTCCAATGATCTCTGCCTTAATACCAGCAAGACTGAGATTCTCCTCATCGACACACTTGCTCTCTCCTTTCCTGGCCTCTCTTGGCCCTCTTCCTGCTCCCCCTGTGAGGCTAAAAACCTCTGGGTCATCTTCGACTCCACACTCACCTTCTCTCCTTACATCTCTGACGTCTCTAAGAAGTCACACCTCCAGCTGCACCTCCTCAGAATTATTATTCTTTTCCTCTCCTTCCCCCACAAGCTGACTGTATCCAGAGCTCTGGTTCTCTCTAGTCTGGACTACTGCAACAGCCTCTTTCTAAATCTGCCTGCCTCTACTCTCCGCTCTCTCCAACTCAACAAAAACAGGACTGTAAAACTTGTCCTTAGCCTCAAGCCCAAGGATTGTATCTCTCCAGGACTGTAATCTCTGCACTGACTCTCAGTGGCAGCAAGTTCAAAACCCTCTGCATTGTCTACAAGGTCTTCTGGGGCCTGGGGTCTCAATACCTTCAACTCTCTCTTCCTAAATATCTTCCTTCTCAGGCTCTTCACTCATCCGCCTCCAACTCCCTCAGGGTTAGTCGCTTCTCCAAAGAGTGAGTTGGTGGTAGTTCTCTTTCTTCTGCAGGGGTCTCCCTCTGGATCAGCCTCCCTTCCTCTCTGAAACTTAAGGAGAATCATCTCTGGTTCCAGAAACACCTCAAGACCTTCCAATTTGCTTCTGCTTTCTCTCCTCCTCTCCCGTGCTGATCTCCTGGCTGTATATGAAACTGCACTGGTTTACCTGGCTACCCTCTGATCTCAGGCCCAGGTCCCATTCCCGCCAGCTGCATACCTGCACTGTCCCGCTGGCATCCCTTGCACCCATGGACTGTTTCTGTGTGCCTACAGCGCCTACTAGCACTTAACATCTGATGTCTGCACTTACCCTTGCACTTGCCACCAGCTGGCCGCACTTTTATTTATTATTTATTGTCTTATTTATTTTACTGTTATCCTATGTACTGCACTACGCCCCCACTTTCCCCTGTACTTTTCCCCTTCCCCCTGCCCTGCACGTGCGTGATCTCAATGTCACCTGGCCTAGTAGGATCGCTGTCTCTGTCTTCCCTCTGTTTCCCCTCCCTTGCCTTGCCGCTCCTTGAAAACACTTGTGTATAGGCACGTTATAAATGCCATATCATATCATATAATAGTATAGTAATAGTAATATAATAGTATAGTGAAATTAGGTGAATCTAAAAGAGAAAAGCAGCATATTGAAGTGGAGGTTAATATTCCAAAACATTTGATGGTAGCAATTATCTAAGGAGCCACTGCAACACGGTAAGGGGAAAGTACAGAGGTTCCTCATTTGGAGGATTTCACAAGAGTTTTCTAAAATGGTACAGGAGCAGATTCAAGCTGTAGACATATACACAAATGAAGACGAAAAAGACCAATTGAGGAAAATATTTATGGAGTTCATGCAGGTTTTTGCCAAAGATGCCTATGACTGTGGGCTGACCAATGTCCATGTTGCCACACTACCAGAAGGACATCATAGGGAGCCAGTGTTTGTGTGGCAATATAGGTTGCCCTTGGCATGTCTGGAATCATTATCTGAAATAATCAAACATTTAGAATCTAGAGGAATCATTAGGCCTATTCATAGTACATCAAATACTCCTATATGAGGTTTGCTAAAAACCAATGGCCAATGGTGCTTGTGTCCAGATCTATGAGAATTTAACTAAAAGGTACCTGTTTCAAGGTGGCCCCTTCCATTCATTGATGAGGGCCTTCAACAGGTTCACGTTCAAAGGTATTTACCACCTTAGATCTTACAGCTGGATACTGGTGTGTGCCACTAGCTGAAGACATTCAAAATATATTTGCATTTCCATTTGACAAATCACAATATGCATGGTCACGGACCCCTTTTGGGTATGTCAATAGTGGGAGTGAGTTTGGGATATGCCTGAGAAAGGTACTACCAGATGCAGCTGAAAGATGAACAATAGTTTATGTGGATGATGTCCTAATCAAAACTGAAGATTTGAAAAGCCATTCCAATGAGATGTATTCAGTCAAGTTCAGAAGGCTGGGGCAAAAGTATCTTTACAGAAAGCATAGTGGTGCAGAAAAAGGGTGAGCGTCCAAGGCCATGAAGTGACAGAGCATGGATTAAACCCACAAAAGAAAAAGGTGGAAGCGATTCAGAAACTAAAAGATCCCACTAACTTGAAAAGTTTAAAGAGTTTGTTAGGAATGAGAAGTTACAACAGAGAGTTTATTGAAAATTATGCAGATATTACACAACCTTTGATGATATTACTGGAGCAAGGTTTACCCTGGAAAGGGGAAAATGAACAAAGTGAGGCAGTGGCCATGCTAGAGGGGTGTCTAATGAAAGCGCTATGTTTGGCATATCCAATGAAAAACCAGGATTTCTTTGTAGGAATAGGATTCACAGATCAATGTATGTCACCAGTGTTGTATCAAAAACATGATACAAATAACAAAACGATTGCATATGCTAGCAAGGTATTGTCACAGGTAGAGACCAAATTTAGTGAATGTGAAAAAGCTCTTTTGGGCATAACAACATTTCCGTCCCATAATTCAAGGGCAGCCGGTGATTGTTGAAACAAATCACCAGCCTCTGCAATTTTTGCAAAGAGGTTCAGATTAGGGAATTTGGCCCAGTCAAGAATCACTTCATGGACATTAGCACTTCAGGGATTTCCAGTAGAAGTGAAAAAAGAGCCCAGTTTCTCAAGCGAAAGCAGAATTGCATGATTGTGCAGCTGTCTGTGCGCCTGATGACACAGAGCTAGAGATAAGTTTGAATGAATTTCAGCAAACGCAACCTATAATCCATTGGAGGAAAATACGTGGTCATTTGAAAACACCAGGTTAGGATAAGGAAGGAAATGATAAGGCAGATCAATTAGCCAAAATTGGAGCTGTAATTGGGGAATTATTATCTATTGAACACCTGCTTGGTGAAATACAAGTTGAGTCAATAACACACTACAAAACTGCAAAGTCAGTTGAACAGCCTGTCACACAATGGAGTTTTGATACTGCAGATCGAGACTTGATTAAGTCACAAAAGGAAGACCTTATTCTAGGCCTATTTTACAACCATTTGCTAGAAGCAGAAATAAATCCACTGATCGAAGAGGACTGCAACGGGAAAGAGTAATTGTGGGTGTTATTAAAAAACAAAAAGCAAATTAGGTTACAAGATGGACTGATGATTAGAGAATCTGTGACAAGCCAAATCCAATGGGTAGTGCCTTTGTCATTTCGGGGATTGAGGTTACATCCTGCCCACTATGCCAAAACTGCAGGCCACAGATATTCACATAGACTTTGGACATTTGAAAAGATTATGCCTATTGGCCACACATGTCTCAAGATGTTGAACTCTACACCAGATGGTGTTTAGTGTGTGCACAGTTTCAGCCTGTGTCACCAGCCATAGAGCACCATTAATTTGGAGATCAGCAAAGTGAAACAAGTACATGCTGAGGGTTGCTTGCCTAATGGCCAGACTACAGTGCGCAAACGGCAGCCACTTTACATGTAAATCATATTTTTTCAAGATTTCGTTTACCTCAAAGAATAGAATCATACCGTGGAAGTCATTTCACTAGTGCAGCAATGACAATCATTTGGCAAATCTTGGGTGTTAAGAGGAAGCTACACATTTCAAAATCGCCCCTCCTCTTCAGGGGGAGTGTAACAGATTGATAGTTGACATGTTGAAAAAGTTTGTAGCTGAATCGTGGTCTAGCTGGGATTTGCAGCTTCCATTGGTACTAATGGATCTCAGGTCAACGTCTTCTAAATCAACAAATCTCAGCCCCCACATAATTTTAGACAGGTAGGAAAATGGTTTTGCTACAAAACTTGCTGTACAGGACAAATGAACAGGTTCTTGTAAATGCATCCATGATACATGAATACGTGGAAGAACTGAGAAAACACTTGCAATACGCGTTTGCGTATGCGCAGCGAAATTTGGAAAAGGCTGCTGAAAGTGCAACGTCATATTACAAAGACATCTGTGAGAGAATATGAGATAGGAGACCAGGTATAAAAATTAAACTTTGGGAAAGGTAAGCATAAAAACTCAAAATTTCTTGCAGCATGGGAAGGGCCATATAGAATTGGAGATAAGGTTTCACATGTGGTCTACAGAATTGCTAGAAAGGAGGGAGAATTAACAGTGTAACAGTGTGTCCATGTTAATCAGATTAAACGGTCCACCCGAAACATGAGGTGAAAAGGCTAGAGCGAATTGAGACTAGCAGGGGGTTAAACATGTAATGGCAGGAAAGTAGACTTACCATAGCAGGTTAATAGGTGTAAATAATTTTAAGATGGGGTTTGAAGGAATAAAAGGGGGAATATATATTAAATTAGTGAACAAAAATATAAATAGGTAACTAAGAGAAAGGGGTATTGTAAATAGGTAAAGACTTAATTAAGTTGCGTTATTTTATTAGATGTTTTGTTAAGATTGGTTGTGTTTGAAATGGTTGTCTGAAAGGGTGCTGTGTAGTATTAGTGTGTTTAATTCATGTTATTTTGAGAGGTTCCTAAAGAGACGTTTGCATTATATGGTATTTGGTGTATAATGTGCATTTGTGTGCATAATTAAATTTGATTTCAGACATCCAAAGGAAAAGGCAAAAGTAAATGGATTGATGTATTTGGGTCTTACGTTGTCTTTTTCTTTTTGTTTTCCCCGTCAGTGTGCCAGATCCTTGGAGTGCCCCGGATGCATGGAGGATGCCACTGGAATGGAGTGCCTTGGAAAACCCCTGGAACGAAAAACAGGGGATGAAGATGATGGCCCCAAAAGAAGTCACACCTAGGAAGTATGGAAGTTCACTTCACCAAGAACAGTTTTCTGAACAATGTATGACTTCACTTGTTGAACATCAAAATTATTAATATATTCATTTTATATTTTATTTAAAAAAAAATTTAAAAAAAATTAATCTAAAAAAAGTTTTAAAAAATATAACAAATAGGAGACCACCAATTAAAAGAAGATAAAAGATAAAGGTGAAAATGTTTTTCTAAAATATTGACAAAAAATAATAAAGATTTAAAAAATGTTTTTTCAAAAATAGAGATTTATACATAATGGTTTTTGTGTATTTTATATTACCAATTGCATGTTATTTGTTTCTTAACTCTTAAGGTCAAGATAAAATCATGCCCAAGATCACGCCTTGATTATGGCGTGAAGCTGGGATTATTACATGTTTGTTTTTTCCTGCAGTGATTTTGGTTGTGTCCCAGCAGAAAATAAGGGGTTGTGTAGGGAAATGTAATAGGGAAATACTTTTCCCTATTCTGAATTTCAACAAGGGTAGCTCCACATTTGATCATCCACATTGTAGCAAAGGTTTGAATGTTAAGTCGGCCCAAAGGTGTGAGACTCAAGCTGTGCCTAATACATGCCAGTATTTTAACGCACAAAGTACATGCCAGCCAATTTCAATTTGACCCTGCACAACATGTTTTATCATTTGCACCACACCAAAACAATGAACTAAATGCAATGAAAGTTAAATTAACATATTAATTCTATTAACTTCCCAGGACCAATTAGCCAATCCCCTACTAATATCCAATGCAATTTAGACCATTGCTTATGAGTGCAAAACATTGGTGCATTGATATAAAGTGGCCCATTTCATAAAATGTAAAGATATCTGATCTGTGCAAAGTCAATAAATGCTGGAAATGTAGAATTAGATTTGTTTTGCAGTGAATACGTGACAGGGTTTAGATGTGAGTTGATTTAAATAAATTGGCTCCATTGTTAATTTGTGGGAAAGGAGAAAATAGCGCTGAATTAATGTAACATTTGTATTCAGCGCTGCAGCCTGAATCTCAGTCAAAGGTACAAAGGAAATAATGTGCTACTTAATGGGCTGGTTTGTCAATGGGAGGTACTTTGAATGACATTTGTTTTAGAAAAAGGGTTTGATCAGAAAGGGCTGGGGCACTCATTCACTGCCAAAGGGAACAATGGACTGGCAGAAAGCTGATTCCAGGGTTCTTTCCCTCTGGCTGACTTTGCAAGTAGAAAAAAATTCTTGTTGGTTCCAGGCGAAAGGGAGTGGGTGTGATAAGAATTCTCCTGTCCTGTTCAGTAGTCGGAAAAGGGGGAACATCACCAGCTGACTAGTGAAGGGCTATCCTGACCACTGTGCTCAGAGAATCCACTGACCCCAACAAATCTAGGTAATTATGCAATAAAGTGAGGAGCATGTAATTTATGGAAGACATATTTTACAGGCTGCTGTGTGAAAGAAATATGTTTGTTTCTTAGAGTAATTCACAATCTATGTTTTATGTGGATTCCCATTTATGAAGCAAGCTTTTATTAAGACAAGAGGCTCATAGCCGCCAAGAAGTGTGAGGGAAACATTAAAGGTTACAGGTGACTGTGCGTTAGCCACCCAGTGACACATGTTTATTTGTAGCCTATTACTAGAAAAGCTATAATGTGTGTGAGCTCTCTAATGATACACATTTTAACCATGTTCAAGTACAAATTAATGTAAAAAGCAATTAGCACAACATAATGCAACTGTTTTTTTTCTCTGAATTTTAACATTTTATGAAAACACAAAATGAAAGAAATTAGTTAGTCTCAGTATTCTTACTATGTGTCTGAATTTTTGTATTAGCACATAGACTGAGGCACATCAGGTGGTAAGCTCATCTTACGGCAGGTGGTAATTCACATTACCACAGGTGGTAATACATAAGGTAAACTACTTGTTGTGAGTTGAGTTTTTCAGGTGTGCCATGCGTGTGCGTGAGTACAACTATTTTGTGATGTGAAATGATCAATGTATTTTGAAACACAGCCAAAAGGGTACAAAGTGGTATTATACATAAGGTACAGCACGCAGATACAAGTGTACTAAGTCCAGTAATTGCTTACTGTTAGTGACCCTGGTAAAATAATTATTAGGCAGTGTTCTGAAGTTAGTCTCACCACTAAAAAGATACACCAATAATCTTACTACAATATAATACCAAGAGCTAACAAAAATACCACTATACCACAAAAACGCATGAGATACTAAATATAAATAGCCCAAAAAGATCCATAACCGTACTGTGTACTGAATCCTTCTGTAATTATATATATAAAGTACATCGGTCTGACAGACCAGTGAATACAAATTAAGATGATTCTACTAAGTTGTTTTTTTTCTTCTGCACAAATGGTGAGAAAACACTGATGAACATTTTAATTTTAGAAAATAAATATTTGGAAGTATTTGAAAGCTATAATTATATTTTTCTGTGGACTCATATGTTTATTTAAAATGTTCCTAGAGTAATCTAGAATGATGGGCATTCAATGTAGAGAGGGAGATTGATTAATTGGTCTTCCGTAATTTGAGACCTACTTGAAGAGTGCATAAATTAATCATGAGGTGAAATCACACCACCTCCATGGCTTGAATTTCCAACCCTACAGATACTAAGCTCTAGTCTGATTATCAAGATATCTGTGTAAATATGTATGAGATCATGTCATATAAAAATTACTTTTAATTAAGAATATGTGTGTGGTTTACCTACCAGGCCCTCCTTCTTTATTTGATCAATAGGGGAATTACTCCACAAAGTACAGTGAACATTTTCACAATTTTATTTGTTGGCGAATTTGTCTATTCCAAGTTTTCTAATAAACTGAAAATATTTACAAAGCTGCCTGCCTTTGGAAATGCAACCATCATGTCTTTCTTAAAGGAATCAAGAGGATTCCCCAATTAACAAATAAATGAAAATATTTGATAAAATGCCATGAAATGGTCGGTGTACTGAGGTGCTATGTTTTAAACTAAAAGAAGCAAATTGACAGAGAATTAGATTGTACATTGAAAATACCCCAGATACATTTTTTTACACCAGAGTGAAAATACACAATAAATACCCTTGGTGGCTACTTATCATCCAGCCCCAGCACAACTGGATCCAATTGCTAAGGACCTGCCATCAAAACTCAGCAATGATGATTACCTCAGAGACATATTCAGGGAAAATCCCCATATTCCCTGTAGCCAACTAAAATATCTAGCATGATCCATGACCATTTCTATTTTCAGGGAAGTTGCTCAATTCCTCCAAAATATGTGTCAGCCTAATATTTTGCTGTTGAGGGGATTTTAATGAGGTCCTGGGTGCTTTTTTGGATAGAAGCAATCTTGGTGGGAAGGTGTAAGGGAAGGTAACCGCAAGGCTGTCCTTGACCTGGTGCAAGACTATGGGTTGTTGAATGTCCGAAGGCTGGAACATTCTACTTCTAGGGAGTATGTTTTCTTATTCTGGTGCTCATGACACATACTCCAGGATCAACATGATACTAAGAGCAGGGAAGGTGATGTTCTCATTTCATGCAGGTGAATTGGGCAGAATTAGCATATATGACCATGCCCCGGTATCATTGGAAATGTCACCAAATTACGACAAGGTGAGGTCTATCTCATAAAGAATGAACACTTCTTTATTAAAATATGATGAATTGCTAGAACAACATGTTAAGGGAGCAGCACTGTTTATCGTAGCTAAAGGACATGACGATTCCAAAGTGGGCATATATAGGAGGCATTCAAATGCTACATGAGGGTAATTTTGAAGGCCATGGGCCCTAGCAAAAAGAGTGCCATGGATAACTAACTGAAGGCATTGGAAGAGGCGAGCATGGCCTTAGAAGAAGATGTAATGATGAAACATTCTGAGGAAAAGTGGAGAATACTCATCCAACAAAAATATGACTACAATAAACTACTATAGGCTACAGCAGATGAGGCTTTATTTAGGACTCCTTGTCAGTACTATGAAGGCGGCGAGAAAGGGGATTGTCTGCTGGCTCATTGACTGAAAATTCAGGAAAATGGGAAAGCAATTTATGCAACTGAGAACAGTACCGGTCAACTAACCTTTGAGCCGGCGAAGATTAATAAAGAATGTATGCAATTGTTTTCTGAGTTACACACCTCAGAGAATGCAGTGGATGTCCGCTCTTTGGATGAATACTATGAGGATATACATTTTCCTGACTTAACTGTGACTGTGATAGGTTACTTGGAAGGTGAACTATCAATGAAAGAGCTGAAGATAACAAGGATGCACTTAATATCTGGTAAATGTCATGGACCAGTTGGTTTCCCTGTGGAATTCTACAAGGTTCTGCCTGACTGCATTTTAGAGCTTATGGCAGATGTCTTTAAGTCCCCTTTTCAAGATGTCCTCTTGCCTCAATCCATGTGACATGCATCAGTATTATTGAAGAAGAACAAACCTCAGACGCTCCTGAGTAGCTAGAGACCAATTAGTCTGATCAACGGCAACAAGACATATTAGCTAAGAGCTTTGCCTTGTGCCTGGAGGTGCTGCTACCAAAGTTGATTGACAATAACCAGAGTGGTTTTATTTACAGAAAATATGCTGCATTCGATATTAGAAAACTCCTTTTGACCATGATGACAGCTAATAATCTACAGGATAAGGTGGCAGATGTGTCTCTATATGCTGTAAAAGCATTAAATCAGATTGATTGGCAGCTCTTGTACAGGACTTTGGAAAAAATGGTATTTGGCTTGCACTTTACAAAATGGATAAAGCTATTATATACTAGCCCTACAGTTACAGTGTCAATGAATGGATTTAATTTCGAAAAGGGAAAGGGCAAGGTTGTCTTGTGTCTCTGTTACTCTTTGTGATTGCCATGGAGCCTTTGGCATGCATTATCAGATTGTATGTGAGAACACAAATGGTCAAGTACCCAGGATGTGTCCAAAAACTCAGACTCTATGCTGACAATTTGTTGCCTGCATTGAGGGAACTCAAGACTTCCAATCTGGCCCTAATGGACATAATTGAAAAGTTCAATAATATATCTGGCTGCAAGATCAATTGGCAGAAATAAGAGTCCATGGCGGACTCTCGGAATACCATGCAAAATGATCTGTCTAACCTGTACTTCAGATGGTGCCCAAGGAGAATGACGTTTCTTGATATATGATTGACAAGTGAGGGGTTGCAGATAATGAAGGACAATATGGCTGACTTGCTTTCGGAATTGCAGGTGGACTTGGATCGTTGTTCCTTCATGAAGCTGTCCATGTGGGGGAAGGTTAACTCTCTCAAAATGAATGTTGCTCAGAGGGTGAATTAAGTTAGGAATATGTTTCTGCTTCCTACTAACAGAGGTACGATGGAGCAATGTGACAAACTTCTTCAAGCGTTTTTGTGGGATCGTAAACCGCCACTGTAGAAGCTGTGGAAGTTGCAACTCCCATGTGAGGATCGTGGACCGGGGGTGCCTAACTTCAAAGTGTACTAGCTTTCTTTCATGGCAAAACACCTCAATTCATTTATTCCAGATTATTGCACTGTGGTAGAAATGAGTAAGAATACACCATTGGAACTAAGGGCGCTTCAGTCATCTAATAATCCGAGGGGTGAGAAAACATCAGTGCTTACAACATTTTTATACCAATGCTGGATTCAATTGTTTGGAGTGGTGGGCTATGAACCTCTACTAAATGAATGCTCTTCAATCTGGCTGAATCCAACGATAAAACAGGGGAAGAAGATGGTCTTTTTACCTAATTGTTTCGATGGTGGCGTAAAAAGGATTGGGGATGTGATGAAGCATGATAAATGGATTTACTACACAAATCTTACTAAAAAATACTGTACTGTTGGGGAATATTGCTTGCTGCAGAACTTGTTAGGGCCACAATCACCTGTTGAAAGTTTCAACCTAGGACAGCTACTTGAACTCAACGCACAGGGTCACCTGGCCTTGAAGCTATACAAGACTCTAGCAAAGGGCAAAGGGACAAATATTGAGTAACTGACAGCATGGTCAAATTAGTTGGCGCCAGGGTGTTCTAAGCTCACGGAAGCCAGATGGGGTGATATGTGCAGGAATATCACTTTAACTTCCCTGAACTTAGGTGAAAGGGTGAGACAGATTAAGATTCTTGATAGGGGATTTTGGACTTCTTAGAGGCTTTATAGGGGACGTATGACTGGTTCTGATGTGTGCTGGAGTTGTAGACATATGGCAGGTTCATTAGAACACGTGTTGTGGGACTGTTGAAAGCTTAGACCGATGAACAAGGTTTTGGGCTTGTATTTAGATTTAGATTTTGAAACTTTGGTCATGGGAGATTGATTGATTGTTTATTTACTATGCACTTATACACAGGTGTTTCAAACTGCAACTATGCATGTGAGTGGGAGACATAAGAAGACAAGACTAATGATCTTACATTCAGATCATGCAGGTACACTGAACAGGAAGTGCATGGGGGGAATAGGGGTCAAGTGTGCCCAGTCCTGTCAGAACATGGTTAAGTGCAGAGAGTTAGCACTTTCATAGCTCATAACCTAAGTGCAGTAGTGCTGCGGCAAGCTCGAGGCCTGGGGGCAAGTGTAGGAGACTGTTGAGGAAGCTTGGGATCTGTGAGGCTCTGAAGGTACACGAGGCAGTCACTAAGTGAAACTGAGCAGAGGTAGAGGAGAGAGAGAGCAGAGAGAGGTGGTTAGCAGGGGAGAGGGAGAGAGAAGGGGGAGGCTCAGAGCAAAGTCTTGCAGAGTTTCCAGAGTTTAAGGAGATCAGGCTCAAGATGGAGAGAGGCATGGAGGCTGTTCCAAAGGGAGGCACCTGCAGTGGATAAAGATCTACCCCCCAAGTCTCTGCTTGGAGAACCAGCTCACCCGCAGAGAGTTGGAGGGCTCGGGAAGGAGAGTATTTACGAAGAGAGTGTTGCACATAGAGTGGACCCAGGCCCCAGAAAGCCTTGTGGATAATGAAAAGGGTCTTGAGCTTAATCCTTGCAGCAGGATTTCAGCCCCAGTGAGATGGGGTCTCTGGGCTTGAGGCCAAGGATAAGTCTTGTGGTTCTGTTCTGGATGAGTTGGAGAGGACGGAGGGTAGAAGAGGGAAGGCTTGAAAGAGGCTTTTGCAGTAGTCCAGCCTAAAGTGGACCCAGGCTCTGGAGACAGCGAGGCTCTGGGGGAAAGTGAGAAAAGGTAGAATACCTCTGAGGAGGTGGTGATGGTAGTGGGAATATTTAGAGATATCCGAGATGTGAGACAAGAAGGAGAGAGTGGAGTCGGAGATGACCCATCTTTTGTCTCATTGGTAGGTCGAGGAGCAGGGCCAAGGGAGACCGGCCAGAGAAGAAGAGGAAAGGTGGGAGCAGGGGTCCCAATGAGGACAATCTCTACCTTACTGGCAATGAGGCCGAGGTTATTTGCGGCACACCACGACTTTATTTGTGGACAGCCAGTCAGGTATGACTGAGGAAGAGGAAGAAGCCAAGGGTAGCCTGAAGGAGAGCTGTGTGTCATCTGTGTAACACTGAAAGGTTGGAGGTGAAGGTGGCTATCAAATTGGCCAAGGGGGCCATATAGCCACTGAAAAACCAGGGGGATAGGTTAGATCCCTGCAGGACACTGCATGTAGAAGAAGTGAGAGAAAGGGCCCCCTTTCCACCTGGGATGGGCGGTCAGATAGAAATGAGGTTAGCCACACCAGTGATGCCCAGGGTATCACAGAGACGTGCAATCAGGGTGTTGTGGTTCACCATATCGAAGGCAGAGGACAGGTCGAGTAGGATGTGGACAGAGGGAGAGTTAGAGTCACGATTTGAGAGCAGATCTTCATGGGTGTTCAGAAGAGCAGTTTCCATGCCTCTGGGTGCTCTGAAGCCACACTGGTGGTCATGGAAGCAACCAGCAGATTCACTGTGGAGGGTAAGCTGAGAAATAGCCACTTCTCCAGCAGTTTGCCCAGGAAAGGAGTGATAGAGATCGGGTGATAGTTTGAAAGAATGGAAGGGTCAGCTGCAGGTTTTTTGAGGGGAAGGTGCACAAGAGAGTGATTAAGTGCATTGGGGAAAACTCCAGTGGCCAAAGAGAGGTTTCAGAGGTCGGCCAAGGGTGGGACAAGAGAGTCAATCTATATTGTACTTGTTGATGATCTTACCTATCCTCAGAAATGTTGGCACTTTAGGTCAGTGCAGGTGGCCAAGCAACGCATCCTGAGAGTATGAAAATCTGTCACAGAGCCAACAATGCATGATTGCACTCAAGAGCTTGTTAAAATGTCTCTGAAAGAAAGAGTGATCTTTATGCAACACAAGAAAATCAAATTTTACAAGGACATTTGGGGAAGGTTTTTTGGAACTTATTCGATTTGTTTGTAAGATTGTTGTAATTGTAAACATGGGATGGGTGGGCTTGAGAGGGGTAAGAGGGCTTTATGTTCTTTTCTTTCTGCATTCTTACTTGTATAATTCCTAACAAGGAACTGAATCAAAAAAGAACTGTGTTTCCACCAAACAACAAGACATGGAACACACTATTTAATGTTAGGAGGTGGAAAATCCGCCAAAATGCATGCACCAAATCTGCCATAACAATCCCACATAACAGACAAGTACATATACAAGTGACATATAACTGCAAATCGTTTAATGTTGTGCTCCTCAACCAAAGCAAGAAATGCCTCCAGGGACTTACATGAAATAATGAACCTACAGAGGCACACCACATTGAACAAAACAATAGAAACACCAATAGGCCATTGGTGATGTCATCTGTGATATTGTTCGCATCGGTATGAACAGAGCATGGCACAAGACATGTGTTATCGCTGCATAGTTTTCCATAACTTGCATATATGTTTAGTGTTCAGATCTTGCGTTACCACCATAACTACCCTTTAACAAATGCTTTTCTATGAATTTCATTTTTTTTATGCAAAACATCCTTTAATAACGTTTTAAGTGAATGGTAATGTTTTTTTATCACAGAGGATGTCTCATGATATGGCAGTACTATATGTAAGTTATTAAAAGTTCTCTTTTCACATATAAAAGGACTCATAACATTCCTTTAACAAACATATGTTTTGCATTGCACACAAAAATATGTGTCACTCTGAGCAGCGCATTCTGGGGATGCAAGTTATAGATGAATTGCCTTGGGCATGAGGTTCGGCCATGCTCCAGGTCCCACCAAGCCACTCACAAGAGCCTCTGGACTTGGCCCGCAGGCAGTCCCAGTCCCACTATATCTCCATGAAGGAATCATAGGCTGCTGTCCATGACTTGCAGTCATGGCCAGTGACCGCAAACAAAGGGGCATCAACTTCAACCATTTTGCAGGCCCAGCCAAGCAACTCAGAGTAGGCATTGGGGTTTGCCTTTGGTCACGCCAGACTGCTGTGTGTTCACTGTTAAGGCAGCATAGCTTCCACCTTCTGTTGAATTTCAGGATTGTTTCACATTAAATTGGCAACTTAACATCACTTCAACTAAAACCTTTTCTCTGAATTTCAAGGGATTAGTTGACGGAACCTATGAACTTTACCTACCTATTAACTAGTGCTTTTCCACTGAATTTCAAGGGCTTTCTAATGCTATATCCCCACAACCCTTTCTCCTACAGATTTTACTTCTGATATCATAACTGATGTTATATCCTTTATTATCATTGGTTTTATTAAACTATGCAACATTTTTTCCCCCATTGTGGATTTCTACCCCCTGGGGGTTACTCAGCCACCAGCCCTTCACTGTGGCCAAGGCCACTTACCATTTTTCACTGATTTGCCAATGACAAGAAGATTAAGGGAGACTGGTACAAGAAAGAGGAGGAGAGGCTGGAATGAGGAAGAGGAGTAGGCAAAGAGATATAGATGAGAAAGAGTCACTGTGACAAGAAAGATGTAGCGGGACTGTGATGAAGGAAAAGTACTGAAGGAGGAAGAGGAACAGGGATCAGGATATTACTAATTATTACACGGGCCACGCTAGTTGCAGTGTAGTTATGGTTAAGTTGCTAATCCCATAGGAAGAGCAGTTTTTGGGTGGCTTATAGCTTCGCTCTCCCTGGACGAATCCTCACCAAACTTTGCAAAAAAAAGATATATGGCCAACTCTGAATTTGTTTGCAAAGTTTAGTGAGATTTGGTGCAGGGGGGGGCAAAGTTATAGGGGGGTCCCAAAATTTATTTTTTTCCTGTAGAGTGAATGGGGAAAAAAATGTGCTCATAACTACAGCTCAAACCGCTGGATGAATTTGCACCAAATTTGCGGCAGGGGCAGCGGCTTGGTCCCAAAAGTGTGCTTTTGTAAATTTGGTAGAAATCCGTCCAGTAGTAGGTCTCAAAAAATGAGTGATTTCTATGTCGGCTCCGCGGACACATTTCCCTGTTCGCTCTGCGGACAGGACACTGATTGGCTAATCGGCTTGCGTCATGTTCGCGGACATGCAACGTGTTCACTGATTGGCTGGGGTGAAGCGTGAGGTGCGTCACATTTTTGATGCACTCGCAATCTTGGATTCGTGGACATCCACGGACAGGGCGGCGTTGAACGGGGGAAAAATACTATTTTGGGGAGTGTGTTGGTGTGTAAGACTGCTTGGGGAGGGTGGGGGAGTAAGAGATGGGTCACATGCTGTATTTGTTTAGGTGGCAGGTGCCCCTAATGTGTTCGCCATGTCCGCGGTCTTCACGGCTGTCCGCGGACATAATAAATGCACTACTGGCTATATTACTTTAGTATGATTTTGGTTTTGGGTTGTTAGTAGAGCATTGATTGTAATTAATATCCCCTATAAGTAGCCCATATACCACAATTAAAATGTTTGATTCTATGGGTGTGTTAGCTTGCGGTGGTTATGGCCAGGGCATAGAGTATGACCGCAGCATAACTAACCCATAGAATCAAACATCCAGCCAATATCCACAAATCAAAATGTTGTGTACTTTTTGATTTGTAGAGTTTGTATGTGAAGTTTTGGCTAAGTCATGCAATTAAGAGTGTAGAGTTTGGTAACAAGCACTGCAGTATAACATATCCATGGAAATAAACATTTTGGATTGTGGTGTATGGTTCGATGTTTGCTTGAATGGTTGTGTTATGCAGCAGTATTTGTGAGTTGATTTATTATATACTTACTGTTTGACATTTTGTGATAGAATATATTTTTTTAAAGACTTGGGTAACTGGAGCAGATATTCTTTTTCAATCTCTGTGATAAAAGAAAAGATCATATGTTAGTGTAGGTAGTCCATAATGAGTTATTGAATTGCATAATAGACATTTCTGCATTATTTTTAGAAGTACTATATTTCAAACCAGTGTACTGTGCAATTTGGTCAGTTTCTGTGTTTGTTATGGTACAATATAGTTCTTTCTTTATTTTCAGTACTTATTTGTTGTTTCTGGCTAATCTTCTATCTGTTGGCTTGTTGCAGATTTTTGGGGCAGTTTGATACTTGTTGGTGTAATCTAATTTTTTACTTATAATTTTATGCTAATTTTCTATCTGTTGGCTTGTTGCAGATTTTTAGGGCAGTTAGATACCTGTTGGCGTATTCTAACTGTTTATTTCTTGTTATATTTTAGTGGTATTGATTTATCTGTTTGGTTGTTGCAGAATCTTGGGGCAGTTAAATGCCTGTTGGCGTATTCTAACTGTTTATAATTTTCTAATTGAATTTTTGTTAATGTTTATGCATAGATTAGTTATTAAATTTTGGTTTTGAGAATATTTAATAAGCGTTTATAAGATTTGCTGATAATCTCTGCTTTAGAGTAATGGTACTATCATTACATTCGAACCATCCACAATTCTTTTTTATGTATGCAGTGTAGTGACCTATATTGGTTGTGGCTCCTGCGAGGTAGATTATACCTATTGTTGTGAATTTTTTCTTACCAAGTGATACTTGACCATGTGTGACTCCAGTCAGCTTGCAGTTGTTTTTGGTACCATCTGCATTGTAACGTAAAAGCATTACTATTATGTATTTACTATGGGCCTTATCACGAGTTGGGCGGTAACACCAGTGCTATTACCGCTGGCACTATGAGCCCTATCGCCAAACCACCGACGCTATTAGTGCCGGATCACGGGTTTGGTGGAACGGTTAGTGCCCATTCCCCATTGTGCCCATTTGGGAATTCCTCATTCCCCATTGGGCCTAATGGGGGAAATTCACACTATTACCACCAGTGGATTTCCCGCCGGCAGTAATAGTGCTGAAAATCAGCAAATTTGCCGCAGATTTCCCCCCAGCTCAGAGCTGGGGGGAAGTCCACCAAGGCCATGATCTGGAGGCCCCTAAATGTGTCAGTAATAGTGCTACAGCCGCATTTAAGGGTTACCGCCAGACTTGTGATGAGGTCCTATGTGTCTCTATTTGTAAGGTAGAGCGATTATCTGAATTGCAGGTAGTACATAATCTGCCATGGTTTGCATTTTGTACAAGTTGCTGAAATAGAATGGATTCACAGTTAGGTATGGATACATACACAAAGTGTTCATTAGGGATGTGTTCCTGTGCCACATTGCTGCAGAGAGTGCATGTATGTTTTTACATGTATGAAATCTGCAAAATTTCATTTATAGGTATGTTTTTTGTTTTCCAGTACTTGTAGTAAGTACATTAGAAATTCTTGTGG
Source organism: Ambystoma mexicanum (assembly GCF_040938575.1). Taxonomy (NCBI): domain Eukaryota; kingdom Metazoa; phylum Chordata; class Amphibia; order Caudata; family Ambystomatidae; genus Ambystoma; species Ambystoma mexicanum. The sequence goes on from NC_090935.1 coordinate 1,410,904,559, forward strand.
ATCTTCTTATGAGTTTATAGTGAATTTGACCATTCCAGCACAGTAGTCCAATTCTTGTCTCATTCCATGAACACTGTAGGTGTTGTCAGGATTGTTGGTTGCATTTCTATGAAGGACTAACATTTGCAAACACAATTGGTCTGTATTGTGTAAGTAAATGTTGTCAATAATTGGTGGAAATTGGAATAGAATATTTATTGCTACATTTGCGTAGCAATTTACACCAGTTATATTTGAAAATTTGAATGGACCTGATAATTCTTTTTCCAAGTCATTTGTTCAGAGTGTGTGTTGCTTCTTTGAAGAAGTACTTGATTTACTTTGAACAGTAGATTCTTCTTTGGTTGTGGTAAGTGATGAAGTATTAGCTTATTTTACTTTCTTTGGAGGAATTGCAGTGAGATCCTGTATCATTTCTGTTTGAAGTACTTTTCTTTTACAACTTTTTGCTTTTTGCGGAATAGGATATGTTTTTAGATGAGGAGTGTACAGTGAACGTAGTCTATTGTATTCTAGAATACAAGGAATATCAGCATTAACTTTACTTGCATCAAAGTTGATTAGAAATAGTCTGTCACGTGTACGTAAGAGTGATAGTGCTACATAGATCATGCCTTCTTTAAAAACTGTGCTCCCAATATCTATCAATGCTTTATCTAAGGTAAGACCTTGTGATTTGTGAATGGTGACTACATATGCTAGAGTTAGAGAAAATTGTTCTCTGCGTACATACATGTCTTTGAAAAGAAGGAAGCGGGCTGTTGAGCGTCCTATCCTTTTGACTTCTGATAGTTTTTCAAAGAGAATATTGACAAACTGAATGTTGTTGTCACATGGGTATGTTTGAAAGCTAACAACTGTACCAAGTTCTCCATTAACTAGTCCTTGCTCCACATCAAGGTTACGTTTAAGCATTACTCTAAAGTTTAAAGGTAATTTTAATATTTTCTCCAAACCAGCTGTGTTGGAGATAGAGTATTCTATGTTAGTTAGTCTTTTTGTGGCTTGTTGACACATGGGTAGTGTCATACCATGTACGTCCAGTTTGTCTGTGGAGCAAATTTCAATTATTGGTTGCATTTCTTTTTACAACCTTGTTTCATTGAATTTTGAACAGCTTGCAAGAGTTGTCATCAAGGACATACAATTGACATTTTTGTGTGCTAATTTTTCCATGACATCAATAGCACATGAGTTATGGCCATAGAGTGCATGGATGTGCCGGGTTTTTAATATTGCTTGTGCTTCTTGAGATAGTACACAAACTATAATACTTTCTAAAATGTTGGCGTATGTGAGGTCTGCAGACTGGCACATGTTTTCTGTTAATTCTCTGTATTGGAAATGTTGCCAAAGGTTGACATCTCCTGTGCTGCCAAAGGTTTTAAGGCAGAGTTTGTGCCCTAAGGTTTTAAAAATAGGTTCACCTTTCACTGGTGTTAATTGAAGAAGATCTCAGTAAACAATAATGTGTTTTCCTCAAATAGCTCTTCATAGTCTGTTTTGAGTACCTCTTGTAATCTGAGGTGAATCAAAGCCAACATTAGGTTGGAGACCATGCTCACTTCATCTATTGCTAGTTTTTTTGTTTGTTTCAAAACTCGCGTAGTTCCATTGCAGCTTCTGTAGAAAGTTTGTAATAATCTAATTTGTTTTGGTGTTCTACTAGAAGGAGTAGTAATCGGTGTAAAGTGACACCGCCTATGTTGTAGGCAGCTAAACCTGTGGGGGCAGTTACAACAGCTGACAGTTTGTTGTTTGTCAATTGTTGAAGGAACTTGCTGATGATTTTGATTAAGAATGTTTTTCCTGAACCAGCTTGACCACTTACGTATAGCAGTATAGGTTTGTAGTTTTGGCAGGTACAGTTTTTATTTTCATGCTGCACACCATGTTCAATTTGTTTGTTACTTCTTGGAAAATGTTATGCAGCTCATTGTTCAGTTTTGATTTCAGTACAATGAAGTCTTCTGTATCTTGTTCATAGTGACACATGCTGTTTTCTACTTCTGTCATGGCTACTTCTGCCTCATTTGCTATTAGTGGCTGTCCCAGTGGTTCTTGACTTCCTGTTACAGAAGGTTGACTACTGTTGGGAGTGTCCTCATCTAGTTGGGCCTGGAGTTCTTCTTTGTGTTGCTGTTCATTGTGCAACATTGTTTTGTACTGTGTAAAGTTTGCATCTGTTACAGTACTTTCATTTGCTTTGAAAGTGTCTTCATAGGAGTTATAGATATCTAGTAACTCTTCTTCTTTTCTCCATGGTTTAAAAAGTTGTAGCAGGGACATGTAATATAGTTCTTTATGTTGAGGAGTTTTTAATGACAATTTCATATGATTAATTAAGCTTCGTTTGGTAAGTTTCACTAAGCTTCCTTCACAATTTGTCACTCTGTAGCTACCTTTGTTTTTCATCTGGTTTTATATTATTTTTGTATGTGAAGTTTTGGGCTATGTGGTATAGACACATGGTTTCCAAAGTGATACTCCTATTTGGGTAGTATGTGTCTGGTAAATTGTTATTCAAAATGTCTTGGCTGTTGGGATCATTTTTGGCTATTGTTTCTATGTCCTCATATGATTTGAGAACTCTTTTTCTACATTTAGCAGGACTAAGACTTGGCTATACTATATTTTCAGATTTTCCATACAAAGCAGTACCGGTTAAAGGGTCTGCAGCTTCATAGCCGCCACATTCTCTATGAGAGAGCATTTTTATGCCTAAGCTGTACAATTTCTGTGACAGTGTTTTGTCAGATGATATCTCATCCCAGAGGTCTTGAAGCTCTGTTTTTTCTGCTTTGGTTAAGTAGGCCGTGACATATTGTGTAACTGCAGTGAAATTGTCTGTAATGTACTGCACATCTATGATTGCATTCCATAAGAGGGCAATGGTCGCATTGTAATCATTAATATATTTTGCTTCTTCTGTCCTTTTTATGTAATATGTGTTCTTAGGTGATTTACCTTTGACACTATGTCTAACTGAAGACATGAAGTTGTTTACTTGACCTGTTGTTGTAACTGGCCTATGGAATCTAAAGCGGCATTTGGTGTAGTATTTACCTTTGTTTTTATATTTGTGAAGACAATATTTCCAACATTTGTGTCTTTGAAATTTTAAAATTTGTGCATGAAGGTCACTATTTGTTGTTTGTGAAGGAATTTCACAAGTGACATATTTTTTGATAAAGTGTAAAACGGTGGCATCACTGTCTTGACCAAATTTAGGAGCATCTTTAATCCATAAAAGCATGAGGATATGTGGTGCTCCTCTGGCTTGGTATTCTTTTCTCCAAAAGAAGTGTTGCACTTGTCTAAGGGGAGGAACAGTTTTATTACAAATAAAGTGTAGCATAGCAATGAAGCAATGAGGGAAATATCTTGAAACATTAACAGGATCTAGAGAGCAGAGTTCTCCAGGTCTTAGTATATCTATGTTTGTTTTGGTTTTGTTTTCTATGCGTAGGAAACCATGTAAATCTTCCCAAGCATATTGTGCACAACTTAATGTAACAAACCAAGTGGGTGGGCCAAGGTTTCTTATCATACAATGTACATATCCGTGGCGTTGGAAGCTGACATATTTTGAAAATGGGTGCTGATTTCAATGTGCGTGCAACTCCGTAGCATAGAGTTGCTACTTCACTTTCAAAGAGTAGGTGGAATATACATTCCACATTTTGTCTAAATCTGGGATCTTCAGAATACATTCGTAAAGAGTGGTATTCTGATGCTGTTATCTGATTGGGTCTATCATACCTTCCTCCTTTCCCAGGAGGAAAGAGTAGAGGAAAGGCATGTGCTTCTATACTTTTTTCTCATATGCTGATTGGTGATCCTTTGGTTTGTCCCATTTGGTATATTTACAGTGCATCATCTATATTGTGTCTTTATAGAGTAATAGATGAATTGTATAATGGTCTAAAATATTGGATACTGTAGCAGGATCTAGAAGTTGAAATTGACCAGTTTCTGGTGACTCTTTAATTATTTCAGTGGTTTCCCTCAGGCTTTTTTTCAATATTAATTTCTTTGTAGTATTCATTATTGTCTCTTAGATATTGCCAGGCTTGTCTAACTTTATGTAAGTCCACGAGTTGTTGCCAAATTGTTTTGTCTTTTGTAGGTACACCATTTACTAAGACAATTAAAGATTGATCTATTGGACGTTGTACTCCAGAGTGTGTACATTTTCTTTAAGATCTAATGGTAAATAAACTACTTTGCCACGTATGCCTTTCAAAAATTCAGAGGGATGTAATTTCGCTGTTTTTGGTTGAATGCATATTATTGCTTGAAATGGTTGCACTGTTTGGATTGTGATGCTCTCATGTAAATTGAGTTGTTGCAGGGGTTTTGGTAGTGGGAATAATTCCAAGTTATTTGTGATGGCACGTGAATGAGTTTGGTTGTTGTCAAGTTTTGCAGTGCAGTAACTGCAAAGTATTAAGTGGTCAGTAATTTCGTATTTGTTTTCTGCTATAAGGTAGAAAGCTAATTCAAACCATTTGGAATCTTCATTGTCTTGTATTTTGTATGTTATGTCTACAGTTTTTGTGCTACTTTTATACAAGGTTCTGCGGCAACACACACACATATGGTTTGGCACTTCAGCGGATTTACTTTTAAATGTTAGTATTTCTTTTTTTGTATGTGTGTAGTAGAAGGTTGCCATCTGTACAATTGTTGCCAGTCTGTTGTAAAGCTATTGCATTTTGTAAGTGGCTTTCACTTCCGAAATATTTTCTCTGGATATGCTCTATTTCTTCGAGTAGTTCTTTGGCTGTACCATGTAGAAGATTGTTATTTAAATTGGCTAGTGCTAAAGCAGGACTTTTAGCATAGCACAGTTTATGGACCAGATTTCTTATAGTTGAATGATGTGTTGATATCATTTTGATATAATGGAAGGTGCTTTTGCAAATAGGTCCTGAAATGCAGGCTAAAGAATCCTTGTAGTCCTGTGTATTTGCGCACTGGACAGGTATCCATATTTTGTAGTAGTTTCATTTTGAATTTGTCTTTGCCTTTCACATACTGATTGAGGATCTGGCGTAAAAATTTGAAAGTTTTTTTGGCAATGTTACACATTGACATGCACGGCCATTTGTACACTGGATGTTTTGGTTCAGTGTAATGGAGAGGTGAGACTGAGTTTTCTGGGGATATTTTTGTAAGCAGCATTTCTTGTTCCGGTATGGTATTATTACATTTTTTATACCCTCGTCCACTGCTATGTATGGCAATTGTGTTTGTTTGCTTTTGTTTGTATGCTTCTTCATTAAAATATGGTTCTGTGCTCCTGGTGTGACTCCATTCACCTCCACAGATATGTAAGAAGTTATTTTTGTTGACATTTCGTTTATTGAGAAGTCTTTTTTGTAGTTTAGTAGTAAGTTTTGTTAGTGGTTTCATTCTGTTTAAAACTTGAGAAGGATTACACTGTCTATGAGAGCTTCTAAGATTCATTTTCTACGGTAGGTTTTAAGGGTTGTTTTAAGGGATTTTTCTCCTGTTTTTATAAGGTTCTGAAGGACTTTGTGGCAGAACATTTTTTGTAAAATACTTTTTTTAGTATGGTTACTTGCCACTTCATCAAGATTTATAGGAGCAGTTTTAGCAGGAGTGGTAGCTGAATTCTATTTAATCACTTTCTGTTTCGTTTTACATTTTGAAAGAGGAGGAAAAGTTTCTGTACTGGAAGCTTGTTTTGTTTCACTTAATGACTGTATTAGCTGTTTTGTTTGAACTTTTTGTACAAATTCTGGTACAGATGGATGCTTATTTTGGACACGTTTATTTTGATTTGCTGTACTTCTGCATTGCTTTCAATGGAGTTGCTTTTTGGTAGGCATTCTTTGGGGTCTGTTGGAACAAATCGAAACTGTGGGCTGGGCTGTTGTGAAATGTATGTGTGCTGTGTCCATGAGTGTCTGAGTGTGATAGTAAGGATGTATGTGAAGGTGTGTAACTGTGCAATGGCCAGCTAAAACAAGTTGGGAAGGCTATTCTTGTATTTGTGTGTTACCATACTGGGGTTCAGATGACAATACAAAGTAAGCTAGTGGTGAGGGGAAGCACTAGTACTAAATCTAATGGTATAGAATTAAAACAGTTCTTTGTTCTGCAATAATAACATTCTAGTGTGTTTGAGTAACAGTTAGAACATTATGGTAGTATTGTACTTACATTTTTGTATGGAAAGAGTAGGTTTCTTCTGAGTTGTTCGTTCTTCAGATGCTGCTGCTTTTCAGGAGAATGGTCTTCACTGCAATTGTAAAACAAAGAAGTTAGTAAATTTGTTTGTTTATAGCACGGTTGTTAATTTATACGTTGATTTTTATGTTTTTGTAGTAGTAGTGTTTTTTGATAACTGAACATAGAGTGTACATGCAGTTTCCTTTGCCTATGCGCAGCCTGTATATTTTAGTTAGAATCTGTTAGTTGAACATGCTTTGCAAATGAGTATAATACTAAGCGTATGAAACTCACTTGGCTTCTTAAGGCTGTGTTATTGGGTGTTAGGAGATAGAGGAAATAATCATATACTTATTTTGCTATTTTTATAGGGTAAATGGCAGAAACTGTATAGAAAAGCATGGAATGTATGCATTTGTGAAGGTGTGGGTAACAAAGCAGAAGGATGTGAGTTAGAGGCAGCGTTGTTGTTTCAGCTGGGAGCCTTTCTAATGATAGTGTCTATCTGTGTGAGTGTATAAAGATGCATGAACTCATCCTGGCTTTGTGTAAATTTATAATACACTAAAAAGTGTTTTTCTATCAAAATAATACTTTTTTAGATAGCTGTGTGTATAAAAAAAATGTGGAGAGCAGACAGGTTTGCAAGCGACAGTTGATTATAGCAGAAGGGAAAAATAATAGTAAGTTCATTTTATAGGTTATACAGGTTAAGTGGCAGTTACCCTGTTTATATGCATTTATACACGAGCTGTACATGTACTGTGCAGAAAATATGCATACCTGTAGTTTGTATTCATGCATGTGGATATGCATGAAGCTGCAAGTAGAAATCTTGGATACTTGTACAGTATTTTTTGTAGTACGTGCTTTCATCTCAAGTGCTGAACTATGATGATTGAGTTAGATGTAGAGTTCTTGGATGTGATTGGTGGATGGTTGTGTGACTGCTTAGCTATAGCCAATGAGGGAATGGTACAGAGAGTGAAGTGGAAAGGGTATAAGGGCTGCCCAAGAGTTACACGCTCCGCGAACACAGCGACTGTCCGCGGACAGAAGGTGCCACATACGGGACTTCTGAACATATTTGGCATGGAAATAGGACTGTAAGGATTAGCCAATCAGGTGTTGAGGTAGTGGATTTGTTCTGAAAGAGGCTGTGTGTAGTGAAGATGGCAGAGGTGGAGAAAGGCAGGGTTTGGTGGTTGAAGATATGTTTGTGCATGGTTTGGAGCAGTATGCTAAGTGCAGGAATGTGGCAAACAATTTTGATGTTAAAAGAGTGGAGGTGGTGTGGAGCACTGTGCCTGATTTCAATGTGCAGGGAATTGTACAAGTTTGTGAAGATATGGGCAGGGTGAAGAGTCCCCATGTGGTAGTTTTGCACTGTGGTTCTTTTCATTTGGGCTATGTCAGTGTCCCTACTTTGTTGGCAGATTTGGAACACTTGGTTCAAGCAGTAATGAAAGTACTTCCAAATGCCAAAGTTATTTTTTCTGGTTTAGTACCTGGGGCAATATGGGACAATAGTTCTGTTTTTTGTCCTCAGCAAAACATTGCTAGATCTGCAATCAACCGTGACATGGTTGCTTCCATGCTTAGAGCTGGTATGTTCTTTTGTAATAATGAGAACGTTGATTCTGGTAATGCTGTTTATTTTAAAGAAGATGGCATTTCTTCATATTTTATGGGAAATGCCATGCTGTTTTGGAACATAAGGGTTGCTTTGGAGAAGCTAATGTGAAGATTTTAGGAGTAAAATAAGAAAAAAAAATACAAAATAATAGGTTTCTCTCAAGCATCTGAAAAACAAATCATAAAAAAAGTCTCTTTTCAGAGCCAACCTCAAAGGTGAAATGGGGCACACTATTTAAATTTATATTCATCACACTCGGATTTTTCGATTTGTCCGCGGACACCGCGATTGTCTGCGGACAACACGTATTACATAAAGAGATTTTGGGGTTGAGAGGCATGCAAATGGGACTGAGCAGAGCAAGGAATTGGTCTATAAGGTTTACTGGGTGTGTTGTGCAAAGAGAGAGATTGTCAGAAAGTCTTTTTCCTGAGAGAAGAACAGATAGCTTTGGCTGTGTGTTTCAGAAAACAGATTATCTGGATTTTGGGAGACTCATGGATAAATTGATTGGAGGTGCATGCAGAACACTGTGGAGTGGCTGCACATAATGGATTCCCTCATGTGGAAGAGCACGGATATGGAGTGAGTGGAATGAACTGGCTGGATTTGGTACCTCTTTGTGCTACTTTGGTGACAAAGTGTCATCCAGACATTATTATTATTCATTGTGGAGGGAACAGTTAAGGACATGTGTCTGGAATTTCTTTGCAATTTGCAATCAAAGAAGGACTTGAGAAGGTCATCGACATGTTTCCAAAATCCAAAGTAATTTGTTCCCGTATTGCGCAGAGACAAATGTGGCTGCGTTCTTCTTCATTTGGTCCACAAATTGAGAAAGCAAGGCACAATGTCAATAAGGCTGTATGAAAATATTATATTTCGTAGCACATACATTTTTCTCAGAGAAGGAGTACATCTTACTTATGCTGGCAGTAGGTGTTAATCATTTGAAGTTTTTGAAACACAAAAAAACACCATCAAAAGGTTCTTTTCAGAGCCACCACTTCCTCCCATAGAAAAGTGCAATGGTTCTGATAGGGCAGCACTTCCAAAAAATAAATGTCCGCGGAGTGTCCACGGACTTCTAAAAAATGCACAGGGCCCCTCACTATTTATTTGTCACTTCTATTTTTAAACTGTGAAAGGTGGCTCTGAAGAGAGCCTTTTTTTGTTTTGTTTTTGTTGTTTTATTTTTTTGTTTTTTTAAACACGACACACAAGGAAAGGAGGGGAAAGGAGGGTAAGGAAGGGACACCAACCACAGGGATAAGAAGGGGCAGGTGTAGAGAGAAAGATGTAGGGTGGGCCTTATTCAGGTAGTAGGCAGTTCTTCTTGTGATCCTTGACTGCGGTCTCGAAAGCACTCCAAAGATTCTCCCCCCTGCAGAGTACTGCATCGCATTACATGCACAATATTGTGACCCTCGAAAGATAAGGGTCAACAGCATCATGAATGGCCTGCGAGGCAGCTGGAGGGATGCGCTGTCCCACAGGAGTGTCTCTTGTGGTGGCAGGCGCGGAAACGGAGGATGCTGCAGAGGAACTCAACCTACTATATTTATCGCAAGGTACAACCCTACGAATAGCCCCACCATGGAACGACCTCAGGTGTTTCTTCACTGATGTCGTACCAAAGCTATACGAACCAGGCCTTCCACGATTCAGCACCATGCAACACTGATTGCAGATCACCTTATTTGCACAAGCTTTCGGCACCCCATCAAGAGTGATAAATAACTGCCAAACCCAAGACTCGGGGCGAGTGCAGGTAGTAGGGACTTCCACTACCTCATCCTCTTCATCCTCTTCATCACTCTCCTCTGCATCCTCACACCTGTTCCCCTCTGCAGGCCCTTGTGGTGGAGGGGATGGGGGTGGTGATGAAGCCGAAGCAGCCATGGTCGCCATCTGGAGGACAGCAGACAGAAGTCAGCAGCAATGCAGTGAATGCAGGTCAGAAGCAATGCTCTGTCAGGTAGCCAGAAGCTCAATGAGGAGCAATTCTAGGGTGTGGCCTTTTATAGGGGTGCTGGTGCACGCTTCACAGACAGCCACGCTGTCGGCGGGCAGATCAAACACCAAAACAATTCTCAAAAAGTTACAAAGTATGTAGATCACCAGGGACATTGTCTGGGACATCTGCAATGGTGAACCTTTACTGTAAAATACCTTGGATTGTCCAAAAAAGTACTTTAAAAATGTTCTGGGACCTGGACAGTGTCTGCAAATAAGGACACACGTTCAGCATGGGTGCGGTCACATGATGATGATTCAGACACGTCCCCGAATGAGAAGGCTGTCCTTAGGATACCAAATGTGCATGTCCAGTTGTGCGCATGCATGCAGGTGTTCTACGAACAGTGTTCTAGTCATCGACCTATTTAAAAGTGTGACACATGTGCGACAGACAGTTACGGACAGGCGCAATGTTCGTAGGACCCATGGGTGGGGTGGGCATGTGCGTATATGTTCTACGGACAGTGTCAAAGACCCCAAATAAGATGAATGTGCGTCATAACATTGCGGACAGGTGGATGGGATGTGTTCTACGGACATATTCATTCTGGTTGCAGACATTGCAAACAGGGGTATGTTCTTAGGGCACTTTAATTTAAATAATTACTGACATGCGAATGGATGTCGTGTCCTGCGGACACTCCCATTTTAATTACGAACAGTACAAACAGGTATTGTGTCCTTAGGACACCTACATTTTTTTGTTAATTACGGACATCCAGTATGTTCTAAGAACAGTTCCATTTTGATTGCGGACAATACGGACAGGTATAGTGTCCTTAGGACACCTCCATTTTGGTTAATTGCGGACATCCCGGACACCGGGTGTGTTCTAAGAACAGTTCCATTTTGATTGCGGAAAGTAAGGACAGGTATATGTGGGACAGTGATATTTAATGTTTTCTTGTATATGGTCCTCCACACATTGTTTTAAAAGATTGACATTTTTCATTAGCATATCCATTTTTTGTTCCATTCGCTGCAGAGCATTTCCTAATGTCTCTTTGGTATATTATTTTCACTGTTTGTATGGTCTGTTAAAAAAAAGAATTTGTTAAGTACACATAAAGTAATGGTTATTAATTGGCTTATATAGAGAAGTGTTGTGTCTACCATTAGTATCACTGTCGTCACTCATTTCATCACGTGGGAAATTATCTTCCAGCCATTCCAAAGTACTGGACATTTCTGTGTAAAAAAATTATATTACTTTTAGTGTACCTAATATAGAAAGTTTAGAAATATATAAGAAAAATGAAGTTTACTTACTAGTTTTTGGTAGGTTTTGTTGTTACTGTTGTAAAGGTTTGCTGTTGCTTTTTGCTGTGCAGTTTCTGTGAGGTAGTTATGTTAGAGGCATATATTTTTTGTTTTGGTATTCCATTCTGGGGCATAAGCTATTTAAATGGACGGTTGATGTCTTACACATATAGGTTCCACTTCTTATTTATTATTACATATAATGTGTTTATGTGCTGCTTTGTTAAACTTGTTCAGTGTTTATATTGCATGATACAACAATGTAAGATACCCCCTGAGTTTTTGGATAGTGTTGATGTTGACCGCGTCCGTCCGCGGACATACGCAGAGTCCGCGGACATCAAGATCACTAGCTGGGGTTCAGTATGTTCTATGTTACATGTATATAAACTAAGGGAATCCTAGTAAACACCTATCAAATTCACACTTATCTATATTCAGTAAAAAAAAGTTGTTAAAGGGATGTTATGGTTAAGTTGCACTATTAAAAACTTATGAAATTCAGTGAAAAAAACATTGTTAAAGGGACGTTATGGCTAAGTTGCGCTACTAAAAACCTTTTAAATATATAAATAATACATGTAATAGAAAAAACATATATTTCATAATATCCTCATTAAGATATTTAGCTATAAACATACCAATTCAAAAGAAAACCTACACCATACCTCTTTTTCTCTTTCATATTCATCTTCTTTGTTCAGCTAACCTGAACAAAAATTGACAATTTCCATATGAACTATTATATGCTTACATGTGCTTAGCCATTTTTTATCTTTGTTTTAATAGAAGGGTTATGCATATAAAGGTTGAGATTTCCGGCAGAGTAATCATAACCCTCATTTTCCCCTCATGCCTCCCTGATGGGAATCAAGAATTTACATAAAACGGTGCCTTTTTGTCCATATCTATGGCACAAACAAAAATCTATGTCACACAATTCTGTCATCCCCATGGCATGTTCCCTTATTATTAACAGACTTGAAATTACAGTTTACTGTTTGAACTTTATATATAACGATTGAGATTCCCGTTGCAAAAATCTCAAAATTCTTGATCTTTGGGTGACTTGATCCCATAATCCAGACAAAGATCAAGATCTTGATACAAATAATGCATATTTTTCCACTGTCCTCATTGTGTCAGTTTCCCAAGTGACTCAACCCATAGCTCTCTTTCATGCTTACATCTTCCCATGATCCATTAAATCTTAAATTGCTGTGTTATAAATGTACTTATATATGGATCTCATATGAAGACCACAATCTTAAGAGCAGACGTGGCACGGACATCAAAATGCTCATTGTTATATCACATGAAACACTTGAAAAATCAACACAAGGGCTAATGAAAACACACATTGGTACCATTCCCACTTCTGAGATGCACTTTATTTTTTACCATCAAAGAAGAAATGAAATATGCTAAAAGACTGTGGATACAGCCCGTGGGTAAGGCCTACAGTTGAGGCCCATATCTCCCTCACAATGAAATGATGAAGTCCCACTGGCAATGGGTGCTATACTAATGTTGTGGTCTCTGGCATGTTTTAGCATACATTTTTAAAAGAGTTGTTTCAGGCCCTCCCTTAGTTCCTGCTTAAATGTACTGTGCAATTAAAACAAAAATAAGTTTTACAGCAGAAACATCTGGAAAAAATGAGATGTTGGGTTACTGCAGGAACAGAAAAACGCTTGGCAATTTAAAAGTCGTGCTAATACCCAGTGCAAACCTTCATGTGGCCCCTACTTCTATCTAGGATCCCCCTGTGTAACTTCCCCCTGACTCTCTCTTATTATCCCCCTTTCACTTGTGGTTTCTTTAGTGTGGACTGTGACATTTTCATGGGATTCCTACTGAAATCCCATGGGATTCCCCCAGTAAGACAAAAATGGTCCTGAATAAACAGGCTATCCAGCCAACCCCTAACTCTTCTACACATGTGGTCCTCTTTCCACATCCCCATCTCTAGCAAGATATGAACCACCCTTTTCCCATCTCCAAATATTATTTTGAGCACTTTTCATTTTCAACTTCCCTCAAGATTAATGCAGAAATCACTCTCATCGAGGGAAAAACATGTTGGCCTTTCATTTCTGAATAGCGACACTAATGCTGAGCTGGAGAACCTTGTGGAGGATTTCCTAGAGTATAGATGTAGACATCTTGAAAAAAGTACACAGTTAGGTGAAAAATAGCCCTTTCTGGTATGCACCCAATTGCAGAAGAACAGCCGAGCACTGTTTTCCCTGCCTCATTAAATCCATTGTATCCACAGCCACAACAGAGATACCACTACTATATCACCCTCCCATACTTGTTACAATCCTTGCTCCGAACAATGGCTCTCACACATACATAGTTAGAATGAAGCGTGATTGCCTTGAAGGAACCTGATGAGTGGAGGAATTATGATCCTAAAAATAGGGTGACCAAGGATTATTTTTAATGATCATAACAGAGGAAGCAGACTGGTGAAAAAGAAAGAACTTTAGTTAACTAATTAGCACTTAACATATGATATCATAGATATCAGAGATAGGGATATGACTTACCGCAGTGTAAGAAAAGGATTGAACAAGTAATGGAGAAGGCACAAACACACATTTTAATGAATTGGAATGCTATATATTGGATGTAGCAAGTGGGTATGGGCAACCATCACTCCCCAAGACTCGACCCATGCCCAATGACTCACAAACCCTCCATAAGTCAGTAACAACCACAAATTGTAGTCCTATCCGTAACCCGCCACACCATGTATGGACACCCCATCACATGAGCAGAGGGAGTACATCTCACGTGCCATGAATGTGTGGGGTGCGGGACCTTCTGAAAACAGAAAACTAAAAACAGTGTTACAACAACTTTAATGGGCTCGTGAAACATTTGTCGAAGACATACAAGCTTCTATGTCAGGCTGTATTACAGGAGCACAAAGCCAGGCTTTTGCTCAAAATGACCATCATTCCTGAAGGCAATTATTATGAAGGGGAGAGATGGTGGTACATAAGTTGAAGAGCCTAGTAAAGGCCAAAGTGAATCAAAATGTCAGATCACTGCAAAAAAGCGTGTAGGCTTATTGTATAGACCAATACAGAAGAATTAAAGTATTTGACAGAATTAATCAAAGTTTCCAGGATAAGTGGGAGGCCCAAGGAAAGTTTAACACCCAGGTGGAGGATACTTGGTTGCCTCCAACTGCAAGGGAGGGACCGGACACAAGTTAATTAGAATATGCAGACTTGAGTAATGGACCATATGGCCATTACAAGGAACCCTGAGTAGGCTGCACAGGGAGACAGGGGAAGGCTGGCGTAAGATTTTGCAGAGAGGGGATGACATTTGGAAGAGTTCATGACACATCATCTAAATAAATATGTGAAGAGCAGGGGCAAACAACCATAGAGGGAGAGTGAACATCTGAACCGGGGAGACATAGTCAGGGATAACCCGGGGCAAGGCAAATAAACAAGGACAGGTGGAAATGGAAAAGGGGAATGGGCATAATAGAAAAAGAGGCGATCCAAAAGACTTGATGCTGGTAAAAGAGAAAAGCCAACAGTTAGGAATTAGGATGGAAAATTACATGTGTAGAGAAAGTAATGGAGTGGTAACAGTGTGGAGGAAAATAAGAAGCATTAGAATGTGTACAAGGGGAGTGACAAGCACTGAGACCTGCTGATTATGCATGGCATTAACACAGTGGCTTTTTTGAAGGGGGTTTTGGTGGATTTTACAAATAACTGTGACATTGATGGGATAAATATCAACTAGGACATGGACAAAGCACTAGCCACATACCTGCCAAATTTCACAGAATTGAAAATGCTCAAGAATATTGCTGATATTAAACTTAAAAGTTTAAAAGAGTCCAACAGTTAGGGGAGAGTTGGTCTAGTGGTGGAATGAATTATCATTTGTTAGGCACAGGCGCCGCGGGATATATGACTAAAACCCCATAGGCCTGTGTACACTTTCCATTTCATATTCTGAGGAAGTGAAGTATCCTACATTTACTTTGAAAGAGAAGATATTGTTCATGCTGATTGAGTTAGTGTGTATGGGGTAGTCACCCATAACGATGGGGGACAGACAACATGGACCTTACTTACAGAATGGTACTTATTTCTGGATACCATACATGAGGTATATTGGCAAATGCCCAAAGGTGTGCAAGGATAGCCCCCACAGAATGTAACCTCTTAACCTATATTCACATACTAGATGTGGTGAAAGAGTCCCACACTCCCATCCCGTCCCATCTTTGATTATTTTGATGGATGATTTTGTGGATATATTTTCTGTGCGCAAATTTGCTTTAATGAAAGAGGGCAAGTTGAGAACATTAGGATCGCACAGGACCCTGAGCATGTGAAACCATGTTTCATTCTCAAATACGTTGTTGCCCATTTAACGAAATGATGTCTAAGCTTATGAAACCATGAGCCTCATTACAAGCCTCCCTTTCCAGACCGCCAGACTACGAGTATGCCTGCAGGGTCGGTTTCCACGGAAGCACCGGCACCATTAGCAATGGTGCCGATGCTTCCAAGCCCCCATTTCTGTGGAGTTCACGGAAATGGGGACTTACAGTTTCTACCACCTGACATTTGTAGGCCGCCGAGACTGTAATGAGGCCCATGGACTTGTTACGTCTACACTGATTCATGATAGCTTCTTAGTGCAGGCATGGCTCCTACAGAAACAATCTATGACTAATGGCAAACTGGAATATCGGATTTGTGTATTGATCATCTTTATCCTAACAAAGTTCTCACAAAACTGACGCAGGTCACAGAAGAATTTCGTGGGCTTGTGTTCATTTGGATAATGGATTTTGGCTTGGACTATAGATGTTGCCCTTATCCCCTGATTGTCAATAATTGTCAACGTTACTATGCGAAGGAATGGACTTCTATTGGCTAAGGCTGGCAGAGGGACTCTCCAATTATATTTCACTGTCAGATAAAGATTATGTGTGGCTCCTTTGAGCGATATGGACATTCAAGTTGACCACAGAGAACTGGTGGTGCAAGGGTTGTGCGAGATGGGGATTCCGGATCAGTGTGTAATTGAACCATGGGAAACTATGCATGCTGTTTTTAGAGTTTGCTCAGAAGATAACATTCAATCAGATGGGCCATTGTATTATACAGAGGGAAGTTCTTATTTGTCGCAAGCGTAAGCGTAGTGCACATACATGTAACAGGTCAGCTCAATATGCAGAGTTGACAGCTTTGGCTCTGGCTTTGAGTCATGCTAACTAGGGTTGGACTGGGAACCAAAAGAGGCCCTGGAAATTATGTTCAAAGTGGCCCCATATCAGCAATCCCAACCCTTTTCCTATGAGAACATTTGGAATTGAAATAGGTTACCACATAAAAGAGGCTCCAGGTGCAGAGGCCTACCAGGAAATCTTCAGAGCTCCCTATAGGCCAGTCCACCCCTGGTGTTAACCCAGTACCTCATGCACCTGTGATCCCTACAGTGGCTGATTATGACGTTGTTTTCTTCCAAGGTTTTACTCTGTGTTTGCAATGGTGGCAACAAACTCACTTTTGAATTTTTGGTAGAGGACGAGTCAAATTTGACCCTTTATGGCTCTTTAAGTCAAATAATGTACAACACATTTTCATTGTAAACATCAGGGCATATTGTAAACAAGGAGCCCTGTCTAAGGACAACCAGACTACAGATGGAATAGTTGCACTGATAGCAAAGGAAGGCCAAAGTGTGTGTTGAATATTTACAGACAGGAACACATTTCCCATGTGGCAGGCCTTTTGAGAAGCTTGACACTAATATGCAGTGTACTTGTGAGCCCCCTGCAGGCACTGCAGAATTTCAGTCCTGTTTTAGCAAAGCTGTGGCACAAACTGTCACCAGAGATTATAGAGCACTGGTGAACTGCTTTCCGGTGGTAGGAGTATTAAAACATTCAAAGTCTCTTCCACCTCAGACTGATACATTCACTTTGGCACAGATTGAGATAGAATGAGAGATATCATGTCCCTCACAATGAGGCCGAGGTGTTAGAGACCAATGGCAATGAAGTGGGCACACACAAAGTGGGAACACCAAATGGGCCACAAGCTGAACAGAAATGACATTGGTTACAACGGTGTCCGGAGTATTAGCAGGACTTGAGGGATCACATTGCTAGATGTATTTCTTGTATGCAACTTTACAGGGTGATTTAACTTAGGAGAGGTCAGCCCCTGATGAACCCTTGGTTCATGTTCGAGATCGATTTTGTTGATCTGTTGCCGAGAACAACAAAAAGAAACAGGTATCTTCTGGTCATCATCTGTGCCTTTAGCTGGTGGTCAGAGGTTTTTCCAAAAAGAAACTATACAGACCTGAGTACAAGCAAATGCCTTATGAAAGTTATCTTCCCCAGATTTGGCACACCTATACTGATGACTCCAGCTAGTGTCCCTCACACTACTGGTCAGGTCATCAAAGAGTGTTGTTATATGTTAGGGATTGACTAGCAATTTCAAATTCAATTCAGGCCTCAGTCAGCAGGGAAAGTAGAAAGCTTCAATGGCCAGATAAAGAAGGCTTTAACAAAGTTAGGTGTGTCCTAGGGCGAGATTGTGATTCACATCTCAGTTAGTTTGTAGCAATTGCAAGGCCAGGACACTCGCCAACAGAAGTAAGCCCATGCAGTGCTCTGCCTGGATGCGAGATGGAAGGAAGGTCTCATTGGCAGATGCCTCTTGACTTAGAGTTCCCAAAGGTACTTACGATGACGGCAGTTCAGACACAAACATATATAGCTGAGTATGACAGTTTGTGGGTGCACGAGCGAGAGCCATACATAGTGGTTGGCACAGTGCCACCAGCAGCCAACCTGCTCCACGATCCTGATAGGGAAGCATGAAGTGAGATCATTTGGCTCAAACATAACCCCATCAGTCAGTGAAAAGCAGTTCATTTTGTACCATACATTCATAAATCTTTGCAGAAAATCTAAGCAAATATAAACACATTAAAACAATAGCGGATAAAACTTGCCAATAGCATGCCATTTTTTATTCTTAGGGTTGCCTTTAAGTAAGATAACAATGTCACAAAAACAGAAACAATCCACAATGTGTTAATGAGTTGGTGAGCAGAAAGAAAAGAGAAAGAATGAGGAGTTCTGAATAAAGGATGTTCTGCCTTGCATATCAGTCCCCTAATGGGGAACAAGGACTCCTCACAGTAGAGGCACTTAAAGTAGGCTAAAGGAGAAAATAACACTTTAGGGAAGAGTGACCCCTACAAAAGATGTTTTAAAAGTTGATTTACACTGTTTTAAACTTTTTATTACAATTGCTCCTAATTCTAGTCCACTTCGGTGGGGGACCTTATAATTGTGCTCACCGTTTTGATCAGACCTATCTGGAATGCATACAAATGAAAATAACCACAGTTTTGTTGCATGATATTATAACACTGTTTCCCTTTTCCTTCCCATTTTGCTTTTCTTGCTATCATTAGTATAGATTATTTTAGATGGTTTTCCGGCCTCCTTCAGCTTAAAGGAAGGCACAGACCTAGGCAAAGGGGATAGTGGCAGTTTGAGCAGAACCATGAGCTCAAAGGGGGCTCAAGGTAGGTGTTGAGGCAAGTCATTTAGAAAGTAATGCAGGGGCACTAAGGCTATTTTAATATATAGTTGTAAATGCTCATGGCTAACATTTAGATGGTCATATAAAACTGAGGTCTGAAAAAGATTGAAGGAAGGCATCTAGTCACCCGTGTTTGAAGTTTAAAATCTGATCATGCATACCGCATGCAATATGTCGACTTGGGACCCCCGGGAAATAAAAGAGGCAAGCCAGAACAGCAGACGGGTGAGTGGCTATGCCAAGCTACACAAAGAAGATGGAAGACTGCACAGCCAGAAAGCTAGAGTGCTTGTGAATGTCGAGAGAGAACAAGAGTGCAGAGTGCAACAAGATAAGGGCAATATAATATTTCTGTTATTGTCTTGGTTTTTAATGTTCTTTATTGCTATATCTAGCTCATACTTGACAAGGTCTGAGTTGATGCGGCTGCACCAGGATAGGTCTGATAGGGTTGGATAGTCTTGAATACCACACCCTATTTGGTTCTATTCTCCTGCTGACCTCATGTCATCAGCTGAGGTGTTAGCAATTGGAATTAATAAGTCATTCCTAGAACTAATTGTTACGTTCACAGGTGAAATTTGACATACTTTCAAAGATGGACCATGATCTATTGAATGATAAAGGTTAGAAGAGCAGATGGATGCCCTGGTGGCAGAGGACATCTGGGGCAGACCTAATGGGCTAACACATGGTAATGCCATGATACTTCACCATCGGATTATAAATGGGAATACAATGGGCACACTAAGTAGGTATAAGAGATACTGCTAACAGGGACACAATCCACAGAGAAACTCCTGAAATTACCTGTCAGTTATCACATTTGTAAATATCCCATATCAACCGATAGCTCATGACCACAAATGTGTCCCAGATCACAGGACCAGACCAGTGGAAGATGTTATTGAAAGTATGGCAGATGGGGCTAGATGTGTTGGTATGATGGAAAATGAGGGGTGGTATGTCAAGACAAAAAGGGGTACGATATGGAATACTCTAAATTCATGTGCTAATGCATTTATTCTATTGAGGTGACTGAGCTCAGTGAACAAATAAATAACTTGTACAAGAGTGAGGGAGCCCCTCTACTGTGGACGAACATTGTTTAAATAACCTGCTCTATGGAATTACTTCCAGTCAGAAGTGTCTACAACCAGGTTTTATATCACTGCACACTTCTCAGAGGAGAAATATCCATTTGCATGTCAGTCTGATCCCACCCATAGGGGCAGTCCAGCACCAAAATACTAGGCAATTCTCCTCTGAACAAGAGTGCCCTAAGTAGCCCCAGACATGTGTTTTGGCCTTGTTTGGCCTCCTCAATGAGGCCAAGCTAAACCTCTCTAAGAAACAGTGAGCAAGGGGTCGACATCTAGATTACACTGGGTTACTTAGGATGAAACCTTAAAAAACCCAGGCAGTAGACATCTCACCACTAAACCGTGATGGGCCCCTGGTGATCCAAAGACATGAGCCGCTCTGCCTAACAGTTGGCTTAGCGAAGAAGCGCTCACCGGATATTTGAGTCCGTTTGATGTGTTTGATATAATGTGGCCCATAGTGACCAAAATAATCTTGTACTGACATACCATGTCAATCTACTAAAGAAAATTAATTACCAGATGGTGGTGTCGGCACTTGTTGACTTTGAATCTTGAGGAAATCAGGACATATTCCCTGTGCTTAGGACCAGCAATCTCTAGGACCTCTCAACCTATAAAAACTAGCACATGCACAACACAATGAACTCCACCAAGTAGTGCAGCCATGCAAGAAAGTATTTTCAGTTTCCCTGGTGGATCGTCTAGCCTGAGAATGTGAAGCAAATTGATGCAATGGTTCTTATAACTACAACCTTACTGAATTCCAGAGGCATGGACAACTGCTGTACAACAAGAAGTTAGACAAATGCTGAAGATAGGAATCCTTGATCTCTCAAAAAACCAATGGAGCTCCCAAAAATTAATGGTCCTTAATCCTGATGCTTCTCTCCAGTTTTTGTATGGACTTTCCCAGTTCGTACATGATATTGTAGAGGGGTCAGTGTGACACAAGATAAATGTAGTTTAGCAAGTGGTTTATTCGGTATTGAGTCAGAGAAGGGCTTGGACCAACTGCTTATAAGAACTAGGGAAATCTGTACAAATGATGATGTGTTACACTTCGGGCTTCCCTCCGGTCTTCTCTGCAGAATACGACTTCTTTACAAGCTTCTCTGTGGACCAGATACCGGTTGCCATGGCGCCTCTACAAACTACGGCGGACTCCGTGTCAGCTGACAGGTCCTGTATGTGGAAGACGTACGGCAAGACACGCCCCCATACGGCTATAAAACCACCGTCTTGCAAGGGGCTTGTTGCTGCTAATTAGCGTTACAAGCTACAGCGGTTACGTCCGTTACTACTTCGTGTCTCCTTCACACGAATTCCTTATCTGCTTTCCTGGTTTTGACCCTTGCCTGACTTCTGGATTGGTTTGCCTCCTCCTTTATTCCTGTCGTGCTCGTCTGGCTTTTGACTTGGAACGTTATTGGATTCAGCTTCCTGCTGTCTCTTACGGTACTACATTCCAGTTTGTCGCTCCTGGGCGCGGAACCACAAAACCTTCCTCGCAGAGGACATGCTATCAACAATTTGGAACTTTCTTTGCTACTCTGGATGCGTGTGTGTTCAGGTACATACTTATCATTGATAAATCCTCTCTGCTATTATTTCTCTCCACGACCTTGTTTGGATATTTCTCTTTTGTTGGATTCTGGGACATGGAGTGACTATATTGTGAACTTGTCTTTAAGTGCATATAAACGCTCTGCTGAAACTGCACCAACCCGGCACTAGTGCGACCCTCGTGCCGTTCGGGGCTACTTCCATATACTAACATTCCTGTTTGTTATTTTCTCCTTTCGTTTTCTCCTGTTTTATGCACTAATTTCCTCAAGATCTCCTTATTCAGGTTAGTTGTTATTGGTTCGATATTTATGTGGATTGATACTTTAGGAAGGCACTTTAGAATATTCCCACTCATTGTGTTTATTAATATTTTTTGTAGATCCACTCTGGTGGAAGCTCCAATTCCAATACTTGTCTCGGTAGTTTCCCGTAAAATACAACTGTTCTGATTACTTGGTTTAATTTCAACACTGTCTAATATCTTTGTATTCCTTTGCAGCATTGGTATTGGCGGTGTATGTTCTCCCTGCTCTTTTATTCAATTGACACCTCTGCCTGTCCCAACTGAAACAGCAGAGAGGTACATTGTAGAAAAGAGCCCCTCTTTGAGGAAGCCTGAGTCTTGTACTCGGGGGAGCTGGGATGGAAGGCTGAATATCGGTTCTTGTTCCACCATCATCTCCAAGGGCACTCCTCCACATCTTGGGCCTACTTCGGAGTGGTGAGTAACATGATGTAGATCCTAATAACAACAGTATAAGGAATGGGCCAGCACAATATGGGATATTTGTCAAGTGTCCAACAGCTTCAATAGCGTTCCTCAAAAGCAGACATTCAATTCTAATATTGCAAGTCCTGGTCCTTCCAAGAACTCATAATCTACAAAGCAATGCTCATAAATGTTTCCAAAACAAAGTTCCGACCTATGTTTAACAAATCCTTAACCTGCCTGGGTAATCCTGAAACTATAACACAAATAATCCCATTCCTGGCAAGAAGAAGAAATAAACAAACCATATTCTGCAATGCCAAGTTCTCAATATTTTAAAGACACAGAAAATTGGATGATTGACAACCACTTGCAGCTAATCCCCAGTAAAACAAAGGTTATCTTCCTGGAGCCTAAAAATAAAATTGCCTTGGCTATGAAAAACTACCCCCTCTTCATTTATTTGGTCTACCTTCAAATGATGTCCTCAAAGCAAAAAACGTAAGTGTGTTCATGCAACCCTATTTAAGCATTAGCAGCCAGATTTCTGAAACAGTTAACTCTGTGTACTATAAGCTTTGCCCCTTTGAAAAGATAATACCCTTCATGGATAAGAACTATTATTCTATTTGGGCAGGAGCTTTTATAAACACCAAACTCGACTACTGCAATTTGGTATATTTTGGAATCCCAGAATGTCAGCTTGCTTGGTTACATATGATTCAAAATGAGGTAGTCATATTGATTTTTAATCTCTCCATTTTTGAGCATGCAAATTCTCACCACTAATCCCTTCACTGGTTACCAATTCTTTGTAGAAGCTCCTTCGAGGTACTTTGGATTGTTTTCAAATACCTAACTAGCTTGGCTCCCAAATATTTTGAATACAAAATCAGGCGGTGCAACCATGTTCACATGTTATGCTGCATTCATAAGGATTAACATCTTCTCCCTAGATCCAATTTATGTACAGTAGGAGGCCCCCGCCTTTATAACTCCCTTCCTCTTCTTTGCAATTGAAGAATTACTATTTTACGTTGCATAAATCTCTTTTTTGGTAGTCATTGAACCTCGTTCCTTTCTGCAGTTACGTCTGTACGAGGAGCATTATACATTTATTTAGATGCTAGGCATTAGACATTATGACAAAAGAAAAAGTTACTAGGTTCTTCCAGGGTTTACTCACAGTTTCGAATCTCCTTTAGTCTCCCTGTTTTCAATCTTTCACTCAAGACCTCTTCCAGGTATTTGGCTTATCAGACTTCTCTTTGGCTTTACTTCAACCTCATTGCCTTCCACCTTGAATGTGTCACTGCTCCTTCCTGCAGTTTTGGGTTTATCTCCAACCTCTAAGACTTCACTTCATGATATAGGTCTCTCCAAGACCTTAGAATTCAGGAGAGGTCCTTCCCAGATCTCAGAGTTTTTCAGCATTTACAGGTTCTGATCTCTCCGTGACCTTACTTCTCAGCATTCACTTGTCAGTTCTGTCAATAACCTGGTTTTCAGTATTCACCTGGTTAGGTGACATGGTTCTCAAGGATCGCTTGGTTAGGTCTTGCCACGACCTGGGTCTTCAACATTTACTTAGTTTAGCCTCTCCATGAACTGGTTCACTGCATTTACTTTGGTTGGTCTCTTCATAACCTTATTTAAGTATTCACTTGGGTAGATCTTTCCACAACCTAGTTCTCTGCATTCACTTTGGTAGGTATCTCCATGTCCTTGTTCTTCAGCTTTCACTTGATTAGGTCACTCAATAACCAGATTTCTCAGAATTCACTTGATATGTTTTCCCCACAACCTGGTTCCTCAGCATTCAGCATTCTGCTCCTTCCTAGACCGTTGGCAGCCTTCACACCCTCCTATCAGGGTCTGGATTGCCAGCAGTTTATCCAGCAAAATAGTTGCCTTGTCCCAAGTCGCAGTCTTCCTGCTCTAGCTCTATCAGGAAGCAGCATGGAACACATCCTTCTGCTCGCTTTCTGCTGTCTGTAATGGGCCCAGCCAGGTTTTTTACAGATCCCTTTCCTTCCACGATCTAGGAAGCCCCCCCCCCCCTCGGGTAGCTGCCTGAACAATCCAGTGCCTTATGACCAATATACCACACATTACCAATATGGTTCATATAACATTCCCGGTACCCAGGATGAACAAAATGATTGGCAGCTTGGGATCTGCGAGATATATCAGTATCATCAGTCTAAGCAAAGGATACTGGCAGATTATGAATCAGTCCCCAGACTAAAGAGAACACAGTATTTATCACAACTCCAGTTTTATAGCAGCTTTCAGTCCTTCCTTTTTGGCACAACAGGCGCCAGCGGCATTCCTGTGGCTGATGGACAAAATTATGCAATAACATATCACTCATGCCACAGTTTACCTCAGTAACATTATAGTACCGAATCCTAAATGAGATAAAACATTTGCAACATCTGATCTGTGTCCTAAGCACCCTCCGGGAAACTGTGCAGAGCATCAATCCAGGGACAATGGTGCTAGTCGTTAATCAAACCAAATATCTGGGATATACGATGGTAACATAGAACATATAAAGACACTACCCTTGTCTTGGCTTTATTGGATATTACCTGATCCTTTGCTCACAACTTTACAACCATCGCAGTTAAATTGACAGACCTTGGCAGGACATCTGCAAGCCAAAGAAGGTCTTCCAGGGACCAAGCCTATGAGGCTTTCCTCTCATCAAAGAACACACTACCCAAGGAATCTGCCCTTCAGTGTCCTAACTTTCAGGTTCCATTTAGTGTCCTAACTTTCAGGTTCCATTCAGTGTCCTAACTTTCAGGTTCCATTTAGTGTCCTAACTTTCAGGTTCCATTCAGTGTCCTAACTTTCAGGTTCCATTTAGTGTCCTAACTTTCAGGTTCCATTCAGTGTCCAGACGATGAGTCTGGAACTCGGCTTTGGGCTGTATTATCACAAGTAACTGATGGCAAAGTCCAACCAGTGTTTTTTGAAAGTCTCAAATTTGTACTGCATGAGCAACCATACTCAATCGAAAAAGAGTGTTTGTCAATTAAACAGACCATGAAATCCCTCCACTATTACTTTCTGGGTCAAATTGCCACCACATTTACTGATTATGCTCAAGCGATGCCTGAATGGAGTGTCTGATGGAATTAGGCTCGGCACGGATGCTGAACCATAACACTGCTCACTGCAACCGACATCTGGGGAGTAGATGCAGACTGGCAGAGTGCTGGAAACAAGTCCCAACAGAAAAACAATAAAGCCATGCAGTGGGGAGGGGGAGCACGCTCCTCCCAAGTTCATCGGCATCTCCAAAATCAGGAACAACCTTGGCAAAACACTCATCTTGGTGGCTGCAAACTATGGAAGAGTTCCCTTGGTGTCCTATCGCTCCATCCCCATGACTTATGATCGAAGGAAGGAGTTGTCTGAGTGGTGGGATCAGGGCAGGATTAATTCCCTGTTGCTCCTAAAGAGAGAAGGAGCAACATCACCAACCCCAGCCCCTCGCAACAACTCCAATACAGAAGGCGGTTTCATTGTTTGCTTATGGAAAGAGGAAATCGATTTGTGATAGGTTGTTTCACTTTTGAAGCCAGGATCGATGCTGTGTATTTTCACAAAAAAATCCATTATTATGCACTTTTACCCCCAACTTCGTTCAATCCTTGCTCCTACGTGTTGCTATAGAATGGGGGTCATTACGAGTTTGGAGGTAGCCATGGTGCTAATACCACCATGGGTCCCTCCAAACCTGTGTCCGGGTCCGTGGTGTCGGAATGGGGACTTACCGGGACATTCCGACCCTTGCAGACCCGGTAAGATCCCATTTCGAAAAAACATTCCCCATTCCCATTTGAGCCCCCATAGAGCTCAATGGGAATGGGGAAGGAGCTAATGACGGGCCTGCAAATTGCGGACCCGTTATTAGCTCTATGGTCCCTTACGGGTCCCACTAAGGGCGGCTGGTAAAACCAGCCGGCCCTAGTGGGACCCGCTATTGGACCTCGGAATGCGGCGGTAGGGGGTTCACGGCACCGGCATCCTTACCGGTGCCGTTAACCCCCTACCGCCGTACTCGTAATTAATGTCTCTGGTTTTCATTACTTCTGGGTGAAGCGCCCACTTTGGTGAAACATTATTTTTGTAGTCTATAAAATGCAATCCAGCTGTTCGTCTCATCACGAATATGGCAGTAATTTGGGATTTTTCTGTGCAATTACCTCAAACCTTGTTTACTGTTACTCCTATTCGATCCAGCAGAATTACCTCCAGAATTCAAGTGATGGTAAGGCGGTGATAATCCTCATTTTTGGAGCTCCATGGGGATTTGCAGCAAGCAATATTTCAGCTTCAGCAAATCTGACGATTTACCTCAAGCTATTTGCTAGACGGCAATCCTCCACTTCATCTCCAAACTCTGACGTGAGGTGAAATTGTCAATAATTCCATTAAAACCAAAAAACCTGCAGGTGATGGAATTACCGCCAAAATGTGCCCACAGCGCCAAGCTCGTAATAAGGCCCAATTGTCTTTCAGCCAAAAGCTGAAGAAGTATTTCTTTTTCTGAGTGACCTGGCTGAGCCCTTCCCTGTGATATTTGCTTTCAGTGTCGCATTCTCACCACAGGGGGGCTCACCCCAGAGGAAGCAGTTAATTCCTTCATTCGAACATCAGTAACTGATATTGTTCTCACAGCAGAATAAACCAATGTTAAAGAAACCAATCGTATGTGATTTTTTTTTCTTTGTAACAATTACATCAGAACTTGTCTGTTAATAATATTCGATGGTCTGCCCATGTCAAAGCTTAACCTTTTGCAGGAGCAATATGGCTGACTGGGAAAGCTTTGGCCATGGCTCGGCTCCCCCGAGAGCCCCCAGAAACGCTATGCTCTTTTCAGAGCAGCCCAGAGAGATGTAACCGAGGAGCAGAGCGCGGTGGAAAGCAATAACCAACCGTCTCAGCAAACACAATCAATTCATTTCTCTCCACAGGTTAAATTAATATTAAATTAGAGTTGTTTCAGTTAATTTCAGTCTACTCTGTTTGGATGAGCGAGTTGCAGCTTTGCAAAGTAAGCGAGAATTAATGAGGAGGAAAGGGCGGAAGAGATAAAAAAAAAAGGTTGGATGTGAAATGTGCAGACTTTCACCGACTAAGATCAAAATTAGAAAGCAAATTAAAATGTTTAAATGAACATCGTTTTCGCCAACGCATACTCACAGTGCGGCTTTATACATTCAGGGATGAAAGGCACCGTTCAGGGACAAGGTCTCATTTCAACAGCCGAACTCCTGCTTTCTCCACTGCCGCTGTTCACATTACACTCTAGCTGCGTGACAGCCGTATGCGATTGCGACACTGCGGTTAGCACTGCAGGCCTTGTACATAATGGGCAGATTTCGAAAAGCGGTGTTTTTCACTCCCACAGCTGCCACAAAGCCCAGGTATCGTCTTTCAGGAGGGACAAGGCGCAATGGGCCTCATTACTAGTTTGGCGGTATTTCTGTTATAAAATTGCCAAAATAGCACCAAACGGAATTACCATTACCGCCACTTTGTCCCTTGGGTTCATCACACGGTTACAAGTGGTGGTAGGCAGTGTAAGTCCTCATTTTTTGGAGTCCAACATCAAGCTTGAAGTAAATCCTCCACTTTTCCTCCAAAATTCTGCGGAATACCCACTCTGTAATTCTGGCGGTGGTAATTCCACAAAGCTTGTCATTTGGCGGCACGGGGAAAAAGTGGCAGCAACAGAATTAACACCACCGAGGTCAATGTCACGTAACAAGGTCAATGTCACAAAAGCTGTTTCACAGTTAAACTCGCTGTACCTCTCTACTCTTCTCATGGTGTGATGCTAGATGAAAACCACTGCCTTTACACAAGGTGTTGGCCCTCTGACGTAGCACGCTGTGCTTAAGTTTATGCAGGCTTGTAGAGTGGTGGTGAGAAGGCTTGAACACACAACTTATAAAGGAGGTACTCAGCCAGCTGAGTTTGAACCTCTCATTCTATGCTTATTTTTAAAGCAAACTGCTATGGTCTAAATTTGCTGATAGTGAGCCACAGTTAAAACCAAAATACTAATGATTTGTTCAGTTGTACAGTCATTTTCCATCCTAAACAAGATGTCTTTCACCATGAAAATTATGAATGCACTCCCTCAGGGAATTGGGGAACACATCTAATTTTGGCTGCACTCCCACACGAAAGGAGGAGCACACTTATTAGGGAAGTGGGTGCACACAAACACAGACATACACACACACTATCTGTAACGTGCTACCACACGGAAAGGAGCACATACTTATTTTCCCAAACCCCCACAGGAAAAGTGGTTACAAACAAATGTATCAAATCTTCCCGCAGGGAAAGGAGTGCACACACTCATTTTTGCTGCACTTCCACAGGGAAGGAGATTCACACAAAGATGTGTCCACACTCCCGCAAGGAAAGGAGTGCACACACTCATTTTTGCTGCACTTCCACAGGGAAGGAGATTCACACAAAGATGTGTCCACACTCCTGCAGGGAATGGAGTGCACATGCACATTTCGATGCAATCTCAGAGGGAGGGGGTACACACACAATTTCAAATGCACCTCCACACAGAAGAGGTGCACCCCTAATTTTTGCCAAATTCCAGAAAGGGGTGCACACACACATTTTGCTGCACTCTTAATGAGAAGGGGGAGAACCCCTTGAAATTGCATGTCTCTCTCATGATCTATGAGCCTGAATGGAGACAAGTGTTTCTTGATGAACGCATTCTCAAGTCTTCATAACATTATTATGTAATCTGAGGAAAGGCACATTACAATGTGTGCAGATGTTACAATCACAGGCACAGCAACATAACAACACTTGAACCAGGCTGATGATTGTCATTGCTGTCACTGTCTTTTCTCTCTGTTACACTGACACTGGGACCAACACCCAAAGGCTTGAAATGCAATGTGCGAGATGGTGTGAAGCTGCCATAGGTAGAGCTCAGCGTATGACGGTGATGATGTTTCCCATCATCCTTCCAGTCCCTTGCAGCAAAACCCTCCTCATCCTCCCTGACCCTGGCAGTGGGCCATAAGGACCAGAGCTCAGGATGGAAAGTATCATGGTTCCGAGCCAGGCAACAGAGATGTGCTGCACAGTGAATGTGTTGCGAACCACTCAGAACACTACATGGATCTGCTCAGAGTAGTAATACAAACACTATTCTCTTAATTCAAGCAAACACATTACGTGTGAACATTAGTACCATATATGCTATATCATTTGCTTCCTATCTCCAGTATCTCTCACTACAACAAGCTTCAACACAATAGGATCAACTGCATTTTATTGTGTCTGTTATTCCATATTTTCATTTAGATATTCCATTTTACATTGCACATGAAAGAGTAGAACTACATTTAGACACACTACTCACACATAACATGTGCTTAGTTCATAGCTGAACAAACAGTAACAGATAAACACTTCTTTCAAAGCAACCCCACTCCATCCATGGAGGGGTAAAAGAGACAAATGTGTGTGCTACGGTGAAACACAGCGGAAAAGTGCTAAAGTAATCCTAGACAATCCCAATAGTCCATTGGGGTTGTCTAAGGGGAAAGTGCAGAGTGCTGAACAAGCAGAAGATAAAGTGCCAAATAGCACCACTAGTGCGAACTAGCTAATTAGCTAACCCAATCAAGTTTTCTAAAACAGGAATTGCTGCAGTTCTCTGATCCTCTTAATCTGAAAACCAGGTTGCTTGCTAGTTTCAATGAAAAGGCGTCTTCCTCAGGGAAATATTCCAAATTGACACTGAAAATCATAAAATGAAACTATTTAATCATTGAGATCCTCTCCCTTGTGCGCAAGAAACTGAGAGGAGAAGGAATAGGAATAGGAAAAGGAAAGTTACCTGATTTAACTGTGGGACCTTTCACTTGAAGGTACAGATAAGCATCAGGGGAAATTAAACTTCAGGGGTAGGCTCAAACAGGAGTATGTTGGTGAAATTCTGGGGGAGAGAAACAGACACACAAAAACTAATTTTACACATACAGAAGGCCCCAGCATGAAGCGATAGGGATGGCAGGTCTTGCAGAATGATATTTCCTTTCCCGTGATTTATAAGTTCTTGTGTTTAGAAAGAGGAGTCTTCCTATTTACAGGCTGGGTAGACTATAAAAGCCTAAGTGAGTGATTAGGTCTGATTTCTGAAGAAGCACAGCAGCCCTTCAAATATCTAACGTCACTTGATTCTTTACTTTTGAACACCCAAAATATGACACCAAACCAAACTATAATGAACAATGTTTATCATGTTTTGGGGGTTGTTTTTGTTTTCACATTGTTTAGTATGTGTTTTTAAAATATGTTTGGCTATTTGTTCAAGCAGGAAGTGAATGAGAAAATAATATAGACAGCCACGTGACTCAAACACAATGCATTTGGTAGTTCCTAATACTGACAGTGACACCACAACGAGACCGTCAACATTTTCAAATGCTTTTGGGTGGTGCTTCTTGAAAAGCTGAAGCCCCCTAGCCAATCTTTCCTCCCCCAACAATTATCACTAGCTAAAAATCTGCCTTCGTATTATCTGGATATGCTGGTTAATGGTGTCCATGTGTCTGCTCCTTGGGACAGGGATACTGGATCCCACTCCTCCTAGGATGTTGCCTAGAAATGGGACTGGGCCTTTTGTGTGCGGGTACCACATGCTCACTACAGGAACAGGACTCACTCCCTGGAGTGACACTATTTCACTTATGGAGGTCACGCTGTGGGCCAATGTCCTGTGTGGAGTCAGGATCCTCCTGAACGGTTTTGGGTTAGGGGTGAATACTGTCATACACTTCCCTATGCCAGCTTCACAGGTTGTCCAGAAGGGCCATTTTAAACAGTGAATGGCTGGCAGAGATGTTACACCTCCTGATGGATACCAGGCACAGGGTTAACACAATGGTTTCAGACTCAGCTGGTAAAACCTCATCAGGCACCTTAAGACAATCCAGGATCCCGGAGGAGTGTGGCAAAGGGGGGCAATGTTCCAGCTTCAATGTATCACCAAAGATATGCCCATGCCTGCCTTGCACCATTGTTAATCTTTGCACCTCCTCCGCCTGAGCCCTGTGCTATAGGATCCAATGCCTGTTCCTCTTCCACCTTCTCACTTTCTCCTCCCTTTCCTCATCCACCAACACTTTTGCAATTCCTCCTTCCTTTCGTCCTCCACAGCTCCTGCGTGCTGCTGTCCCCTTTTCTCCTCCACTACTACTGCTTGCTCCCTTTTTCTCCCTTCCCTCCTTCTCCCGCACCTCATTATCATCGCCATCATTCCCACCATCACCAGTCCCATCACCATCATCAATTCAAGAGCCACCAACTACCTAAGTAGCCATATCATCTGATGGAAAAGATGGCAAGGTATCCAAATGGACAGCTCAAAATACTATCAGGCTAATTCATAGAATCCAGCGCACAAGTAGCGCACGCGGCTGGCGCACAGCGTGCGCCTGCGATAGTCTGCGCCAGGCACGTGCGCTAAAACAGATTTCCGCGCACAGCGTATTCATGGATTTCAAGCTCCCAAAACAGCCGTGGCGCAGAGAATCGCAGCGAGCCTGCAGCAGCGCCAGTAACGCCCCCAAGAACGCCCTCGCGCACGGAAAAGCCATCAAAAGCGCTAAATCATCGCTAAGGGCTGCGCTAACCCCGGACCACTTCACAGGGCAGGCAAACAAGGAAAGCAAAGCGGGCAATCTCCAAATCAGGAGTACGCGGGAAGTACTACACGCGACTAGGCAGGGAACGTGAATCACAGGGGTACGCGGAATCATCACACGCGAACAGCCAGGGTGCGTGTATTACAGGGGTAGCGGGAAGTTCAACACGCGATGGGCCAGGGAACGTGTATTACAGGGGGACGCGTGAAGTAGAACACGCGATAGGCCAGGGAACGTGCATCACAGGGGTACGCGGGAATTATCACACGCGAACAGCCAGGGTGCGTGTATTACAGGGGTAGCGGGAAGTTCAACACGCGATGGGCCAGGGAACGTGTATTACAGGAGGACGCGTGAAGTAGAACACGCGATAGGCCAGGGAACGTGTATTACAGGGGTCCGCGGGAATCATCACACGCGAACAGGCAGGGTGCGTGTATTACAGGGGTAGCGGGAAGTTCAACACGCGATTGGCCAGGGTACGTGTATCACAGGGGTGCGTGGGAATTATCACATGCGAATAGGTTGGGTGGGCCCCCACAGGTGTACCCTGTACACCCTCCCCGGCCCCTGCAGGCAGCCCACAAAACAGTGGACTACCCTGCACACCTGATCATGTCCCCCTGCACCCCCATCCACCAGGGGCACCCTCCACCAGGCCCCCACCCATGTCTCCCACCACCCCCACCCCCCAGCAGTGCAGGGGCACCTGCCATCAGGCCCCCATCCATGTCTCCCACCACCCCCAACCCCCATCCACCAGGGGCACCCTCCACCAGGCCCCCACCACCCCCACCCACCAGCACTGTGGGGCACGTGGCCAGCAGGCAGTCAGGCAGCAGCCGATGGCAGGTGGGAGCGTGCTCAGGGTTCTTGGGGACTTAAATTTGGCCTCCTGGCCAGGAGCGTGGTCTTTCGTGTTAGAACGCGTGGACAGCCTGATAGGGAGTGAATGTGCACCTGAAAACCCCCCACTCATCGCGCGAAAACCCGTCACCAGCATATGTGCGTCAATAGTTACCTGGACGTGCAGTGTCAAAGCGTGTGATTGGTGAAAAGTGAGGGACACGCAGGAGTGTCGAAGCGCGTGATTGGTGAAAAAGGATCCACATGCAGGATTGACAAAGCGTGTGATTGGTGAAAAGTGAGCTACACGCTGGAGTGTCGAAGCGCGTGATTGGTGAACAAGGATCCACATGCAGGAGTGACAAAGCGTGTGATTGGTGAAAAGATACCTACACGCAGGAGTGCCAAAGCGTGTGATTGGTGAAAATGGGCCAAGCACGTACACGCCGTAAGTGACGATGTACGTGTGGGCCTGTATAAAAGGAAGTGTTGAACACTATTTCCTTGTACGTGCTTTTCGTGGAGAGCGAGTGGGTGAATTCGGTACTTCTTGTCGTTTCACACGCGATTTACTTCACGGCGTTTCCAGTTCGTACTCCCTGTTACCTCTGACAGCTCTTTTCTCTTTTTCCTCTTGTACTGGTTTTCCTGGGCCTGTTCCCTCAAACAGTGTCCCCTTCTACAGTTGTCCTGTCTCCTCAGACAGCGTACACCTCTTCTTTTGGCGGGGGTGTTGCCAACCAAAAGTGCTATTTTTTCACGCTCTTTTACCTGGCAGACGGTGAGTCACGCACGTATCTAACATCTGTGCTTGCCCCGTGTGTAGCCTACCCCTTCAGAGGTCAATCTAGGCCGCGTGTGACACGCATACGTTCATTGTGTTACTGGATGCCACAGCGTAGTGCAGGGTTTTCCATCAGCACACGTGGTCTAGGAGGGGTATTGTGCACGTTCCTTAACTTTTCTGGGGTGCCTGTGCGTTGCGTGACCCGTCATCTTTCCCCAGGGGTGTCATATAGCCTTGCCACTGCACTAGGGTACGAATACCATCTGGTACCCAACCCCTTTGACACCCAATTGCCCAGGACAATTGTGCACACCCACTCCCATACGCACAATACCATCAGTGCCATGGTTGGGAGGCGTGCAAGCCGTAAGGGTGGCAAAGGTGGCCGAGCCACACGTGGTGGCCGTGGAGGATCCAACAGGGGACGTGGTTGTGACTTGCAGGGCGCCCCTGTTCCCCCCAGTCTGGAGGAACAGTCAGGGACACCCATGCCCCCCCCCCCCCCCCCCCGTTGAGAGTCATGTGGCTGATACCAACCCTGATCAGCCCATGTCGGACCAGGCCATTGTGGCACCAGACCTGTCCGAGGGTGATTCCATCGCTGACATCCAGGTCAGCAGGTCCACTGTACGTGCACCGGTGCACATTGGTGTCATCAGGGCACGCGCATCTATGCCAGATAGGTCATCTGCTGGCCCCCGTAGCCAGGGTGTGGCTCAATCCACCCCACCTCTCATACACCCTGCCAAGACTGTGTCGGTCCTAGTTCATGCACCTCAGATCAGGCCTGACCCCATCCCACTACCCCCAATGCCTGCACCTACTCCCATGCTGAGTGGGCAATCACACACACCCAGTACAGAGTCCACCACGGCTCCTGCCCCTAGTGTCCACAGCGGCGTAGGACACTCTGGATCCCCACCCCCTTCCAAGCGCAAGAGGAAGAGTGCACGTCCGGCACAGGCTGATGCCCCAGACACGGCTGCACAGTCCGGCCCATCAAGGAAGCCAAGCTTCACAGACGCCGAACTTAATGCACTTGTTCAGTATGTGTCAGATCATGATAGGGAAATGGTCATCGTTGCAGGGTCCAAGACCACACATGCCAGACGCCAGGCACACTGGCAGACCATTGCTGACAGAATAAGTGCCCTTGGAGTAGTGAGGCGCACAGCTAGTGATTGCCAGAAGCGCTGGAATGACCTTAAGCGCAGGGCAAAGGATAAGCTGGCCTCAAGTCATGCCGCAACCTTGGTGACTGGAGGTGGGTCCCCAGCACAGGAAATAGAACTCACACCACACGAGTCCGTAGCTGGATCCTACGTCACCGAGGGACAACTCCAAGGTGTGGGAGACCTCCCTGATTACGAGGCATCATCCGGTGAGTGCACATGCATGTGTGTATCATCCCTGTGCATGTTGTGTGTGTGAAGCATTCATGTTGGGTGCCTGTCAAGGGGGTGTGTGGCAGAGTTGATAGTGGCACCCATGTGCCTCATCCAGTATGTTCAGTGCAACACCATCTGGCCACAGCACTATCCCTACTGGCAACAGTGCACATATGGGCCAACACCATGGAAGTTGCCCTTGATTAGTAATTTTGTCACTACATTGTTGCTCATACTCCCCTGTCTATTCATCTGATGTCTTACATACCATTCCTCTCCTTTCCCCCAGCCATTCAAGTTTCATCTTCACATGCCTGACATGCAATGATACCACATGCTAATGCGTCCTCTGTATATAAATGCCTACCAACATGCTGTCATAATGTGGATGTAGCCTTGAGATCCACCTCCTTCCTGGGTCCTTTGGTACCGTCTGGTTTCGAGCCCCATTCCCTCACACTCCATGCTGCTCTTCATGGTCTATCTTCCATGACTTCTACAGTTCAGACCATCGTGCCCTACGCACGACACCTGCTTGCCAAAAGTCAAATGAGGGCAGCCTGCCCTCCAATGCGACCCACCCTATTGCTGACCAGTGCATCTGAGCCTACTCTAAGCTAACTCTCACTGACATCTGCTCATACATGCCTTTGCCTGTCCCATAGACCCTTCACATGGTCCCTGTCCTCTCTCCTTGCTCCTCTTCCACCATCATAGGTGGGACCCGTTGGGGTGTACTCCTGGCCTCCTTCCAATCCTCAGATACCACTAATGATGTGCATGGTAATGGGAGCGTCTCAGTCCAAGGCCCTTAGGCCAACCTCAATCTCCTTGAGAAATGCTACCCACATCTCATCAACTTCCTTACCTCTCCTGCTGTCCCCCCTCCTCTCTCCTCATCAATCCTGCACTGCCTCCCTGCACCCTCCCATGAACCTTCTCCGCCTCCCACTCCAACTCCTACACATGCGGCACCTCTGATCTCTAGCACTCCCCGTAAGTCCTACAAGGCTGTCAACCTCCTCCACAATTACACTCCTTTCACTGCGGCTGCATCAGGCATTCCTCCGATAACTGTCACTTACATGAGGTTATGCACCTTGACATCCTTGGTCTCATGGAAACATGTCAGACGGCCAGCTCTGTCTGCATCCTTGACCCTCTCCTTGGCCCGCCACCACTGTGCAGGGGGGGTGTGCCCTTGGCTTCCCTGAGGGTATTCCTGCCACTGTCACACCTACTTAGACCTACTCCACTCTGGAATGGCTTGTGTGAGGTTACTGTCCACCACACCTTGACATTCCAAACAGTGCGTACTGTGTCTGGGAAAACTGGTCAAATGTACTACTTCCTTTCTGAGTGTCCTCACCTCTCCTCCTCACTCATGTCCCCAGACACAGAATTCCTCATCCTTGGTGCGGTACGCATCCACCTGCATGCCTGTTGACGCCCCCACCTGACCTTTCAGTGACCTCAGCAACTCCCTCTCACCCTCTAGACTCCCGTCTGTCCCTACTCATTCTGCAGGGCACACTCTTGATGCTCTGATCTCATCTGACTTTCCCCTCTCCGTCCATCTCTGCACTCCTCTCTCCTGGAGTGATCACATTCTCCTCTCCTCCCAGCTCACCCTCAACACCCCACAGGCAAAGCCACCCTCACCACTGTCACACACCTTCTTTGTATTCCGACCCATGAAGTGTGTGTCAGTCGAGGCTCATGCTGCCAAAATGTCCCCCCCATTCAGCTCCCCCTTAGGCTCACTCCCATCCTGACAGGGCCCACTCCATGCTCCACTCCATGTCAGGTACACTGGATGTCTTAGCCACGGTCATGACCACCTGTCTGAAGCCCCATGCCAATGCAGAGTCCTGGCATGACTCGGATCTTGGGAACCCAAACCACAGGTGCCGGGTGGCAGAGAGGGAATGTCCTGCATCATGGCCATCCTCTGGCAAACTGGCCTGCCACATGCTCCAAAGGCAATAGCGCCTCACCCTTCTCACCAAGATGAGATCCCCAATCCAAGAGCACATATCTGCGGCATGTGACAACTCTGCAGGACACATAGAAATCCGAAAGGACCTTGCCGAGCCAGAGGCAGTGTGTACCTCCCCTGTCCCCTCCGAGCCCACAGCACAGCATGATTGTCTCTGTACCCCTATAGGGCACCCCCCCCAGCACTTGTCTGCGCCTAACACCATCTGCCCTTGACGTCAAGTCCTACTTACCTTGTACAGCACTTCCAGCCGCCACTCCCCCTTGCACTTCATTGTGCCACCCACCCCTGCACTTGCGTGACATGAATGACACCAGCACCAGTAGTATTGTTGACTGGCATCCCCTTCTGCCCCACCACCCCTCAGTGCTCCGCTGCACCTACAAACATCACTTGACCGGTGCTTCACGAATGCAAAATTATTCCGTTACAGGTGTTGGGGAGGTGGAATCACAATGTTTACTGCATTATGTTGATCTAGACAAGGCACTGTGCATCGTTGCCAATTTGGACTAGCAGATCCATGTACAACATGTATACTAATTGATGTGACGATGCAATGTCAGGACCAGAGTGGTTGAAATCCTAAAAAGTAGCCCTCCTCTCCCTCCTCACTTGGTGGCTATGTCACATGCCATGTGTGTGATGGCATGTGCCTTTGACATGGCAATCACCGCCCAATGTGTGATGGCAGTGCTAGGCATCAAGGTGAGCAGGCGTTGCTCTCCAATCAGTACATAGTATGCCCTGAGCCTCCCCTACAGACCCAGTGATGGTGAATGCATAGGAGGACTCCCAGTCATGTAGGACATGTGTCGTAGGACTACTGCCTATGTTGTTCATCAGCCCTTGTTGCATGCCATGGTGCTAATGCCTGTTTCCATTTTTCTCTTTCATGTCTTTGCAGGGGACGAAGCACTTGTTGATGCTGGGGATGTGGTGGTGGAGCCGTCCCAGGAGGGCAACCCGGGCCGACCTACCACAAGTGAGGGACGTGGTGTGTTTGTGGGTGAAAACCCACAAGTGCTGCAGGCCGTGCTGTCGAGGGGTGTCTCTGGGGGTTCCTCCCCCGAGCAGTATTCAGGTGTAGACTCGGAGGATGACACCTATGTGCAGTCGCAGGTGAGTGTTCTTGGGAGAGAATCTCCTCTGTCCGACCCACCTGCAGCCAGGCCATTGGCCTCAATGGGGATGTCAGTGTCGGCAGATCAGCCTCCGGTGGTTACGGATGCAGGGCCACACCACCCAATCTCTGATCCTGTTCCTGGGGCTGCAGATCAGAGAGGGAATGCAGTCCTGCAGCCTGAGGCCTTGCCGGCACAGCAAGGCGCAGTCCGCCTTGCCCCAGGCAGGTGTGGTGCCCGTCAACGTGGTGGCCGTATGCCACCTGGCAATACCGTATGGGAGCAATCCATCTACGGTATGGCCACCCAACAGGCAGCATCATCCGAGATGATTGCACAGGCCATGGATAGGGTGGCCACTTCCATTGTCCCCCCAGAAAGGCTGATGGAGCGACTGGAGCAGGCTACAGAGTCCATCTGCCAGGCACACAGGGAGGATATGTTGGCGTCCAACATGGACAGGCGGGCGGCACTGGCGACTCTGGGGGAATCACTTTCCATGGAGTCCCAGCGCCACAGGGAAGCCCTGAGGGAAGAACTCCGTCACCTCAGGTCGACCCTGTTAGAGCTTGAGGCTTCATCCCATAGAAGGACAGAGGAGCAGCTGGAGCGTCTGACACGGACGCTCTCGGCCGAGATGCAGGCAACTCGTGCGGAGGTCAGGTCATCCCGGGAGTTACTGCATGGGGACCTCCGCATGATCATAACCCAGAACCAGAACTACCAGACCCGCCTGCTTGCAGCCATGGAGGAGCAAACTCGTGCTTTGCGTGGGCTGCCTCCCATTGTCACACCATCTTCTGAGGCAGCTCCCCCACCTCCAGAGTCAGCTGCAGGGTCTGGGCAGAGCCATAGCGACTCATCTCCCACAACAGAGTAGCCGTGTGGGCCACGAGCCTATGGGGTGTTTTCCTTTCCCATGATCCACACAGGTGGATTGTGGCGTGCATCCTGTCCTCGGACCTCATAGGTGGCCCCCCCCCCCGCCGGCCCTTTCATGGCCATTTTTTCTCTTTTTCATTTTTATTTTGCAAGAGTGTTGCCTTGTGTGGGTACCTGGGCATACACTGTATTGTGGCTGGGCACATGCAGGCTTGTCCTGAGTTTGGTTTCGATGCTTGGGTAGCAGACATCCACACCCCTCCTGCTTCCCTTTCCATGGGCTTGCAAAGGGTGTGCCCAAGTGACAGCAAATTACACGGTGACATTGGACTCCCATGACCTGTTGGCCAGTCCATAGTCAATACTGTGTAGACATTCATAGTGTTCATTGTTGTTGCACCTAACTATGCATGATGGTATGATATGTGCCTCTACTTACATATGTTGCTCATGTTTTGCAGGTATTTCACACAGATCTTCACAAGGGCATACTCTCTGGAGTCACACTACATGTCGGTAGATGTGCACTGACACTTTTGCATGGCGCCATCACTGTACACCTGGACGGTGAGGACATACCAGCAGATTCAGGTAATGAGACTACCATTGATTACATGCAATGTGTCTTGTTTGGGTGGGCTTCAGGGTGGGTTGGTGTGTAATTTGATAGAAATTACTCTTACACAGGTGTGTAGTAGTGGCCCCAGGGCGGTTAGCTGCTCAAGTGCGGCTATGTTCCATTTTGGGCACTGCTATTTGTGACACTGGTGTCATGTTGTGATGGCCAGTTTGTTTGCTGTCACATACCATGACATGGTGTCCTCAGTGGCGGGACTGTGAAGGGAGTGGGTGACATGGCAATGTTGTCATGTAGTGAATCGCCTGTGGCAATGCATTGTAGATTGATGGAGTTGTGTCTTTGCATTGTGATGCATAGCTGGTGTATGTGTAGCTAGGGGTGCACACATATTGACACTTCCATGTTAACAATCTCAGGCTGATGTGTATCTGACAGTTCATTGTCAAGTAATTTTCAGACATTGTCAGGTAGAGTCATCATTGATTGTCAGATGGTATGTGCCAGAGCAGTGTGCACTAGCCAGCACTGTGATTCCTAGGTGAAGAAGTTGGCCACCAGTTGCGTACGGGCTGCCTCCCCCCGTGCCCTTTCCCCTCCCATGCGCAGCGGGCGTGCATGTGGTTGTGGATGTGGGGGCACCACCATGTCCACGGGCAGGCCCCGGCGTGTTGCAACGTTGTGCAGGACACATGCTGCCACTATGATCCTGCACACTATTCGGGGAGCATATAACAGCTGCCCGCCAGAACGGTCAAGGGAGCGAAAGCGTGACTTCAGCACTCCGAATGTGCGCTCCACTATGCCCCGTGTAGCAATGTGGGCTGTGTTGTACCTTACCTGGGGTGGCGTGGTGGGGTTCCGGATTGGGGTCATCATGTGGGGGCTGATAGGGTAGGCACTGTCCCCTGCGGAGGTGGTGATGGGTATCATTAGTGGTGTTGTGTCATGACCCAGTATCTGACATGCATGCATGTGGAGTGGCATTCATGCTCACCAAGCAGCCATGTATCTCCATGCTGGCCAGCCTCTAGGTCCCGGCATAGGGTAGACATTCTGTAGATGAAGCTGTCGTGGGTGGACCCTGGATAGTTGGCATATACTGATGTGATGATTC
The DNA here is from genome assembly GCF_040938575.1 of Ambystoma mexicanum. Lineage (NCBI taxonomy): Eukaryota > Metazoa > Chordata > Amphibia > Caudata > Ambystomatidae > Ambystoma > Ambystoma mexicanum. Next base: position 1,410,945,117 of record NC_090935.1, read on the forward strand.
CCTTGCCATTGCATACAACTTGGACGTTGATGGAATGCCAGTGCTTGCGGTTTCTATAGATGTGCTCTGTTGCCCTGGGAGGACGTAGAGCCACATGTGTGCAGTCAATAGCACCAAGCACTTTGGGGATTTGAGCCACACCATAGAATTCCTGGATGCACGTCCGCCTTTCTGCATGAGTCCTGGGGAGATATATGTGCCTGCGGACTGAGGGCCGTGCAGTGATGATGTTCAAGACCTGGTGTAGGCAGCGTGACTGCGTGGCCTGTGACACACCACCCACTATGGCACTTGTCCGCTGAAAGGATCCAGTGGCCAAGAAGTGCAGTACATTCAGGACCTTCTGCAGGGGGCTGAGTGCTTGGGAGCACAGGGTGGGTGATGTGAGGTCATCCTCCCACTCACTGACCAGGTCCAGTATGATGTGTGCTGGAAACCTGTACCTCCCATACACCTGGTCATCAGGCATCCCGAATAGGCTGGTTCTGGGTGTGAATATTCTGGCCCTGACTCTCCTCCTCATCCTCCTTTGGTAGCCCACTGCCACTGCTGCTAGGAACGGTATGTTCATCCTGGCATCTGGCTTGTTTATTGAAAAGTGCGCTAATTAATGCCTTGCGCGTGTAGTAGGCAGCGTGTGAGCCTCGCACCCCTGGAATCGAGTTCCCACTCCAATCGCGTGTATATATTCCCACGCTGCAGGCATACAGGTGCGCTGACGTACTTGCCTGTGTAAGGGGCCGCGCGGCCCTGAAATACACGTACATAGGCCAATGGCGTGAACGCGCACTTTTGGCCAATTACACGCGATGAAATACACGTACATAGGCCAATGGCGTGAACGCGCACTTTTGGCCAATTACACGCGATTACACTCAGACGTGCAGGATTTCCACGTGTGCTCCGTCTTCACGTGCTGAGTGGGGAACGCCCGTGCGGATCACGTCAGACGCGCTCACGCGATGAGGGACTCTGGTCCAATAGAATCGCGTATGCGTGCTGACGCACTTACGCGCTAAGGGCCTTTCCTCGGATTTCACGCTGACGTGCAGGAATTTCACGTGCCAAATCACTCCGTATCAAGCTGGCCACCCGAAAACACACGGAACACCACGCTCCTGCCCCGAAGGCCGAGTTACTGTCCCCCAAGTGCCCTGAGCAGCCTCCCACGTGCTATCTGCTGCTGCCTGCCTGCCTGCCTGCCTGCCTGCTGCCACCGTGCCCTGCCATTTGGTGCCTGCACATCAGCCATCTGCAGGGGTCCAGTTGCTGTGTCCACCCCTGCTGGAACTGAAGACTCCCAACTGGGATTACATCGCTCCACAGCCCAGCCCCAGGACCCAGTTGCCCACCCACACCTGCCTCTGGGGTTGCCATGTCGGGCACTTCTACATCTGGCACCAGTGGCAACCCCAGGCCAGAGGGGCAGAGGGGCACCAGCTTCACTGCCACCGAAGTTGGTGTCCTGGTGGAGCATGTCCTGGGGCAGTATGATGCCCTCTTTGGATCGTCCCGCGCCAGCAAGGAAGGACGGGAGAGGATCTGGGCCGACTGTGTGGTTGCCATCAACGCGGAGGGGGTGGCAACCCGCAACGTCTTGAAGATCAAGAAGCGCTGGGAGGACTTGAGGTCCAGGACCCTTGTGAAGGCCCGGCGCCTCGTGGAGGGGGGCCGGGGCCACATGAGTACCATCCAGAAGAGGGTCCTGGAACGCGTACGCCCAGCGCTCCACGCCCAGATCCTTGAGAGGGAGACCCGTCTGGAGTTGAGCGGTAAGTGTCCAGGCATCACTGTGTGAGACAGGGCATGTTGCGGTGTGCTGGTTCTATGATACTTGCCTGTATGTGTGCCATGTGCCATATATGCATGTATGTGTGCTGGGACATCATGGTACTGCCTGTGCGACCAGTGATGTGTGACCCACATGGTTGTTGCATGTGTAGAAATGCGGCATGGGGAGCACTATGCAGATTTGGGACATGAGAGCATGGCAGTCTCTGTACCTGGACATGGATGGGGGTGAGGATGGGTGCTGATGCCAGGTACATATATGGTAGCCATGTCTGTGTGCCTGACCTGCATGTCTGTGACTTGTGCATGCCATGGATGCATGACTCATGTGTGTGACAATGCACAGATTCAGTGACGCACCCACCTTACCCTTGTTTTGCCTGTGTTTGGTGTGATTGTGGCCAGATGGATGTGACTGAGGTGTAGTGTGTGCATGTGATATGCATGAGCCATGATGCATGTGAGTTACATTTCATTGAATGTTTCAATAGTCATTTGGACATGCATGGAAATGTGCATGGCATGCACCATGCCTGTTACTGTGTGTGTTTCGCCTGCACTGACCCATGTGTTGTGGAGGGACATGATGGAAGTGTACTTTGACAGGGGTGCTCATCTGCTATTGCTTCCTGTCTAGGGGACCATTGTACAGTAGCCTGATGCTTGTGTTCTTTGTCTCCCTCTACGCAGCGGCTAGTGAAGAAGAGGGCGGAGACGGCGCTGTGGAGCAAGGCGGCGGGGATGCCCCCACGGCTGCAGCGGAAGGGGTGGGTGAGCCCCCACAGGGGCCTGCTACGGCGGGAGACGGTGAGGAGCCATCCAGGTTGGTGGTTTGCACAGAGGAGGAGGAGGCCGACACTGGTGCACACATGGGCCCTGGTGGGAGCATCCCTGCTGGTGCAAGTGGTGCAGTCCAGGGCCAGGGGCAGGAGGCAGCACAGGTCACCGTGGAGGGGCCTGTGCATGTCGCTGTCCCTGACCCTGTGAGTGCACCACCATGCACCAGCAGGGATGCCCCGTCCCAGGCCCGTCCGCAGGTAGAGGGGATGTCCATGTCAACTGACTCCCCTCCACCTGCGGCCGTGGGAACCCCTGGCCGCGTGGAGCAGGTCCTGATTGGGGTCGCGATGCGCACGGCTGTGATTCGTGATGCCGTGCGTGCTTCCCGGGAGGAGCACGCACATCATCACGAAGTGCACCGTGCCGACGTGGCCCAATTGGGATCGGCCATGTTCGGGGGGTTCCTGCATGTGTTGGCCAATCTGACGGCCCTCTCCTCCTCTGTGCAGGCTATCCACCAGTCGTTCTCCTTGCCGTCTTCCGGCCCAGATGCCACCATGGCCCCCTGTGGACCTGCCCCAACCAATGCAGCCAGCTCGGTGGGGATCCCATCCCTGCCGCAGTTGGGAGTCGGAGGTCCAGCAGGGGTGGACGACACAGCAAGTGGACCCCAGCAGATGGAAGATGTGCCGGCATCATCGGGCAGGGCACGTGCACGACGGCGTCGGTGGTTACCATCAGCCTGGATGCCGTCGTGCTGGCAGAGGCAGTGGCGTCGCAGGCAGCAGCGGGCTCGACGTGGGAGGCATCATGGCTCAGGGCCATCAAGATCGGAGGGGCAGGCATCGGCCGGAGGGCAGGGCAACCCTGGCATGGCGGTGTGTTCCGTGTGGGAGGAGTTTGGCCAGCGGATAGATGCGGAGCGGCAGCGGGCGGAAGAGGAGCGGCTCGCCATGGCCAGGGCGGAGATCTCCATGCATCAGGCATTGAGGCGGGCTGCGTGCCTCGAGGAGGCTCGCAGGGAATTTGGAGAGCACATGGGGTTGTCCCTGCGAGACCTCGGGGCCAGGACTGAGTCCCGCCTCCAGGACATAGACATGGAGTTCGAGGATGCCCTGGCCAACATCACCAAGTGAGCCGCAGGACTAGCCCGCTGCCTCTGTATATAGTTTTTTAGTTAGTTAGTGCTAGGTTTCCTTTATTTGAAATTTTTTTTTGGACCGCTTGGACAATGGCCACTTCTTTGTACATATTTTTTTAGATAGTTAGTATTAGGCTTAATTAGTGGTGTTGGGCTCATGGACCCTTGAACAATCCTGTAAATATAATTATTTTTTTTTTGAGATGATTCATTTTTACTTTCATATTGGTCACACCATGTCGTAATGGTTTATGTTTCATTTCATTCTACTTGTGTTTACTTTGGACAAAATCGATTCTTTTTTCTATCCTTTGTTTTTTGGTTTCTAATTTTTGTTCCCGGACATGGACCTTTTATTTGCTTTCCCAGATAGTTGTCAGAGTTTACTTTATTTTTTTTTTTTAATACATTTTTATATTATCTTACACTTGTGTCATTTTTTCTTTGATTTCTTACATGCCATGATATGGGTTTTGACATTGACTTGCACCCATTGTGTATGTGTGTGTGGCGGACATGTGTTCTTTTGCTTATTTGCCTTTGGGGTTGTGTCATGTGATTGCATTCACTATGTGGGTGCATGCAATCCTTGCCTGGGTGTTTGTGCTGGGTATGCTGGTCATTACTGCCATTATTGTGTATCGTCAGGACCAGGGGCCAGGGGGACATGGGTGGGGGCCTGCTGGCAGGTTGGCCACAGTGCTGGGGGTGGGGGTGGTGGGAGACATGGGTTGCCCATGGGTGGGGGCCTGCTGGCAGGTTGGCCACAGTGCTGGGGGTGGGGGTGGTGGGAGACATGGGTTGCCCATGGGTGGGGGCCTGCTGGCAGGTTGGCCACAGTGCTGGGGGTGGGGGTGGTGGGAGACATGGGTTGCCCATGGGTGGGGGCCTGCTGGCAGGTTGGCCACAGTGCTGGGGGTGGGGGTGGTGGGAGACATGGGTTGCCCATGGGTGGGGGCCTGCTGGCAGGTTGGCCACAGTGCTGGGGGTGGGGGTGGTGGGAGACATGGGTTGCCCATGGGTGGGGGCCTGCTGGCAGGTTGGCCACAGTGCTGGGGGTGGGGGTGGTGGGAGACATGGGTTGCCCATGGGTGGGGGCCTGCTGGCAGGTTGCCCACAGTGCTGGGGGTGGGGGTGGTGGGAGACATGGGTTGCCCATGGGTGGGGGCCTGCTGGCAGGTTGCCCACAGTGCTGGGGGTGGGGGTGGTGGGAGACATGAGCAGGTGTGCAGGGTAGTTCCCTGTGGTGTGTGCTGCCTGCAGGGGCCGTGGAGGGTGTACAGGTAATGCCTGGGAGCACACAGCCAAATCGCGTGTGCAACTTCCCGCGCACCCCTCGATTCCACGTTCCCTGCCATATCGCGTGTGGGACTTCCCGCGCGCCCCTGAAATCCACGTACCCGGCCATTTCGCGTGTGCAACTTCCCGCGCACCCCTCGATTCCACGTTCCCTGCCATATCGCGTGTGGGACTTCCCGCGCGCCCCTGAACTCCACGTACCCGGCCATTTCGCGTGTGCAACTTCCCGCGCACCCCTCGATTCCACGTTCCCTGCCATATCGCGTGTGGGACTTCCCGCGCGCCCCTGAACTCCACGTACCCGGCCATTTCGCGTGTGCAACTTCCCGCGCACCCCTCGATTCCACGTTCCCTGCCATATCGCGTGTGGGACTTCCCGCGCGCCCCTGAAATCCACGTACCCGGCCATTTCGCGTGTGCAACTTCCCGCGCACCCCTCGATTCCACGTTCCCTGCCATATCGCGTGTGGGACTTACCGCGCGCCCCTGAAATCCACGTACCCGGCCATTTCGCGTGTGCAACTTCCCGCGCACCCCTCGAATCCACGTTCCCTGCCATATCGCGTGTGGGACTTCCCGCGCGCCCCTGAACTCCACGTACCCGGCCATTTCGCGTGTGCAACTTCCCGCGCACCCCTCGATTCCACGTTCCCTGCCATATCGCGTGTGGGACTTACCGCGCGCCCCTGAAATCCACGTACCCGGCCATTTCGCGTGTGCAACTTCCCGCGCACCCCTCGATTCCACGTTCCCTGCCATATCGCGTGTGGGACTTCCCGCGCGCCCCTGAACTCCACGTACCCGGCCATTTCGCGTGTGCAACTTCCCGCGCACCCCTCCATTCCACGTTCCCTGCCATATCGCGTGTGGGACTTCCCGCGCGCCCCTGAACTCCACGTACCCGGCCATTTCGCGTGTGCAACTTCCCGCGCACCCCTCGATTCCACGTTCCCTGCCATATCGCGTGTGGGACTTCCCGCGCGCCCCTGAAATCCACGTACCCGGCCATTTCGCGTGTGCAACTTCCCGCGCACCCCTCGATTCCACGTTCCCTGCCATATCGCGTGTGGGACTTCCCGCGCGCCCCTGAACTCCACGTACCCGGCCATTTCGCGTGTGCAACTTCCCGCGCACCCCTCGATTCCACGTTCCCTGCCATATCGCGTGTGGGACTTCCCGCGCGCCCCTGAACTCCACGTACCCGGCCATTTCGCGTGTGCAACTTCCCGCGCACCCCTCGATTCCACGTTCCCTGCCATATCGCGTGTGGGACTTCCCGCGCGCCCCTGAAATCCACGTACCCGGCCATTTCGCGTGTGCAACTTCCCGCGCACCCCTCGATTCCACGTTCCCTGCCATATCGCGTGTGGGACTTCCCGCGCGCCCCTGAACTCCACGTACCCGGCCATTTCGCGTGTGCAACTTCCCGCGCACCCCTCGATTCCACGTTCCCTGCCATATCGCGTGTGGGACTTACCGCGCACCCCGGTATGCACGCACACGTTTATTTTTTCTCTCTGCGCGTGTCTGTGTTTGTGGGTACCCCTTTGTACGTCATTTGTCCAGGAGGGCAACAGTATTGTACATTGGTTATGTCTGTATATAGGTGCTATTTGTTGGCGCGCCTTTTAGCGCACATTTCTTGCAGGCGCAGACACGCTACCGCCTGCTTTCTTGTGGCGGTCGTGTTTGTGCCTGTTTGTGCCTGTGCGCTGCTTTGAGCGTGCGCTTTTTTGCCCTATTCTATTCCATGAATACGTGTTGTATGCGAGCGTGTGGGCGTTCCGCGCACTTGTCTCCTGAACTTTCCCCGTGCCGCCCACATTCTTCCCCATTCCGAGTGTTGTGCCCCATTTTATTCCCCATTCCGAGTGTCCCGCCCTGTGTTCCGCCTACTTTAGAGCTGTGCGCTGCGCTCGGAGTGATGGCGCAGTGGCCGTGGCGCACGACGTTGGTTGACCTGTGCGCCGGCCTGCGCCGCGCGCTTTTTCGGCGCACGTCCTCTGCTTTTCTTGCGCACGGACTTCCATGAATCGACGTGCGCTGGTTTCCCTGCGCTTTGCGCTGATTTTCGGCGCAGCGCACGTATTGGCCCCTCTGCGCCGGGATTTTCGGCGCACATTTATTCCATGAATCGGCCTGTATATATGCTAGACTCCTGCGCCACCCCCTTCTCCTATTCTTGGTAGAATGGCACATTTACCTGCACCTGGCCTCAAGATTGCTGTTTTTGCTGATGCACGGTACAACATTTTCAATCTCCCATCCCTTCATTCTCTCCCATTTCCTTCTAATATAAAATCAAAATTGTCCCTATAAAAATAAAAACAAAATTACTCCCCAAAACAAATAGGTTCCACAAACTGGCTTCACAAAAAAACAGGCTTTAAGAAAAAAGGTTTCCCTACAATAATAACACAGATTGCACGGAACACTGTAAGCGGATTCAATTCAACACTACAGCTAAGCCAATGCCTAGTCTGGGATGCTGAGGGAAACCCTTATTGATATATTTTTATGTCCAGTTCGTTTACTCTGGATGACAACTCTTATATAACACCCCTCTCTTAGAATCCCCCTGGCCCCACTGAGCCAAGAAGTAGGTTTGTTTTGCAAATTAAAAGGTTTATTTGAAAATTAGACAATATATATATTCAGTGAAAAAACTTTGTTAAAGGGATGTTATGGTTAAGTTGCGCTACTAAAAACCTATGAAATTCAGTGAAAAAACATTGCCAAAGGGACGTTATGGTTCCAAGTAAAACTGAAAAACCCTTGAAATTCGCCAGTTATGGTAAGCTAAGCAACCATAACTCGCGCCACCACCGTGCACTGCTAAGACTAACACCCAGGACATCAAAGATGACATCACAAATGTCATTGATGACATCACTGATGACATCACATGTGTATGTACTTTTCATGAAATATGTGTACAAGGGATTCTTATTATAATGTTGCGAAACAAGTGTCAAGGATAATTGCAATAAATATCATACCCTAATTAGTGCATTGAAGATGCATTGATATAAATAGCATTCTGTTACGGGGTTCTATCTGGTATACTAAGCTACTCATACAGAAACATGACATTGTGTGCAGCGTACAAGATGAAGGTATAATATTCGTAATGTTAATATGTTGAATAATGACATCATAATTGTTTTCTTAATAGATTTTTGTGTACTGTGAAATATGTAATAAGTAGCTAATAAAACACATGTATTACATAATTGCATTTCTATAGACAAAACACAAAGACACAAGAACAAATACCAATATGGGTATATACAGGGAAAGTGAAGTTAGCAAAAAAGCACAAGTAGTAGCAGAAACAATTCATAACTTAACTGATTATTTTCATGCAAATAAATGATTGCTCTGTTTCAAAGCTGCTATTTACCCTATGTATATGTATCACTTGATGTGATTGGACCCACAGGGAAAGTACAGCCATAAACAAAAACAACAGAACTATCAGGAAGTGCTCATAAGTCTATTGATTATCTTTATGCACAAAAAGGATTGCTGTCTTTCAAGCTTGTGTCTTCCCGTATGTATATGTTTCATATGATGTGACTGGACTCTAAGGAAATTACTGTAAGAACCTACTTGAAGGATACGTCTACAAATAAAATAACATTTTTAGTTTCTGACTGTTACTGAAGAAAACCATGTGGCCTAGACATGTCAGCAAAAGAAAAAAGAGCGAGCCAGACATGTGATGTCATCAGTGATGTCATCAATGACATTTGTGATGTCATCTTTGATGTCCTGGGTGTTAGTCTTAGCAGTGCACGGTGGTGGCGCGAGTTATGGTTGCTTAGCTTACCATAACTGGCGAATTTCAAGGGTTTTTCGGTTTTACTTGGAACCATAACGTCCCTTTGACAATGTTTTTTCACTGAATTTCATAGATTTTTAGTAGCGCAACTTAACCATAACGTCCCTTTAAAAAAGTTTTTTCACTGAATTTCATAGGTTTTTAGTAGCGCAACTTAACCATAACGTCCCTTTAAAAAAGTTTTTTCACTGAATTTCATAGGTTTTTAGTAGCGCAACTTAACCATAACGTCCCTTTAACAAAGTTTTTTCACTGAATTTCATAGGTTTTTAGTAGTGCAACTTAACAATAATGACTTTCACTTTAAATACATATCATATGGAACTGACTGAATCTCTTCTACTGTACTTGATGTCCGCAAACTCATTTAATGTTAGCGGACATGTTCGAAGAACAGTACCACTACCTAAAAAACTCTGGGGGGGGTAAGTTTGATTGTTATATCATAACATAGGAACATTTAACAAATTCAAAAAAAAGCACACAAACACATTATATGTACTAATACATAAGAAATGTAACCCATATATAAAACACACTAACCATTCATTTAAATGCACTATGTTCTAAAATGGAATATACCACAAGAAAATAAATTGGCTTCCAACATAATTACCTCACAAACACAACAGAACTAAGAACAAGAGCAGACCCACTGAGTACATAGGACATATCTTACCTGAAATAGTAAGTGTACTTAATTTTATTCATATATTTATAAACTTTCTGTATTAGATTAAAAAATATATTATTTTTTTTATTCTCTCACAGAAATGTCTAGTACTCTGGAATGGCTAGAGGAACATTTCCCACATGAAGAAATGTCACAAGATAGTGAAACTAATGGTAAACACTTTATAATATAAACCATTTAATTATTATTATTTTGTATACATTTAACATATATATATTTTTTTTTGTACAGAACATAACAAAATAGAAACTAACTCTGAAGAAGCTGTTATGGAAAACACGCTTGACAGCATAAAAGAAAAAATTGATTTTTTGTTGAACAATTTTAATAATTTGAAAACTTTTGTTGAAGATCATTTTAAAACAAAAACGTCATACCATTGCCCCACATGTACTTGTCCCCCCTCACCATATCCCAGTCAATTATCCCCAAACCCTCTCCATAACCCAAAACGTTTTGATGAGACTTCCATCCCTTCTTCACCTAATAACAATCATGATGAAACCCCTAATTCTCCTGTTTTTGTTTCTGTTTCTGCCTCACCTTCTCTGTCATAAATTATTAATATATGTTAAATAAAGTTTAATTTTTATATTGTGTTGTAAATAGTTTCGTTTTTTTTTAAAAAAAAAACAATGTAGGTGTCCACGGACAGTGCAGGTGTTCTGAAATGTTCATAAAAAAACGAAAATGGAGGTGTCCTGAAGAACACTATACCTATCCGTACTGTGCGCTAGCAAGTTGAAACTGTTCTAAGAACACACGCGGTATCCTGAAATGTTCGTAAATAAACGAAATTGGAGGTGTCCTGAAGAACACTATACATGTTCGTACTGTTCGCTAGCAAGATGAAACTATTCTAAGAACACAAGCGGTGTCCTGAAATGTTTGTAAAAAAAAAAATAAAAGTGTCCTAAAGAACACTATATCTGTCCGTAGTGTTCGCTAGCAAGTTCAAACTGTTCTAAGAACACACGCGATGTCCTGAATTGTTCGTAATTGAACGAAAATGGAGGTGTCTGAAAGAATACTATACCTGTCCGTACTGTTCGCTAGCAACTTGAAAATGTTCTAAGAACACAATTGGTTTCCTGAAATGTTCATACATAAACGAAATTGAACGTGTCCTGAAGAACAGTATATCTGTCCTTACTGTTCGCTAGCAAATTTAAACTGTTCTAAGAACACACGCAGTGTCCTGAAATGTTCGTTTCACGTGTGACGCAATTTTAATTAGTTCAGGACCCGAACAGTGTCCGTAGAACATCAACGCGCATGCGCTAGCCAATCTCCGTGCATTTGGTGTCCTGCAGACATGCGCTTCCTTCGCGGACTTGTTCGCGAACGGATCATATGACCGCGCCCAAGCTGATCGCGTGTTTTGAATGAGGACACTGTTCCCTCCCCGAACAAATTAAAAGTACATTTTCAATTAATCCATAATATTTTTCAATAAAATCTCACCATGGCACAAGTCCCACATAGTAATCCTGAGTTTCTACATACCCTTTGAAACTTTTCAAACTTTTCTTTGTGTTCAATCTGTCTGCGTACAGCGTGCATGTCCATGAACGGCGCACAAGCACACCAATAAAAGACCACGCCCTAGAGCTTATTCTCATTGTGTTTCTGGCTATTCTTCAGAGCACAGCTATTTCTCCAGCAACTTGCTGATTACACCATCGAGATGGCAATACCTGACTGCAGAACTGCCACCTGGTGCTGCACCTGATTCAGCACCACCTCCATCCCCTCCACCACCACCACCTCCCCAAGGGCCTAAAGAGGGGAACAAGAGTGAGGATGCGGAGGAGGAAGAAGAGGATGATCAGAATGAGGTAGAGGAAAACCCTACTACCGCCACTAGGCGTGAGTCTTGGGTGTGGCGGGTATTTACCATTCATGGTAATGTTCCTAAGGCTCGTGCGAACCGTGTTACCTGCAATGAGTGCAAAATGATACTCAGTCGTGGGAAGCACGGTAAGTACAGCTTTGGGACCACTACTATGAAGCGACACCTGAGGTAATTTCACTCTGGGGCTATTCGCAGGGTTGTACCTTGCGAAGAACGTAGCAGGTTGATTTCCTCTACTTCATCCTCTGTTTCTGATCCTGTCACCACAAGGACCACCTCTGTGGGACAGCGTCTTTCTCAAGCTACCTCACAGGCCATACAGAATGCTGATGACCCTTACCTTTCGAGGGTCACAGTTGTATGTATGTACTGTGACACAGTACTCTGCAGGGGGGAGCGACATCGTAGTGCTTTTGAGACTATAGTCTCAGAGCACGAGAAGATCTGCTCACTACCCAAATAAAACCCACTCTACATCTTGCTCTCTCAGCTCGCCCTTTCTTATCCCTGTGGTTGGTGTCCTCCCCTTTACCTTCCTTTCCCCTCCTCTCCTAGTGTGTCGTGTATAAAAAACCCAAAAAAATACAAAATATCAAAAATCCCGAAAATAATAAGGCTCTTTTCAGAGCCACCTTTCACAGTTAAAAAATAGAAGTGAAAATAAATGAAGCAGGGCCCTTAGTATTTTTTAGAAGTCCGCGGACAGTTCACGAACATTTAAAAAATTGGGTTGCTACCCCATCACAAACATTGCAATTTTCTCTGGGAAGAAGTGGTGCCTCTGAAAGGAGCCTTTGGGTGGTGTTTGTAAGTCAAAAATTATAAATGCTTAACCCCTACTTCAAAATGGTTGTTGTAATTCCAAAAAAGGTCGCAATGCATTTTGTACATTTCTCAGAAAAATCTGATTGCCAGTAAAAGTAAGATGGACTCCATCTCTGCGAAAAAAATGTATGTACTACGAAACATAATATTTTCATTGTTAAAAGAGGACATGCCAAAATCTCTTAGAAAGGCACAAACTGCCTTATTAACATTGTGCCTTGCTTTTTCCATTTGTGGACCAAATGAAGAAGAACGAAGCCACATTTGTCTCTGCGCAATCCGTGAAAATATCACTTGAGAATTAGGAAACATGTCCATAACCTTCCCAAGTCCTTCTTTCATAGCAAATTGCAAAAAAATTCCAGTCACATGTCCTAAACTGTTCCCTCCACAATGAATTACAATTATGTCTGGATGTTGCTCTGTCTCCAAAGTAGCACAGAGAGGTAGCAAGTCCAACCACTTCATTCCACGTACCCCATGCCAGTGTACTTCCACATGTGGGAATCCAAGATCTACAGCTACTCCACAGCTTTCTGCATGCACCTTAAACCAATGTATCCACGAATCTCCCAAAATCCAAATAATCTGTTTTCTGAAACACACAGCCATAGCTATCTTTTGTTCTATCAGCAAAAAGAGTATCTGAGAAACTCTCTCCTGGCACAGCACACCCACTAAGCTTTCCTGACCAATCCCTTTCAGTGCTTATTCTCATTTGCATGATTTCTGAACCCAAAAATCCCCGGATGTAACTCCCGATGTCCGCGGACTACCGCCATGTCCGCGGACATATCGTAACATGAACAGCCCTTCTACCATTTCCACTTCACTCTCTCTGCCATTCCCTCATTGGATGTAGCTAAAAAATCACATGACCATGCACCAATCACATTCAAGACCTCTAGATCTAACTGCATCATCATAGATCAGCACTGCAAATGTACTGTCAATCTCTCTGAGTACAAGTGTCATATCATAGGCAAGCACCATCTACCAGAAATACTGTACAAGTCTCCAAGATTTCTACTTGCAGCTCCATGCACATCCATATGCATGAACACAAACTTCAGGTATGCATATTTTCTGTACAGTAGATGAACACATTTTCAAACATACTTTTAGCTTGTGTAATCTGTAAAATGAATTTACTGTATTTTTTTCAATATCCTAAAATCAACTATCACTTATAAACCTTTGTACTATTTACTTTCTTTATACACACACACTCAAATCATGTTAAAGTAACATTTTTTAATGAAATATATAGACTACATATATTCAAACAAAATTGCATGCAAGCACAATCTATGTTTAAATCTTTAAAAAAATACTTATACAATTTCATATTTTGTTGTTTTTATTTATTTATTTACTTAATTACTTTAATTTAGACATGACATTGAGGCGCTATTACCTAGAACAGCTTACTTACAGAAATAGTAGTATTCACTGGTATATTATAAATTTCACAAGACATAGTAAAGATATTTTTTTTTGCTCCAGTTAGTCATTCAATACAATTTGTTCATTAAGAACATATCATATGTACTGAACTGATGCAATGTATCTTATGTAAATAAATTAGTTTAATGGTTTTAAAGAAGGCACTGAGGATTTCAATTAAAAAATCAATATCTAAATTAAAAAAAGCGCTATATACAAACAAAGTTACTAATTTGAAGCTTTTACAATTGCAGTGAAGACCAGTCTACTGAAAAGAAGCAGCCGAATTCGAAGAACAAAGAAGAACTAAGAAGTTACCTGTTAATTTAAGAAAAAAAGTAAGTAGAATATCACCATAACATTTGTATTATTAATCAAACATACTATAACATTAATACAAGCTATTTTGCTGCCTAATAATAGAGATTGTGTACCATTTTGTCCAAAAATCTCCATGTCTTAAAGAGCGATTTACAGCCAGAATGGCCCACAAATTCCTATTTTTGGACACACAAATTACCCAACTGAACCGCTACAATTTTCATATTATAGAACAAACAACTGTTTTAATTGTATACATTAGATTTACTATTTGTACTTTTCCACACCACTAGCTTACTTTTTTTTTGTCATCTGAACCCCAGTTTAGTAACACATAAATTCAAGAATACCTATCCCTACTAGTTGTAGTTCCCAATGCACAATCACACACCATTACATACATCTTTATCATCTTACTCAAACACTCATGCACACACCACACATACATTCCAGAACACCCCAACCCATATCTTCTTTATTTTTTTCAACAGACCCTAAAGAATGCCTATCAAAAGTCAAGTCCATAGAAAGCAACGCAAAAGTAGAGCAAATGAAAATAAAAGTGTCGAACATAAGCATCCATCTCTAGCAGAATTTGTAAAAAAAAGTTGAAACAAAACAGCTAATACAGTCATTTATTGAAACACAAGAAGTTTCAAGTATAAAAACTTTGCCTCCTCTATCAAAATGTAAAACAAACCAAAAAACAATTAACAGAAAATCAGCTATCTCTACAGATAAAACTACTTCTTCAAATTTTAATATAGTGCAAAGGAAGCATACCAAGAAAAGTATTTTAGCCAAAATGTACCGTCACAAATTCCTTCAAAATCTTATAAAAACAGGAGAGAAATCAGGTTCAATACTTAAAACCTATCGTACGAAATTAATCTTAGAAGCGTTGATGGACAGTGCAATTCTTCTGAAAAGAAAGTTATTTATTTTACTGTTAAACAAAATGAAACCACTAACAAAACTAATAACTAAATTACAAAAAAGACTTCTCAATAAGCGAAATGTCAACAGAAAGAACTTCTTAAGTATCTGCAGAGGTGAATGGAATCACACTACGAGCACAGAACCATATTTTAATGAAGAAGCATACAAACAAAAGCAAACAAATACAATTGCCATACATAGCAGTGGTCGAGGTTATGAAAAAGTGAATAATACCATAATGGAACAAGAAGTACTCCTTACAAAAAATATGCCTTGAAAACTTAGAGTTACCCCTCCATTCAACTGAATCAGACCGTCTAGTGTACAAATGGCCATGCACGTCAATGTGCAACATTCCCAAACAATGTTTCAAATCTTTACGCCAATTCCTCAATAAATATGTAACAAGCGAAGGCAAAATCAAAATTAAATTACTGCAAAATTTGGATACCTGTCCAGTGCGCAAGTACACAGGACTACAAGGACATTCATTGGCCTGCATTACAGGACCTACTTGTAAAACCACTTTCCATGATATCAAAAGGATATCAAGACATCATTCAACTATAAGAAATCTAGTCTATAAACTGTACTATGCTAAAAGTCCTGATTTAGCACTGGCAAAGTTAAATAACATCCTTCTACATGGTACAGCAAAAGACCTACTTGAAGAAATTCACTATATCCAGAAAAAATATTTTGGAAGTGAAATCCATTTACAGAATGAAATAGCTTTAAACCAAGTAAGCAACACATCTACACATGGCAACTTTTTGCTAAACACATACAAAAAAGAAATAATACATCAGCTGAAGTACCAAACCATGTATGTGTATGTTGCCGTAGAACTTTTTATAAAAGTAACACAAAAACTGTAGACCTATCATACAAAATAGAAGACAATGAAGATTCTAAATGGTTTGAATTAGCTCTCCACCTTGTAGCAGAAAACAAATACGAAATAACTGAGCCCTTAATACTTTGCAGTTACTGCACTACAAAACTTGACAACAACCAAACTCCTTCACGTGCTATCACAAATAATTTAGAATTATACCCAGTACCAAAACCCCTACAACAACTTAATTTATATGAGAGCATCATAATTCAAACAGTACACCCATTTCAAGCAATAATACGCCTTCAACCAACAACAGCAAAATTACCTCCTTCTGAATTGGTAAAAGGCATTCGTGGAAAAGTAGTTTATTTACCATTAGATCTAAAAGAAAATGTGCATACTCTAGGAGTGCAACGTCCAATGCAGCAATCTTTAATTATCTTAGTAAATGGAGTACCTACAAAAGACAAAAAAATATGGCAACAGCTGGTAGATTTATATAAAGTTAGACAAGCCTTCCAATATCTTAAAGAGAATAATGAATATTACAAAGAAATTAATATTGAAGAAAACTTGAAAGATACAACTGAAATAATTCAAGAAACACAAGAAGCTGATCAATTTGAGCTACTAGATCCTGCTACAATATCAAATACTTTAGACCATTATACAATTCATCTTTTGCACTGTAATGACACCGTAGAAGATGCACTGGAAACTTACCAAATGCGTCAAACAAAAGGATTGCCAATCAGCATATGGGAAAAAAGTACAGAAGCACATGCGTTTCCTCTACTCTTTCCTACTGGCAAAGGAGGAAGGTATGATGATAGAGCTATTCAAAGATCAGCTTCAGAATACCGCTCATTACGGATGTATTCTGAAGATCCCAGATTTAGACAAAATGTGGAATACATATTCCACCTACTCTTTGAAAGTAAACTAGCAACTTTATGTTACGGAGTTGCACACATATCAAAATCAGGATCACACTTTCAAAATATGACAGCTACACAATTATTAGAAAAAGTGCAACAAAAGGATGAGGGAGGTTTTACTATCAAATATTACAAATCTATTAGCAAATATGCGTGGTACTAAAGAGTACTGGTTTCGACGTCATGGAGATGTACGTTGTATGATCAGAAACCTTGGCGTTTAACTGGTACTGCATTGTATGGTAAATCTGAATATATAGTATGGCTAAGTCTTGGTCCAGCTAAATCTAGAAAAAGAGTTCTAAAATCATATGATGATATAGAAACAATAGCCAAACATGATCCCAACAGCCAAGACATTTAAAAAAACAATTTATTAGACACATACTACCCAAACAGAAGTAATACTTTGGAAAACATGTGTCTATACTACATAGCCCAAAACTACACATACAAAAATAATATGAAACCTGATGAAAAAAAAGGTAAATATAGAGTAAGAAACTGTGAAGGCAGCTTAGTTAAACTCACTAAACCAAATTTAATTAATCATATCAAATTGTCATTAAAGACTCCTCAACATAAAGAAGTATATTACATGTCCCTGCTACAACTCTTCAAACCATGGAGAAAAGAAGAACAATTACTAGATAACTATGACTCATATGAGGATGCTTTCAAAGCAAATTAAAGCACTATAACTGATGTAAACTTTACACAGTACAAAACAATGTTGCACAATGAACAGCAACACAAAGAAGAACTCCAAGCCCAACTAGATAAGGACACTCCTGACAGTAATCAACCTTCTGTAACAGGAAGCCAAGAACCACTGGGAGAACCACTAATAATAAATGAGGCAGAATTAGCTATGATAGAAGTAGAAAACACCATGTGTCAGTATGAAGATAAGGAAGACTTGACTATACTACAATCAAAACTAAACAATGAGCAAAGTAGCATTTTTCAAGAAGTAACAAAACAAATTGCAAATGGTGTAAAACATGAAAATAAAGAATGTTCCCTGCCATAATTATAAACCTATACTACTGTACATCAGTGGTGAAGGTGGTTCTGGCAAAACATTCCTAATCAAAATCATTAGTAAGTTCCTTCAACAATTGACAAACAACAAACTGTCAGCTGTTGTCACTGCCCCCACAGGTGTAGCTGCCTACAACATAGGTGGTGTTACATTACACTGATTACTACTATTACCAGTAGAACACCAGAACAAATTAGACTATTACAAACTTTCTGCAGAAGCTGCAATGGAATTACGCAGAGTATCGAAACAAATGAAAATGCTACTAATAGATGAAGTGAGCATGGTCTCCAACCTAATGTTAGCTTTGATTCACCTCAGATTACAAGAAGTACTCAAAACAGACTATGAAGAGCTCTTTGCAGGAAAAACCATTATTGTTTTTGGAGATCTGCTTCAATTAACACCAGTAAAAGGTGAGCCTATTTTTAAAACATTAGGACACAAACTCTGCCGTAAAACTGTTGGCAGCATTGGAAATGTCAACCTTTGGCAACATTTCCAATACAGAGAATTAACACAAAACATGCGGCAATCTGCAGATCTCACTTATGCCAACATTTTAAAAAGTATCAGAGTTGGTATACTTTCTAAAGAAGCAGAAGGAATATTGAAAACCCGGCACATTAATGCACTTTATGGCGATATGCATGTGCTACAGATGTTATGGAACAATTAGCCCACAAAAATGTCAATTGTATGGCCTTAATGCCAACTCTTGCAAGCTGTTTCAAATTCAATGAAATCATGCTAAAGAAATGCAACCAATCATGGAAATTAGCGCCACAGACAAACTAGATGTACATGGTATGACACTACCCATGTGTGACCAAGCCACAACAAGACTAAATAGTTTAGAAAAATCAATCTCAAACACAGCAGGCTAAGAAAAGATATTAAAATTATCCTTAAATTGCAGAGTAATGCTTAAACGTAACCTTGATGTGGACCAAGGACTAGTTAATGGAGCACTGGGTACAGTTGTTGGCTTTCAAACATACCCACGCAACAACAAAATTCAGTTTGTCAATATACTCTTTGACCAACTTTCAGAAGTAAAAAGGATAGGACGCTCAACAGCTAGATTCCTTCTCTTCAAAGATATGTATGTACGCAGAGAACAATTTTCTCTAACTCTTGCATATGTAGTCACGATTCATAAATCACAAGGTCTTACCCTAGACAAAGCAATGATAGATATTGGTAACACAGTCTTTAAAGAAGGCATGAGCTATGTAGCACTATGACGCTTACATACACTTGACGGTCTATTTCTAATCAACTTTGATGCAAGTAAAATAAACGCTGATATTCCTTGCATTTTAGAATACAATAGACTTCGCTCACTATACACCCCCCACCTAAACACACATTCTGTTCCACAAAAAGTAAAATGTTATAAAAGAAAAATAAATCAAACATAAATGCAACAGGATGTCACTGCAAATCCTCCAAAGAGAGTAAAAGAAACTAATACTTCATCAAGTACCACAAGCAAAAAAGAATCAATTAGGGAAAGTAAACCAAGTACTTCTTTAAAGAAGGAAGACAAACTCCAAAAAAAGCAGTTAGATACAGAACTACCTCACCATTTAAATTCTCAAATATAGTTGGTGTAAGTTGCTACGCAAATGTAGCAATGAATATTCTATTTCAATTACCACCAATTGTTGACAACATTTACTTACACAGTACAGACCCATTGTGTTTGCAAATGTTAGTACTTCACAGAAATGCAGCAAACAATCCTGACAACACGTATAGTGTTTTTTGGAATAAGACAACAATTGCACTACTGTGCAGGAAAGGTGAAATTCACTATAAATGCACAGGAAGATCCACAAGAATTTCTAATGTACTTACTACAAGTACTGGAAAACAAAAACATACCTATAAATGAAATCTTTCAGATTTCATACATGTGGAATCATACATGCACTCTCTGCAACAATGTGACACAAGAAGAAATCCCCAATGAACGCTTCATATATATATATCAATGCCAAATTCTGAATCCATTCCATTTCAGCGACTTGTACAAAATGCAAACCATGGTAGATTATGCTCTACCTGCAATTCAGATAATCGCTCCACGTTAGTAATACAAACACATAGTAAATACATAATATTAATGCTTCTACGTTACAATGCAGATGGTACCAAAAACAACTGCAAGCTGATTGGATTCACACATGGTCAAATATCACTTGGTAAGAAAACCTTCACAACAATAGGTATAATCTACCACGCAGGAGCCACAACCAATTCAGGGCACTACACTGCATATATAAAAAAGAAATGTGGATGGTTTGAATGTAATGATAGTACCATTACTCTAAAGCAGAGATTGCCAGGAAATCTTACAAACGCTTATTTGATGGTCTTAAAACCAAAATTTGATAACTAAACTGTATTTAAACCCTAAGTAAACTTGTGTTAAAAAAATATAAACTGTTAGAATACTCCAAAAGCTATCTAACTGCTCAAAGATTCTACAACAACTAATCAGATAAATGAATACCACTAAATTAGACCAAAAAATACACAGTTAGAATACACCAATTGGTATCTAACATCTAACTGTCCAAAAATTTAACAATATCCAAATAGATAAATCAATACCACTAAAATATATAAAAAAAAATAGACAGTTAGAATACCCCAATTGGTATCTAACTGCTCCAAAATTTTATAATATCAAAACAAATAAATAATGTTACTGCTCCAAAAAAATACAACAAGCAAAAGTATAAAGCATTAGCCAGAAACAACAAGTGAACACTGAAAACAAACAAAAAAACTGTAGCATAACAGAAAAAGTTTTTTTTTAATCCAACATGGATTTTTTTTCTCCCACAGACCCAATGATTTTAGCAACAAATACAGAAACTGAGCAAATTGCACAGTACTCTGATTTGTAATCTACTAAATATGAGGGTCCAAAAAAAAGTATATTGATTATACAATGTAATACGTCATTACAAAATACTAATACTAACATGCTATTTTCTTTTATCACAGAAATTAACAAGAAAAACATGGACTCCCGTTACTAGACCAAACAGTAAGTATACAATAATAAGGAGCACCATAGCAGCATATCACATCCATGGTATCTAATACCTTTGTTCCTTATACATTTGTTTTTCACCCAAAGTTATAAGCAAATATGAATGTGATATGCTGCAGTGGTTGTTGCCAGGGCATTGAGTCTTGGGTGCATGTCCAAATGGCCATGCACCCAAGACTCTATGCCCTGGCAACAACCACCGCAGCATATCACATCCATAGAGTCAAACATTTCAACTATGGTTTATGGAAACTTTTAATGTCCGCGGACATTATGAGTGTTCTTAGAACACTTTCAACTTGCCAGCGAACAATACGGACAGCGTTTTCAGGACGCCCCCTACGAACATTTCAGAACAACGCGATAGTTCTTAGAACACTTTCAACTTGACAACGAACAATACGGACAGTGTCCTCAGGACACCCCCAATTTGTTTATTTGCGAACATTTCAGGACACTGCGAGTGTTCTTAGAACACATTCAACAGCGAACAATACAGACTACGCCTTCAGGACACCCCCTACTAACATTCCAGGACACCGCGAGTGTTCTTAGAAACGTCTTCAGAACACCCCCATTTTATTTATTTGCGAACATTTCAGGACACCATGAGTGTTCTAAGAACACATTCAACTTGACAGAGAACAATACGGACAGCGTCCTCAGGACACCCCCATTTGGTTTATTTGCGAACATTTCAGGACACTGCGAGTGTTCTTAGAACACATTCAACTTGCCAGCGAACAATACGGACTACGCCTTCAGGACACCCCCTACGAACATTCCAGGACACCGGGAGTGTTCTTAGAAACGTCTTCAGAACACCCCCATTTTCTTTATTTACGAACATTTCAGGACACCGCGAGTGTTCTTAGAACACATTCAACTTGACAGAGAACAATACGGACAGCGTCCTAAGGACACCCCCATTTTGTTTATTTGCAAACATTTCAGGACACCGCTAGTGTTCTTAGAACACATTCAACTTGTCAGCCACAACCCCATTCATATTTGCGAACATTTCAGGACACAGCGAGTGTTCAACAACGTCTTCAGAACACCCCCATTTTGTGTATTTGCGAACAATTCAGGACACCGCAAGTGTTCTTAGAACATATTCAACTTGACAACGAACAATACGGACATCGTCCTCAGGACACCCCCATTTTGTTTATTTGCGAACATTTCAGGACACTGCGAGTGTTCTTAGAACAGTTTCAGTTTGCTTGCGAACAAAACGGACACATATTGAGTCCTCAGAACACCCCCCATTCAGTTTATTTAGAACATTTCAGAACACCCGTGATGTCCGCAGACAAATCGAACACAAAAAGAATGTCTAACACATAAAAAACAAAACTTTCATCCTATCTCATACACTCCCACCCTCCCCAAACACTCCTACACACCAACACACTCTACTAAATACAAATTTTGAACAAAGTTGCACCGCGCTGTCCGCGGACGACCGCGAATCCAAGATGGCGGGCGCTACCGAAAATCTGATGCGCTTCACGCTCCACGCCGTCCAATCAGCGAACACGTTGCATGTCCACGAACATCACGCAAGCCGATTGGCCAATCAGGACACTGTCCGCGGAGCGAACAGGGAAGTCCATCCGCGGACCGAACACAGATATCACTAATTTATTTTGACCTACTTTTTGGTCATTTTAAAAAAAAATACTGGACGGATTTTCACCAAATTTGCAAAAGCGCGCTTTCGGGACCAAGCCGCTGCTCCTGCTCCAAATTTGGTGAAAATCCATCCAGCGGTTTGGGCTGTAGACGCGAGCAACATTTTTTCCCATTCATTCTATGGGAAAAAAAAAGTTTTGGGACCCCCCCTATAACTTTGCCCCCCTGGATGAATCCTCGCCAAACTTTGCAAAAGAATTCAGAGTGACCCAAATACTTTTTTTGCAAAGTTTGGTGAGAATTCGTCCAGTGGGGGCAAAGTTATAAGCCGCCCAAAAAGTGCTCTTCCTATGGAAACAGCAACTTAACCATAACAACATGGCCACTACCGTGGCCATGTAATATATCACACTTTTATAGTAAATTAATGTTTGATAGCACACTTGTGAAGATGATAGTGATATACAACGGATAATGTTACAGTGGTACACTCTTTTTGATGGCTTAGAAGTGATATAGAGAGGATAAAGTAGCTGAGAATGCTTGTATGGCTTCAAGGACAATGCAATGATGAATGAAAATGCAGTACAGAAAATAACTTGATATAACTTCAACAAAAGACAATGTAATCACTTTTCTTTGACAATCCCCCCCCCCTTTATGCAAGGTAAAGAGATGGAAGGAAAGCACACAGTTCTCAGGAATGCAATCAAATATAATTCAGTTCCCCCCTAGCAAGCTTAGATGAAAACAGGTAGGAGGTTGAAACACAGGCAATATAATTTGATGTGGTATGCAAAGAAGAAAAGAAATATGTGGAAAATGCTTTTAATTCCCTATAGGAGGTTCAGGGTAGGTGATAGATACTTTGAATCAGTTCAGGATCACTTTAGCAATGCTCTATGAATGATTGTCAGGTTGCACACGAATTTCAGCAAGGAAAGCAAGGACAAATATTTTTACACGTGGCTGAAATTAAGCAAAATGTCAAATCGCAGCAAATTTAGTCGCGTGCGTCGAGTGCAATTACGGAGGCACTATAAGGGGTAGCAAGTCGGTTCTAGGCTCGTTGAAAGCTTAGAATCTTAGCTTTAACGGTTCCAGATATACAGCCGATTTAGTAAAGGTAGTTTTTCGGATTTGAAATTTCAAAGCTCAAAATGACAGATGACAGTTTTCAGTTTTAAAGATGACAGAATGACACGATTCTAGGAGGCAGTTCTAATGGGCTAAAATTGTTTGGATTAGATTATTTTAAACTAAGAGATTGGTTTTGGCACAGTGGTAGCTGGGTACTCACACTAGATTTTGGACAGGAATGCGACTTCGTCACCGATCGGGTCAGGATTGGCTGGACTTCTGCTAGCGCTTCTTCACAGCGATCTGGTCTCTGGGTCTCTGGTTCTGTTATCGGTTCTGCTAGTTGTTCCGGATACAGCACTGCTTTCTGGATACTGCTACAGGTTCTTGCAAAAGTTCTTGGCAAAGAATTCAAACAGCTCGCCCGGCTTTTGAATAGTTTGGTTGGTTTTGAGGCCTGCTGAAGAGGATTCAGCTTGTGGATTCAGGCCTCTCTGCTACAAATTCTGGAGTTAATTTTTGGTCTCTGGAGATTGATGGATTTGAAGTCTGGATCTCTGGATGTGAAGTCTGAAGTCTCCCGGCAAAGTGTCCCGCAAGAAAGTGGAAAGTGAATGTCCCTACCTGGGTTTCAGTGGCTCTTTTTATGTGTTTAGAAAGTGGGTGTGTGCCTGGGCCTAGCTAAGCCTACCCCTCTCACTTATCATTGGCCAAGATTTCCTCCCCCCCTTGATTGGGGGAAGGAAATGGAGTGTCAGAGTGATGCTGTAGGTTTTATGGTCAGAGGAACTTCCCCTTGTCAAATTGCACACAAATCTATTTCTGACCCAAATACATATTTATATATGTACCATTTTTCTAATATTATACGTCCAGTTAACATATTTTCTGTAGCACCAAACCATCCGATCCCTGTCTTTGTACGATGTCGTGTCCCCTTATGACAGAATTCTCCCCTTTTCATCCAGTTAACAACCTCTAAACCTTTCCAGATTTTACACAAATGTGCACCAGGGATATGGGTTTCAGATGATAAAGTGTCAGATTTTTAACGTACATACATTTGGAGTAACAACCTTTTTTCCCCTACTATCCCCAAGAACATACCACAGGGTCCTAACACCTCTTAAAATGTGCACAGAAAAATCACAAGAATGATGATGTTATTTATATAATTTTTACAAGTCCGCACTATGAATTATCCATCTTTTTAACATCATGGTCTGGCCCCAAAGGGGTGTGGTTTTCCAAAGCACATGGTGGAATTTCTGGTTTATCCACTTCCCCCAAGCTCAGCTTGCTCTCACAGGCACTGCCCCTCCCAGTTTCTCCCAAGAGGAAGCCATTTTACGACCCCCCCAATATAACATTTGCCTGAGCCAGGGACAGTGCTTTGTTTAGTTTCTTGTAGTCCCCAGGTGCCACTCCCCTAATTCAATCAGAAAGGTGTCATCTCATTTTGGCAGGGGAAGCAGGATGCAGCCAGGCCTGGGAACACAGCTGCTAAATTCCCTCTCCTGTCGGGGGTAGTTGCCGGGCAGAATTCACTCTCTTCAAGCCAGGCTTCAGCTAAATGTCATGTTTGTTCCCAGTTTTCTACATTCCAATCAAACTTACAATTTTTTGCACATGCAGCTAGAATGCTGATTCTAAGTTCAAAACTATGACATTTAACAGTTGCAACCTATGTTACACTCAAAAGTAGGTCACTCATTTATTTTAAACATTTCGATTTTAGTGGCTTTCTGTCCATTTAACTTAAGCTGCTGACATCCACAGCTCAGCCAGTTTTGTTATAAACATGGTTTTGGGCTTTTTTTCTTTCCATATTTAGTATGCACGCAAGAATACATTCTGCCAAATGTCTGCTGGTGTTCATTGAGATTTTTGAATATCTTGTGATGTTTAAAATAGGCATTTTGAGCTTGCATTCAGGGAAACAAAGGTGATTTTAAAGCGCTTTTTTTAGCCAACCGGCACTGCTGTTTTTCCTTTGGCACACATTTCACTCGTGGCACTCCTGGCCCATCATGCTTGCACTGGTGGGTGGCAGGTTAGGTAATCATTTTGGTGTGCGCACAAACTGCGCGGTTTTCCCGGATTCTGGCACAACTGTAGACTTTTCCGCCCTCTTGGATTTCCTAAGCCCACAGCACCAAATGTTGCAGCATAATAGTCCAAACGTGGGTCAGGACACCCAACAACACACACCAAACACAAACACACACACACGCACAAACACACACAACACAATCATCCCTTGCAAGAAAATAGTTGCTGTCTAGTCTCCCTCCAAATCCCCCAGCTCCTGCCAACCAGCCCGGCCGCTGCTTCCGGCAGCCAAACTCAACCCAGAAGGATGTCTGAAAGTGTTCAGAGTGTAAATTAACTGCTAATGCAACAGTTAGTCTAATGCAACGCAATTACTCTCATGAAACCCACAATGCAAATATTGTCTGCTGATCAGCCATTAATGCAACAAACGGGCCAATGCTAAAGTCTGGATTAAGCTACGGTGTTAGGGAGCAAAATTAACAATGGGTGACACTTAATCAAATGCACCAAGTAACTCAACAACTGTGTTGGCCACCGGGGAGCAGCTGCATGTGAGCGACAACTATTCCATTGCAGACAATGAACCAACAGTTAGTCTGGGGACATACTGAATACATTGATTCATTCTAGGATAACAGTTAATGAAAAACATATCTATGATAGCAAATTGATCTATGAAGCAAGGGGTACATTACAGAGTGCAGCAATTAGTCTGGCACAATGAATAAAGAAACACATATTCTAGTGCGCTAGGGAGCACATTACAGTGGGTGGCAAATTAATCTAGTGCAGGTTGTAATGCTGCAAAAGAGATAGGGCAACAATAACCAGCCATTAGATTTAGGATAACAATTCAGTTAATGTGCTATTGCAACAATTTGCCCATGAGCGTTAAGGATCACATGCAAATTAGAATGCAACAATAAGAACGACGGTGCTGGGGTGCAAATTATAGTGGGGCATTGCATCAAATGCAAACTTGTTTTGTGACTGTAGATAATGCAACAAATAACCCTCGGGCAACCAATGAATTAAAATATATCATTATTTGGTAATAATGTTATGTCATGTTATGTTATGTTATGTTATTTTGCATTTATATAGCGCCTTATATACCATTGGTATGGTCTGAAGGCACTGGTAGGTTGAACGCCCTTGGGAACCGAAGTTCAGATCAGTAGAGAGAACAGAGAGAGTCAAAGGTGCGTATGAGCACCGGGTATGTGTGCAGCTGGTGCGGTATTCGTGTAATAGCTGCTTCTTAGCAGTAGGTGTGGTGGTTGAGAGATCAGGAGTATATGTTTTTTCTGGCAGGATTTATCCAGACCGAATGTGGCTGCATTAAGCCTAAGGAAAACGCCTGGCTGGGGGGGGGGGGTGTAACCAACAGTGTTTACTTAGAATAATGGGTAGTATGCGGCGGATGTTGGTATGAGAACAGTTATACTGAATGGTGTCATAGTATCTCTGTGTTCTAGTTGAGTGGTGGTGTAAAGGGGAGAGTAAGCGTGGTGGTGTGATTTGATGGGTTTTATACTCTGTCAAACGTTCTCTGCATTTCAAACCATACTATATACGTCACACAATTTTATGCGCTCCAGTCCGTTCCATGCACTCCTATCCGCTCCATGCACCCCAGTCTGCTCACACACTACAGTCAGCTCGACGCTCTCATGCACTCAGTCCGCCCCGCCCGCTCCAGTCCACCACGCGTGCTCCAGTCCGCACCACGAATGTACTCTTGTCTGCCCCACGCATGCACCCCTGTCTGCCCGACGCATACATTCCTGTCTGCCCTATGTATACACTCCTGTCTGTGCCTTGCATACGCTCCTGTCTGCCCCATGCATACCCTCTTGTCAGGCTCATGCATGCACTCCTGTCAGCCACACACACTCCTGTTTGAATTACTTATATTTTCATCATATAATCTGGGGTGCTGGGGAAGAATTCAGGGGGGGACAATTAACATATGTATCTAATGCAACAGCCAATGGATACAATAATTCTAGGGTAATAATTTCTTTGAAAAATAATTATATGGATTCAGTTAATGCAACAATGAATCGAGGGCATAGGGAGGCAATTACAGGGTGACAGATTAATGTAATGCAAATGATAGTGCAAGGGTTTATTTAGGGCAACAATTAATGGGCAAAATAATTCTAGGGCAAGGGACGAATCCAGGTTAATTCTGCAGCAGTAATTAATCCATGGTGCTAGGGAGCAACTTCTAGTGGGGACAAAAAAAATCAGCCTAAAGCAACGAGTAATGCAATCGTTGTCTATAGAACTAATGTACGCAGAAATGATTCTAGCATCAGGCGTACAGTGGGGTTAATTAATAGCGGAGCAATTTGTGTGAGAAAAATAATAGAGAGGACTAAGCAGCAGAGGTCAAAGTGCCACAACAAGTAGGCTTAGTGCTATAGTTAAAGCAGAAACTGACCTCGGAAAATTGAATGGTGTTCTACCTGAGCTGGCTGTTGATTGGTCTGCTTTGCAGAAGAGGTGACAGGAGCACGGCAAGGGTGACAGAGCAATCAGGCACCACTCTTTGCTTTGGCGCTTTGCCGGCTGCCGTGCAGGCTATAGTGGGAGACTCAGCTTTGTTCGGTTTCTTGGTCATGTAACCCATGAAGCCCCCAATTCAATGGGTGGCAGGGAGGGACAACGATGGGGAGGTCAAAGGGGTAAACAAAGGACGGAGAGGTGAGGGAGAGGGCACGACATGATGTCTATAAGGCTACAAAGATGCAAAGATGTTTTTAA
This sequence comes from Ambystoma mexicanum, assembly GCF_040938575.1. Taxonomy (NCBI): domain Eukaryota; kingdom Metazoa; phylum Chordata; class Amphibia; order Caudata; family Ambystomatidae; genus Ambystoma; species Ambystoma mexicanum. The sequence continues at coordinate 1,410,973,491 of NC_090935.1, forward strand.
CTGTCTAGCTGGATTAGGTAAAATTCACTAAGGCTCCGCTTGCCACAAGGGAGGCCTGGTAATTCCTGGGATCCCGCTATGGGCTGAGAAAGAGTACCACTACTGACCTGTGGGTCACGTAACCAGGGACGTCATTTCACCAAAATGTCAGGGGTAGTGGAAGTGACATCACGAGACCTTTGACCTCTGATGACTACAAAGGAAATTATGTCATTTGACCCTGCCCCCAAGTGACATCACTGGTATTGCATTCTTTTTCAGTGGATTTACAGGTGTACAGTACTTAGATTGTTGCTCAAAAACGTACAGAGAGTCTAATTGCACTCTCTGGTGCCTTTGTCTCCCACACAGAGCCATTCACTGACACTCGGGCGGTTTAAAATATCTAACCCAATATATAACAATGCAAGACAGCCTTGGGGATCATTATGGCCAAGTAAGTGTTACTCCCTGCCACTTAAATGCTTGAAAGAAACGTAAATCATGTGAAACCTGTGAAATTGAAAGGCTTTTCGCATTTTTTTAGATTCCATGATGCATTATGGGACATGTAGTATCCGGAATACCATAGAAACTCGGTACACCACTGAAATTTCTCTGCAGGACTTGAAACAAAAATCCCTGCCTTACACATAAAGTGGTAAATATGATTGATTCATATATCAAAATGTAACTATTTTTGGTTCAATATGTTACTTGTTTCAACAAAAATCTAAATAAATTTACGTATTGATTTACAGCTTGAATTCTTAAAACGGACTGGTCTGCCGCCTCAAATAAATTGATTCATGCAATCGCTTTGCCCATCACACCAAAAGAAATCACTTTTAAGGTTAGCAACCTGGCTACTTGTTTTGTATGCACACAAACACCACCATCACTGTTTTTATCATGTTTGAGTAAAACAATTTTTATTTATCTCTTTAGGTCACCACACTGACACATAGGCGCCATGTTGCCAGTGTAACGTGTTTCTTTAACCTATCGCGTCCTGAAGATGGGGCGTTGGACTTTACTGACGAGCTTTAAACTGCAACAGTGTTGTCCTTCTCCCTAGAAACATATTCAAATGTTGACGCTTTTATACCATGTTGTTGTATAATTGAAAATGCAATCAAAATACACCATTACTAACATCATGCAAATTGTGCATTGCAAATGTTTTGGTGTCTGCTTCTTCCGCCCATTTGTGTTTCTACAAATAACGAACGCTGGAAATAAGTTTTTTATGTTGTTTTACCATGCTGTTTGATATAATAATTAAAATATGCTAAACACATTTCTTTGTCTATGGTGGGAGATATAATCCTATGAAATTCCTACTGTGAGGTACATTTCTGACAAGTAGCCACCTTTCGGTGTGTTAGAGGTGGGTAGCTAGTGGTATATGTATGTTTTTTTTCTGCTGTATCTCTCCTCACATACCACAGCCCCCTTAAAAAAAATTGAGGAAACCCTTGTGCTCACAACACTTGATTATCCCTTCGTATTCAGAAGAATACTGAACAGTTCAAGTATTCGGCCATCACCGAATATGAAACCCAAAAAGTAGTTTTATCATTAAATCATTAAATCAAGTTCCAAACTTGAAAAACACATGTTTAAAAAAAAAGTGCTTTAATTCTGTTCCCATGTTACATTTATTTCTCTTCATTTGCATCAACATAACATTCTTATTTAAGGCATTCAAGCCAGAAAAGAACAAAGTAACCAAAGAAATTAAACACCACTGCTACTGAAAGTGCAATGCTTCACAAATAGCAAAGTGATTGTTTAATCAATAAAACAGATACTCTAATATACAATTGCCATTGTGAATCGTACATGCGACATTCTCTAGTGTATTGCAGTGTAGCTTAGGTGGAAAGTGAGATTTGTACCGTCCTTGAAACTCACATAGAAATGTTTCGGTACGCTGATGCTGGATACAAGTATTGGGTACACGAGAGGAGAGTGGACTCTAGCTCCCTACTATTTTTAAAGGGGGAACACAACCAACATAGGTCAAAGAAGGAGAGGGCTTTTCCAGAAAGGCAGATTGGTCTGGAGCAGGGATAATGGCAAGTAGGAAAGCCAGAGATGTGACTGAATCTGCCACACTTTACAAGCTCTAATAAGGCCCTTTCCTATTGGACATTAACTAAATTCCACCAAATAACATTCCACTTCCACTTACCCCACATCCTTTCCATTAAACTAGAGAATCCAAAGCTTTGTGGCTTTTTTTCTCTCTCAGTCTTCCACCCTCCACCCAACAACAAAAGCAGATACAATGCTACCTATCTCTGTTTACACACAGAAAGTGTTCTTATCTCTCACACCTTTCCTGTTGGGGCAGAGTGGCACATAAGGTTAATCAAGAGATTTCCCAATAAGCATGTTCTTCTAAGTCGACAATTTGGGTTGGGAAATTCCGGTCGCATCTTGCAATGCCTGCAATGTAATCGACCCATCCATGGCCCTATTGATCTAGACGAGGCAGCCCACCTCTTTGGAGGTCTACTACTTTCCAAACACCCTCACTTCCCATCGATTTCACCAACAGTCCATAGCTCTCTCACTCTGTCCCAAGCAAACAGAATCCTCACACCTATTTTCTATATACCCTCTGGCAGACGGGCCGACAGGGGAATGAGAGATTTGCCAACATGATGTTCATCAGGGGCCTCTAGAACAGGGCATGCCACTCTGTCTGACATATAACTGGCTACATCAGCCCTACTGGTTTCCATTACTGGTTGGGAACTATTTAAGTTTCTCCATATGTATTTCCCATAGGAACAAACAATGTTTTCCTTTCATAACTCCTCTCCAATTCAGAAACATATTCCCCTTGTCTTATAATCAGGAATGCTGTCAAACAATGTTTAATTCAATTCATATCTTTTGCAATCTACACTCCATGTGTTTCTATGAGCTGTTAAATTTCATTAGAATTAAAACAGGATTCGTTAAGCATATGGGGGTGCAGGAAAAAAGTGGCAGGAACAGAATTACTGCCACATTTCCCACATTGCCATACTACGAGTTTGACCCTGGGATGGGAGATTTAGCTCCAGCATAATGCTGGACGTCACTCCTCCCACTTTCTGCCAGAAAATTGGCAAAATCTGTGTGATTACCATAGTGGCATTTGCGCCAGTGATATTTCTGCCAAAATCCCCAATGGAGTGCTATGGACTCCAAATAAATGGGGACTAACACCGTCACCACCACTTGAAATCTGGCAGTAAATCTGCCGGACCAAGTGGCGGCAACGGTAATTCAGTTGGGCAGTATTCCAGCAGATTTATCACCGTAATACCATCCAACTCGTAATGAGGGCCTTGGCTGGAGGCAAATAACAAGAAAATATTCAGCTGGACCCGGGTATAATTTTTTTGACCAGAATTCAGACAAATACTTATTTGATGCCTAAGTTCAATACACCCCCTAGTTAATATATTCAGGTTCTGCATACATTCATTTGGTGTTGCACACATTTTGGACAGTTGTGGAAGCATAGAAGATTTGTCATATTGTAAGGTTCCCATATCTACATCTATAGCATCATAGCAGCCCTTTTAGATGTCATTATGCTACCCAGTCGGTTAGCAATTGTGTAGTGTGCAGCACACCAGTCAATGACAAGATTATACATGGGAACACGTTAGCAGAGGCTGCTGCTAAATTGGAGGCTGCTTCCAACTCTTAGACTGAACATGCAACAAGACTAAAGAGAAAGGCACACATCCTTCCATTCACAACACTGGAAAAGCTAGCAAACATTTAAGATGCAGCTTCAGATTCAGAAAACGATTCTTGGACATGGAGAGGTTGTCGTCTACCCTCTGATACCCTTTCAGGAGATGAACAAGGCAGCCTTGTCATTGTGACGGTACTGTTACCCTACTTGCCTTGCATTTATCGCAAATTTCACTTATGTAGTTGAGGGAGGCATGAGCGCCAAAATGAGACAAGGCTGGTGTGCTCACATTTGTCTGCCAGAGCACAATCCTATTGTAGACAGTGTATTATCTGCCAACAAAACAATGTAGGACAAGCTATACAGAGAGATGCAAATGCACATTCATAACCTTATGGACAGTTTTCAAATATTGAAGCTGATCAATTTTAGTTGCGATAGATATTTTCTCTGGCTGGATATTATTAAGTCCGTACTTTGGTTCTGTGGCTGAGCTGGATCCAAATAGTAGGTCATTGTGGTCCTCTAAACAGTTCAGAAAGCAATTACTTCTCACTGTTTGAAGATGATGGTGATCACACAGTCTACAGAGGAACAAACTTGTGTTATGCTAAGTTAGATATAATGTAAGGACTCGAGCAAGAGCATGTCTCCATGTTTTGATGTTGGTGTTATTTCACCTGAAGATGGTTCCTCAGAACCAAATAGATTGTGGCAAGCTTGACCTTCACCTATCAGCAACATGTGCAACAAATATAAATACTGGACAAAACAAAGCCTGAAATGATTGCAACTATATATGCTGTTATTCAGAGGTTTGCAACGTTTGGCTCTCCAGATGTTTTGGAATGCAGATCCTATCATCCATAGACAGCATAGTCAATGGTGGGAGATCATGTAAGTCAAAGTCCAAAGCCTCTGGAGAGCAGCAGGTTGCAGACCCCTGATGCAGACAAATGGGTCTTCATAAAATCTACAATGCAATACATATGAATATGGAAAACTACAAGCATTAATCTCCCGACCAATGCTCTTAACAAATGTGCCAACTGCTCAGTGTTTAAGATACTGCCCCTCTGTAACCTCAGTTCTGCTTATGCCAATCCCATTGTACTTTTGAGTCTTTGGTTCTTCCTTGAAATCTTGTCCTCAGCATTTCAACTAACTCTTTTTACAGAGTGTCGTATTCTTTTTGTCTCCTCTAGAAACCTGATAACATTGAAATAGTTGGAAAGTTTTCTCTGTAATCCCCTAAATCATTATCCGTGTTACACTCATTGTCAAATTGATGCAGAGTAGCAGAAGAAGTAATCAGGGAAGGTACATAATCCAGTGTTGCCTAAGGACTTGCAACATCAGCACCTCACCCTCTAGTAATAGAAACCAAATAGAGCAAGAAGCGAATGCATGTCCACACTGTACTGCAAACTGTGAGTGGGCTTAAACTAGAAGAAAGCTTTAATCCATTCATCCTAATGAGACACATTCTCATAAGCATTTAAGGCATCAGTTAGCAGCTCTGTATTAGGAGTATTGCCCAACAGGAATAAAATGAAATAGGAATAAGATGGTGAAACGTTGAACAAAACACTCAGGAAAGGCATCTCCAATGGTAGGAGGCTCAGCTCAGGCTAGGACTGGCCTAAAGGGCAACAGGCCCATGGCCAAAGCAACAACACAAAATGCTGGTAGGCAAAGGTTTTATTGGTCAAAGTGGGCCAGTTTGATGAGTTCTATCACTTTGCGGCTAGTAGTTTTGACCAGTTTTGCTGAATAAATATTCTTTAAATTGCACAGTTTGCATCACACTGCATCAAAAAACTCCCCCTCTGTTACTATTCGAACAGTGTCACAAAAGGAATTAATAGCCATTGACAACTGTGGGCCACTTTCTTATTGGTGTCTGGGACAATTTTATGCCCCAATTCGACCCTTGTGAGACTCATCGCTTTTTTTTTTAAAACCAGTAGAAATTGATGGGCAAGAGTGTCCTTAGTTTCTCAATTTCAAAAACTTGACAGGGCATTTTTTTATTAACTTATTTATATGTTTACATTTATAGCAGTGCACCAAGCCCTTGGGCATCTGGCCACTGGTTGCATTGTTAGGTTTAGTCCAGGTGGATGATACATGAGTGGAGTTAGGCGACGACATGAGTCTTTAGGTTTTTATTTTAATCATTGGTAGGATGTCTCAAAGCGCAAGGGGGGTGGTAGGTTGTTCCAGCGGTTGGCCACGATCTTAGGGACGCTGGAACACCTGCTAGCTTCAGTCTGAAATTGATCATCAGTATTTGCTGGCTGTTGGATGATCTAAGTGGTCTGTCTGGTCAGTATTTTTTGATCCTCAAGGCAAGGTAGGAGGGGGCTTTGTTGCCCAGGCAGTGGTTTGCAATCATGAGGATTCTAAATTTGATTATTTCCCGGATGGGAAGCCTGTGGACTGATCGTTTTACCCCTGAGATGTGATCACAGTTGTTTTGACTAAGGTAGAAACAGGGACCATCTATAGTGAAAAGCTGGTATGCAGGGTCGAGGTTTGCAAGACGGGTTGAAAGGCCAACTAGGAGAAGCTCAGTCTTCTCGTTGTTAAGACAGAGGCTGTGTTGGGCCATCCAGGTTTGGACTATCTCGTAAATAGTGTTTACGGTTATGCAGTCCTGATCATAGGATCCTGTCAGTGGGATTAGTATTTGAGTATCATCTAATTAGTTGGTGAAGGAGATTCTCAAGGTATCAAGGTGGTCAAATAGCAGCGTAGTGTAAATATTGTACAAGGTTGGGGAGACTCAGGATTCTTGTGGGACCCCACAAGACATAGGGGTGGGTGTGGCTGCGGCTTCTCAATGAAGACTCAATATGTTCTTTTTTCAAGGAAGAAGGCAACCCCCCTGGCTGCTTCTGGTGAGAAGAGTGCTACTGATGTCAGGTGGTGGCAAAGGGATTTGAGTAAGATTTGTGAAATGGTTTCTAAAACGATAAATTGGAATACTTTGTTTTTTCCCGGTGGACCATGTTTAGTACAATTATCTTGGTGCCCCCGGGAATTCGATTAAAATGAATGCAGTGTGACCTTTTAAGCCGTGTTCTAGTGTGATAGCCTTACCCACGAGGCTGGTTTAGAAGCTGATTTGCAATTTCTTTTATTTAGGAAACTAATTTAGCAATATTTTCCTGTATCAGTCACCGTCAATCCACAATGCTTCACTGTTCATCGGAGAAAGCTCCATATTTTAGATGAAAGCTCATTGTGACGCTGGCTGTACTGCACAATGGTGAATCCTATAAAGGTCAAAATGGCGCCCAGACTAAATGAACAACTGAGCTGTTTAGCAAATGGTTTAACCCAAAATCTAGTTTGTAAAAATAGATATATTGTTCAAAAGTTATCTTATGTGAAAGTACAAGTGGACCATCAAAGTATCTTTGAATAAAGCAATAAATATCGTTTCCTATGCTAGTGTGAATTCCATACTCTACAGCCTCTCCTGGGAATCCAGGCCAACCATTCTGTGTGATGATGGCCTGGAAAGACTGCAGAGGAGGAACGCTTCCCATCCGTTTCAGCTCACCTATGCGCTAATAGAGTTAAAACTGTAGAACTAGCGAAAAAGAAAACGAAGCAGTGCCTATGTGTTTTAAAAGGGAAATCCAATTATTAAACATGATCGCCTGTAGCATTGTCATGTACACACAACTATCTCCCAAAAGGAATGTGTTGTCTCTCAGAAGCCTATCCAACAAGTGTCCTTTCATATATTTTTTTTTTGTGCCAGGCTATTTGTCCAATATGTGAAAACTGCGCTTTGAGGCTGCACTAAAAAACGTTTAGAGAGCTGCAGGCAGCATGCCCACTGACAGAATTACAGGGAAATTTACGGATGTTTGCTTAAAATGTGGTCAAAAAAATGACAAATGCAGGAAAAGCTTGCAATACACGCTGAATACAGTCCCTCTAGACTCGATATAAACGCCAGTGAATCTGTGAAGCAGTTCAAACAGGGACACCTATTTGAAGACAGGTAGCACTCTCAGCAGCCATTGTTCAGCGAAGCGCCATCACTCCCGAAAGTGCTGCAAAGGGCCATTAGCACGATTCTGGAAAGGACATGTGTAGGCGGGGAACGAACCTCAAAATACAATCTTTTCTTGAATGTTCTTTAATCAGCTCAGATAATCTAACTGTGAAATACAGCCTGTTGAGGGTGCTTTTGGCAAACCTATGCCGAATTATTTGCCGAACCCTAAATCAGCAGATTCTTCACTGTATTTGTCTGATTATGGTTCCGCCCAAGCAGTGCTTAATATGTAAAAAAATAAGTGCCAGAGCCCAAAAAATCTTGGCTCGCCAATGCCGGCCCGGGCGGTGCCACGGTGCTTGCGGCTTGGCTATGCGCCAATCTTGATGAACGTTATGTTGCTTTGTAGTTATGATTTGTATAGCGCTGACATGCGCTCTCAGAACATTGTCATAGTGTTCATACAGCAATGAAAGAGAAGAGTAATTGCGCCTTTTCTGTGGGCCTCTGCCGCCCTCCACTGCCCGTAGTACAGCAGGACACTGATACTTTGCCGTATGCCAAAGGTACACATGCGCCAGCATTGATACAGAACTCGGATTAGCGGCTTCACCAAATGTGCAAATGCTGTTTCATTGATGAAAGTGACATCCCTGGTGCAATAAGCAGAATACACACACCAGAGCATAGATTAGGGATACAGATTAGTTAGAGGTCTAATTTCTTTAAGTAGTGTTGCCATGAGGGAACAAATTGTGATGCGCTACCTGCCAGATCTTCCTATTACTATTCATGAGGCACTGCTATTGCCAAATATACCATGAGTGCAGATTTTTTGAAGTGCGCACACTCAGAACTAAATTACTCTGAGGAGCTGACCATTTTGAAATATTAGGGACTGGGCGTGGCAATTTTTACAGGTTAGACCAGAGATGGAAGTGTAGCATAAATCATCGGTCTGCCGTACCACTAGTTAGTTTCATTTTGACAGAGCGTACCTTTAGTTCAAAGGCTCAAGAAAAGCGTCCTTGACACTTTGGGGGTCATTACGAGTGTGGAGGTAAGGGGTTAACAGAGCCGGTAAAGGAGCCGGAGCCGTCAACCCCTTACCGCCCCATTACAAGTCTGCTTGCGGGAACCCGCTAAGGATGGCTAGTTTTACCAAGTGCCCTTAGTGGGTCCCAAGAGCAGACCAGGGGTGCTAACAACGGGCCTGTTATTAACGGCCCCGTTGTTAGCGCCCTCCCCATTCCCACTAAGCCCTATGGGGGCTCAAATAGGAATAGGGATGGGTTCCTTGAATGAGGAATTACTGGCCCCTTCAAGGTCGGAATGGCCCGGTAATTCCTCATTCAAGGAACCCGGACCCGGTACCCGGTAAGGGGTTAGCCATGCCGCTAATAGCGACATGGTTACCTCCTACCTCGCAATGATCTCCTTTGTCTTTCTCCTGAGCCAATTATAGAATCGGCTCAGGCCGGACATTCAAGCACTGCCTGTTTCCCAAGTCACAGCTAGGCAGACATACACACAGGTTACGCCGTGGCTATGCTGCAGGTCGTAAAGGTGCTTAAAGGTGCTCAGGTTGCAAATACATTTCTTTTATCAGTGGCAGAGCCTTTCATATGCTTGATGGAACATTTCCAACTCAAAGAGCTCACAAAACACCAGTTACCTTGCAAATCTGTGCAAGTTAAAGTGAGAAATACAAAGCGCCCATTTGAAGATGTGTTTATATCCATGATGTTTACTATCTTGATATGCAATACAATAAAGGTGCTTTACAAATGAACACATCATAACTAACAGCGTACTGGAAGTTTGTGACAAAGAATCTGCATATCTATCTTTGTTTATTACACAACTTCTTTTATTACACGTCTTTTCATGGCGTTACTGGGGTAGCGGACGCATAGGATGGCATTACTGGGATATGAGAGGCAGACGGTGGCATTACTTGGGAAGTGGAGACAGAAGACAGCATTTCTGGGGAAGGGGAGGCAGAGGATGGCATTACTGGGGTAGGGGAGGCAGAGGATGGCATACTGTGTTAGAAGAGGCAGAGGATTGCTTCACCGGGGAAGTGGAGGCAGAGGATGGCACCACTGGAGTAGTGGAGGTAGAACTTGGCATTCCTGGACATGCTCCTTAGGATGTGTGAATGGTAGTGAGGCGGCATGAAGCTATATGTGGTGGGGGACAATGACAAACTAAGGGTGGCCATTTAAATACATTTTCTTTCATTGCGTTTCATCACTCTCCATAAGTGGAGGACAGGAAAGACCCACGAATGGGGTTTGAATTAGAGGGAGGTGAGTATGGAGTCAGTGAAGAGTGGAGTGGGTGGAAGAAGGTGGGGGGGCAGGGGAGGGAGAACACAGTTCCACTACTTTTTGTTTTACACTTCAGACCCTGCTTATAACTTGCAACCATTATGGGTGACACATGTTCGGGATCTGGCTTAAGCAAGCTTCATTTTTGAGGTCACCTCTCAATATTCTCAAAGGTCAGGGATACACATTGCACATAGGCAGCCCTTGAGAAGAAAGTATTTTCAATAATGACGTCACTGAATCACCTTGATAGTAATTATGGGGGTTACTCACTTCGGTCAGCTGTGAATGCCTGTGATCAGGAAGTGGCTCCAATCCTTGTAGAGGGCATTGAAGTCATATGAATGGCTGGGCCTCAGGAACTAGAAGGAAGTATTTGGAGAGCAACACCAGGCCTATCACAGACAGGGTCACTCAGGAAATCAAGGAAAAGCTGCTCTCACAGAGTATTTCTGTTGAGGAGTGTGAGTCACAGGAACACCAAGTTCATTTCTGCGTTGGGCGGTCTGCCTGTGGCTCCCCTCACTGGATTGGCAGGGCGTCGCTGAGCGTGCCGACGTGCAGGTGCCTGAGATACTGGGATCATAGTACCCAACATGCGTTCCATCTCCCGAGCATCACAGCAACTTGCAGTGCCATCGCCTGGGGAGCGAAGCTGAAGCATAACAGCAATGTCCTGGAGGAAATCCTATTGCTGCCTGGTTTCATTTTTTTTAAGAAGATCTGATTGCCTGCTCTGCAGTGGAGCAGTGACAGTCAGATCTCCTGGAAAAAAAGAAAAAGAAAAACCAACAGCAAGGCACGGCTGCCGGCTGGCCGGGCCCGAGCGTGACTCTGCAGCTGCAGAGGCTGCAGAGGCTGCAGAGGCTGCAGAGTCAAGAGTGCCAGTGCTGACAAAAGAGTGCTGGCGGCAAACATCGGCACTGATTAAGCACTGTGCCCAAGATTTTAATAGATTTGGAGAACAGATTTGGGTAAAACACATAACAATTTAGTGCTGATGAAATGTTGCTTTAAACAATGGGTTGACAGGATGAGACATTTTCCTGCCAGCACATGTTGAGAGCAAAGTATCAGGTTAATCGGATAGGTTCTTTCCTGGCAGGGGTGCCCAAAAAAGGCAAAGTGTCTTGATGACACATGGCTTGAACATGGCTGTTTCTTTAATTTAGAAACCAGCTGACAAATAATTGTAACAAGCTGGGGTACCCGTCATTGCCCATGTCCTGATCGAGTGGTGTCTCATGTGCCCTGGAGGATGTTGCTCTTGTCCTCTTGTTGTCAAGTTGTGCTGCTGTTTTTTGTTGTGTTTCAGAAGCTCTTGATATTGATTTTCGCTTTGCAACAGATGGAGCTTTTCCAAGTGATGTTTGTTTTTTTGTCTGCCATGTTTCAGTCACTCAATGGCTTCAGCACATTTGATAAAGTGTCCAAGAAAGATTGATTGATTGTGCTCTCTTCTTGTGAATGAAGTTAAGTAAACTGTAACCTTGCCATTTCCCATATTTGGGGTGGCGGGATAAAAAAAAAACAAAATTAATTCTATTTTTTTTATTCCCTTTAAAAATGCTTTAATAAACAGTTTTGAACTGCATACAGTAGTAATACATTTAAAGGAATAACCAACATATCAAACGTTTTGCTTCAGACACTTTTCCAAATTGTGCCTCCTTCTAGAACCTACTGTAGTGAATCAGGGTGAGCATCAGTAAATGAGGGTGTCTACGGAGTGAAGTTTTTGCATCCAAACATAGACCACAATCTTGCCCCAGACAAACGAGGAATCAATGCTAAATTTGGTGCAAGTGGTTTCAACAGTGTGGCTTTGTATAGCCGGACACATGCACACACACATCCAACAATGTTTTTGCATATAAGATTTTTGCATCCAAACATAGACTATTATCTTGCCCCAGACAAAAGAGGAATCCATACAGAATTTGGTAGACGTGGGTTCAATGGTGTGGATTTGTATTGCCGGACACAGATACACACACACATACATATATTCCACTTTATATATAAAGATTCTTGATCAATGCCTCAATGAATATTTTTACATTCTCACAATGTTACCAAACTGGGCAAAGAAAATGGGGAAAAGGAAGGTGATACATTTGCAAGATAGTATGACGGGAAAAAACCCAGAAAGGGAGGCACAAAGCAACCATCTCATATACAATACTCACTAGATTATTATTTACATGGGGTGTCGCGTAAACTGGAAGGGAAGTTCCTCCAAGCACTTACTAAGAGTGACCTTCAGCCAATTATCAGGAGAAACCTGGAGACAGTAGATGTGATTTAATCAATTACTCCCCCCGACTACTACTATTACGGTAGTCCAGATTGAGACTGTATCTACCATGTATTCTAAAGTAGTCATAATGGTTTGGAGTATAGATACTTTGGATAAGATTACTGAATCTATGTCGCCTGTTTCTTTTTATAATCCTGATGACATGGTAAGGATTTTTTTTTAAACATTCTTTATTGATTGTACTTTCCACCAGATAACCATAACTTGGGCACTACAAGTGTTATAACATATACCACGTCCATTCCACCAACCAGAAACACATTACTCAAGGAGACAGTTGCACCGGGGTAGCCAGTTGCGCAATTCAGGCTCAACTCACTCTTATCTTTTCTTATCCAAGTATCTAAGCAAGTAGATCCCCATGCACCACTAATGAGTTCCGGGGAGGCATAGTTCACAATAGGCTTCTTCATTCTGATTTGCACTTTGACATGCCCATCACCTAATGTGAAAGGGTGGGGGCAGCTGGTTGCATCCATATGGTAAGGATTTCTAACAACAATTTGCTCATAGTGGCATTTGATGTCACTGATTGCCAACAGCATGTTGCAGGTTGGAAGCCACTTCATGCTATAGTAGCAGACCTTTCAAAGGATCTCCAGTCATCCCATTTAGAACTAAACGGATCATTGCAAGCCATCAATTTGACACGTTTCAGGAAATCAGTTTTAACTTGTTCTTAATGATATTTTAAGAGACTTGAAAAAAGAAGTTTCTTCAAAATTTGACAAGCAAGCTGAAACACTACCTGCTATTATGACCCCTAGCCCTAGTCAACCCGGGTCGCAACCCTTACCCATTGATAAGGCAACAGGTGTTACGCCTCGGCAGGCCCGCAGGAAGGTTATTGCCCTCCGTAAGGGTATGCGTCATATTGCAAACCCATTCTACGCCCACTGGCAACTGCCCTGGAAAATAGTGGCTTCGGCTCACTCTGCAGCACTCTGCGGCAAGTTTGGACTACAATACCCAGCTTTCCGCCTCCTGCTGTCAGCTGAGAGGCGATGATGCGTGAGCCTCGGTTTCGTCCAGTTCCGCCTTCTCCTTCCCGATTTAAACCTCGGAACCGGGCGAAACGCTACTTCTGATTAAAGTTGCATCCCGGTATTTAGAAGTTCCGTCTTCAATCCTACTTTACTTACCCTTGTACCAGACCTGTTTCCTCATTCACGGGCTGCTTTTGCCTGCCACTTTTTGGAAAACTATTTACCCGTGTACCAGACCTGTTTCCTCATTCACGGACTGCTTTTGCCTGCCGCTTTTTGGAAAACTACTTACCCGTGTATCAGACCTGTTTCCTCATTCACGGACTGCTTTTGCCTGCCGCATTTTGGAAAACTACTTACCCGTGTAACAGACCTGTTTCTTCATTCACGGACTGCTTGTGCCTGCCGCTTTTGGAACCTTGTGATCACGGCATCGGTAAGACTCTTCTTTTCACCACTTGCTAACAAGCATATCTCCAGTACTCATTGTATCTTGCCGCTGAACTATATCACCTGCAATACTCCAACACAATTGTGTCCTTTTTGTCACTGTTACCATCCCTTCTACAATCAGACTTCCATTGGACATTCTTCAGTAGTGCACAGGGACGCTTTGCGGAGAGTGCACCTACCCGACTCTAGTGCGGCCCTCGTTCCGCCCGGGTTCAGTTTCCCTAACTAACCTACCCATTTGTTATTTTGCACTTCTGTTTTCATGAACTCTTTGGGACAACACAGACTCAACAGCACATCAGTGGTAAGGGTTTTCTTTTGTATGATTATCCATTCTCCTTAGCTAATTGACAACTATAGTCAGGATAGGTTACATTCTCCTCTCTTACTTGTAGGTGGTTCCGGTTGCCTTGAAACAAGGGGAGAGCATAGTTCAGGTACTACTAGAAAGAAGTATCGAGGGAAAGAGATCTTTCTTAAATTTCCAATTGCTCACCTCTTGTTTTTCCTTTACAGCTGGGTTCTTGGCGGCGTGTCCTCCTCGCCCTTTTGAGCGATCAGTCCCTCTGCCTGGTCCTACCCAGCAGAGGGTCATATTGTTAAAAAGGTCTTGTGCCCTCACAGAGAGGAGGCTAGGTTGGAGGCCCCGACCTAGCTCTTCAATCAATAGTTCAGTCCTGTGCCTTTCGGCCACCGATTTGGTATACTTCCCGTCCAGTGAGTAACAAAATCAGAAGCCATGGAAGAAGCAGATCCTTTGGCCACTCTGGTTCATTTGGTATCCGAACTACGGGCAGACATGACTGACGCGCATGATGCCTTACACCAGCGGATTGACAACATGAGGCCCTTTCCTGCACCCCAGACTCTGGGGATTGATCCGTCCGGTGCTACTGCCTGAGGCTCTGGAGCCCTTTCAGCCTCCGCCTCTGGGTTCACCTCTGGCCTGTTCTGATGGCCACCCAATTCCCATTGGCCCCTCCGGAACATTTTACCGGTGACCCAAAGCAGTACCGGACATTTATCAACCAATGCAAATTGCATTTTCTTTGTCGCCCTTCTGCCTTTCCCAATCCCACCACAAAGGCAGCCTTTGTCCTTTCACACCTTGGAGGGACGGCGGCAGCCTGGGCTAATCCCTTGCTTGAATCCAATAGCTATGTTTTGTATGACTGTGACGCTCTTATCACAGCCATGAATAGGGTGTTTGATACCCGGTACAAGTCACAGGCCACGGACCTAGAATTCTTGAATTTACGTCAGGGTCCGTCTTCCTTGTTTACATACCTCACTAGGTTCAATCAGTTGGCAGCCGAGACGGATTGGCCAGAAGAGAAGAAATCTGCAGTATTCTACTAAGGATTGTCTGAGGAGTTAAAAGACATCCTGGCCACTGTGCCAGTAATTCCTACCACATTCGGGGAGTTGCTTGATTTGGTGTTACAAATAGATGCTAGACGATCTGAAAGGAAGGGAGAACGGAAAAATGTGGCTCCAGTACCCCTTTCCCTTGATTCCGTTTATCCTCCTTCCTCTGCTTCTTCTGAACCTATGCGGATAGGGGCAGTGCGTGGTCCGTTGTCTCCTGCACAACGTGAACACCGACGATCCAACAATCTATGTATGTACTGTGGTTCGTCTGAGCACCAACTCAAGGATTGTCCAAAAAGACCCGCTAAGAAGGCGGGAAACGCCAGAACCCGGCAATAGCAGGAGTCCCTACGCCGGGGGTATTATCTTTGGACTCGAATGTGGCAATTACCATACCTGTTAGTCTGCCAGTGGTATTTACCACTACAACTGACTGTTCTTTCTCTTCTCAGGCTATAATTGATTCCGGTGCTACTGGGAATTATATGGATTATGACTATGCCATAAGCAATAACGTTCCTGTGGTTTTTAAACCACAACCTGAAGCTGGACATGCGGTAGACGGCTCTTCTCTGGTCTCGGGTCTGGTTACTCAAAGCACGTCTCTCGTCCGTATGCAGACGGACGATGGACATACTGAAACACTCACATTTGACCTAAATAAGGCCCCCCAGCTTCGTGTAATTTTGGGCATTCTGTGGTTACAGCACCACAATCCTGACATCGACTGGGCCAGGAAGGTGGTACAATTTCCTTCCTCTGTCTGTAACGAAAGGTGTTTTCAGACCAGTAGCATTTCCGGTACTTCCTGTCAAGCCCTGGTGGCCTCAATGGCCTTGATAGGCGCCATTACCAATGCCATCGAACCTCGTATCCCTGTGGAATACGCTTCTTTCCGGGACGTCTTCGATAAAGGTGGCGCAGACCAGTTGCCCCCACACAGGCCATATGATTGTCCTATCAACCTGGTACCGGGGGCTAAAATACCTGCTGGCAGGGTTTATTCGCTCACACTGCCAGAAGACAAAGTGCTAAAAGAGTACATTGACAAGGCATTGGCTACAGGGTTCATCAGACCATCGAGATCACCGGCAGCGTCTCCTCTGTTTTTTGTTCCTAAAAAAGAAGGCGACCTTCGCCCTTGCATTGATTACAGGGCATTAAACGCAATCACAGTTAAGAACCAGTACCCTCTTCCCCTGATCTTGTACTCTTGGATCAGCTAGGTTCTTCTATAATCTTTACCAAACTTGACCTGCGGGGTGCCTACAACCTAGTTCGCATACGAGAGGGAGACGAGTGGAAAACCGCCTTCAAGACCCGGTATGGGTTATTTGAATACCTTGTGATGCCCTTTGGGTTGTGTAACGCCCCGGCCATCTTTCAGGCCTTCATGAACGATGTCTTTCACGATTGTCTGGACCAGTTTGTTGTGGTCTACCTAGACGATATACTGATTTATTCCTCATCCAAGAGTGAACACACCGAACATGTGAGATTCGTCTTACAAAGGCTGAGAGAGAACCGTCTCTTTGTCAAAGCCGAGAAGTGTATCTTCAATTCATCGGAGGTTGAGTTTTTAGGTTATGACCTTACCAATCGGGGCATCCGGATGAGCCAATCCAAGGTTAAGGCCGTTTTGGAATGGCCTGTTCCTACTACAACCAAAGCCCTACAGTCATTCCTGAGGTCCTCGAACTTTTACAGGCGCTTTATCTTTTCATTTTCTACCATCGCGGCTCCTTTGACGGCTTTAACCAGCTCAAAGCCATACCGATGGACACCAGAAGCGCAATCCGCCTTCGAGGCCTTAAAAGCGGCTTTTTCTTCAGCTCCAGTGCTGCAACATCCCGATCCGCTCCTACCCTTTTTTGTGGAAGCTGATGCTTCTGGGACGGCCATCGGGGCTATACTGTCGCAACTCTGTCAGGACTCGGGTGAGATTCATCCGGTTGCGTTCTTTTCGAGAAAACTGACACCATACGAGCGCAACTATCCTATCATGGAAAGAGAGTTGCTGGCAGTCAAGGACGCTTTCTCTGAATGGCGTCACCACCTATTGGGGGCCCGTCATCCGGTTACTGTCTTCTCTGACTATCGGAGTCTATTGGCATTCAAGTCAATGAAGTGTCTCACTGCCCGGCAGGCCCGCTGGCACCTTTTCTTTTCTCAGTTCAATTTCACCATCACATATCGGCCAGCCCGTCTCAACGTTTGTGCAGACGCCTTGTCTCGCCTGCCCTCTCACCCAGAGCAAAACAAACCCGATTGCCCTCTTCTGCTGCCTTCTAGGGTAGTATGTGCATGTACTCCACGCCCTTTGCTCCGTTCTTTAAACTCGGACTGGGTGAATACACATAAAGAGGAATGTGTAGCCCTAGATCTTGACGTGGTACAAGGACTTCCCTATATTGAGGGCCGCCTGTTTGTGCCCCCGGGGAAAGCTCATCTCCAGGCCCTTGCCTTGTCCCACGACTCCTTGATAGCGGCTCATCCAGGCCAAAAGAAGACTCTGGACTTGCTCCGTCGTTGGGTCTGGTGGCCGTCTATGTCTCAAGACGTGGTTAACTATTTGGCCTCCTGTTCTGTGTGCGCTCAATGTAAGGTCTCCCGGTCTAAACCTGTGGGTTTGTTGCAATCACTCCCAGTCCCTCACAAGCCATGGTACATGGTCTCTATGGATTTCATTTTGGACCTGCCACCGGTTGACGGTTTTGACACCATCTGGGTGGTAATTGATTATTTCACAAAGATGGCGCTTTCATTCCTTGTGCGGGTTTGCCCTCTGCTCCGACATTGGCCTCATTGTTCCTTAAAAACGTATTTCGTTTCTTTGGTCTGCCTTCTATTGTGGTTTCGGATCGCGGACCGCAGTTTACGTCACGTTTCTGGAGGGCTCTGACAGCATCTCTTGGCATCGATGACAGGTTCAGCTCTGCCTTCCATCCACAAACAGATGGGCAGACTGAACGGCTCAACGATACTCTCGAGCAATACCTACGCTGCCTCACACTTCGTTTCCAGTCCTCTTGGTTGGCGTTGCTACCGCCCGCTGAATTTGCTTATAATAATTCTCTGCATGCCGCTTCTGGTGTATCTCCCTTTTTTGCACTTTACGGACACCATCCGCGGTCCTTGCCTCTGGATCCTGACCTTCCCATTGACAATCCAGCGGCTCATGCGTGTGTTCGGGACCTCAAATCCATTCATGGGGTTGTTCGTCAACACCTGCTGCATGCTCAGGCAAAGGCAAAGAAATTTGCAGACATGCATCGGACACCTGCACCCAACTACCGTGTGGGTATGAAGGTTTGGCTGTCATCACAAAACTTGAGAATACCTGGTAAACGAATGTCTTACCCAAGTTTGTGGGTCCCTTTCCTGTCACAAAGGTCTTAAATCCAGTTGCTGTGCGTCTTTCATTGCCCTCGTGCTGGAAACAGCACCCAGTGTTTCATGTCAGTTTGCTGAAGCCTTGTCCAGCCAACATGCGGTTGCCGGTCCGCCCACCCCCGGTGCGGGTGGATGGCAATGATGAGTTCGAGGTGGCTGATATCCTGGATTTTCGACTTTGGAGGGGTTGTCCTTTTTACCTGGTTGACTGGAAGGGTTTTGGCCCTGAGGATAGGTCTTGGGAGCCTTTATCTAATATTCATGCCCAGGCCTTGCTTCGCCGCTTCCATGCCCGTAGGGGGGTGGTGCCGCCTTTGGGGATGGATGCTGTTACGCCTCGGCAGGCCCGCAGGAAGGTTATTGTCCTCCGTAAGGGTATGCGTCATATTGCAAACCCATTCTACACCCACTGGCAACTGCCCTGGAAAATAGTGGCTTCGGCTCACTCCGCAGCACTCTGCGGCAAGTTTGGACTACAATTCCCAGCTTTCCGCCTCCCGCTGTCAGCTGAGAGGCGATGATGCGTGAGCCTCGGTTTCGTTCAGTTCCGCCTTCTCCTTCCCGATTTAAACCTCGGAACCGGGTGAAACGCTGCTTCTGATTAAAGTTGCATCCCGGTATTCAGAAGTTCCGTCTTCAATCCTACTTTACTTACCCGTGTACCAGACCTGTTTCAACATTCACGGACTGCTTTTGCCTGCCGCATTTTGGAAAACTACTTACCCGTGTACCAGACCTGTTTCCTCATTCACGGACTGCTTTTGCCTGCTGCTTTTTGGAAACTACTTACCCGTGTACCAGACCTGTTTCCTCATTCACGGACTGCTTTTGCCTGCCGCTTTTTGGAAAACTACTTACCCCTGTACCAGACCTGTTTCCTCATTCACGGACTGCTTGTGCCTGCCGCTTTTGGAACCTTATGATCACGGCATCGGTAAGACTCTTCTTTTCACCACTTGCTAACAAGCATATCTCCAGTACTCATTGTATCTTGCCGCTGAACTATATCACCTGCAATACTCCAACACAATTGTGTCCTTTTTGTTACCGTTACCATCCCTTCTACAATCAGACTTCCATTGGACATTCTTCAGTAGTGCACAGGGACGCTTTGCGGATAGTGCACCTACCCGACTCTAGTGCGGCCCTCGTTCCGCCCGGGTTCAGTTTCCCTAACTAACATACCCATTTGTTATTTTGCACTTCTGTTTTCATGAACTCTTTGGGACAACAGCACAGACTCAACAGCACATCAGTGGTAAGGGTTTTCTTTTGTATGATTATCCATTCTCCTTAGCTAATTGACAACTATAGTCAGGATACGTTACATTCTCCTCTCTTACTTGTAGGTGGTTCCGGTTGCCTTGAAACAAGGGGAGGGCATAGTTCAGGTACTACTAGAAAGAAGTATCGAGGAAAGGGATCTTTCTTAAATTTCCAATAGCTCACCTCTTGTTTTTCCTTTACAGCTGGGTTCTTGGCGGCGTGTCCTCCCCGCCCTTTTGAGCGATCAGTCCCTCTGCCTGGTCCTACCCAGCAGAGAGTCATATCGTTAAAAAGGTCTTGTGCCCTCACAGAGAGGAGGCTAGGTTGGAGGCCCCGACCTAGCTCTTCAATCAATAGTTCAGTCCTGTGCCTTCCGGCCACCGATTTGCTATACTTCCCATCCGGTGAGTAACAACAGATAACAAATAAGAGCAGAGAACAAAAGAGTGTCGTGTCAGATGTTCGTGTTGAACCAGGTTTATTAGTTCCCATTTATTAGTGCCCACTCATTCTGATTGTAAAAATCCTAGTAAGAATAATACCCAACAAACATCTACACAACCTGTTTTACGTCTACCACCAGCCGCGTTACCTTTGGTTGGGCTATTGCAGGTGTGGATCCTTTACAGCTTGGATCTAATGAATCGAGATCAACACTTATAAACAGGACCAATTGATTGAATTAATGCCTTAAGGGCTGAGCATAATGTTGATCACAATACTATTTTGATGGCAAGAAGAGTTAACTAGATAAGTCTAACACAAAAATGTTCAAATGGAGACTGTAAAATGTTCTTATTTTCTAACCTTAGTATTGCTAAATGTGTTATAAATTCCACATAAGGGGCTTACTCGCCAAACAATCAGCTGAGAAAATTACCTGTATCATATTTTTATCACCTTGATCTTGTGTCTTTAACAAAATTGATAAAGCAATATGCAGTCTGGCCGACCTTTTTTCAGTCAATCAAAACACATTTCTTACTCTTTTCATAAAGAGGGCCCTACTGTATCAAGACTGGTTAGTAGTCAACAGAAGGAGGGTGGTCTAGTGAGGCAACCAGCTAACCCTTTGCATTTTGAGGATCAATTGTTTTCAAAAATAGATTTGAATGTCTGTCTAACCTAGTGGAGGTGAACTGGCAAACAGCTTTTACCGGTGCTGTGAAAGAATCATTATCTCTGATTGCTGGTTCACCACTGGTTCTTTTGTCTGCTCCAAACTCAGATCAGGAGCAGCAATTGGCCATGGTAGTAGTCCCTTCTGTAGAAGTTCCCTTCTCCCTCCATAGTAACATCCAGTATTGCAGGGACATTCGAAAAGCATTCATATATATATATATATATATATATATATATATATATATATATATATATATATATATATATATATATATATAGTTTTGGATAGATGTATTGATATATTGTACCTATAAAAGCCTCAAAGAAACCCCGGAGAAGAACATTTGGTGGACTAGGTATTTTCATTAAGTCCTCCATTTGTACATACCAAGATTACTGACTGCCTGTTTCAATTTGTATGCAAGCCTTAGTACTAAGCTCAGATTTGGGTGAACCTATTACTATTGTTAACTTTCATAATTGACCAAAAAGATTGACTAATGTGTCTAGTTTGTCAATTATTAAGCACATTATGGATGACCTGGTGGCTTGGGATGAGAGTAAAGGTTGTTGGATAATAGTGGGTGGAAATTCAAATTTAAAAATTCGGAATGCCCCACCCAATAGATCTTTTTTATACGGTGGATGGCGTATCCATGAGAACACCAGAGCCCTCTACGATGAATCCCTGCATGTGTTTTACCTGCCTCATGTTTGACATTTGGCTGATGGAATGGGGTTTGCACTCTATTAAGGGATGTGCCCCCAAGGATATCCCGAGAAAGTATTTTCAAGCAAGTATACATTCAGGGGGGAAACACAGGAATTCTTCTATTGATTATCTGTGCAACCGAGATAATAAATGGTCGAGGTTACAGACCTTTTCTTGTGGTGGATGATGTTTGTAGTATTCCTCACCCCATTGCATTAATGGCACAGCAATATAGAACAATGCCTCATACTGTTCTGCCACAGTTGGACTGAGCAGTGGCCAATCGAAGGTGCAACAGAATCAGATGTTTCTATCTGAAAATGTCTCCAGCAAAATGTATTCATGTGTACATGTAGCCAGCAAAAAGCTGTTTTAAAAAATGTAGTCATTCAGTAGAATCAATACAAAGTGTGAAAATGTTGCTAGTAATAAGGTCGCCAAAACACAGAGGTACACGGCTGTAACCCTAACAATGACCCACACCTTTAATTAAACCTCTACAATCACCCTAAATATGTTCCTAAACCTTCCCTAGTTCTAATTACCACCCTGAACTCTTACAGAACACTAACACTTCAGCACGCTAATGCATTTTATTTGCATGTTACTCAATACAAAATCAATGGCAAAAGGAACAGTGAACCTAATTCTAACCTCATCACCAGCTCTCCACAAATGACATAGACCTTGCCTAACCCAAACCATTGCTCTAAACCTAACCTTAGGCTTACCCTAACTGCAACTCTAACACTTACCCCAATGCTTACTTTGCTCTAAACACTAGATTTATCCTAACCCCTATCATACAGCAACCTCAGCAGCCCCCCAAACTTCCATATCCCTTTCTTTAACACTCACTCAAACAATTAGTCTATTACCACTAGCCTTACTATAACCCCTGACCTAACAGTTACCCTGACACTTAATCTACCCAAATGACTAACCAAACCCCAACATCGCCAGCCCTGCAGCAACCACCCTGACCATAACTATTACCCTGATTGTATACAAAATCTCTTCTCTAACCCTAAACCTGGCAATCATAGGCCACTTTTGAGCTTTTTTTCATTACTTTTTGATTGTCAGCTTTTTCACTGCACAGGTATTTTCACTGCGACTATTTCACTGACTACATTTTTGATAGCAACAGTTTCACTGGATAGCAATCAGATGGGCAGCAATTGACAAAAGTAACATTCAGCGACTTATAACAAGACAAAATCCTTAATCAATCTTTTACCAGACTGCACTGTGTGTTATCCTAGCGGCTACATAACGGAAACTGGATGATGAAGGTCTCTGAGCTATCTCAATTTAGCAGCTCTGCCGTTGTGGCCCAAAAGGAGGCTTGTTTAATAAGGACTGGACTAAGGCCAAAAAGAATCTAATGACTAAATTGAATAACCCACAGTCAACAAAAGCAGACCCTAACTTTAAGAGGGCTATTGCCTGCAAAAAACTGGACTTTGATATGGATGTATGGAAACAACTTTCAGATGTTGTGACAGCAAATGTCTAGTGGACATTTTGGGAGCTGGTTACTAATGGCTCACTGTAGTAGCAGTACAGGAAGTATGGCATCCAATGTAGGGGATCAAGAATAGGTTATACATTTCTTTGCATTATACAGTGAAACTTTGTCTATTAGCATACACAGGTTATAATGAACAAAACTACTGCTTCATGCTTACCAGCAGTGAATTGGGCTTCCAACCTGGAATTTTCAGTTAAACACAATACCAATGCCATTGCTAAACAAACCCTCAAATCCCTGTCCATGAGCAGACGGAGACCCAGCAGACTTATTTTTTCAATCCTCCCTGATTTCCAGGCACCGATAATGACTGTTCTAATGCACTAATTAAAGAGGGAATCATACCTGCTAATTGTAATCTTGCACTTGTTCATCATATTTATAAAAAGGGTAAAAGGGATAGTC
This sequence comes from Ambystoma mexicanum, assembly GCF_040938575.1. NCBI lineage: Eukaryota > Metazoa > Chordata > Amphibia > Caudata > Ambystomatidae > Ambystoma > Ambystoma mexicanum. The sequence continues at coordinate 1,410,997,089 of NC_090935.1, forward strand.
ATGATGCTTATAGGCCAATTTCCCTTCTGGAATCCCAGTTTACAATATTTTGCAGGGTTCTTCTTGGGGAAATTGGAACAATGGGTAAATAATAACAACATTTTGACAAACGTTTAACAGGGTTTTAGTTCAGTATGGGGACTTGTGAACAGGTCCTTCATTTGTATTAATGGCAGTCCACTCATTATATATAAAAAAAATAACCAATTTACTTAGTTATTATGGTCATTTGACAAACTCAACCAGTCTACATTGTGGTTAACACTTAGGGCACACAACTGCCCAAATTATATCCTTAGTATCCTTATGAATATTCATTATGGTACCAAGGCCTGTGTAAGGATTGGCGGTAGAGGTCACTGTATACTGTGGTTTCAAGAAAACACTGGGCTAAGACAGGGGTGAGTACTGACACCTCTACTTTTATCTCTATAAATCAATGGTTTGCAGGAAGCCCTTGTACTCATTGGCACTGATGTCCCTAGACTAGGGAACACATCTTGAACAATATTGTCTTACACCAATGACACATTGTTAATGGTCTGTATCCTCAGATCTGTGCAGAGGATAATCAATGAATATACACAGTTCACGACTGCTGTAGATCTTCAGGTGAATTCAACAGATTCTGCTGTTTTATTTTGTCATAGGGGTAGATATCGAATTAAAGTTCTGAGCGTAGTGTGCCATTGAGTGCAGTTACTGTCTTGGCTTGTGGAGTTTGTCTACACTGTCTGCGCAAGTGACCAGAAGGAGGCTCCTGCTCTCAGTAGTTTAGTTTAGTTTAGTTTATTTACTTATATAGCGCACCTCACCCAGGGGTATATGGGTGCTTATGCATCGGTACACAGTGCTTTACAGATCACCTTACAGACAACAAGAACAAGTTTTTACAAAGAAACAGAATCAGTGGACATTCATATATACAGAACACCTTATACACAAAAGCACTAAGTAATTACAGAGATGCAGCAAAACAGGAAAAAGTCATGTTTACAGTTGAATATACATTCGTTACAGTTTCTATAAGTACAGGTCGAACGCAAAGTGTACAGTTTGTTTGTGCAGATAAATACCATGACTGGTGTGACAAGGGAATTAGCTGTGCTATATAGGCATTTGGGCTAGGAGCCAGGATTTAGTTTTGGCTCTGAAAGACAGTACAAATACTTCAGAACGGTGCAGAGTGCACCAATGAGTGCAGTTACAACAGTCGGTGCAGTGGATGCAGCACGACACGACGACAGAGGTACCACGTCCTGTGGGGCGGTAAGGGCAGCTGGGGCACTTAATGTTGGGGATCTGACGTGTATATGGACACAAGCTTTAACTTTCACTTTACACTCTGTTTGACTATTTGCTTTCCCATTATTCTGGTAACATCTATTTCTGATCGTGTTAAGAAAGCTGTGCTACATTAATGCCGGTGAAAAGGAAAGCTTCCTATAAACTTTGCAGCCGGGCTACGAAACCCTCTTGTGCTGCTGTGGAGAGGGGAGATGCTAACAACTTGGCTGGCCAGTCAGAACAGCCTTTGCCCGACCCGAAAGGTACAGAAAATAAAATAACAATGTACTTTCCGGCTGTCATTACGGGAGATGTTAATTCAAGTCTGCCGGCTGAAGCCGGTGCACAGCTTCGTACCAATATACACGACAGCCCTAAATCCACTCCCATTGACAATAACTCCCTGCTAAATCTATGCTACTCTCTCCAACAAGGGTGTGGCATGGCAGCTGAGCCATGTTTATAGGGTGCCAAGCCAGAGTTCCTGCGATAACTAGGACTGAGGCCGGTATGATAATGCAAGATGGGTTGGGCCTTTCTACGACCGCAGAATTGTTTGGGGGAGAGGGCGAGAGAAGCCGCGGGCATTGATTCAATGGACAGCATTATTACAGGGTGGCAATCTGAAGGCAGTTCAGTTTGTTTTAAAAATCCTATTGAAACTGTGTGGTAAGATCCTCGAGACATTAGCGATCCATTCAGATATTCTGCTCAACATTGAAAAACGATGCCCTGACCAAGCGAATATATTTGAAACTTTAGTACCACCAATGCTTAGTGGAGGGCTGGAGAGTAATATGATCTCAGATGCCCTGGTTGCTTCTACTGAAACACAAGTAAGACATGAGTGCTGGGAGGGACAAGACTGGGAATCAACTAAATTGAAAACATCAGGTGTGAACGTAGTGGAGTCTGAACACACTGAGATATTCATCTGTAGAAGGGAGTGAGTGTCAGCGCCTGAAAAGGATTAACATAGTAAAAGTAAAGAAAGGCGCAAGCAGGAAATCACTTGTGGTTACGGCAAGTGCTGGTCCCTCAGACAAAGACTTAGATGAACTTGGCAATAGGTCTACACCCCTTAAATC